>NC_142662.1:25566536-26190286 GCF_026168435.1 Sesamum indicum
TAATACATAATTTAAAAGAATATTTTGATCAGCTCACGATAAAAATTGGATAAAAATTTAACGGAGTCTAACGGAATGAATTTGTTGTTATACGGACATTAAAATCAACGAATTATTTATAATTTTTTAAATAATAATAAAATATTTATAATTACAATAAACTTCAAATAAATAATTGTGATTTATCCTAATTTGAATTACCTGTGTAAAAACCCAACCAGATAGGACCAGACAAATTCAATCTTTATTAACAACAATATCAAAATTTTAATCAATTATTTGGCATGTCATCATGTGACGTTTTCTCTTTCCACTTTGTGAATGTCCTAGAAATTAACCCACTTAATTCACCAACACAACCATTATTTTTCCTAATAAATTAAGGAGGTAAAAGAATATAAGAAAATGACTAGAAAATCATCATTAATAACCATAATCACTTCCCCCAGACAACAATGATAATTGCTATATATTGTCTCATTGCTGTAATATTTTGTCTAATTTTATGACTAACATTTATTACATCAATCTCTAAGTATTTGGCGTTATTAAAATTTTAATTCTTAATATTGGTCGTGTTGTTTAGGCTCCTATTATTTAAAAATATTGTATATAAAATAATTATATTTTTGCTGCACATTTGAAAAATAATATAAAGTTCCATTTGGAGTATTCTTTTAAATAATTTGATAACTTTGATTTTTTTAAATATATTACAAAAATAAATATAATAATTGAAGGGTAAAACTATATCCTATTCGAACTTTTGGGGTATAATTTGATTAAAATTCAATGAGTATTCTATTGAGTAAAATAAGAGTAACATATAGAGGAGTTATTATATATGAATCTATATTGGACGAAACATATCCGTTACACTTAATTTAGCGAGAAAATGTCAAGAATCGTCCCGTAAATTTATATTTAAAATCATATAAATTGTGGTTTAAAATTCATAAAAATGACACAAAAATCTCCACAAATACTTATACAATAATGTTAAAACAAAATAATTACAGTGGAGAAAAAGAGGATAGAGATGAAATGTGGACTAAGGCACAAAAGCTGGTGAGTTGGTGTACCAATCATTACAATTTTTCAAATCCCACAAAAACATAGTTGGCTGGTTCATAATTTAAAAAATAAAATAAAATAATATTGTAAAAATGATGTAGACACACGTTTCATATTTGCAATAGATGAGTAGTTTGAGTGGTTTATAAGTTTCAGAACTTTCTCATTTAGCAAGACACGTTTTCAACTCAAATCATAAAACTCATAAAAAAAGTAAAAACAGATAATACTTTACGCAATGGAGCATCGATGACTCCGCATCCAGCATCACCAGAGGGAGTGAGACAATTGCAAATGAGGTGGTGTTGAGTGTCACAACTTTTAGCAGTAAAAATGATTGTTGAAAAGGGGTTTTGGAGGGTAAGTTGATGGAGTAAGGGGAAAAAGAGGGATTGGAGTGTGATGGGAAGATAAGAAGCATTTTCTTCCCACACACATGATGTTGTTTGCCATATATGTGGACTATAACTCAAAAGCCCCCTTCTCATTTTTAATCATGGACTCACTAATATAATGTGATTTTACTCATCTCCACTTTTATCACTTTGCTATTAAATTAATTATTAAAATTTGATTCTTCCAACTTTATTTAGATTTGTTGTGAATCAATAATGTTATTAATTTGTCCTCCAATTCATTTTGATATTAATCATGATGGCCCCTGTGAGTCGTACAACATAATATTTTTTTTATTTTGATCCGAATGAGTCAACTCAACTTCAGTATTATTTTGGTTTTAATAGTGAAATAATTTCAGTAAGTGAGCTGAATATTGTTGTTTAGTAATGTGGCGAATTTATTTTTATATTTTGAGCAGTAATATAATTATCCGACTTTTATCAAGATTTATTTATTATCCATAGAAGACAAATTTACTCGTGCTCCCTATCGATAAGTGAGGTTACGAAACCTTATCATCAACAAAAATTCATCTTAAAATTCAATTCACTTACCATTGGACTAATAATTTGCTGGTTATCTATAAAATTTTACGATAATATTAAGAAAAAATTATTATGTTTTTAATGATTTGCGAATGCGAAAATAATAATTTAGTTAATTATATTAATTAATCAAAAGAATCGTGTGAAAAACCTACAATACTAATCATTACCCCCACAAAAATCCACAATTATGTCAATCCATTTTGTTATTGTGATGGGTTATAATGACTTTACATGTTGAAATTGAACCACATAAGCATATATAATGTAGCTATTTTTGAAATATTACTAACATATAAAACCAGCAATATCTATACTATTATAAAAGAAAATACATTATCATATTAATTTTTAAATATCTAAATTTATCTTTAATTCTACTTTTTTTTTTAAAAAAATAATTGTAATAGTAATTTTAATATTTTTCATAATTTCACAATTATATTTTTTCTCCACGACCCACTACTCCACATTCTTATATCACATTTCTTTTTCATATTTTAAAAAAAAAATAGAATTATTCAAGAAATTATCTAAAAGTATGCAAATCATCCAACATAGATAGAATTTATTTTTTTGCACTTCGCTAAAGATGTATGTATGAATACTCCACTGGCCATTGCATTAGGGTTGCTTTTGAATCAAATAGAATACGTCATTGTTCAGGTTTATTTGAATTATTATCAAGATTAAAATAATATGTTTGAATTTGAATTGATTATTAAACTAATTGAACGTAAACGAGTTTTAATTGTATCAGACACGAGTCAATTTCGAATAATTATATTATTTAGTGTATTTTATTATTTTTGTATAATTCAAAATTGAATTTGAGTCGAGCTGGCAAGCTTATCGAACAAAAAATATTATTTGATTTATTAAACTTAAGAAAAATGGAATTTGAATGAATTATTATTGTTCGATTTTAATCTAATTTCAAGTAGTATGATTTATTTTGAACCCTAGATTGCATTACATTATTGAAGGAAAAGATGGAAAAGAAGCAACAAAGGGACATTGGGGGGGGGGGGGGGGTATAAAGGACATTTGAGATTATGCGGCGAAAGGCGATGGTGCATGATGCGCACCAGTCGTAGATTAGAATACGGCACTGTGCATTCGACAAAAGGCTGAACTCTGTTCTTTTTTGTATAAAAAGGCAGGCTTTTGAGTTCGGAAAAATGGAGAGAAAACCATTGAGTTGATCTGATCCCAAATCTTTCCTCTTTAAACAGAAACCACTGCAGTTTTTCAGGTGCTCTTTCTCTGAAATTTCGAGGTATTGTTTAACTTTAAGGATTTGTTTCTTGAAATGCAAATGGCAGCAAAAGCAGTTGTTTTCCAGAGTTTCTTTACTGAGCGCCGAAGGTACTCTTCTGAAGCAGTTTACTGTTAGAATTAACCCCAGAACAATCCCCTTTTTTAGTTTTATATTCCTTTTTTCTCAAGGAGTTGTGTTCCGGATCAGTGGCAGTTTATATATACATATATAAGAAGAAGAAGAAGAAAGAAGCAAATGGAGCGCTTAATGTCGTTTGATATACGTTAACAAGGGCATCTTTTATTGGTTTCTTTGATGTTCTGAATATCTCAGAAGGGTTCATTAAAATTTTCACGTAGTTGAAGTGTTTTGTTTACAATAGATTGATTGTGGGTCGTGATTGATTTTTTTTTCCTCTCACTTTCGTGGGAAGCGATTTCAGGAGAGATTGTTATAAGGTTTTCTGTGAGATTTCTTGAACTTGAAGGATATACTATGGTGAACATGGAAAATTATCTGATTAAGGTTTTCTGTGCTGGTTCTTGTTGCAACTTGGTGAGTTAGTTTAAGGTAGTGTGTAGTTTGGTTTCTAGTAGTTTGTGGAAGTGGGAGAGAAGATGGGGATAGATGATAGAATGTTGCTGCCAACCGTGGGTCCCCCAATAAAGAGAAAGTTGAGAAGGAAACAAGCTGGAAGAGGATCTTACAGAGGGAGCTAGGATTTGAAATTGTTAAACAAGAAGGGGGTGGACTAGGGATTTAATTGGGTTTTGTTCCAAATTAGGGTTGGGTGTTTGTGATTAGGAATTTGCTCACTGGGAGAAGGAAAGATGGGAAGCCGATTGCAGCAAGTGCTCAGGGGCCTTTGTCTCAACACTGGTTGGAAATATGCTGTTTTCTGGAAATTAAGGCACCGAGCAAGGATGTAAGTTCCTTATTTTTGCTCTCTGACTTGAATTGTTATACAAAACTGGTAATCTTTATAAAGCAAACAAGTGTAGGAAAAGTTTTGTTAGATATTATACAGTAAGTATTTGAACATTTAAATTCTACGGATACATGGTTATGGGCACACATATGTGGGTCTATACGACGTATGATCATGTGATCACACATGTGTATTTTTAATGATATAGAGGATCTGGTGTTGTTACATGTTCCCTTCTGCTGAACAAAGTAGGTTGTAAGAAAATTCGGAAGTTACAATCGTTGTTATCTTGTAGGTTATACAGTGTTGATGAACTATGAACTTTCTGTCTTCTCAGCATCACTCTTTTGAAGCTTACAGGTTTAGGATAATTCAACAAACAAAGAAATTGTTCTACAAATGCCTCTATGGTGAAAAGAGGTTGAAGTGCAATAACTAAGCTGCAAACAGAAATTGGCGTCGATTGTTAGATGGAGATACCACAAAATATATTAACTTACTGTTTGTCAGATAAACTTATGGGAGAGTTAAACTGGAAGCTTAACTAACACAATTGCTTATGGTTAAAAAGGTTTATACATTTTAAGCTTTTAAGTAATCCTTTCAGTGGGCAAAAAATAACTCAAATGAAGTTGCTCCATTTTCATGAAAAAAGAATTACATACTTTTCAAGAGAAGTCTTATATCCCCAGAATTTCATGTCAAATGCTACCTTATGGAAGCTGCTTTTTGGACTAAAAGATAAAAAAAAAATGTAGAGTATGATTCTTCTGAAGGAATTTTCATGAGTGGTTATATTATGGAGATTGGTATTTTTAATTATTAGAAAATGATTTACTCTGTTTTCTTGAAATCAAATTTGATGCAGGATGTTTACATGGGAGGATGCGTATTATGACAGTAACCAATACCCCGACAAGATGTGGTCCAATGCGACAGCATGCAGCATGAATGAGGGTTCTTATTCACATGATCCTTTAGGATTAGCTGTGGCAAAGATGTCATATCAAGTATATTCTCTGGGGGAAGGGTATGTCGCTTATCATCATATAAATTAAACATCATTGATGCTCTTTTTGTTGCTTCATATCTCTGTTTCGCCACATTTTAAATTAGGATTAACTTAAAATGCGTGAAGCCAATACTTGCTTGTGACAACATTAATATTGATATATCGTTATGAACTATGATTTTACCAGTGAGCGTTGTAGCGGGTTTCTTCTACTTATCTGCAAAAATATGACTCTACATCTATGTATATGTCTATATATGCATACATATGCTACATGTATGTTTAGTTTCTTCTCCTTTTTCTTTTTTCTCCTTTTTTCTCTTTTTTGACATTTCATTTTTGGCTGGATAGGGTTGTTGGACAAGTGGCAGTTTCTGGGAAGCATTCATGGATATTTTTGGATCAGATTGTTGTTGATTCTTCCTCCTCATCCGAGGTAGATCTATGCAACCTTTGTGTAATTAAGGGATGAATTCTGTTCTGTCCCTTCTAGCCCAGAGTTATTTGGTGCTACCGTGCAAGAATGACATGTTTTGGTCAGACTTGACTTGGAGTATATTATATAAGAGACTGTTTGCCTTACTTTATCTTTTCAGCTTAAGAATGAATAGTTATTCAGTACAGATATGGGTCTAGGTGTTTCTATTAGATGTGAGTGTTTTAATTAGTATTGACCAGAAAAAGAAAGGTTTACATACATGAAATGCTTATTTGGTTTCAAGATGTTTGGTTACATTGAGAATGCCTATTTCCTTCTTAAAACATTTGTCCCTGGTATGTAACAACCTGGAGCTGGAATGTAGGGCATAAAAATCGGATTAAGATAAATGGTGTGATCCTTGTTGCAGTGTTCTTATATGTCTCGATTTCATTCTAATTGGAAAAATTTGTGCTGTCCAGCTCTTTGGTGGGTGGCAAACACAGTTTTCAGCTGGCATTAAGGTAGATCTCTTATCCTATTTGTTTTTAATTTTCTCTTAATTTGTTGTTCAATATGGTTTCTATCTATACACTGAAGCTTTAGGGGCAAAGTAATTTAAGGTTTTGTGTAATTAGCTATGCGTGATTGATATATGCTCAACTTGAGGGGGAGCATTATAAGTTTTGGTAGGATTTGTGCATATCCCCTATGCCTTAGGATTCTTATACTTGGCATAGTGTTCATTGATTGTAATTACCTAAACCCCATCTCTATGTATTAGAGATCAGTTTCTCTCATAATGCGTACATCCTATTCCTTTCCTCTCATCTACACTGTAGTTTGTGTGAACCTGAACTAGGATAATGCTTAATAGGAGATTTTCATTTTGCAGACCATTGCAGTTGTGGCTGTCATTCCACATGGAGTTGTACAACTAGGCTCTCTACATAAAGTATGTGACCTATTACTCAATGTTCTATTTTCATTTCTTAGCATTTATTCTTTCTGTTATGCCAGGTACAGGATAAATTCTGCAGATACATCTACTGATTTTTCTTACAATTCATGTTTATATAAGGGGCAAATTTCAGAACAAAAGAAGCAACTTGCAGTTGCTTCATATAATTGGTATTGTATTGATGAATAAGGAATTTTCTTATGCTATATAACAAGGTGTATATTTAACTGGTCATTTGTATTTGATATGATGGTGGACTGTTATCTGAATTTTCTACTTGTTGCTGATTGTGAAAAAGTTGGATATAATCATTTTCCATCCTGCAGTATCCTTTATATGTAGTTATTCTGGTGATAACAAAATTGATTTGGTTATAATAATATGCCTGCCATTCAAATTAGCAACAGTCAGCCTTCTACTTCAAAATATAAAGATATCTTGTCGTGCAAGTGCATACAGCAACTTCTAGATAGTTCAACCAGGCTAACAGAAAGATATACAAATAAGTTTTAATTTTCTTCTGCTGTATTATTCAATATCACTGTATATTATCCTTATTGATGACATAAATGCCAGGCCTTGTCTGAAAGAAAACACAATATTTTACCTATAAGTCACTGATTACACATATTTCATTTTTGAGTTGATCAGATTGCTGAGGATTTGAAGCTGGTCGACCATATTAGAAATGTTTTTGTTGAGCTGCAAGATTCCTTAGTAGGTTGTATTCCCAGTTCAATAATAAGTAACACAGAGAATTCTTGTCTGGTGACTCTCTCTCTCTCTCTCTCTCTCTCTCTCACTCACTCACTCACTCACTCACTCACTCTCAGACCACATACACCCACTCTGCTATATATGAATTGAATGCACAAGTATTTGTTCTCCGCGCTCTCATATTGTTGCATTCCTTGCCAGTCAGCTACCTGCACAAGAATTTCAGATCCAGCTGTTCATGACTGCGTAGCTAGATTAAAGGGATCTTTTCATGAGGATGAGGAAAGTTTGTGGTCTCAGTTATTTCCACCTCTTGGGGGATTTGGGAATCATTCTCATAATGTCCCTAAAATGGGGAGCCTTTCAAATAGAACTCTTAGAATGAAGATGCATGAAAGCGCTGATCGCACAATATCCGAGAATGAAATTTCACTTCCCTCTAGTTCTGGAATTATTCTTGCAAGGCAACCGCGGCAAGAAGAGATGGAATCTCTCGACAGTATGAACTATGGTGCAGAGATGAATGATTTCAGGGATTTAGGAAAAAGATCAGAAATCACGAGAACGACTCATGCTGAGAACGCTAGGACTGGTAAATCTGATTTACGTAATGCCACCCTCCATGCTGATGGTTCTCAAATGGTCCCATCCAATCTTCCTTTAGAGATGGTTGGCTCTCCAGCTTTCCAGGATAAAGGTGATATTCATGATCTGGAATTTCCAAACCTGCAGTTGCATCAAGATTTTGAGAACCTAGAACTACCGACCAAATCTGATTGTGTTGACATGCGGATATCGCCTTTCAGTTTTTGCGCTGGCTATGAGCTGTATGAAGCCTTGGGACCTTCTTTCCAGAAGAAGAATGATTGTGTCTGGGAAGCAGGAAAAACTGGTTCTGATATGGCTGTTGAGATTTCTGAGGGAATGGGCAGTTGCAGTCTGCTGATGGAGAACTCTGATATGCACCTTCTGGATGCCGTGGTGGCCAAAGTTAGTCATAAGGGAGGTGACACAGAAAGTGAGAAATCATGCCGTGACACAGGGGAATCTCTCTTGACTGCTGAAAAAACTCCATGCACGAGTATAGGTACAATTAGTTCAGCAGGATACTCATTTGAGCGAGACACGTCAAGTAGTTTGAACTCAATGACACGCGGTGTTGAGTCTTTAAAAGGTTTTTCATCAACCAGTTCCAGTAGAGGGAGTGAACATTTGGAGAGGCCCCGAGAAGCCGCTAAGATAAATAAAAAGAGAGCTAGGCCTGGTGAAAGTTGTAGGCCAAGGCCAAGGGACAGGCAGTTGATCCAAGATCGAATAAAGGAATTGCGGGAGCTTGTTCCCAATGGATCAAAGGTGATATCCACCACCCATACTTTGTGCTCATGACCCTTCTCTTCTTTTTTTTTTGGTAACTTTTGATGTGTTATCTGCTGAAATTTCTGAATGACACAGTGCAGTATTGATTCACTACTTGAACGGACAATTAAACACATGCTCTTTTTGCAAAGCGTTACCAAACATGCAGAAAAGCTACATAAATGCTCCGCATCAAAGGTAATGATTGCTCCATCCAAGATCATTTTTTCCAGTGTGGAAATTCTCTTGTTTCTTTCAATTTTTGGCAATTTACCCATCTGGGCTGGAGAGTTTCTAGTTTGCAATGTGTGTGTGTTTGGTGGTGCTGTTGGGGGGGGGGGGGTTTGAGCTGGAGATATGCATGAACAAGAAAGGCTTTACCTTTAAACATTTTTTTCCTGTTGAGCTGTCCATGGATGAATCACGGTCTGGTTTGTCTGCCTTTCTGAACTGAAC
The DNA here is from genome assembly GCF_026168435.1 of Sesamum indicum. Taxonomy (NCBI): domain Eukaryota; kingdom Viridiplantae; phylum Streptophyta; class Magnoliopsida; order Lamiales; family Pedaliaceae; genus Sesamum; species Sesamum indicum. The sequence continues at coordinate 25,575,664 of NC_142662.1, forward strand.
TTGATATTCTCTATGGGTTTACGTTTAATAACTTCTCTGGGAATTTAAGCTGGCAGATTATCTTGTGGTTCAACTGATGATAGCCTATGCATTCAACATTTACGAGAATAAATGAAAATGGCATGTACAATTTTTAATATGAATGTGCAACCTTTTTGTGAAGATAAGCTGTACAGGTAGTTGTTTTTGAGCGATTGATAGTTTATTCTTCCACTTGCACTTGCATTTTACGTTCCACTTGCTGTGCGCTCCTATTTCATGATCAGCTGTCTATGAGAATGTTTGCGTAATGTGTATGCACGAACTATGATGATGTCCTGTTTTTCTGCTTTTAAACAACAGATTTTATTCATTCTGGACTCCACGTATGTTGAGTAGTTGGATTTGGTCAAGGCGATGAAAATGATTTTTGAACTTGAATCTGAACCACTTAACGTCATCTTTGTGAAGTTAAATTGTTTTCTTTCTGGGCGGAAAATTAGAAAAATTAGGTCTTTTATTCCAAGTTCTTTAGTGAAATAATAATTTTGTTATCCCATCTTCAGTCATAATTCTGGCAAAATATTGTAACATGAATATCAGAAAATTTAATGCTTGCCAGATTCAGTAAAATCAAATTTTCAGTATTGTTTATGCTACGTTTTTATTTAGCAAAAAAATTGTGATTTTTCAGTTGCTTGACAAGGACACAGGTATGCGAAGGTTTTCCAGTTGCGAACAGGGATCAAGCTGGGCCGTGGAAGTGGGAAATAACCAAAAAGTTTGCCCAATAATAGTGGAGAATATAAGCATGAATGGGCATATGCTGGTTGAGGTAATGACTCTTTTGAGGACTTGCACATGTTTTCTGCTTGCCAAGAATGAGAACTTCATTGTTTACAAGAATGAAATAGAAAATTTTCATTTACAAAAGAAAGTGAAAAGGCCCAACTTCTGAGAGTTGGCATATATAGCATGAGCGTCTGCGAGACAAAACATATATATCTTATATTCTAATCTTCACAATTGCCTACTTGCTTGATGCAGATGTTATGTGAAGAGTGCAGCCAGTTTCTTGAAATAGCAGAAACCATCCGAAGCTTGGGTCTAACCATCTTGAAAGGTGTTTCAGAAGCCTATGGAAATAAGACGTGGATGTGCTTCGTGGTTGAGGTACACATCTAACTGTAACGAGAATGACCAAAAGAACATCTACACAACACTCAATAGATGTAGATAGATCGAATAATAAGTTTTTAGGATTGAAACTTTGTTTCTTGTAGATAATTGATCAGGGACACGTAGAATAAGCTCTCTGAACTTTCAGTATCTATGACTGATTGTGCTACATTATTTTACTATCGGAGAATTCTAATGATACATGTAGCTATGTGTCTAATATATTGCTTTCCAGGCGCAAAACAACCGAAGTATGCACCGGATGGATGTCTTATGGTCGCTAATGCAACTTTTGCAGCCTAAAACCTCTACTTAGATCTTCCCATGAGTGATTCTCATGTCTGACTTATGAGCCGGATGGGCCTTGATGTATTCTCCGCAATGATTGTTGTAGCTCTGTGACTGCTTGAATCTATTGTCGGGGCTTTCCAATCAACGCACTTTTGACTGGTTTTCTTTATTTTCTTTTCTTAGTGTTGTCAAATATAGCTTGTAACATCATGTGTTCTTTATCTTCTCCAATGTCGATTGAGCGTGATTATTTCTCTTTGGTTTTCCTAGTTCTATTTTTGTCGCAATGCTATTGCTTCCGCGCATGTAATTTATGCACTCTTTTTGGTTGTATTGTTGATTTCTTTCTCCACGGCGAATGCAATTAGGGGGTGTTTGCAAACCAAATAAGTGTTAAGGAAAAGCTGAAACGAATATTTTGTTTTCTTTTTACAATTTTTGCTTTTAAATTACTTGAATCTTTTTACGAAACGTGTAATATTTAACAGATTTTTTCTGTAAGCTCACTGAATACTGATGCAGGTCGCACAATTTTGGGATCTGGTTGTTGGACTTGGTACCTTGGGGTCGGGTCGCTAAATCCCTTATTGAGCTCCCTACGAGTAGATCTTGAGAACAGAACGAACGTTAGTTTTGTTGGGTAACTCCCAGCTAAGGCCCTCCAATGTCTGAGTTAGAAAAAAAAGGTGGGTCGAATGCGATCAAGAGAGAACGAATGAAATCAAGAAAACGTAATAAATGCATTTGCCTAAATATTCATAAATGCCAGTATTTATAGTTGTACAATATCGCATGATTGAGTGTCATGATCATCTGGGTGATCTGACATTAGGTGATCCAATGGTTGGCAAGGTGGGCAAGTTCCATGGATCCAGGTCAGACGGGTCGCCCAACACGCGTCTTCACATGCGGATCCTTCCATTAGTAGTAAATTGCTTAAAAAAATAGGGGCATTTTGATCCTTTAGTAAATTACCCTCATCAAATACAATTTGAAATTTCGTAATAATCATATTTTACTACATAAAACTAGTTCTTAATTAACAACCCCCCCCCCCCCCCCCCCCCGGGTCTTTTTTCTCTTTTTTCATGGAAGTTACATATAAATGTTTCTAGAAATCGATATATGGTTTACTATGTAGAAAATAGTATTTTTTTGTAAGCTCATGAGATATAGAAGTGCAATCTTTTACCTAAATTTGCGCGACTTCACGGAAATGGAGAAAACTCCAGAATTTTTAAATTAATTTTTTTCTCCATATGAAAGCAAACATTTAGAGATTTTTAGAACTAAACCAAATATTATAGGAAATTGAAATGTCTTTGTCGATTTAATTTAGCGACAATCCATGTTTCTTAATTTCCGATCTTAAGTCAGCTCAATTCATTACATCTCAAGCAAAATTAGGATTTATGTTCCTAAACTTGAATTTGTATTCAAAAATTAAATTTTTTATGGAATTTTTATGATTTTGCAGATGTTACTTTTCCAAAACTCTGTATGAATTAACTTTTAGCAAAAAAAAAAAAAAATCGATTTTATTTTACTAGAACTATATGTATGCACACAGACTTCATTTTAAGAGATTTTTGTTGAACTTTTTCTACAAAATGGAACTACATATTTATAGAAAAATATTTTAAAATGGATTATATATATATGAAACCATAAACAAAAATTTAGTTAAAAAATATATTTCACCAACTTTTGTTATAGTCCAAATATTTATTATAAATATGAATTAAAGGTGCTACATACAATTTGCCATAGGACAAAAGTTGGCTGTCGGCACATTTCAAACCCCAACTCTCGGCTTTGCTGCATTGTGTAATTGAATCCCTAAACAAGAGTAAAAAAAAACTATACGAGCATAAAAGAACTTTTAATATTTTATCACTAAATTAATTAAACAAAATAAAACAATACATTAATTCACACAATTTTTTTTATACTTGAGAAATAGGACCTACGAAACAAAGCATTAACACTCCGACACTTAAGTTAATCCTGAATTTAAGAAAAAATAAATATAGAAATAAATTGTAATGAGAAATTGGGATGAAAATAAGAATATCGCAAGCAAAATATGGCCTAGAGTATGAGTAAAGAGTTGCAAAAAAAACAACAAGGTGATTTCCAGATTCTTGAAAGGTTTTTCGTTGAGGGTGCTGTCTGTATTTATAGAAAAGGAGTCCTCTTCGCAGGTACACTACAGTGAGCTGCATGTTCGAGAAAGAAGACAAAGATCTGGGGATGGGCACGAACCTATCTCCTCGTTTACTTGAGCAGCATGTCTTTTGATTGAAGGAGTACTCCCTCTATATGAGGACTTGCTTCACAAGTAGTCCTTCTACGTCAAGTAGTTCAGTTTCTTGAGAGTACCTCTATTTTCCCGGACTGCGCTTTGAGGTCCAAAAGGCTTTGAACCAGGCTAACGTAGGCTTGCTTGGTACATTGAGCTTGCCTAGTATATTGGGCTTTTCTCTTGGATTGAGTCTAGTGTAATAGTCTTCCTTCTGGGTTGAGTCTGGTGATTTTTAAGCAGACCGTCCTCGTCATGGGTTGGTGGACCTGATTGGGCTTTAAATCTCTTCTTGGCCAGATGTTTTTTGGGCCAAGCCCATCAACAGGCATGTTATTTATTATTCCTTTATTTATTATCTATATAAGTAATAAGGAAAAAAAAGATAACCAGAATAAAATTAAAGACGAGCACATGGAGACGAAAGGAAGAAGCAAAACATTGTCACATTCATACATTATTAGTAATTAATTAAACGATTAACTCAAACGGGAGCAATAAGTACCAAAGTTCAATACAATGTTGAAGGAGAAACCCCTTAATATTTTATGACAAGGGGACCAACACGAGTATTTAATGTAGTACTTGACAAGTATTAGTCAAACACACCACACCAAATGCAAATTATAAACTATCCTAATTAATCGCCACGGGGCTTCATGGTATTGAAAATTCAAGAACATGAGTTCATCCAATCTTGTAATGAAGCAATGCCGTCTCAACCTTCTCGCCTTTTGTCTTGTAGTGTTGGATATAATCCCAGAACATGAATTCCCTGTATACGGCTGGATTTTCATCAGACAGAAGCTCTTTTATGGGAGCAAATGGCTTCCCTGCAGCCTTCATACTTGGATTGAAGAAGCACGCAACTGAAATCCTAGGTCCGACAGGCTGAGCCAGCACTCTGTGCTCCACGCTTATGAACTTGTCATTGCTAATAATCTATCAAGAACAACAACAAAAAAGATGCGGACGATGATATTAATTAATTAGTTCTGTAAACGATTTATAAATTTCTCAACATCGTATGCTTCAATCAGAAATTGGTTTCTACCTGCATGAGATCACCAATATTGGCAATAAGAGCTCCATGGACTGGAGGGATGTCGATCCAGTGATCATCGTGTAGAATTTGGAGGCCGCCGGTGCTGTCTTGCATGAGTAAGGTGAGAAAAGTTGTGTCTGAATGTTTTGGTGTGCCTAAGGTTTTGTCAGGCTCAGGACATTTCGGGTAATACAAACACGCCAGTGACTCACCTTTCATGCACTCTATGTTGGAAAGGTAATCGCTGGGAAGCCCCAGAGCCTCTGATAGCAATTCGGCCATGACTTCCCGGAGTTCAATCATGTATTTCACATATTGCTGCACCTCCTTCCTGCAAATTAGCGTTTACACAAACTGTTATGGCATTGTACTCCATTTGGAAAACAGAAAACAGTACAGTTTCTGCGCAAAATCAAATCTGAAATACCTGCAGGCTAAAGGTAAATCTTCGGGGTGGAGCTGATCATCGTTGAAAACGCAACTCAAGATATCCCTCCAACTGGCCGGATCATTTTCACGTGAAGGTAAGTTGCTGTTGAGCTTCACTTGTTTCCTGACATCAGATGAATACCAAGGCATCTTCTCTTCCGTTGGCTGCTCGTGGAACCGCTTCACGGCAGCCAACATGGCGTCCATTGTCTCCAGCGGAATCCCATGGTTCACTATCCTGAAAAACCCCCATTCTTGGGCAGCCTTGCTCATTTGCTCCACCACTTCACTCCGGCGTGCGCTCAGGCCCTGTAAGTCAATCGTGGGCAGATCCAGGTGCACAGCATCGAGCTTTGGGCTGCTCTGCAAAGTCTCCGGCGGGTGCTGGAAGAGTCTTGGGAGCTTAGTGACCCCGGAGTCCACCAGACCCTTAACACCAGCTTTTGTCTCAGCAAATTCTTTCAATTCTTTAGCCCAATCGTAATGCCCATTGCTGGAAACCGGCATTTTCAAGTTTGAGATCAGATAAGGGTGAAGAGAGAGAGAGAGAGAGTATATGGCTATATCTTAATATGTGCTAATGAGAAGAATTGTGTAGGATCAGGCAACTATATATACTAGTATAGGATGGAGAGGTTAATTAGCCATATATATATAGATACAACCATATTACATGCCCCATAGAACTTCCCAAAGCTACTGAGTTGAGTTCGGCCAACCAAAACTAATTATTTATTTAACAAGAAAGTCTGAATTCAAGTCTGATGACTTGTACATGTATGAACATTTACCACTTCTAATATTGTAATTTTTAAGTTAATTAGTATATTCAATTGATAAAACATTTTGCATGAAATTATCTATCTACTTAATTAATCATTATTATTTGAATATTATTCATAACAAAAAAAATGAATATTAGTTTATTTTACACAGAAATAAGATAAAATTTTCAATTAATTTTAATGAAAAATTATAAATTTACATTCCACAAGCTAAACCCTTTATAATTCTAGTCTCATTGTTTTCGAACTCACCACATCACGTCTCATAATTTCAAAATATTTGTGTTTTAGTCCCAAGTCTTAACTCCGTTGTATTTATGATGATAACATGTGCATGACATAAGTTCTATAAGTCTTCAGAAGATTTAAGACTGATCCTATTAAAAACTTATGAAATTAAAATTATAATTTTTTTAAAGTAATAAAATATAATATGACAAATTACAAAATAATAAAATCAAAAAATTAACTTGTGCGAAGCAGTTTTCCCCACCTTAGCATAGGAGCGGCCGAAAGCCGGACAGGATCCTCGGAAAACTGAGAAAGTGGGTAGCAATTGTTTAAGAGGGTGCAGTTTTCCTTGCAATAATTTTAGATTCGTTGCCAGCTAATTCCAAGAGGCATTAATCTTTATTAGGAATCGAAGGCAGGTTCAACGGAATTATATAGTAATCCACATGCTCACAACCCTATAATATTTTAACATATAAAAATCAACGTGAAGAGCACTCTCAACTATTATTTTTGACTCCATTCTCAACCAAAAACCTTATATTAATATAAAGATATTTGATGCATGTCTATTCTAAATTATTAAATTTGATTCAATCAGATCCGCACAACATAGAAAATTGTAAAACCGCAACATCAGCACTTTGATGTCAAAGTTATATAAGAGAAATATCAAAGGTTGTAATCTTAGAGTAGGTAAGAAAAATTGTACATAGGGGCATGGAGGATTTGAGTAGGCCACACTGTACAGTCCTTTACTATCTTAAAGTTGCAGTGCTATATGTAGTTATGTTATTGGTACATTTCTAATGTATTACTTTCCATGTGCAGAATAATCGAATTTAGTATGTACGTGATGGGCATCTGCTTAATAGAAAAATTCTTACTTAAATAAGATTTGGTGGATTAGAATCAATCACATACTGGCTGTTTAATTTAGTACTTAGTCAATACATCACACCAAATGCAATGAAAAAAACATGCTAATCGTACGTCATGCTTCATGGTGTTGGAATTTCAACAACAGTCTTGTAATGAAGCAAAGCCGACTCAACGTCCCTCCTGGCCCTTTGTCTTGTAGTATTGGCACTATTCCCTGAACATGAGCAAGCACACACTTTTAGTATCTGACTGAACATCCTTTGATTGTCCGTTTACGTAAGCAATAGAACACACAGTTTGAATTCAAAGTTACTTTGAGCGTTGGACAAATGAATAATAAAAGCTCAATTGAGACCTAATACAATATATTTATTGTTTCAAGATTCATATGCCACTTTAATTTATTAATTAATAAAGATCGATCGGTACTATAATGTTTTTATGTAATTTAATTAATATATATTAATTATATTTCAAGCTTTGGAATTTATGATGAACTTGGAGTTGAAAGTAGACATGGACAGCTGGTTTCTAGAGATGTATGATTTTTTTATGTAGAAATTTGTAATATTTAACAGATTTTTTTTGTAAGCTCACCCAATAGAATCTGAAATATCGTAATAGTCATATTTTATTACATAAAATTAGTTCTTAATTAACCCCCCCCCCCCCCACCCTCGGGGTCTTTTTTTCTTTTTTCATGAAAGTTACATATAAATATTTCTAGACATCGATATATGGTTTACTATGTAGAAAAAAGTATTTTTCTGTAAGCTCATGAGATATAGAAGTGCAATCTTTTAGCTAAATTTGCGTGACTACACGGAAATGACTATGTTTTGTTGTCGAAAACTCTAGAAATTTTAAATTCATTTTTTTCTCCATATGAAAGTAAACATTTGAGATTTTTAGAACTAAACGAAATATTATAGGAAATTGCCATGTCTCTGTCGATTTAATTTAGCAATAATCCATGTTTCTTTTCGATCTTAGGTCAGTTCAATTCATTACGTCTCAAGTAAAATTAGGATTTATGTTCCTAAACTTGAATTTGTATTCAAAAATTAATTTTTTTATGGAATTTTTATGATTTTGCAGATGTTACTTTTCCAAAACTCTGTATTAATTACATATTTATAGGAAAATATTTTAAAATGCATTATATATATGTATATATATATATATATATATGAAACCATAACAAAGAATTTAGTTAAAAAGTATATTCCACCAACTTTTGTTATAATCCAAATATTTAATATAAATATGAATTAAAGGTGCTATGTATGTACAATTTGTCATCAAAATACGACAAAAGTTGTCGGTCAGCACATTTCAAATGGGTTAAATTCATTTTGATGATATATAAAAATATCAAAAATCTCTCTATGAAATTTTTAATATAAAAAATCATCCCTATATTATGAATAAATAATCACACGTCCCCTAATAAATTTGAACCTGTTTTTAGATACAATGACTAAAATATCCTTTATAGTCAACCGGTCAAACTAAATATATTAATATATAATTTTTTGATTTATAAAGTATATAATTTATAAAAAATTTAAAATAAAAATTATAACCCCACCCACCCCCACCCCGCCTCCCACATCCCCCACCCCTAATCTTCTTCCCCGGCCAACCCCCCCCCCCCCCCAATCTTCTTCTCCACCTCCTCCCTCCCCTTCCCTCGCCCCCCGCCCGTCTGGGCAGTGTCGGTCGCCCATATTTGGGCTACTGGCATCGTCAAGAAAGAGAGGGCGACCGCGTTGCCCTCTCTGGAAATGGGCGACGGCCATCGCCCATGGGTTACTCTTCAGCAGCGGTAGTGGCAGCGTCGCTTTTTAATTAATTTATTTAAAATTATATTTTATTATATAAATAATTAATATATAAAATAATATTTTATTATTAATAAACATATAATATTTAATTAAATAATTATTATATAAGATAAGATTTTATTATTAATAAATATATAATATTATATATATTAGATGTGGGAGAAGGGCAAAAATGTCAAAAAAAATATTTTTGTAGCAAATTCCCAGTCGAGAGCGAGTGTGGCTCAATTTCTGTATGAAGGGGTTTTTCTTAACTTTATTTTATATCACAGGGAGGCTATTCAATACTTTAATTTTCATAGGGGTTTTTTTAAACATTCCTATTATCCTATGTATATATATATTTACTGTTATAATTTATTTTATATAAATTAAATAAATATTAAATAAATTAGTTATTTATATAATATATATATAAATACATAATATAATATAATATTATGTATAACATATAAAAATATTTTATAGTTGAGATTAATATATGTTCATAATCTGTAGTAAATTTATATATTTATAAATATTAGTATTACATTGATATAACTATCATCTTATATTGTTGAACAACATAGGTTAATCGGACCATCAAAATTCAAATTAGACCGTTAGATATAATCATACTTACAGAAAAATACACTTGGTAAAATTTTAGACTTATTGGATATACGGATGTCAAGATATCGTACTCAGAACATAAAAATAATTATTCAAGTCGGTGTATCATAGAATCAGGCTATGTGATTTTAAATTAAACCGTCCGATATGATCTAATGGACACGGCCTTATATATATTTAGATTTGGTGTGAATCGAGTAACTAGATTTTAAGATATCGTAATTATTGATTAAATTTTTTGATTTCATTATATATATAATAAAATAATAATTAAAATTATTTAACCATCACTATTATTATCCAAAATAAAATTTATGATATTAATAATTATAATATATGGTCAATTTTGCTTATAAAATTGATCAAATATTAAATATAAAATGAAATATATAAAAAATTCAAAAATAAAAATATATATAAAAAAAACTCGCGAGCTTATGAACAGACACAATTGAGCTCGAGTTGAGCTCAAAATCTTCGCTGGTGAGAAAAAACATTAAGAGGAATGCGTGTTTTTTATAAAAATAAAAATAAATTAATAAAAAATTTACTTTTAGTTTTATTGTAATTAATTAAAATTAAATAATACATTATAATTTTACAAATATATATATATATATTATCATGTCATATATTTACAACTTAATTATTATTTTCATAAATAAAAAACATTCTTATTTTTGTGTTTTAATATTTTCATAAATAAAAAAATTCCTATTCACACCATTAGAGATGGAAATTTCCGTCTAAGTTAAAGAAAAAATTAGCTACGGAAACAGAGACAGAAATAACCAAATTTCAACCATCTCGATTTTTAAGCAATCATTTAATAGTATCAGAGACGGAAATAGAGACGGAAATTAGTGAAATTAGAAATCCGTCTCAAAATCCGTCGCTAAAATAAAAAATTATTAATAATTTATCATAAATAAGCGTTCCATCTCTAAATCCGTCTCTGATAAAGACGGATTTTATTCCGTCTCTAAATTTTGGTCTCCTGATACCCTATTTTCTTGTAGTGGGAACTTTTGAATTTTTCCCCATTTCAAATCCCAACTCTCCGCTTTGCTGCATTGAGTAATTGAATCCCTAAACAAGGGTCAAAAAGTTTTATACGAGCATAAAAGAAATTTTAATATTTTATTCCTAAATTAATTATACAAAATGAAACAATACATTAATTCACAAAATTTTTTTATCCAACAAATAATGTATTATTTTATTCAAACTGTTGGGTGGAGAGCAGAAATACCTATTCGACTATTGCAGCGGAATATCGAGTACAAAACTCTTTAATAGACCAAAATAATTACACGAATTATAATGGTTACAAAATACTAATATGTGAACAAATCAAACGAAAGGAGTACTACAGTAGTATCAATTAGGCTCAGATTCAAACCAGTATCCTTTGAACACACAAGAGTGCCGCACCCACACCCCAATTCACGGTTGCACTACTACCCGAAGAACACCACAAAGGTTTTGTCCCTCGATCACACAGATCTCTTTCTTTCTTGGTCACCGAGACCTTAATCACACAAATTTCACAAAGAAGGTTGAAAGATAGAAAACGGCTCTTCAGGTTTTCTCTCTGTTTTTGGGTGTCTCTCAGTGGAGGAGGAAGAGGCTTTTATATAAGGATGAAGACTAGCTGGATAAGGACAACAATAGAGTCCTTCCTCAAGTAACTTTGTTGGCTAAAGAAGACTCATGGAAATTGGAGACTTGAAAAGATAAGAGAGAATAACGATGAGGACTCTCCGGATCGGGACGAACGGGTCGTGGATCGGATAGTGGGCCGTCCGAGCAAATCGGGTAAGTGGGTCTCTAAAAACTTGGGCCACAAAAATATAACACAAACTCAATTATTGATCATTTATCCCGCATCTAACTGGAACAAAAAGACATCACCCCGTTGGTAGTCGGTACAGAGAGTAATTTGGAAGAACGGCCAAGTGTTTTATTACAATGACGACCCATAGTAGTATTTAATCTAGTACTAGTCCTTAATAGTTACTTATCAAATACATCAATCACACCAAAATAAACATGCTAATCGTCGTGCTTCATGGTATTTGAATTTCAAGAACAGTTCATCGAATCTTGTAATGAAGCAATGCCGTCTCAGCCTTATCGAATCTTGTCTTGTAATGTTGGGTATATTCCCTGAACATGAATTCCCTGTATACGGCTGGATTTTCATCAGACAGAAGCTCTTTTATGGGAGCAAATGGCTTCGCTGCAGCCTTCATACTTGGAGTGAAGAAGCATGCAACTGAAATCCTAGGCCCGACAGGCTGAGCCAGCACTCTGTGCTCCACGCTTATGAACTTGTCATTGCTAATAATCTATCAAGAACAACAACAAAACAGATGCAGACGATGATATTAATTAATTAGTTCTGTAAACGATTTATAAATTTCTCAACATCCTATGCTTCAATCAGTAATTGGTTTCTACCTGCATGAGATCACCAATATTGGCAATAAGAGCTCCATGGACGGGAGGGACGTCGATCCAGTGATCATCGTGTAGAATTTGGAGGCCGCCGGTGCTGTCTTGCATGAGTAAGGTGAGAAAAGTTGTGTCTGAATGTTTTGGTGTGCCTAAGGTTTTGTCAGGCTCAGGGCATTTCGGGTAATACAAACATGCCAGTGCCTCACTTTTCATGCACTCTATGTTCGACAGGTAATCGCTGGGAAGCCCCAGAGCCTCTGATAGCAATTCGGCCATGATTTCCCGAAGTTCAATCATGTATTTCACATATTGCTGCACCTCCTTCCTGCAAATTAGCGTTTATATTTTCCACAAACTGTTATGGTATTGTACTCCAATTGGAAAACACAAAACAGTATTTTTTGTGTGCAAAATCAAATCTGAAATACCTGCATGCTAAAGGTAAATCTTCGGGGTGGAGCTGATCATCGTTGAAAACGCAACTCAAGATATCCCTCCAACTGGCCGGATCATTTTCACGTGAAGGTAAGTTGCTGTTGAGCTTCACTTGTTTCCTGACATCAGATGAATACCAAGGCATCTTCTCTTCCGTTGGCTGCTCGTGGAACCGCTTCACGGCAGCCAACATGGCGTCCATTGTCTCCAGCGGAATCCCATGGTTCACTATCCTGAAAAACCCCCATTCTTGGGCAGCCTTACGCGTTTGCTCCACCACTTCACTCCGCCGTGCGCCGAGGTCCTGTAAGTCAATCGTGGGCAGATCCAGGTGCACAGCGTCGAGCTTTGGGCGGCTCTGCAAAGTCTCCGGCGGGTGCTCGAAGAGTCTTGGGAGCTTCGTGACCCCGGCGTCCACCAGACCCTTTACACCAGCTTTTGTCTCATCAAATTCTTTCAATTCTTTAGCCCAATCAAAATGCCCATTGCTGGAAACCACCATTTTCAAGTCTTTATCTGAGAATATAGCTTATAATTGTATTTAGTGAGAAGAATGTGTAGGAGGGATGAGGCTAATACTTACATATATAGTAGTGTAGGCTTAGACAAACAGCACACAAGTTTGGAGAAGTACAAACCAGACGGTATTACTAGGTTACTGCCACATGATCCTTTTGATTTGATGTCCGTCAACATAAGCCCGTCAGAACGCACATTCGGAATTCAAAGTTACTTTGAGCGTTGGATGGCTGAATTAGAAAAACGCTCAATTTTCTGACGATATGGGCACATGCGTTCTTTCTTAATTAATTTTCTGAACCTTCTAGATTACTAATTAATTTATAGTCTGACTGAGAAGATTTAGGTTGCATTTGGATGGAATGTTTTGAAATCATGAATTTTCAAATTTTTAATAATAACTTTTTTTGAATATATTTAGATCATTTAAAATTCAAAAAATTTCAATTATTTTATTTTAATTTTAAAATAAATCTCGATAAATATGAATGTATTTTAATTCTTTTCAAATAGAGTCATTTTGAAATCATTTATTCAAATTGTCCGAGTCCATCAAACCAAATACACAGAGCATGATCGGTATGTAGGAATGAAATTAAGTGTGAACGAAATATGATTTAGGAATGAAATAAATTTGCTCTTTTGTAATCTTTTTAAAAAAAAATATTTATTCATATTTTATTGAGTACATTGAATAGTGTTTTTAGAATTACTTATGAAAGGTTATAAGCAATTTATAAAATATCTCATATATTATTGAATATATATACACATATAAATAATTTATTGACTTGTCAAACTATAGATAATAAAACTGAATATTACATTAATACAAGAAAAAAAAAAAAGGAAAACTTTTATTTTTTAGATGTTGGGAATAACTAATATCATGATTGGGCGAGGAAATGATCTCTTATAAAAAAGATTAAGAATTCACATGGGAATAAGTATTGCCAAATTTAGAGCATATCAATCAAAACGTATGAATAAATTTGAGAATACTCATTTTATTTCCACTCTATTCCTACGTACCAATCACGCCATTATTCATTTAAAGTCGAAAAAATGTTGACATCTTAAAATTATTTATCTAATAAAAAATTCCGAATTTCAAATCTGACAATATATATATAGTACGAGCAATAATTATTATTTTTATATTCATTTCTAAGTTAATATATCTTGATATAAAATTATTCGTTGTAGTTAATTAATCATTACTATTAGGATGACGTATTCAATTATTTCTAACAAAAAAGAATATTATTTTACACAGGAATAAGATATAATTTTCAACGTAGGACTCCGAAAGCAGCACGACAACGAATCTTGGTTGGACTTAAAAATTATTGTTTAAGAGGGAGGGTGGAAATTTCCTTCAAATTAATTTAGATTTATTGCCAGCTTTGCAGAGGTATTATTAATTGATGGGGGAAATAACACTTTTCCTCCAGCCTTTTAATTTTTGATCCTATTAAATATGTTATTTTTATTTTTAATTCTATAACTTTAAAAAAAATAGTACTTTTGATCCCATGACATCTCACCGTTAGATGTTTAATGAAAAATTTAAAACCACGTGGTTGTTAAGTGCATGGGATCAGACGTGCTACTTTTATAAAATTATGAGACCAAAAGTAAGATTTTAGTAACATATGGGGCCAAAAGTGTAAAGGCTCTAATACCCACATGCTATTTTTCGTTAAAATATTTAATAAAAATGTGTCATAAGACAAAAAATGAGAATTCGTAACCAATGGACCAAAAGTGAAAAGACTCTGTATTATAAGACAAAAAATACTATTTCCCCAATTTTGATTATGGGCAAAAGGGGGTTGAATAAAAGAGAAAATTGTAATTTTGATATTATAAATATAAAGAGTCACAATTCCTATTGAAATTAATGTTAATAATATGGTTTTGCAATTGGAAAACTTAGCAACTTGAGGATACTTTTGATCGAAAATCTCCAAAATTAGCATGCCATGTGTTCTACATGCACTTTTTCAATCAAAATTGTCTTCAAATTATTAAGTTTTAATTGCAAAGCTAAATTACCAAAATTAATTTCAAAAGATCCAAATTTTCACCAACTGTACTTAGGCGACTAAAATTCTAATTTTCTATAAATGCAATCACTAGGGTTGTAAAATTTTGGCTAAATTGCAAAAGAATACCCATGTTTTAAACACTCGGCAAAAACTCCTTCCTGTTTTAAAAATAGGTAAAATAGCTCTTTGTGATTTTTTTTTAATTTACCACATGCTCTCTCTTTTTATTTTGAAGTGTAGTGGCATTAAATTTTTACATTGTCTCACTCTTATACCTTTATATAGATTTTTTTAATTATATATGAATAATTAAAAATTATAAAATAATAAATTATTATTATATATATATAATTTTTTTTAAAAAAAATCCTACTCCCACCCCTACTTACCCCCATCCCCACGCCTGCCCCCGCTGTTCTCGACGATCGACAAAAGAGAGGGTGGGGAGCGTGGCAATCGGCAAACGATAAGACATATTTATTGTTTTCAAGATTCAAAAGCGATATTTATTAATAATTCATATATATTATATTTCAATCTTTTTGACTCTATGAGGAACTTGAAGTTGGCCATTCTTGAATATTGGTAATCGGGACATGGATCACAAACAAATAAATAATGCTCCCACCGCCTAAAATATATAAAACTAATATATAAAGATATCAAATTTAATAAATATATTAAACTAAAGATTTTACAATAATACAAACCACATAATAGTATTTGATAGACAAACATATATATATATATATATATATTAAGTGGTAAGATTTAATTATTTAATATCCTGTTTTCTTGTAGTGACAAGAGTAAAACGCATATCCATTTTCTGTGGAAGATGCATGCAGGGATGGTTTGAAAATGAAGATAGACTATTTATTGGATCAGACAAACACATTGTTAACTTATTACATTTGTTCGCCTTGAATTTTTACCGACATCTTCGTCATTGGAAAAGAATATTCACGATGAAAAAGTAGTTCAACGAATGAGATCATCAGGAATACTGGACTTGTTCAATGACTGAAAAGGATGGTAACTGATATATATATATATATATATATATATTAAAATTAACTATTGTTGCATGATGTTCTTGCATATATTTAAAATTATAATGGGAGATATAAAGAGAAAAAAGAAATTTATAATAAGAAAGAAAAAGGGTCGAATAAAAAAATATTAGGAAAAATATTATTATAATAATAAATATTATTCAATTACAAAATTGAAAATCAATATCTAAACCTTTCTCGTTATTCTCGTTCATATCGTCATCGTTCGGCGACAGGGGGTTTATCGGAGGCTGTGCTAGGGCGCTAATGGAGACGTTTGGCTGTGACGGCAGTGTAGTTGAGGAGTTGGCATGCATTTCCTTCATAATGACCATCATATCGACTATCATTGTCTCCAGCCTATTCATTCGGTCCTCCATGGCTAGGTTTGGTTGTGGCAGTGTCGCTGGGGATGACGATGGTGATGTGAATGTTCGGCTGTATACGTGGGCATCAGAACCAAGGTCGATTACACAACCCTTGTTCTTGCCCACAACTGTAGCCAACCACATCTGATGCTCGGTTATCGGCATTGAAGCTTCCGATTCGGCCGGCTGGGTATCGTGGTCCTTGACCGTAGGCTGAGTCTGATGATCCTCCATCAAATTTTGGAGCATTTTCTGCAAAACAAACAAAATTATTAAAATGTTACCCAATACATTACAACATCCTACAGAAAGAAAAGGAGAGAAATATAAGAACAGTTAAAATACATTGACTGTTCCTAAATCAATTTCGCATAAATTTAATTTCACGCCAAATGAAAAGTAGAGGGTAAACAATTTGAACTTAAACGCATAACAATACTTTATATATTTGAACATATCTAGCGGTTTGATGTAAAATCACATAGTTATTTTTAACCTCGTTGATTGTGTATCAGATCTGTATAACAAAAATGTTCATAACTTCATCGAATGTAGTATTTTGTTGATTTAATCATATTCAACAGTCTGGTTAGAATTTTAACGGTCTGATTAGGCAATCCAATAGAACAGTATAAGATGCTACTTACATCTATATAAAACTAAAAATCTTATATATAAAAATATAATTAATCTTCCTAATATGTATCAATTTAATTCAAAAAATTATATGTTTCTAATGACCTTAATTAATTTATGATCTACTTTTTTCTGATCATTAACATTTCTATGATGATTTTTCCTTCATTTTCTTATTTTTTATTTAAAAGACAAAATAATTTTGGCACAATATTAGGAACGATTTTTTTGAAAATAAGAACGGTCATCTAAATATCCTCTAAATACGGCGTCGTTTTCGAATAAAACAATATCATTCTTTGTAGTTCGGAACGAGTTTAGAACACCAGACCAACCGTGCATAAAAAAATCAAGAATACTTGATCAATGCACATCAACTGAAACAAAGTCGTTTTGGTTATTAGAAAAGGCAGTTGAGATTATCTTCAAAAAATTGCCCGTTCCAAAGCTCATTCTAAATTTAATATATACTTAGCATATTTTTTCTTTTCCTTCCTCATCTCCCTCCCCCCCAACTCTCCCTCATCTTTTGGCATTTTCGCCTTCCCCTCCGCTATCCGTGGCCGATCGCCGACCTCAGACTCTAAAACCAACCATTCGCCTTCCCTCCCTCCCTCTCTCAAGATTAGTGGTTCTTTTTTTTTTTTCAAATGAATTCAATTTGAAATTTAATATCATTCATGAATAATAAGGAACAGTTCGGTTTAGGCACAACTTTTAGTTATGACCTTCCCTGTTGGAATGGGCGGAACAATTACCTAAATTGATCCAATCCGCATTGAGTACACTTTTAGTCAAATTGTACTTCTTTTATATTATATTTATATCTATATATGTGTGTAGATATTAATATTTGTGTCTTTTCGTCGAAAGAAAGTTTCTGGGACTAAAATGACAGGAATAATCTACAAAATATTCTTATTACATCTCGTAATTAACGCAGGGACATATCAAAAGATGTGAAGCAAATTCTAACAAGATTGGTGAACAGTTCATCGGATCTTGTAATGAAGCAGAGCCGACTCAACTTTCTCGCCTTTTGTCTTATAATACTGGCAGTATTCCCTGAACATGAATTCCCTGTATATGACTGGATTTTCATCAGACGACAGAAGCTCTTTTATGGGAGCAAATGGCTTCGCTGCAGCCCTCACACTTGGAGTGAAGAAGCACGCTACTGAAATCCTTGGCCCAACAGGCTGAGCTACCACTCTGTGCTCCACGCTTATGAACTTGTCATTGCTAATAATCTAACCATGACAACAAAGATGAAAATAATATTAATTAAATCAATAAAGGACCTGTAAATTTCTCAAAATCATATGTCTTGATCAGAAATTGGTTTCTACCTGCATAAGATCACCAATATTGGCAATAAGAGCTCCACGGACTGGAGGGACGTCGACCCAGTGATCGTCGTGCAGGATTTGGAGACCGCCGGTGCTGTCTTGCATGAGTAAGGTGAGGAAAGTTGTGTCTGAATGCTTTGGTGTGCCTAAGGTTTTCTCAGGCTCAGGGCATTTTGGATAATACAAACATGCAAGTGCCTCACTTTTCATGCACTCTATGCTCGACAGGTAATCGCTGGGAAGCCCCAGAGCCTCTGATAGCAACTCAGCCATGATTTCGCGTAGTTCAATCATGGATTTCACATATTCCAACACCTCATTCCTGCAAATTTACATTTATGTTTCCCACAAACTGTTAAAAATCGTACAGCAACGGGAAAACAGTACTGTTTCTGTGCAAAACCAAAGCTAAAATACCTGCAGGCTAAAGGTAAATCTTCGGGGTGAAGCTGATCATCGCTGAAAACGCAACTCAAGATATCCCTCCAACTGGCCGGATCATTTTCACGTGAAGGTAAGTTGCTGTTGAGCTTCACTTGTTTCCTGACATCAGATGAATACCAAGGCATCTTCTCTTCCGTTGGCTGCTCGTGGAACCGCTTCACGGCAGCCAACATGGCGTCCATTGTCTCCAGCGTAACCCCATGGTTCACTATCCTGAAAAACCCCCATTCTTGGGCAGCCTTACGCATTTGCTCCACCACTTCACTCCGCCGTGGGCCCAGGCCCTGTAAGTCAATCGTGGGCAGATCCAGGTGCACAGCGTCGAGCTTTGGGCGGCTCTGCAAAGTCTCCGGCGGGTGCTCGAAGAGTCTTGGGAGCTTAGTGACCCCGGCGTCCACCAGACCCTTTACACCAGCTTTTGTCTCATCAAATTCCTTCAATTCTTTAGCCCAATCGTAATGCCCGTCCTTGCTGGAAACCACCATTTTTAGTTTTAAGAGCTGAAAATCTGATAAGCTGGAGAGACTCTATATATATATGTGTGTGTGTATATCTGTGTATAGCTTAGTGAGAAGAATGTGTAGGATCAGGCAGATATATATAGTAGAGAGTAAGAGGTGTTGGCCAAAATCCCCCAAATCTACTGTAGAACACTTTCAGATGACTTCTTTTGACTGTCCCCCCCAAACGAAAAGAACACAAATTCTGAATTCGAAGCTAAGTTAATAAAAAAGCTATATAGACAGAGAGAGTGGGGCTCGTGAATTTTCCCCACCTTCTAGATTACTAATTAATTTATTTTGCCAATTAGATGTTACCTTAATTAATACTAAGGTTTATATCCTAATATTATTTATTTAATAAGCTTTTAATTTCAATACGTGTATTTATTTATTTTAGGAAAAATAAAATTTTAGGTCCTATAATTTTGAAGGTATTTTTGATCTTGCACGACTTGATTTTTGTTTAGACTTTTGGTAATTTCAGTAATTTTTCAATCAATTTATGATAATTTTTGGTTTGTTGTATATTTTGATAGGAGAGCGACTATAGATATCTAACACAAAATTTCAATATTTAATTGAATTTAGCAGAGGTGGCGGCAGAATATTAAGCAGCACGTCAGCAATTCCAGGAATTAAAAATCTGGCAGCAGAATTGAGTTGAAATTTCCTAATAGGCAATACTTTTTTTATCGACGACAACAGGTAGCAAGTTCATGGAAATACACATCATCATGTCTTGCTCTAAAACTAATAATCACGTGAATCCATGAATTTGAGTTGTTATAAGTTTTTCAAAATATTTTTAAAAAATTTATAAGATTGTGGGATACGTAAATTTTACATAAAATTCCTTTATATTTTACTTTTTTAGTTAAAAACCCTTATGTTAATTTGATAGGCGTAAAATTTTCTGTATTTTTAAAAATTAAGGTCACGTTCCCCCACCATTAGTTTATTGTAACCGCGTCAAATTTTGATAGGAGTGGACGTTCATGAAATCTAGAAGCAGCTCCATTTGTAGGAAAGTTACGCTTCTATTGTCCTTATATTTCTTGTTTATTTCATTTGTTATGATTGATGGAGAGTGAGGGGATGGGTAGGAATAGGTATTAATTGGAGTTGGCCATTGTTGAATGTTGGGTAGTGGGTGTGCCCTCTCCCCACCTACTCTATCTATTCTAATTAATTGGCTAATCTCATCACCTAATTACAATTTACTAGTCTTAAATTATAACTGAATTTCATTGCTCACCTGATTTTTCAATTCGAATTATAATTTAAAAGATAAAATCAGATTTCGCGAATCAAATCAAATCAATTACAAAAACATAATATATATTATGTAATTACTCTTTCGAGTTCTGCTTTTTAAGGTAATTTGTTTATGTAATGGCATCTTAATTATATATTGCCAAGACATGTAATTCCTTTCTAAGGACTTTACATGAGTTGTAATGGCATCTTAAAATTAAGATAATTATTTATGAGAATTTTTTTTTTTAATTTAGATAGAGTTTGGTTGTATCTGAATTGTACATATGTTGTAAGTGTGATATGTACGATTTAAAAAAAATAAGTATACATAATGAGTATATCACACTTGTCATGTCATTGATTTTATCACATTCAGTCCGACTTGATTTTGAATACAAAAAATTCTTCATTATATCGTATAGTGCCTAAGCACAAGGAATTTTCAACAAAAGGAAACAATTTTAAACAAATAAAAGTGTTATTTGACCTCATAAAAGAAAAGATAATTATATTCCCCTTTTCTAAAATTTAATGTAATTATACGTAAATTCTATATAATTCGAATAATTCCACCTAATAGTACTGATGTTTGTTTTCGTCTAATAAATAAATTCCTCCATTAGTAAAAATTCACTGAATTAGTTTATATTAAAAAAAAAATTGAATGAAAATCAATATTATCCTCGATTGACTAATTACTGACTTATTGCAGGTTAAATATTTTTTTTTGTGACTAAACTACCCCTTTATAAAGGTACACGTCATCACATGCATTAACATGTGAAGATGTATAAAGGTAATTAAATCATAAAAAGATTTATTTGACCTGTAATAAATTAATTGAGAGTAAATATAGATTTTTATTCTTTTTTTTGTTAATATCATTACATTTGATGAGTTTTGATTATTGAAAACATTTATTTGTCAGATAAGAGTAAACTTCACTACATATAATTTTTCAAACTAGGAATTTATGTATAATTACACTAAATTTCAAACAAGAAATTATCTAATCATCTATACTATTATAAAAGAAAACCTTTTGTCGTACCAATTTTTGAATATACAACTTTACCCTTTATTTCATTTCATTTCTTTAAATAAATTTGGTTTGATTAGTAATTTCAATATTATATGGGGCAAATTACAACGATCTCCTCTGAAATTTGGCATAATTACGAACCCCCTTATTGTTTGAAAAATTACCAATACCCTTCTAATTTTAACGGTCGTCTAACAATTAGCCTAATCTGTTAGATTTCCATCCGTTTTTATTATGAATTGATCAAAATGCCCTTATGCATTAAAAATTATACTTTTATTTATTTTTTTTATAAATTAATCCATCCCCTCTGATTTTTTTTATAACTTTTAAATTTTTTTAAAAAAATTCGATAAGAGCAAAATTGATAATTTCATACATTCATCCAAGAATTACATAATTTTATAAAATATTAGGGGGTTACTTGTAATTTTTCAAACAACGAGGGAGTTACTTGTAATTTTTCAAACAACGAGGGGGTATTCGTGATTACAACAAACCTCAAGAGAGATTGTTGTAATTTACCCAATTTTATAATAATATCATAATTATATTTTTTTCCTCTTAATTACCCACTACTCTACAATTCTCTCACCTTACTTCTCCGTATTTATTATAATTTATTTATTTTATAGTTTTTTTTTTATCATTTCATATTAAATTTTTTTTATACGGTCGTGGAAATCACGTGTCTCATAACTCGTTCTAGAAAATAAAAGTATTATTTGACCAGTCAATTTCAGGTAGCCATCCAGTTTTGCAAGAGTGACACAAGCGAATTCCTCCAGCATTAACGTTGCTGCATGGGCAAGAAAATGACAATAGAAGCTACTAAAGCCTTTATTAATTAATTTACTTTAAGTAATAATTCAACACTTAAATTAATATTTTAAAAAATTACATAGCATTTAATTTGATCAATAAAAAAAATTAAATAAATTATAATAAATCCACGTAAAATAATACAAATGCATACTCACATATTTATTACGATTCAACGCATAATTTTAAATTTATTTATCAATTTAGATATTAATCATTAAATTAAGACACTATTATTATTAAAAGCAACAAAAGTGTATTATTTCATCGTATGGATCAAAGAAAAACATCATTTTCATAGAATTTTGAGGGTATCTCTCAATTCAACATTAATTCCCAACTGATTTTATTATATTTAGAATGTCATAATTATTTAATTTTCAACTTGTGAGTTCATGTCCCGAGGAGATAAGGCTATGTTCCATTTGACTTGCACCTTTTTCTTATTAGCAATCGTTTCAAAACCGGCGCAGCCAACCCTCTTGGGGGGGCTGGTTGTTTGTGTTTTTATTTTTGGTTTTTCTATTTTTGAAACAATAATTAAAAATTAAAATATATTTATTTATACGTATTGTCACTAAAAATATATTGAATTAGTACTAAAATTTAATATAAAATACAAACTCATTAACTGATACAAGCACATCATATAAAAATATGTATAAAATTAAAAACAAATATTTTTTTAATTGACAATTGAAAATAATAACAAGGGTTAATTACACTTAGACCTCCTATGAAAATGAGAGATTATACTTTTTGCTTCTCAAATTAGTTTTAAAATTACACTTACACCCCCTCTAAAAATTCACTGTTTACACCTCATGTTCTTTCGTTAGAGTCTGAACGAAAAAAATGCTGACATTAGCAAAAAGATTACATGAATTTTCAATTTTAACCCTTATTTAATATTTTTATGTAATAATTTTATTTTTATACAGGAAGAAATATAATGATGTTAACCTCACTTCATATATATGTATATACTTATCCCTTTTCAAATACAAAAATATATTTGAGAATGTTGAATAGGGCAAATTAAAAATTCATGT
The DNA here is from genome assembly GCF_026168435.1 of Sesamum indicum. NCBI lineage: Eukaryota > Viridiplantae > Streptophyta > Magnoliopsida > Lamiales > Pedaliaceae > Sesamum > Sesamum indicum. The sequence continues at coordinate 25,599,239 of NC_142662.1, forward strand.
AATTTTTTTGTTAAAGTAAATATTTTTTTTGTCTAAACCCTAGTAGAAATGAGACAACTGTAAATAACGAATTTTTGGAGGGACATAATTATAATTAACCTTAAAAAAACAAAAACAAACAGGCCTTGTTAACAATTTGAAACTGGGTCCTCGCATTCTTGTATTGATTTATTTAGTTCTTGCAGTGTTTTTTTCATTTAATTAGCACCTAAGCATTGATTAATTGAGGTGTTACAAGCATAAAAAAACTTATTTAGGCCATATTAGAAAAACACTAGGTTGTTGCTTTAAAGTACTAAAATAGCCCGTGACATAAATATATAATATATATATTAATAAAATTTAATAAATAAACTTTTTAAAACATCACATAAAATGTTTTACAAGCTTATATATATAAGATGTTGATGATAAAATTTTACAAATTTTGAATTTATAAATTTTTTAAAGAAAATACCGATTTATAGAAAAAAAAAACTTCACCAAACCTTTTGAATTTCTGTCATACTGGAAAAAGATATTTTGGATCTTATAAGTATTGAGCGCAATGAAAATATAAAATTGTACAAATCGTGCCTGGTAGTAAAATTGAAATTGTCTAGTTTTCATCATATTCAATCTAGAAAAAAGAATCAGTTCACACAATTGTTGGACCAGTCGAACGAGTAGAAACTTGATCATCGGCTCTTTCTTTTTATTTTGTGGGTGGTGAATCAATTACAATTATATAATGAATCAATATCAAATATTGATAATTAACAAAAAATTACATAAAAATAGACAGATAGCTAATATTAAAATAGAACATTATTCACATATTGATGGGATTTGAATTCATGGCTTTATAATCATGGGTGTATGACTTTAAAATTTGAAAGAGCTGAATGACCTCCTCGTACGTTTTTCTGGTAGTGTGTGAGAAAATCTATGTAACTCACTTCTCTGTATAGAGCAGGATTCTCTTCAGACAGAAGCTCTTGTATTGGTCCATATGCCTTCATAATTTGTTCAGAACTAGGATAAAAGAAGCATGCAGCCGAGACCCGAGTGCCTTTAGACCTGGCCAACACTCTATGCTCCACACTCTTGAACTTGTCATTAGTTATAAGCTACACACATTGTCCCAAAAAACAGAATATAAGACAACAAGGCACTAAAGATCGATTGAAAAAAGCTCGTTTAAGAATGTCTTAAGTTATTACATTTACATTACCTGCAGAAAATCTCCAATGTTGATTATAAAGCTCCTTGAACGGGAGGCACATCGAGCCAATCATCGTGATGATGTATTTGGAGGCCGCCAGAGTCGTCCTGGACTAAAACGGTGAGAATTGTGGGATCGGAGTGTTTAACCGTGCCAAGCGTCCTGTCCGGTTCAGGGCAGGGTGGATAATAGAGGCACGACAAATATTCACTTTTCATGCACTGTAACCGCTCCAAGAAATCCCTGCTCAGGCCTAAAGCCTCCGACAGTAATTCAGATAAAACGTCTCTAACATTGATCATCTGATTCATGTACTCAGTGATTTCATTCCTGTAGGCATTCATCAGATTGCAGAAATGAGGATCCCTGCTTTTACGTTAAGGTACAACCTAAGACATTGAATGTTTACATAACAAGCAGCAGAAACTGCCACCACAAATCATCATTAGCCAAGGAAAATGTTACCTGCAAACAGGAGGGATAAGCTTAGGATCCAGAACGTCGTCCATAAACGTGCAAGAAAACGCATCCCTCCAGGCTGCAACCTCCGGTTTCTTGAGATGTCCGTTTACCGTATAGAACCTGACATTGCGCCGGCCATCGGAGGAATAGAGGTCCATCTTGGCTTCCTTAGGTTGTTCATGGAATCTCCTCGTGCTTTCTAGTATACCATCCGTTACACTCGTAGGTACTCCATGGTTAACAATTTGGAAAAATCCCCAAGTTTCTGATGCTTTACGGATCTCATCAACGATCTGCCTTCGTTGAGTTCCGTTTCCCTCGACTCCCTGAAAGTCTATCACAGGGATCTGAACATGAAGTCCATCTCTAGAGTTGGCTCTACCAGGCAACTTCTCTAGGGGACGAATGAAGAACCTAGGAACCTTTGTAATCCCAGAATCTACAAGCCCTTTAACACCGGCTTTCGTTTTCTCAAACTCCTCGACCTCTTTCTCCCAATCATAATCATCAGTTGCCATACTATAATCTTGTCCTGATGGTTTTCTTCCCTGTCTGGATGTGTTATAAGTAGTAGTTGTGAAGAATGGTTTTAACTTTTGATCAAACATGTGGGGAACAGGATTTTGTTCTTGATCAGTGACAGCTTGCTGCTGGTTGACTAGGTACGTAGTTTGATCCAAGAAATATTAATTGTCCCCAGATAAATGATCAGTAGGTTAATGCATGCATGTGACCTAGAGAAGTAAACAATTGCAGGAATTCAATAATAAGAACATTATGGGAAGGAATAACATATGCAATATGCACAAATTTTGAGACACTTTCTGGTACAAGTCAGAGGACCATGGCCAGGAGATAGGCTTATTTTGATATTCATGGAATGTAATATGAATGGAATTTGAAACAAGTTAGAAAAGTACGAGAATTAATATATCAAGTGGGAAATATGCATAAAAAATCAACAAATTATTACCGAATATGATGTTAAATTGAAATACGTGATGTTACCTCAGAGTGTAGAAACATTAAATGGACGAGGGATGTGGTGGAATTAATTTATATTATACTAATATGGCATGATTTATATTATTTGATATTTTTGTATTCCACCCATATGGAAAATGCCTTCTGAATATTAATTCATCATAGTACTCAACTTTGTATTAGCGTAGCTTTGTGGAATTTTTTTTTACTTAGAGCTAATTAATATTTTACTGATTATATTACATAATAGGATTGTATTTGAATTAAAACTGGACCAATTGACATGAAAAAATTACCCAAATTAAGATCTATAAAATCAAATCAATTATAAAATAAGTGCTATATGATCATCATTTTATCTGAATTTTAATGTATTATATTAGTCTCATAATTGATTCAAATCCGACTATACTCAATTTGGGTTAAAACTTCCTAAACATAAATTTTGTTAAACTTGGTCAACAACCTCTACATGTATTCAATTGGGCCAAGCCCAGAAGGAAAGGTGAAGCTTGTACCCAGAACCCACAAGCCCAAGATGTATGATCTAAAGACTATAATACCCTTAAATCTTGACGTAATTCTCTTTTCCCACCCTTCAACGTTGGGTTCTTTTCTCCTGTTGAACGGTCCACAAAACCAAACTAACCTGCGCACGAACAGCCACCTTTAACCATCACCAGCCCAATCATCTCCACCTCACTCCACTCCGCAGACACGAAGGATATGCACATGGCTCGCATTTCTGCAATTCTGTAGAATGTATAAAACACCCATTACGCAGGGGCGGTCTTCTTCTTCTCGATCAGATTAATCTGTGATTATCAACATGTAATCGAGCAGTTCTTTTCTTGCAGATTTCAGGAGGGGCATAAGATTATTACGGCGAGAGTGTTCATGCAAGAAGCACGCGTACAATGTTCTGAACCGATTCCGGTGGTCGAAGGCAGATAAAGATGATGAACTCAGAGGAAAGAATGAATCTGAGATAAGTTAGACAAATTATAAGTTAAGACAAAAATTCCACGAATAAAGATTCTGAGATAAGCAATTGCAGTTCAGAGGAGGATGATTTGTGCAGTCATAATCGTAAACGGAAGCCAGATATTGGTTGGGTTGGTAAAGCTCTTGAACCCGCTTTGCAGTTGTACAAGTGGGCTCGTCCAACAGGTTTGTAACTTTTTCCTTTGTTTTTTTTTTTTTGTGGGGGGTGGTGGGGTGGTGTAGAGCAGGTGGTGGTATAGATTGAAGCTTTGACGATATCAGATTAGAGTAAAACGAGGAATCAGCATTAGGAAGTGAATAGTGGCTGCCATTCTACGCTCATTTTTCTCCCTGTGACTTCTTTCATAAAGCATATAACATGATTATAGATATAAAGAATGGATTTCAGTAAAAAAAAGTTAATGAAAGATCAAAGGTCATAAGTGTTTGTTCCACAGGAAATGGTATGGAAAATGAACCAGCACCTACGGATAGATCTCTTACCGACATTTTCGCTAGTATACAAAGGAGTAAACTTGGAATTCAGGATTGGAGTCTAAGCGATCTTGCTATTGACTTGTATCTCATTGGCAGGCGTCCACAAATTATGTGGAGGACGTGAAGGGTAAACTTATCTCTTCGGAGTCCATCGTCACTCTTTGAAACTCTTTCCTTTCTCAGTCAAATATAGTACGAATGATCTCTACTCGTGATGGTAAGATTGGTGTCTTTGTGACATGAGCTAGAATGCTTATGTAATGATGACCTTTGATTTAGGTACAAGATCTTATCTACTACACTGAACTAGCAAAAGGGGCTTATAAAGATAATGCCACTGGTCTTGCAAGGAATAGCATGCTCCAAGAAAATAATGTTGTGAAGTTCGTAAAAAGTTCCAGCATTGAGACCTGGATACTATTTGGGAATTGACATGCGGAAGAAACTTGTGATTCTTGGCATTCGTGGAACTCAAAATGTCTATGACCTAATCACTGATATTGTTTCTTCAACCCACTTTGGAACAGCTGAGGCTGCTCGTTGGTTTCTAACTCATGAGATAGACCCGATAAGGAGGTGCCTAAAGGATCACAAGGTGGTATCATGGTATTTGTTATATATAATGCTTGGGGTTGTGTTAAGATTTTCTTGTTGCTGCTGTTATGAAACTGGTTAAGATACAAGGTTTTCGATTAAGGATTTTGGGTCACTACCTGGGAGGTCCAACTGCTTCTTTGCTTGCAAATGCTCCGCAAAAGGTCATTTAAGGAGCTTAGGTTCAACTCTGATATAATTACAGCTGTTGGAATTGCCACCCCTCCTTGCGTCTCCAAAGAACTTCCTGAAAGTTGCTATGGTTTCATAACAACAGTGGTGATGCAGGTAAGCTCAATTTCACCGGGGCTCTCTGTTTGTCAATTGTTTACCACAACTTCTTCCTCTTATTCGTAATCTTTTCTTTTTCTAATTATTATTTAACTTATTTTATTGATGCAGAATGATATAATCCGACTAAGTACTTAAACAGTAACCAGTGGAAGCAAAATTCGTAAGGACATGACGTTTTAATCTCATATGGGATTAGCTATAGCAGCTCTATTAATTTATCTGAATTTCGCTTTGCTTGTTCAGAGTTCTTCCTTGTAAAGTAGCACTAGCTAGTGGATTGGAATATTCAATTAGACCTTTTCATAAATTTTGTTTAATTGAATCATAAAAGAATCGAACTATAGCAAAGTTTTAGCACTGAAAACTCAAGCATTTGCTGAATCATGAAAATTTCTCTTGTTATAAGCCCAACAAAGGTCCCCTAGTATTAGGGGCAGGAAGTTTGATATTAGTGATTGGGTATGGTTAGTTCCATGATTTGGAGAAATGACTCGGTGTATGTTGCGTAGTATGTGAATTGTTTCTTGGTGAAGTAAGATAACTAACCTCAGAACTTTTTGTCAAAATTGTGCAGAGCGCCCATGAAAGAGGAAGTTTCAGTTGTTCCAAGTCATAGTCGAACTTCCGCCCCTTCCAGCATAAGTTCTGGTCATGTCGAACATGAAAACTCTTACTGTGGAACTGCTGAGGATTTGTTTGTACCTGGCACTCCCTATTACATAAAGAAGAATATGGGTGCAGAGAACTGTCTCAAATCAGGGGAATGTTTCACATTGTTGAGGAGACACCAGGGCGAACATTTTCAGAGGATACTAATATCAAGCAACATAATTTTAGACCACAAACGTGATAGCCATTATTATGCTCGAGGGATGTACTTAAAGGTTTGCCTAGTTCTTTGGACGATGATATCTTTGAATTTTTCTTTTTCTTTTGCAAAGTTGGAATATCTTGTCAAGTACTACATTTTCAGTTTTGAGGATGTCCCTGCAATCCAGTTCTTGCGACTGGTAACAGCTGACGAGCTAGTCCTCTGCAAAGAGGTAAAACCTAGCGTTGTCCCATGCTCTTTCCATCTCTATTTCTTTGTCCTTGCAGTGAAATCGATGATCGTCATAGTGTTGAAACTGCGTGTTCCTTAGATAAACGGAACAATGTTAATGCTGGCAGGTGTATTCTTGGAGCCCCACTACCCACTTCAGTGAAATTGGGAAGACCGGATCACTTACTTCATTTGAATTGTATTAACATAGGAAAAAAACAAAGAGACTATAGAACAGATATGTGACCATGAATTCTGGAGATGAGTGAGAAGCAACAGTGCTTAACTGAAGCTGTTTGTGATGTGAACTCTGGAGTTGTAATCAGTATAAAAAATGCTCACTTTTGAGGCTAATTATTGATTAAATGATATGGATGATCCACTAATGCCTCCCTTAATGATAGGTAATAGGCAATTATTGGCTATATTTAGTGATACCAGCCCTATGGGTTCATAGCATCCAAGAAAAAGTGGGAAAAAGTACATTTTGGCAAATTGTCCTTTCCAGAATGCAGTATTTCTTACATTCGTCTCTTCTCTGCATATGTTATTACAGGGGTGTCTACATGTTACCAACCGACGCAATTCTCGTATTGAACACAAAAAAATCGAAACCACAAACATCTGATTGAAAGTGAATCATCCTGGCATTATTATCCAGCTAAAATGATCACAAGGGCATTTTGGCTTCTTTATGGGGAAGGATTAGCATGAAAAATTAATGTTGTTTTTTTCCTTATCGGATCATATTGGGATACATTACCTTTGTTGAGGAGGACAACATTAATCAAGCATATGTTGATGTAATGGCACACGAGGGGATGAGGGCAATTTTCCCAAAGACAGGTTGGGCCATGAAATAAAGTGAAAATAAAGGGTAGACAATATCTGAAGCCCATTATCATCAAGAAATTAGAGCAAAAATGGTGGACAGCTTCAGACACTGTTGGCCTTCTGTGTTTATATATATAAACCCCTTTTTGCTTTATGTTTGCGGTCTGTGCTGTGTCTGTCTGTGCGTGTAACAACTAAAGTAGTTCACAATGTGGGAACCCTTCGGAGAAAAAAGAAAAAGAAAAAACAAATTTGGGTTCCCTTGAATTTCACACACACACACACGTAGTGTGTGTTGTCTTCATCTAATATATATATATATATATGGGGTAAGAAAAAAAAACAAAAAACAAGGGAAGTATGTTGGCGGAAAGCGTGGGGAAAAATTTAAGAGTAGGACACCTTTGGGGTTGATGGGACTTGAGTTCTTGAAAACTGGCTAATGTTAATTTGATTGCAAGAATTAAAAGACAAGTTTGTTCATTACACTGAGAATCTACAGTTTTATGTATTAATTTATGGGGATGATGACAAATGTATCTAACAATTATGCGGCTACATGCTTCCTCTCTAGTCAAACAACAACGCTTGAAAAGAATTTAACCTGTCATGTGTGTGTGTGTGTTTGTCCGAATATGATTGCAGTGTTTGTAAGATTTTGGGGTGTAATTGTTATATAGAATATTTGATTAACCATTCGACTATATATATAATTCACCTCACCATATTAAATTAATGAACAAGTCACTTTTGTAGCCTTTCATTCTTCTTCATGCATAAAGAATTGAGTTCATATTTCTTTGGGGATTAAACTATACATAATGACCCCCATAAGAGTTTTAGGAAAATATGAATATGACTAAATGGGATGAAGATTTAAGTCCTTTTATTCATTTGGGTTTTCGTCAGATTCAATCCGATCTCATGATCTAATTTATCATTTGTTGATTACGAGGATACGTGTGTTGATACATATTCTGATAGACCAACACACATGAATCCTGTAAATACAAATAAACCCCAATCTATAGACTATAGGTATGTATTTATGATATTGAGATCTAGCTTTTCGACTCCATCTGATTTATTCTAACTCCCATTTAACTTAAGTATTTGAGGGTTTTAATACCCATATTCTTGAATGGAGAACTCCGCAAATCATCCACGATTTCGAACCCAATCAAATATTTATTTGGTATGCATCTAATTTTGTACATCAATAATTAATAATTTTTTTTAAAAAAAATAAGAATAGTACAATACCCACTCATCAATACTATCAAATTGATCAATAAATGATACTTACATAACATTGAAGTTTTCAAACTTTAATTTTGTCATGAATAATACCACTTTTGAAATATATGTTCTATGATTAAAATATCAATGACATAAAAAATATAGAGTAGCGTGTGATTGAACAGTCTCAAGGAGTTAATTAATACTTGTCTTATTATTATTATTAGATCATATATTACGTAAATTCAAAGCTCTATCAATTAATTTAATTATTCGGAGTCTAGTCTCTCTTGATATGAACAAAAACAAAAACATCCCTCTCAATCTTCCTTCATTACATCTCTTGAAATGACATCCTCAACGTCCCTACTTTGATTTAATACTAAAATTCGTCATATATTTATATGATCCGTCCCTATATTATGGTTTGGACTTTGAAGATTTGCCTCCCGTTCAAACTACATTATTTAGTATTTAAAACATTATCGGTGAGTTCCGAAATATTATTAAGTAAATTCATTCTCATTAACCCTTGAAAACGAACCTCCTTAATTTTGTCCCTCGATCATCAAGCAATGGCGTTTTCTTCTCCATTCTTGTTGTCGGTATCGATCCATGCCCGTTCAAAGTCTAGTCTCCATTGTTCACGAGCTGTATAAACATTCACCCTCCTATTATATGCACATTGTGACTTGTACACGAAGTTGTCCGTATTTCTTCTTTTTCAACTCACTACACACTCAGAATTTGAATCCAAAATTCAAGTAATCCCAAAATCGTTGGATTGCCCCTCAAGGGATGAAATTGCCCGAAGTTTAGGATCGGCTTGGGATTTTGATTTTATTCTATTTCGTAAGTGTTAATGTATGTCGTCGTGATTAGATTGTAAGGTATGAATTTTAAATTTAAAATCAATATATAATATAATATGTTGATATAGAACCGACTATATATAATATCGTCCACAATTAAATTGAGTTGTTACAAGATCAGATAGTCGAGACAGTATCAGAGCCTGCATATATTATTTGACGTACATGTGATCTTGGATTCTCCTTGATCAGGAACAACCCTTTTAAGTTAGATTTTTTTTAAAGAATTTTATTATATTAGCAGAGATAATTAAATTTATTTGGATTTATTTTGATTACATTATAGGATTAGGACATAATTAAAAACACATAATTTGAAGCTTCTTATATACATATATATATATACATATAAGAAGGATGAAGGACCTCTCTTTTATTTATTATGGTACATGAAAAGTATGTAAGGGTCTTACATAAGGACAACATAATTATGATTTATCTAACAAGGATGAAGGACCTCTCTCTTTTATTTATTTATATACGTATGTATGTATGTTGGTTTCTAGATTGAGAGAACAAAATATTACTAGTATATAAATATAATTAAGAGGAACCAAACCCTAGATGCACCACATACAATCACTCGCACACGTGCGCCGGCCCCACGTGCAAACTCATTGTCTGCTTGACCAGTCACTGTGTGGCCGTATGTCTGCATCATTTTCCAACACCACCTCTTTCTCATCAATTTTATTTCAACCTCTTCCAAACAAAACCCCATTTCATTTTTTTATCAAAACAAATTAATAATCTTATTTACTACAAAAATTAATTATTTGTGTGCACGATCACAATGGAGTTGGCCCAAGATTCCATAAGTTTGTTCATTTCTATGTACAATACTAAATGCCTAGTGATTTGGCAGTAGCTGGCCATCTCCAATCACTATAAAAAAAATGACTCGATAGCTATAAAAAAAATTAACGTTGAGATAATTAATAAACAAAATTTTTATTGTTAATTTATATTATTTAATACAAAAATTTATTCACTAACAAATTTAGCAACGAAAATTTATTTGCAAATAGGTTTTGCATTGAAACTGTTTAAAATATATATATATATATATATATAAAATAAATAATGTAGATTAATAACGCACGATGCTGATTTTAGCATCAAATAGCTATTGAGTCATCTTTGTGTAGCAAATGTATTATTAAGGGAAAAATTTTAAATGAAATTATAATACTTTAAGTACAATTTGGAAGCTTCTTCTTTTTAATTATTTTTTAATATTTGTAAAATAAATCGAAGAACAATTAAAATTTGAGTTATTGTTCCCACTTTAATTTGTTTTTGTATCCTTAAAGTTAAGCTGGTTGTTACTTTTGCCCCCCACTTATTTTTGATACCGTATTGTACATTTCCATAAAGACAAATACATATGATTTTATCCCGACCGTATTTTGGTCGTAACAGATCGCTGCTCGAGCATTAGTTATAATTAAAATCAAATATTTTATAGCGATTGGAAATTTTTATAGTCACATTTAAGGAAATTAGATATGTTGGTCGCCTCTTTATGATCTTTAACACGCAAAAAATAGTAAAATGCATTTTATTTTTTGGTAAGTTACATTGATGTCCCACCCTGAGCCTGAGGTTAAATTTAAATAAACAAATATCATTTACTGTTTGCAAAAATACAAGTATACCCTCGAAGTTGTAGTTGTAATTACAATACAATATCTCATATTCAGTGGCACAAATTGACACTTTAGATACATACCTATATATTTTCACAAAGAAAGTATTTATGTAATTAGATATAATTTTAAGAAGTATTACCGTAATTTGCCGTATTTTTTTTTTTTTTTATAATTGTGGGTAGTATAATGTACTATGGAATTCCATAATTATGTTAATCAAACACACATTATTTGTGACTTATGATTGAAATGATCAAAAGTTATTAATGAGAATAATTAATTAAACTCATGGAGACTCATAAATTATAGGCAAAATATTTTATGAAAAAGAAAAAAGAAAAAGGGTTTTTTTTTTTTTATGATTAATTGCTATTATTGTTAGGAAAAATGAGAGGATATGCAAGAGGTGTGTATTGTGAAGTCGATATAAAAGTTAGACTCTTTATCTTTAAGATAATGATTGTTATACAATTCCGTTTTGATACTAATGAAAAACGGCAATTTATCTCTCAAGGTACAATAACTTATAATTTCAAAATACCGGTACTATAAACTTTAAAAACGACGAACCAAGAAAAATTAAGGAACTCTCTTACTAAAATTATAGCTGCAAAATGTTTTAATTACTTAAGAATGTTATGAATGAAATTGAGTGAAAATGAAGTAAATGAGGACCTATTTTCGGAATTGTATCATTGAATAGATTTGTCCAATTAGAAAAGATGCATATTAAAGTTTATAATTTTTTATCCAAATGGACGCATTATTTCACCCAAATGACATACCATTTCACCTAAATGAACGCATCGTTTTGCTCAAAAGGTTTCACCCAGTGGACATATTATTTCAACCAAAGAACCACACATATTCGGTTGATGAGACACAGTGAGATGATGATTATGCACCATCAACCATCATCCAAACGTATCACAAGCTTATTATGTGTCACACATCATAACTGATCACAATTTAATATGATCAAAATGAATTTATTTTGTAATTTATCATTCATTATTTTTCCAACAATTAATTATATGAACACATATCTTATGTGAGCTATTAAATAAATGGATTACCATTTCATAAGTCAATCAAATTGCTTCTTGAATGAGTGCAATGAGATCAAGAGGAGAGACATTTAATCCAATTTGCCCATTTAAAATGGTATGGCAATTTCATATTGACATAAGTTGGATTATATTTATAATTCTCGTCTTTAAATAATACCAATTTCGTTCTATAATATATTACAGTACACAAAAAACTCTACCCTAAAAAATTACGAGACCAAAAATAAAAATTTCATAACTACTGAAATTAAAATTGTATTTGTTGAGGGCAACTATGTCATGTGAAAAGGGAAAAGGAGGGAGACGAAAGAAAAGCACAATTCGGATTGTAAGCCACTCGGGTCGGGTCAAGAAGACCCTTATTTCGTCGTCTTATGAGAAAGTTACTAATCAACGGGCCGCATAGCCGGTGGTGACGTGGAACCCTGTCAAGTGCATCCACTCGTGCGCCCTGTTAGACCCTAAAACCTATTATAATACTTTTATTATTATATGCTAACAGTGTTTTTTATTAAAACAATTTTATGCTTTTATAACTGATAGTTCAATTTATAATAATATGATAAATTTCGTATAAATGTTGCATAAACAGACATTTTATTTAATATTTTTGTAGCTGATCTGCACGAAATTTAATAAAATATTAATTAATTAAAAAGGTCCTGCTCCAATAATACTATTTAGAACACACCACTCAAAAATTATAAATTCGAGTCCCATATAATATTAATTTATTCATATATAAATAATTAATAACTAGTGTTTATATATTTTAATATTAAAATTATATAATTTATGTCCCTTCACATACATTCGCAATTAGTGGTAAGATAATGATTATATTATTCTTAAGAGTAGTGGTGTTAGTGGACAGTTATGACCATAGTATTTTAACATTTTTCTTTAATTCCATTTGCTCTCTATAATTTGTCGGGGCCGTTGAAGATTCATTTAAACTTTCTATAACTTATTCAAAGTGCGTTCGAATCATATAATATTATTGAATTATTGTATTTTAAAAAAATAATTTAATAATAATATGATTAATTAGATCAATTAAAATAGTGAGTTTGAATTTTCTTAAAAAAAGCGCGACAATTATTTTATCTTTATTGGCATCTTATACATGAACTAAAATTCTTAACCAAAAAAAAAAAAAATCTAAACTGAGGAATAAATTATTATTTGGTGTTTCATTAGATGAGTTGCAAATTAAATAGTTGTACGCCAGGGTACACACGCGTCAAGCATAATTTTAAAGGTGGGTCAGATTCCTATGTGGTCTCGAAAAGTTTAAACAGGGAACACGACTTCACCTGGAACCGATTTTTGCTGGAAAAAGGGGAAAAAATAAATAAAAAAGAAATAACTAATTAATTTTTGTGTAATTATTAATTCTAAAAATTAAAAAAAAATATATAATAAAAATCCCCTGTATGAGTTGGAGAGTGTACGGAATTAGAACATGCTAGCACTTATAATCTCAGATAATAATTGCTTCAGGTGGTTTTGGTAGGGTTGGTTGCATTAATCCATAAAGTTAATTTAATTAAATAAAATATCCAAATTAATTTTCTTAAAAAAATAAATTTTATTATTTAGAATTTTGAGTAAAATCAATATATATATATATGTATATATACACTGTTCACATGGATATTAGTATAAATAATGATTAATAAAGATGTCTAAGCATGGGTTAGTGGACAGCCATTTGAGTTAATTATCAGTTGGATTAATGTACGTACATGATTGGAACAACCTTAAATTAATCCTTGCTAATCCCACATTAATTAATGCTAATTAATGAATATATTCCTGCGTATCTATCTTTTATTTGCTTTGTCAGATTTTGATGCTTCCAAGAACTGAAAAGGAGTTCATCCCTCTGAAGCTTTAGAAATTCAACTGAATATTCTGATTAAAGTGTCAATGATTGGCCACATTTCATCGTTTTCTTTCAGCTGTGTTGTGAATGTTTAATGTCATGTCCGTATGTTGGATATTTCTTTTTCCATTTTTACTAAGATCAATTCTTAATTTTTGTTGGAATCCATACTCCATCTTTATTAATTTTTCATATCTAAACGTACTGTACTTATAATTAATTACAAAGACAGCCTCAGGAGTTATAAATAGTAATTTTACAAATTAAAGAGCAATGAGTGTGTGTAATTAAATTTAATTTTAGGTGGGTGGACGTAATTTATATTTAAAATAAATGCATCAATTTTATTAGGACTAATTACACTTTCAACCCCTTTGAAAATAAAAAAATTACACTCCCCCTCTCCCTCCAATAAGTTCCTAAAAAACGTACATTTACACTCTCTCTAAAAATTTATTGTTTACACTTGACCCCTTTTCTTATATAGTCTTAATTCTTAAAACATTTATCATGGGTTCACATTCATGTATAAAAAATCAATTACTAAAGAGGCTATATACTTCAATTTACAAACATTACCAAAAGTCTTATGACAAGGGATATTGGATGGGGAACTTGTAATAATAATTACAATTATTCTACTTCTTGACTAATATTGTCGTTGAGACAACATGTTTGTGGGGGCATTTTAGAGATTAGGCATTCATAGTTTTGTCTGATAAGAAAGGAGCTATCTTATCACTGAGTATGTATTACAATGCATGGGTTCAATAAATCTAAGACACAAGCTCCAATGAGAAACAAAAACTTGAATGAAAAGTGACTTTAGAGGGGGAATTAGGCAAAAGAAAAGGGTAAAAAACAGTGGGATTAATTAATGTCATAAATCTAAAACAAAAAAAACAGGAGGTGTATTAGAAAGTCTGAACAGGGACTAAATAGTTAAGTGCAGCTTTTGAACACACGTCCTACATTATTGCCTTTAACGTTGATTATTTTAAGGATCCCAATTAGTTAACATGCCTTCTTGTCTGCAACCATTTCATTCTTTCTCTTTCTTGCCTTAAGTGGCCAACAAGTACACATGACTCAAAGAAAGAGAGAGAAACACCAAGAGAGAGAAAGAGAGGTAATGGCTGCCAGCAGGAGGGCGATGCCCCAATTGCCATGCATGAATGTGTGTGCGTGAGAGAAAGAGAGAGAGAGAGAGAGAGAACACTGTTAATTGTACGTTAATCTTTCTTATAATTAGTGTTTTAATTTATTTAATTAAACATTAATGTTAGATTAGCCTTGTCATTAATCTACCATAGGGTTTGTATTTTAATTAACTCTTAATTAATACTGTGGTAATTAATTAACATGTGGTAGGTAAAAAGTTCATTTATCAAGCTTCAAAACCTAGAGAAACGAGAGGGGCAATTAAGGTATTTCACCATATATATATATATATATATTATAAAACACATTTTACCGTTTTAAAAAAAATATATCATCTTGTCAACTCTAATTATTATGTATTTTATTTCAAAGCTAACACTTTACGCATCACATCAGCTATCATATATCTCTGACATCGTCTTTATTTCAATATTCAACTTCGTTAATTTGAATCCACCCGGTCTCATTTTTTTCTAATTAAATTGAGATGAAAAAGTAATAATATATAGACGACACTATGAAGATTAATTATGAAAAATAGATAATATTAAAAAAAGATAGATAGATATACTTCTAGAACAATATATCAATTATTCCAATTAATTGAGAAAACCCTTAATTTCTATAGGGGGGTGGGGGCTGGATTGAATTGCAGGGTCATGATAAATAATTAAAATTAGGGTTAGAGGTGAGTGGGACCAAAATGCAAAATTGGGCAAGGTCTACATGTTGGTGGCTATGTGTGACAGAAGAAGGTGATTGAAAGCGATTATTGCTAATTAATTACTTAATTATATATATAGAATCACTGTTATTGCTCGACAAGCTGTGACCTCCCACACTTAAACAATTAATGGACGAAATTAAATTAAAAAATCTAATTATAATTAATTAATAAAAAAGGAAAAACACCTTTACTTTTAGATCTCCATGTTATGTGCTTTCACCAGTCACGTACTTCTATTCCAGTGTCACTATCTTTTGTTTCATTCTGTTTTGGAAGATGCCCCTAAATTTTTAAATCATATAACTTTCCTTTTATCTCTAATTTTAATTATTTTCTCAAATTATAAATTAGTAATTCCATATATATATCTATATATTTATTATTAATTAATGACAATGGCTATAATTAATTCGTGGGGGATTTTAGTACATAGTTTTGAAGTATTTGGAATGATACAATAGTTGTGTAATTATAGGAGGTGACATTTTTTATCCTGTTGAAAGTAAATTTTACAATTTAATTTTGTAAATTTTACAATTTTATAATATGTTGGGTCTTTTGCAAGTTACATGTAATTTTTTGACCAATTAAATCACAAACTTTTAAGAATTACGGGATTAAATTATAAAAGTTAATTCATGCACGATAAAGAACATCATCCCCTCAAGTTATAGGACTAATTCATTCAATGCTAATACAATAGTCCCATCATTTGCATTGAGATCATAGGGAAAAAATGAATCTTGGATCACTCCAATTTCAATTTAGTGATCAATTTCAATTTTGTAAATGAGGATAATAATTTACTGCATATCCCACGTGCCAAGTATGTGTTTTTTTTTTTCTTTTTCGGAATTAAATTGGCATTTTTCAATAGAAAAATATGATCTACTCTTTTTTAAAGAGTGTGGATCCCAAATGACATCCTGCCATAATTACAAGACAAAAATTCATTAATTTTCCCTTTGATCATATATGTTTAAACCCATAAACTTTGGTACATTTATAGGTAATTTCACACGTTTCCGGGGATAAAAAGGTTGTAGTATTGTATTGTTTTCTTGAGACTGATGAAGAAAAGGAATGCATGCATAAGTTAAAATCTCGAAATTGTAGCTAGGGTGACATGAAGAGCTTGCTTTATTTGTTACTGATTAATTGAGGGCATTGGTGTTAGTGTTTAATTAATTAAAATAAAATTGAAGACATAAAAACAACGAGTTGACAAACAACAGTACCCTATTTATATATAAGCATGCTCATTGATGTGTTATTACACAACTTTTTTCATTATAAAACTACTTCTGTCTCTACTGTTTAAGTAGATAATCTTCATTAAACTCCTCCACATCCCTTCAAGTTAGGTCCGTTTAATTACATAAATACATGTTGTAGTTGTAATTATAAGCACACTTCGGCCTGTTAATGGCGAAATTTTACACAAACAGTCCTTAAGCACATTGTACAGATACCCCCTTGATGGTTACTGTGCCTTGTAATTTTATATATGACATTTAGTGTTTGTGCAATAAAACCTAACCTAATTAATGATGTTAAGAGAAAAATAATCCATTTCAAACGAGTCCAAGAAAATAAATAGTTATAGCTAGTCAAAGTCGAGTAGTTTGATGATCATCTCGACACCGTGAACTACATACATGATTGATTAGTAATTTATAATAAGGAATTCAGTACCGGTTGAAGGTTAAATATTTTGTGCATTATTTATTCGACCATATTATAGTAACAATATATATAGCATTAATAGTCGACCAAATTGTGATCGATCATGATTAATTAATTTGGATTACATGAACTCAACTCTCATTATTATTAAATTTTTATTAATGGCCTACTCACAGCCAGCTAAAAGTCTTGTTCAGGTCACCATTAATCAATCAATGCTAATTCTTGGACTTGTATTCTTTGCCTAATTCAAGACAAAACAAGAGTCTTAATTTGCTTGTGGATGTGAAAAGACCTGTTAAACAAAAAAGGCCATAACATATGTATAACACGTGAAAATGTTTGTGTGTGTATCTGTGTGTGGGGGTGGGGGGTGTATTCTCGTACGTATTCAAAACGATCTGTATGATCTAAACACTGAAATCTTGAAACTTACTGGCAGTCATCAGAGAGGTGCAGGAAATTTTCTGACAATGGAGAGATGGTATGATGATGATATCCAATCATGGAGCAAATTAATTACAGATCATGGGTTGGGCTTAATTATGTTATAAATTAGCCCTTTTGTCCTTTAAGAACACTGAATGGAATCTTAAACCAGACTATAAAAATTTAGGACGGAGGGTTAAAGATAGCATTTTTGTAAGAATAAATATTGAATTATGTTCCCCAATAAGGGAACCACATGTAATAAACTACACAATAATTTATTACCCACCTCTCTCTCCCTCAAGTGCTTATAAACCATGGACTCATCATCAATGTCCTAAGCCAACAACTACTTACAAGAATATCCTCAGTTCAGTTCAGTTCATACATCGGTTTTCAAGAATCGTATACCCTTAATTTTGTCTGATTCTTACAAGAAAAGTGTTGTTATAACATGACAGGGTCTGGTTCCCCTTGCGGTGCCTGCAAATTCTTGAGGAGAAAATGCGTGAGGGGTTGCGTTTTCGCCCCTTATTTCTGCCATGAACAAGGTGCTACTCACTTTGCAGCCATTCACAAGGTTTTTGGAGCCAGCAATGTTTCCAAACTTCTTGCTCATCTTCCGGTCAGTGATCGTTGTGAGGCGGCCGTCACGATTTCTTACGAAGCTCAAGCTAGGCTACAAGATCCCATCTATGGTTGTGTTTCACATATTTTTGCTCTCCAGCAGCAGGTCTAATTGTTTTCTCTCTCTTCAACCCTCTCTCTCTCTCTCTCTCTCCTGTTTTTGTCTTTCATTGTTTTCCTTCATATGTGTGTGTCTGAATCATTAATGTTTTTAGAATTTTTGTGTCTGATTTTGTGTTCTTGATCTTCAGGTTGTGAACTTACAAGCCCAATTGGCTTCTCTCAAAGAACAAGCAGCTCAATGCCTCATAAACAACTCCAACATCACTGCAAACCCTAATGATCAGAAATTCTACGGCAGTAGCCATTCTAATTTCTCTCAAGATGTCCAAAGCTGGTGGAATTCCTTCCAGAATCAGGGTACAATGCCTCAATTTGATGCAAATTTCAACAACAACAACTTTGAGAATATGGCCTATTACGCAAGTGGAACCATGAATCCGAGTGACCCTTCAATGAAGTACGAAAATTCAGGCTTCCCGGAAGAGAACACCTCGTTCGGGAGCATGGATTCACTTGAAATGCAGTCTAATGAAAGGCAATGGCCATTTCAAGACGACGCAGACGACCTCCAGTCAGTGCCCTTCAGATACATTAATAATCAGCATTAATTTAATCCTCTCCGTCAAGGGAAATTCCAGTTAGGGTTTTAGTAGAACCAATACATATATATATATAATCATGGGTGAGTGATCAAGAAGAAGAGTACGCACTGATGATCTGCCAGTTTTTGTATTAGTTTATCTGCAAACTTTCATGACAAGCATTTCAGCTGGAAACCCTAGAAATGTTCTGCTGTCAGAAAAGAAAACCCTGTTTTTCCACCTATGATTGTTCGATTTCTTAGACCATGTGTAACCTTGGATATATATATTTTTAAGTAGAATAAGTAATATAGCATAGTTTTATAATGCTCCCAGGTGATTTTCTTTCAGCTAGCTAGTTGCGTAATTTGTTGTTTCGCAGTGCGGTCCTTCCTAGGTATTATTAAGACCTAAATCTTAGACCTAATTAAGACACTATATATATACACCTGATTGATTGCTTCTCTTACACTTTCCCTTTTCATTAACCACCTAATTAGCTAGCTGTTCTTTCAGTGACATTCTTGTACTAATACACATCTTATCGTCTAATAATTACATGACTTTTTCATAGGTTGCAACTCTTGTGATCAGTAATGACTTATCATCATCGACACCCCTGAATATTCTTAGCTACTCATAATTTATATATATTTGCAAGGTTTTTATACTCTCTCTCTCTCTCTCTCTCTATATATATATATATATATATCATGACACTTACCTAGTTGATGATGATGAGATTAATGAAATTTCTTGTGATATCCATTTCTTCTGGGATTAATTTTTCATCGTTGTCAGAACTGGCATCTCATTTCTAATTCATACCACTGATTTCCAGAGAGAGAAAGTGCTTCTGATGGTAAATCCAGCTGATGAAATTCAACTGCAAGAAGTTAAATTATATATGTTGAGTGTCCCAAATTGGGACTCCTATGTTTCTTGGCAGTATATATAGTTCATAGTGATAACTTAAAAATTAACTATAGCAGTAAAACCTAGAGGTCTGGACCCTTGAACAGATCCGGGTAATTAATTGTAAGAGAATATTGTCATTATTACCAGAGTTGATTCTTACATTGATCAATTTATATCATATGGTTATAATTCTTCTTTGCAGTTCATACTGACAATCGATATTTATCAGACTGTCGGCAGTTCTTACATTGTCTACTTTCCGAATGCCTTGCAACTGATAAATGCTATATATATATA
Organism: Sesamum indicum; assembly: GCF_026168435.1. Lineage (NCBI taxonomy): Eukaryota > Viridiplantae > Streptophyta > Magnoliopsida > Lamiales > Pedaliaceae > Sesamum > Sesamum indicum. The sequence goes on from NC_142662.1 coordinate 25,619,345, forward strand.
TATAATCCATCCGGCCGTACGTGCAGACGCTATTAATTAAGTGCTGATTGTCTGTTAAATTTGATAAAATGGAATTTTCCAGACCAATTTAATTTAATTAAGTTATCCTCTTATTTACTTTATTGAGATAGTATACATACATATATAAGATTTCATGAAATTAGTGGAAGCATACCTGGTCCTAATGCTCGAAATCTTGACTACAACATATATATTTTGTGCGTTTCATGTTGATTCTTGTCCATTTTTGATTAATACTAATTAAGCAAACAAACGACTACTTCTACCATACTTTATACCTCAACATTCTCATAATCGATGTATTTTCATTACAATTATCTTTGCATCTTGAAAGGAAAGAAAGAACTAATGAAGGTTAGTTCCTAGTTCAATATTCACCAGATCGATTGATCGATGATGCTGAGCAGAAACAATTACCCGCTAATTACTTACCTTGATCAGCTAGCATCTTTACTGGTTCTTTTGTCGAGTTCATTACAGTCTATTAGACATATATATAATTTAGTGCTAGAGGAATTTTTCAGGTTAGGGGTAGTTTTGTAGGATAGGATCAGTTAACTGTCGACAGTCTAAAAAAGGGCTACCTCCTGAGTCCCCGGCCCTCTCCTGCACAGAGAGGTCAAATCTGAGACGAGGGCAGAATATAAAGGCTTCTTATTACACTATAACAACGAAAGCAGTTTGTCACTAAATGTTCCATACTAACGAATTTAGGAATGCTTAATCAAAATTTCAGAAATTAATGTTGTACTTATCAAATAACGTAATTACATCAGCACTTACATTTCTTCAATTAACGTCATTAAGGAACCTTAAAACAGCAATCCACGTTCATGAAATTCATGAATGTAATAACAAGAAAATTCAGGAAAGAAATTAAAAAAAATCATGCAATTATCAGGGAAATTAATTATATTTCTTTATTATATATTTAGTTCAAAATTAAGGAGGAAGTACAGAGGTGGCAAGCCCACTGTTGGCTGATTTTTATCTTTTCACTAGTCTCTTAATATTGCATTAATTAATTTCTTCTTAATTACAGCTTGGTACTTAGTACTACTTTCTACTGACTAATGACTTTGTTAATCTTGCATTAGTATTAATTAATAATGTTTCTTCTTACAAGATTACACAGCTTCTGTCTTTTCCTTTAATTTGTGATCATTCTAATTCATTCACCTTTCTTTTTCCCTGGAAAACTTTCACTTTTGATTAGTAGTTTCAGACACAGACACACACACACAAATATATGTATATATAATTAATTAATAATTCAAAGGAATAATTAACTTTATTGTGTAGATGAATGAATGGAGTGGCGTGTGGATTCTTGAACAACAGAAAGGCATCGATCAACTAATAATATTTTTTGGACAAACGACTTTTGATGTGTTCTGATCAGAATATATTTTGTCAAAACGCCGAAATGCGGTTTGAAAGTTTGGTCGCTGCCGCTTCACTCCAACTCATTATAATTGTTTCCTATCACTTGTAAAAAGGATTTTGGACCTAATTTATTTAATTTCCTTTTACAGTGTTGTCTAAATTTGTACATGTTTTTCCTTCTTTTCATGAGTAATTAAGTGTTGTTTGGTTGAGTTTGTAATATTTCAAAAGTATTTTACTAATTGTTGGCATTTTTTTCTTGAGAAAAAGTACTTGTAAGATGCAAAAATAAGATATTATGATCATCTTGTGAATCTCTTGTTCTTTTAAAAAAACGGATTTTTAAAAATTTAATTATTCCCTTTAATTGTAACCATATTAATTTTAGAATAAATTACAATCATTTTGTCTAACGTTTGACATAATTATAAATATTTTCTCGTTGGTTCAAAAATTACAAACACCCCCTTGATTTTAACGTATGTTTAACTTAATGAGCCCATTTTGTTAGCCTCCATTATATTTTAATCCAATTTTTATGATGAGTTGAACAAAATGATCTTTTGAATTATGAATTATAATATTTTATGTTTTTTAGTCATCCAAAAATATTTTGATAGACTAATTATATACCTTATGGATACCCACCCTCAATTTTATTTTTAAAAAAAAAATTCAAATGTGTTTTTTTAGAAAAAATCAGCAAAAGTAATGCAGTAATTTCTGCATCACCATCATTAGGCCACATAATTATTTTCATTTGAAGAGGCCTTTATAAATTTTTCAAATAACGAAGACGTATTGAAATTTACTATGTTTTGAAATAAAATTTGATATATACTTAACATATAAATTTCCAAATAAATTAAACGAATTACTACCATTTAAATGGCCTAATTGATTGGTTTTAAGTTAATAAGCTTTAATTTTCGTGGGAGGTTTCGTTGCTATTGTCAAGAGCTGACCAAATTAATTAATGAACATTTACAATAATTAGAGCTTATCCAAAAACGCTGAATTTAAATTGTCTAATTATTTTATTTGAACAGTATTTATCTAATTAATTTGAATGATCATTCACCAACTAAAATGGCTCTCTTATTCCCTAAAAAAAAAAAAAAAAGTTTCTAGAAACTGAAATTGACAACAAATTGTCCATTTACGATGGACCCTTCAACTAATTAATCTCCTTTTTATTGTTTAATAGCGTGTAATAAGGTTGTAGGATTTGGACAAATTAAGAAGGGAGATGAACGTTTTTGATAATTAAGTTTCCCAAACGAAATGGGTGAGGCAGATGCAGTCAATCCAGGGAACAGACGGTCTATGTATTTGAGTACAGGTCGTCGTGTTGATCATATATTAAATTTGTATAAGTAGAGTACTAATATTAGGTAAACCTACTTAGCTAGTAGTCCATAAACCCTACACATTCGACCCCACTTTCTTATTAATATATACTTATCTACCCTTTGTGTTTGCTTCAACACTAATCATACCTTTCACCCCCTTTTCTTCTTTTTTGCTAATCCCCAAGTCATACAATTAGTCAAAGGACCAAGAAATCCATTTCATTATTGTAATAACATTTTCACTTTTAATATTTTGGTTAAATGCATTTTTGCCCCCGTCATTTTTAGGGTAATATTTTAGTTTTGTATATATATATATATATATATATATATGGCAGGTGACGCTTTTAGTGTCATAAAACTCAAAATCACGTCTTTTTAGTCCAAAAAAAAATGATTTTGGGCCTTGTTAATCCCAAAACCATAAGCACGTGACTTTTTAGAACTAAAAATACGTGATTATGAGTTTTATGGGAAAAAGTGACACCTGCTATAGTTGTATCAAAATAAATTATGCACTTATTTGATGGAACTGGAAAAGCATTTTGCCCCACACGGCACAAGGGTGATAGGCCTATCTGTTTCATCTAAATTGGTTGTAGTCATCTAAGAGGGTGTCTGGCATTTGCCTCAGGCTGCTGCATTTGAAGGATTGCATATTACGGACAACTTGCCACCAATTCAAGGCCAAAAGAGATGCAATCAGATGGAGAAACCAACAGTTGATGCAATGATGTTATTTGCCCCACAAGTCTAGCCGGTAATGTGGAGTGCACTACTAATGGGACCTCTTAAAATCCCAAAGAAATGTGTTTATATTGTGGTTGGCAATTCAGACAAAAAACTGCCTACATCAGATAAGTCATGGCTGCAATATGTAGGAGGGAATTGTGTTATATGTGATGACCATGTTAGTGAGAGCCACTCACACCTCTTTCTCCAATGTCCGTTTTCGATGCGAATATTGACGTCAAAAGGGATATTGCCTGAATTAATTAGTGTTCCTATTTCTCTTCAATAATAATTTGAAGAGATACGACTTACATAGACATTGAAAACAAGAGAGTGATTAATTCATGCTTAGTTCTTAGTATACAATATCACTTCTACTGTAGTTCACAACTAAGTTAAGATTGACACTAGCTAGGTACCATTTTTCATCATCGTCAGGGCTCCCAGCAACAGTGCAGTAAGAACATGAAGTCTCTGCGTGTGTGTGTGCGCCTGCGTCTCTCTCTCTACATATATGTATATATTTATATGAGTAATCAGTTTTGATTCTTGATCATTGCAAGAGCCAGTTCTTGAAGCTCAGACAAGTCAGTCTGTGGAGGTCTCTTCTTGCTATATGGTTCTCTCATCACGCTCTGCGGTGGTGCGATGGAATAATTCACATTGTAATTCAACGTTGTAACTGGTGATGATCCAATTATTCCTCCAGCCACGCTGCTCATTGGCCATTCATTGATCTCCGCATTTCTTGATGATTCATCAATCATGTTTCTTGCCAGCTGAGCTTTCACCTGCATCACCTGAGCTTCCAAATATGCTACCTACGCACACCAAATTCCCAAAAAAGCAAAACTAATTATATACACGAGAACGGACAAGTCCGATGTTTTCTTGAAATCGTGTAAGTAGCGGACCTAGTACGTACCCATGAAAACAGTTATGCAATTATGAGACAAGTGTTAATCACCTGTTGTTGCAAGGCAAACATATGAGCCACGCAGCCATAAATCGGGTCTCGAATCCTCGCTTGAGCTTCATAGGCGATGGTGAATACAGCCTCACAGCGATCGGGAACAGGCACATGGAGTAAGAGTTTAGACACATTGCTGGCCCCGAACACCTTGTGGATGGCCGCGAATCTTGCCGGGCCCTGCTCCGACCAAAAATACGGTGCAAAAATACAGTCCGCCGCGCACTTCCGGCGGAGAAACTTGCAGGCGCCGCAGGGTGAGCCAGTCCCGGTTGCCATGTTAAAGGAACACAGAGGAAGAAAGTTTGAAAGCAAAAAAGAGGTATACCTTTCAATTGTTTAGGCGCACGAGTGCACTAGAAAAATGGTGGAAATTTGAAGGGCTTGTTGCAGGCTTTTGGGTGGGTTAGGGGGTATGATTGGGGATATTTTATTTATTTGCACAATACAATTTAGCCAGGTTTAAGTCGGCTATGACTACTCTATATAAACAAACCTAAATAAAATTAAATATTTCTTTCACTTGATTAACTTGTATAAGGATGTTGGTAAAAGGAAAAATGTAATTTTGATCTTATAATTATAGGGATGTTATTTTTTAAATTCTCAAACTAGTTAGATCTCGTACAATGCATGTGATTATTTATGATCAATTTGACTTTTTCAAGTAAGATTTGGACTAAATGTGTTATTTTTATAATTACAATCCTTAATTGTAATTTTCAAATCGGACAAATATGTATGAAAATACCACCACTCTATAGTTAATGCACCGAAATTATATTTTTTTCCCATTGATAAATTTGATCTTCATAGTCTCACCAATTAATTTGATAAATTGCATCTTGAGTGATGTTTTGCTACTTCCAACTTATATTCAGACACATAAAATGCCAAGTTCAATACATAATTTTAATAAAGTTCAAACTCATATCTCTTGAATAAGAAAACTTAATAACCTAATCATGTATAAAATAAAAGAAAAAGATAACATACATATTTTTATATATGTGTTGCGTCACCGGGGAGGAAAAATTCAAAGGAAATCATTACTTTTATAATTAAATTTTTGTAACATAGTGTAAGAATTGAATGTTAGTGTAATTGTGGATGAACCCGTTTCAATAGTTGTCCCAAAAAAACAATTTATTTCCGCCGAACGCCGTACCTGGGAACTGCTGCTAATCTTTGTTGCTTTTCTTGAAATTGTGTTTTTTTTTAAATCCTTTGCAGACACTTTCTGGTGAAGGTAAGTGCAGTTCCATTAAATGTAAAAGCCAATGATGATGAAGCGCTTTGTTGAGTTGAGTGGTGTGGTCTGATTTGAATACAACACCAAGACTTTGTTTGGGTAATACTTTAGTACAAGTTGGAAATTACAAAATGTAGTGGGTGCCCAGTTCAGAAATCACAACTGTCCAAACAACTATCTTAGGGTTTGTAAGTATATGGGCTGGGAATTAGGGGCCACCAGATGGGCAGGAAATCAGTTGAAAGAAAAAAAGTCGGAGAAAATTATATTTTTGATACCATAGTTTAAAATATTGTGAAATATTTGTAATATATTTTTCAAAATAACTAGAAATGATATAAGAAAATAGGTTTCGTTTACAGTTCTTTGGTATCATAATATATTTTTTTTTTTTTTTTTGACAAGGTTTTGGTATCATAATTTAGATATGCATTTTTTATACCAATGGCGAGCCGCATGTGGCTGTTTACTCATGCAAAGGGCGATAAAAAATGAGAACATTGCATTTTTTGTAGTGTAATTTAGGGTACATTACGATATTAGTACAAAAATTTAGTGTAATTTGTAATATTAATACCATAATTTTCAATTTTGTTAAGAATTTATGTGTCACCATTTAAGTACTTCTTCCGTTAAATTTGAACTTGTATCACATATACAATTTATTTGGTATCTCTTGTGCACAATATATTTGGTATCCTCAATTAACCTCTTTAATTGGAAGGGTACCTTTTATGACCGTCTAACAGTAATTCTTAGCACTAAAAGAATAAGTGAATTCGCGTGAACTTGTTAGCTACGCATACCATGAAGATATTGTCTTGCCTTCTAACCTCCTACCCAAAATCTCAGGCATGCAATTCATTACCGATTTCAAGATAGAATCTGTTGTTTATCATGAGATGACAAAGAACTTCATATATTCTCAACAATATGCATTTCTAAAACCCATGACCCCTCTCACGAGGGGCCTTCCTCAAAGCGCAACGTGTAGCTAGTAGTCCGCTGTCTACTTCCACCAATCTCAACACACACTCCCGCACAGCACACGCATCGACAGGAATCACAATAGGGAGGACAATCACACAACAGCAAATTGCACACGCGATTTCAGAAAGGAGCTTTTATTAATGCTAAAAAATGCGTATACAATAAACAACGATGCTAGAGCAAGGGGATCGCCTTGAGGGGGACTCTAACACGTCACTATGCCAAGCTTCTTATACTCATTCCCCCCTATAATAGGCTTAAAAAAAATAAATCCTATTGAAAGTACTAGATACTGAAAAAGCTGAAAAATGTACCTCAGGAGGCATAACGTCCCCCTGAGCAATTTAAACAACAGAAAGCAAATAACAAAGCAATAAAAGACCAACACCTAGGACTCTAAGACTGCGGATGTCTAGCATCTGTCAATGAAGCTGAGTGGTCGGCCATGTAAAACGGTTGAGTGGCCAAAATGCACGTCAAGGGTGCCGAGTACGCGGACGGCCCTTGACACCACGGTAGTGATTAAACAGAAAAAGAGCAGCCCTTGTGGTACTAATATTACAAAATACCCCTAAATTTTGGTAACAAAAATACGATTTTCTCGTTTATCAGCCCATTTTTACTGTATGACTAATGGTCAAATGTAGCGCACATGATTTTATCGTTAGAAATCTAATGGCAGTATAAAAATACAAATGGACTCTATTTTTAATACCCTTTCAAGCTATTTAAAGAAAATATGATATGAATATTACAAAGTCCCTTAAATTATAATTCTAAGACTGCAATTATCTCAAAAGAGTATGGAGATTTGAGTTGGGAAATACCCCGCATACCATTTCACTTGGTTGCGATAGAATGAATCAAAATAAAATTTAGTATTACCATACCGTACAGAGACGACATCGCCCTATGGTTGCGACAGAGTAATTCGAAATAAATTTTGATATTACCGTACTGTACAGACACGATATGGGTCCCGTGTAAAATCATACATAGGCAGATGACGAAATACGACTCTGTCCAGACGAATGGTTCAACAGCATTATTAAACGACTTCAGCTAACCCCACAAAGATAGCATCTCATTCATTTCCTGAAAACAAATTTCCAGCTTTAAAAAACACGATTATGGATTTGGAGGAATGTCCGTCCATTCATTCAGAGCTTATATATGTCTGGGTAGATTTTCTTTTTTTCGGGTAAAAAAATATAAAAATTTTATTCATGTTGTGTGCAGAATATGTAGGATTTTTAGCTTGGCAGTACTGAGAGTTTCTAATTTAATTTAAAGAAAAAAGAAAGGTGCTAAGTCTTCAGGAAGTAGCCAAACAAACACTAGCGAATGAATAAACCTGCTTGTATATGCATAGACGAGCATTTTCACGTAAATTTAACGATCGGAGATAAATCACACCACCTTGAATAGTTCAGCAAAACGCGAATTCATAGATTAAATGTCCAGGATGAACGGCATTACTTAGAGAAGCGACGCACTACCCTGAAACGATGACCCCTTAGATCTCCCGAGAACCCCAAAATGAGATCTAAGTGAGATTCAATTCGCATTACACCAAAGATATCAGTGGCAGGGACATATGGTTACGAAGATGATGATAAAACCTACTACCCAAAATGACGCGTTTCGTTCTTTACATTACTATACATATCTAAAGATCTACTTGACGTTTGGGTCTCACCTCTTGTGATGGAACCTCACCTTCAGTAGGAACTGCATCTTGACCTACAAAAACACAGAGTCGGTCAATATCAAACTCAACGTGTAGAAACTTTTGCCGAGAACCATTTGGAGTCCGCGCGTAAACTAATATAATTACAAGATAACGAGAGGAGCATCATCTGGCATTCTTTGTTCGCAAAATATACATGTGGCTCATTCATTTCCAGGGAAACAAGGGGAGATCAGGCAGTGAAAATACTTACTTGAGCTGTATTATAGACAATATATTCGTTATACATGAGCTCTGATGTCTTGACTTTTGATGCCACCGGTTTTCCACACGGTACAACTACTTCGTCCTTCCATTTCACATGTTCTGACTCTAGAGGCACTTTCTTGCCAAGCCCTTTTGTGGAGTGCTTTCCTTTAGGAGGTTTATCCATGTACTGGATGAAAATGCAAAATACAACAAAATTGTACATGAGAAGACTTCCAAGTATTTAGAGCATCAAGAACACGAGACCTATGCTTGAATAAGTGAATCGAGATATACAAGCCAACAATGTAATAAAAGTGACAGCTTAGAGGAAAAATGACGACTTCATGTCACCTGTGACTTGGTTAGCTCATAAACCTCGCCTAAGGCAACTTCACTGAGAAGCATCAGTCCCACTGGATTCTTCCGGTCCGTGTAACAGTACTGAGCACTCTTACTTACCAGGTCGGCAAAGTAAACTCCCTTCCCAAACTACACATCATAAAAGCTTTTCAAAGTAAGTACATATATGAAACTAGCTAATTAGAATTTCATACAAATACGGTAGAGAAATAGAAGAAGACCATGTAGCCTGTTGCTGGGGCTTCTGGGGGAGCAATTCTTAATCCTTGGCTAAGGATACCAACAAAGTTGGTCAACCGTGATCCTGTATGAAACAAAATATTATAGCACCACTGTTCATTCTCACTATTTCACATATAAGTATATGCTGTCCGAGTAATAATTTGCCATGCATAGACATCACAACCCACCATGCCAGAGAAGCATCCTGTTTTTGAGTTTCGCGCGATAAGGCTGATACTTATCCACTTCCCCTTCCCTTTCAAGAGAAAACACTTCCTCCAATTCAAGAGCCCATTCCTGGGATGATGCAAAATTTAAATTTTACTGTTGTTCAGACATGCTCATCAACTCAATCATAAAATTGGAAGTATAAGTAGTACATTATTAAACAAAAAGAAGGAAAATCAACACAAAAGAGAAAAAGGGCGAGTGGTAGGAAAAGGAACACCCACTGTATGTGTAGGAGCATGTGTTGTATTGAGATACTTCTCAATCAGTTGAAAGTCTTCACTATCGTGAGAAAGAGGAGAAATTTGGCACCGTAACTTTGAATACTTCTCATCAATAGATTCATCGCTATCAGCATCAAAACCAACTAATCTGGAAGCTATCTCAATATCCTGGAGAGCTTCCAGCATTTTCACCTGGGAAAATACATGTAAGCAGATCATTGCACAGCTGGAAACAAATATCATTGTCTAGGCTGGAAAAGAAAATGGACGATAGATAAAGACATGGATTGGAAGAAAGAAAAGGAAACCAAACCAAGGACCCTAAAGAAGAAAAGGTGTTCCTACATGGAAATGCTTTCAAGATTTTCTCCACTGTATCAAGCATAGTCTATCACAGGCTCACATTAGTCTCCAAGAAAGTTACCACTTCCACAAGATGAATGGCTAAATCAGAAGTCACTTCTATTGCAACATACTGATATTTACTTGTCTAAGAAGGCACTCTAAATTTGATTTGGGAGCAAAGATGGAAGAGTTTGCATGAATTAGAAAAATATACAGCAGCCTAAAAAACGCCTAGGACAAAAGAAGTGCCATCACCATGTACCTTTGCTTTAAACTCATCCTCATCCTTAATAACATGTGGATGGATGGAAGGAATAACCGTGAAAAATCGGTTGCTAGCATCAACTAGAAGACTCTCTTTGACATTAGGAGCATAGGCCGTACCATTTAACAAATTCTGTATCTGAGTTAAAGCCTCAAAACCTGAAAAATAAAGTATAACAATATGATCAACATAAAGTCCACAGAGGCATTTTGCAGTAACATATGATAAAGCAAGATAGATGCACCTTTTTGGATATTACTTTTGCTGAGTTTCCCCAGTGGCATTTCAGACAAATTGATCTCAAATTCCATCATAGCAGCCCTGGATAACATCTTTCAGATCAATCATGCAACGTAAACTATAAAATTTTTATACAAGAATAAATTCCTGAAACCTGTATGTCTCCACATTGAAAAGCATCTTCATCAATTCTACCAACTGAGGTGCAAGTTGGCTGCTTGAGAAATTAAGCTGTTTTTTCTTAGATAAATCTTTGACCCCATAATCCTGCAAAGAATCCCCAACAATCACACTGAATGCATTAGAGGATTTTGATTAAATAGCTTTGAACATCCAGTGGACAAAACTTCCAAGCAAAAGGGAAAAAGAAAGTAGCATACAATGTCCAACGGATAGAATCTCCCTGGTTGCTTGTGAAAATCCTTTTTATCTTCCCATGACTCCCACGAGTTCCCAGTCTTCTCAAGAAACAAACGCTTGAATTCATGAATCGCATCAGATTTAGACATTTCTTCCAACTTGTTTCCCCCAATTTTTTCATTTCCAACTCGACCCCATTTCCGAAACACATAACAATCAGAGCTTTTGTCATCTTGGATGATTTGAAGAATGTAATAACTTCACAGACAGGGCAAGAAAGATTATGTAAGAGAATACGTAAGTGAAAGCAAACATCCTGAGAACACAAGTGAACACATATCAGCAATGCCAGAAAGATTTTCACACATCATGGGAGAGGAACTATTCAGACCAAAAACTAAATGCAGTTCATGGCATATCATAGAAATAACATACTAGAGATCTCTGTACCATGTGGCAAACAATAAGAAGATTTTGTTAGTATGGTACCATAGAGCCAGGAATATACAGGTGTATGTACTCAACCAAAATGAACTTCAATGACATGGAAAGATTGGCGTGAGATCAAAAGTAATCCAATCAATGGTAACTTTAATTTGCGGTGCTCAAGGTGCGGTTTCGATTTTTTTAAACCTATTTCAAATTGAATTGCCATTGGCGATTTCATAAAATAATTTTTTAAGAAAAGAACTTACCTATTAACACCAGTTGACAAGTCAGACATATTCAGTGTTGTATTGTAAATACTTTTTCCATCCTCAAGAATGTGGCCAGAATCTTGTAAGCCAGAAGACTCATGTACTGCACTTTGCCCCTTCACCTTGACAGTAGCCATACCATGTGTCTTTTCAGTGGTTTCTACTAGGTACAAGTCAAAGGGGAGCTTTTTCTGTCTTTTTATGCAATCAACCAAATAATCTTCCCTCACAATTGGTATCTTCATCCTCCTGCCAAGATGGAATACTTGAGTGGTGGAAAAGCACAAAAAGAAAGTAAGGTCAAGACTCGCAGGAAATATGTTGCACTGTTCAGCATTACCTCGCCTTTTTCATCTCAGCAGCACTATCATCCAGCACTCCGCAGACAACTAAGCAGTTGGTTTCTGTAAAATTAACATAAAGTGAAGGAACATAAAATTTTAATACTACAAAGGAGATTGAAATAAACCCCTATATTAAGCACATGACTATGAACCTTTTTTGATCTTCATATGAACTTGTCCACCAGCTCCCTCAATTTTGTGCTTCCACTCCTCCTGCAAAGGAAGCATTCTTTTCATAAAAGGAAACTAATCCAACAATCCCTTCATGAAGTTATGAAACAGTTATTATCTTTAAGATAACAGGAGAGAAGGAACAAGAAAGTGAAAAAAAGGAAATACCATTGACCCATTAGGTACACCAGCAATGGACACTTTTAGATCTCCAATATTTTCAACCATGGAAGATTGGCGTGGCCCATTAGCAGCTTTACTGCCTGATGACCCACCGGGCGTAGTTGGAGGAAGCATTCGTTCAGGTTTTTTCATTTTTTGCGATTTAAACCACTGTGAACATCAATTCAACAGCAAAACCAACTCTTAAGCTTAAACATAACACGAAGTAAGCAAGCCCAGGGAAGGTTTATATTGTTTTAGTAAATTTACCTTCAGAAGATACTCGTTTCCTGTTTCTTCAGGGATTTTCCACTTGGCCTTAACACGCTGAGGTTCAGTTGTAGAATATGAACACTTGCTCCACTCTGATAAATATCCACCACATCTATACATGCTTGAGGAATAATGGAGAGATCCAGAACACATAGGGCACTTCACAAGTGCTCCAAAGAGCATTCCATCAGCACTGAACAAACCAAGATTGAGATACAAAACAAGAATATCAAAATGCATGTAATACAATAAATTTAGCATAAAAGTGTAATATGCTTCTAAATAATCATATCGTAGTGACAACTAAGATTGACGGAAATCCGCACTTTGAAAAAATAAATTATGGAATAAAGCATAATCAAATGGGTATTATAACATTTTCTTGCAGAACATATATAGCTAGTGAGTAGAAACAACCACAACTGTCAAGCAAGAAAAAGTAAGATTTGAGACATCATAAATAACTCAAGCCTGACACTGGAAAAGGAGTAAAATTAGGTTAAGCCATTATGTCTCTAACAAAAAAAAAAAAAAGAACTTGACACCAGACATATATTTCACTTTTATATTCCGTTACCAGTATTGGTACATCAAATGAGTCAAAAGTGGGTCGTCTTATTTGGTTAATGATTATCAGGAAGAAGCTGAAATATTACCAGCGTTCTCGCAGATCAAGTTCTGATCCTCTTGAGTCCTGCTCATTGGCTTCAAGCATCTCTCTTAACTCTGATGTGGTGACATACTTTTTGAGCTCATCTTTAAGGTCCCACAATGCCCTGGTCTGCGTCTCCAGTTGGCTTTCCAGGACAGATGCTTTAGAGTGTTCATCTTCTAAACTTTTAGTATTACTTGAAGAGGAATTCTTCTCGGAAGAAGCGTTTCCTCCAGCTTTAGAAATTTTTGATTTCTGATCACTTTCCAAGGCTCTTTTCCTCTTGGCACCACCTTTAGATGTTGATTCTTGCAATACTTCTCTCTCTTCCTCATGCCCCACTTTTGTGCCTGAAACAAAGAAGTGTGTGACATAGACAAGAAACCAATTAGCCAAACTAAATCAAATGTCAAACCTTTTGATGTGGATGGATTCTTCTTGACGAGTGAAATAATCGCAGCATGGTCAGAGGCTGAAAGACTTTCCCATCCAGAAAATTTCTCTACTTGAGAAGTTGGGGATTTTTCCATGTAACACTTGGCATGGTTCCAAGATAACCCTCTGGGACCTTGACCTTCAGGCTTAGTTGAAATGCGAATCTAACAAAAGAAGAAAACCGATATATACATATATATATATAAACAAAAATATGAATCGCTTCCAGTAAAGCTTCAAAAAGTAGAAAACAATTTACAGCATCAATTATCCTACAGCACATAGAGAAAAATGTTGTTCTTTAAGTTTCAACCTTATCCATACAATTATTATCAAGTTAATACCCACCTCTCCTTTCACAATCTTTAGGTTGCAGCAGCGACAAGTTGCGCGAGAAGTTTGTGAAACTTCAATGCCGCATTCTACAACAGCAGGAGCAGAGGAATTTGACATCACAGCACCATCAATATACTTCCTGATCTTCTGCTGATCTTCCCAACGAAGCAATTCTAACCCTTCAACATCATCAACCCTGAAAGTAGCATTGTGCATGAATCAGGAAATCACCGGAATCAATTATTTGCCTTTTCAATTCAAGACAGATATAGTTTTATTTAAAATTTGAAATACTTACGATTTTATCTGATTTGCTTTCCTCAAGATACAAGCAGCATGGTTCCACATCTGGCTCAAGAAACAAACTTAAGTCAAGAGGCATAAACAAACAGTTCTTCTCTTTTTCCACCTGTCCCAAAATTAACAACAAAGAACTCTAAACAACTTACGGAGTCAGTTTAAAGAGTTTAGACCAAAAATGTAAATGAGTTCAAGAAACCTCAAAGTATATTAGAAACTACCACACTGGTAATAGTGTGGTATAGACTACCACACTGCACACTTTCTTTATAGAACCATGAAAAAGATGTGTCAAACCCAGGTACAACGAACAGGAAATTGTACAGAATTTAGGGAAGAAAACGGGTATGTGAAAATGAAGCAAAAAGTAGTGAAAGACAATTTGACTTAAAATAAAGGGACAAAAGTTGCAAGAGGAGAGTGCACAGATAGCATTACTAAAAAAAGTGAAGCAAATGAAAGAACCCACATTGTCATATGTGGGAAAAAGGATTTAGGGCTTTATCAAGAAACACCAAGAACGACTAAAATTTCATCCCATCAAAGTGGAATAAGAGTGAGAAAGGGGGTAAATAAATGTTTACAGGCATGAAGCCATCAAATTGGGAGGCCTGGACCATCTTCCCAAGCCTGAGATTTTCCTTTTCAATGGGGTTCTTGCAAGTCTTGCATGATGATCTCGACGACTTAGCATACTCAGCCTTCCACGGCTTCGGAGGGCTCGCCATTCCCCCTTTCCCTTCGGAAAAACACTAATCTTTTTCTTGCCTTTTTTTGCAGAGTGGAAAACTGCTTGTACTATATATATATATGGGGTTTGGGCTCTGCAGAGAATGAATAAATATATTTATGAATAGTTTAAACCACAAAAAAGAGAGTCCAAAGGAAGGAACTTTTATAAACAAATCACATCATCATTTCATGGGGTTGAATCCTGATTATTATTATTCAGCCTAAAAGGAATCTTTACTGCTCTTCTTCCTACAAAAACACAAGCACCCGTGCGGGCTTTATTTCTATGGGCTTGTCGTTTGCTGTTCAAACTTTGTGGCGGACAACTTAGTTTAGGCTAATTCCCCATCTTTTTCGGCCCAAATAGATTTTTGTTTTTTTAGTTGGTTTTAATTCGATCTGTAATTAGATTAAATTATAACGAGATTTCTTATAATTTATCAAATTATAAATATTTTTTATATTTAAAAGCTGTAGTTGCCCCCTAAAATTAATGATATTTAACAAACACTCTCTCATGACAATTCAATATCATAATTTTTTAAATATATTCGTAATTTTTCAAATAACAACATAATTCCGTTGGGATGTATAGTATAAGTTATAACAAAGAAAATTATGCTAATACTCTCTATACTGTTGCTATTGAAAAATGAATCTCAAAATTGTATTTATAGCATGTCATTGTTATTTGAAGTAACTTTTTATATGATGCCAATGATAAGAGTTCCCCTTCTAATTGACCAAACAACGAGTGATGGTTATGTACCAAACTTATTTTCAATGGTCTGATAGATAATATCACAAGTTCGCATTTTGTATTTTCCAGGTCACTTGTATATGTGGTCAAGCCATTCTGTCCCAAGTTAACGGGCATGAGTTGCATTCAACAGAACACCAAACATATAACACATGCATGCCAATCGCATGTTCAACCACAATCCATGACATATAAAATGAAATACGTATCGAAATATAATCCCACCTTGAATGTAAAATTCACCTTCAATTTCGTGTCTTGTCCCGCCAACAATCAACTGTCATAATAGTTATCGTAGGTGGACTAATAATATACTAATTTTGTCCACAAAAAGATCTACAATTTGTGGAAAGTGTACATACACAAGAATTAGAAATGAAGGCAGAAGAGAATGTGAAGTATGCTTTTTTTGTCCCTTCATTAGTACTAAAAACCTAGGAGAGAAGACAGACTAGAACGAACTCCCTGAGGTACTTGTCCAGAAATATACGGGTATCACGCATTTGTTGAATCAATACTCCTCAACCACTGCTTGCCCATAGGATCAGAATCATTTGACTCTATCAAACAAACAGAAGTTGGGCTGCATATCAGGACATTCTCTGGGAAACAGTACAGGCAAAGTTGCCCAAAAACAGAAATCCAACTTAACACGAAGCCTGCTGCACTTGAGGTGCCTGCATGAAAAGGTACTGCAGAAGAATAGATCTCAGATACCACCAATGATAAATATAGTCTTAACTAAAAGTCTCAAAATATTTCTTGTTTTCAGTTACCTCAAAGGATTTTCCTGATCTCTCAAACTCAAGCATGCTGAGAGCAACTTCACAGCTCTGTGAGACGATGGGTTCAGGGTCCTTGGCAAATTCCTCAAGTAGTGCAATACATTGATTGTCTACAAGATGAGAATAGTATGAGAATCAATGAAAATGAAACAGGGAATGCATATAGCAGATCGAGTATACACATACAACTGAAATTAGCTTTATTCTTTTATTTATAAAATTGATGAACCAACAAGCCATTAGGTGCTAAACCGGAGCAGCTAAGTTGAAGTGCTTGTATCTTGGTGCATTATGGTAAGTGTCTATTTAGTAAGTAATGCTGAGTGCACAAGATAGACCCCTCCTACTCCGACTGATTGCCCATGGGACAGCCACATTAGGTATAAGACGTTAGGTTTTTTATATAATTTCTACCTCGGTACATGCACATCTCTCAGCTGAGTCAGATCATCTTTTTCAAAAGAATCAGATGAAGCACATTCAAAGACTGCACCTGACGTACTTGTAAGAAATATTGAAACATAAAACTTTCAATAAACTATGGATCAATTACAACTTTCTTTTGCATTCATGATCAAAATAGAAATATAGGTCAGACCTGCAATCGAACCAAGAGCCTCAGCTGCTTCATGTCTGACCATAGGATGTTCATTTACATCTCTAAGAACCTGGGAAAGTGCAAGTGATGCCTTCTTATTCTGCAGTTGGCCTAAGACATAAGCAACCTGGCCCCAATCAAATTCAGAAAGGCGTAAGAAGTTGATAATATAAGAAATTTGATTGCATGCCAACGGAGTACAATCAAGTCTGATTGTACATTCAGAAAAAGGAAGGAGGAAGTGACGAATTTGTCCACGCTATTCTATTAGACACCATTGTCCGGAAAATACAGCATCAATGACTCACCACTTTAATGGATCTTTGTACCAACAGAACCTAGTAGCTCCGAAAAAATTGACTTTACATTAGAGTCCTGGTAATGCAGGATTACAGGAGGTTCAAGAAAATGTGAACAAATTTTAACATGATACAGACATCCATCATGAACAATTTCAACCACCAAAACACTCCATTAGGCAGTCCACTTAGACTCTTTTTTCATTAGCTTCCAAAAATTTACTCATTACTTGTAACCGATTTGGAAAAGATCTTCTGGTAGTCAATAACAAGATTTTCATAAAATTGGACTTGATTGGCAGGAAGAATATTTTCGACTAATAAAGAAGTTCTATATATCCTTGCTGCATTCAGTACGAATTATAATGCATCAGAAATATGGCATCACCGGCAATGCCATTCCGTAAACATGTAAAACACTATCAATTATAATTCATTACTTCTATTCAGTGTTAAAGGGGCCATGGAGCAGGAGATTGAGAATAACCTCATGCCGTAGCAGAGCACTATTTGCACCTAGGGATTCAACAATAGCAGAGATAGCTTCCTCTTCTCCAAGGTTCCGAAGAGCAAAAAGAGCGGCATAACGCTCATACATGCTCTTATCTTCACTTAGTAGAACCTCCCTTAAAAACATAGAAGAGGATCAAGTTATGAAGAAAGCTATCAGTGAGATAAGTGACTAGTAAACCATCATATATATTAAAATGACTACCTAAGTTCTCGTACAGAAGAACAAGCAGCTGGTGCGGCAGGGTCAACTGACAAGAAACGAGATGATTCTGAAACTGAGGTACTCTTGAGCTCCTCAATCCGACTCAGTGCTAGTTCACAGGTTTCTCGAACTTCCTGAGCTGGATCTGAAGCTAAACTATTCTTAAGAAGTGGAACATTATGCTCTGAACCAATCGCTCCAAGAGCTTCTGCAGCCTGAGATATAGCATTCATATGGACAACTAGTGAAAGAAAGTCACTCACTGATATATATTATACATCAAGATTTAAAAGCATAATACCTCATGGCGAACAATAGGGTGCAATGAAAGATCATTTAGAACAGCTTCTAAGGCAGGAATAGCATCTGCATCTTGCATCTGACCCAAAGCAAATGCGGCCTCATGTGCAAGCAGGTTCGAACTATCCCTAGTCGCTGAAGTAGCAAATATTGACATCAAAGCACTGTGGTGTGGTTTTTCTTTGTTGCCCAATCATAAAGAAAAGAACTAAATGGTTCGTTTAAATTAAGAATGCAATCAGAATAAAGGGGGAAATAAAAAAAGACGCCACACAATATGATCTAGAGGAAGCTAGGTTTATTAGATTTTTGCCAACATCTTTCTGCTTTAGCTTCAATCAAGCAAGTTTTCATGCTCTAACTTTCACATTTAAGGCCGTGGAAGATTAGCTAAAATTCCATATTAAAGGGCTCTTAATCGCTTGGAAAAACATTCATAAATAGATACATAAAACATACCTTGGATAAGCGCATTGCGAGGCCCCGCACCACGGAGGTTGCGAAGAGAGAAAAGGGCTCTAAATCGCTCCGAGATAGGCTGTTTCTGATCCAATAATCGCTCGCACAAAAACCCCTCGGTTTCCGGTGAGACTTGAAACGAGCAATCTCCATCAGAAGACTCCATACTAGTAGCAAGCGGAACTGGAATTCGATAATTGTAAACCCTATCACCCCCCCCAAGTTCCAGAAAGCTAGGGTTTAATGCAGAACGTGATCAGTAGAGCAGTAGCGTGGTTTTGCCGCGGAAAACTTTTACCGACTCGGAACCCGTTCAGGAAGGCTTTCTAAGCCCATGTTGTATATTGGGCTGTATTTTGGGCCTATAGCCCATATCCTCCAGCCCATAGTTTTACTAAAAAATCATGCCCCTAAGCAAGAAGGATCCCCCTTTCTAATCCTGTAAAATGTACAATCGTATAATGCGCGTCTCCGATCAGTTGCAGAGAAAGGTGTCAGAGACTAAACGAAAGCATTCTTCCGATCCTTGAGGAGTTTCGAGGCGTGAGGATTTTCCAATCACATGAGCTAAAACAGTCTTTCATCTTGTCAATTTCGCGGAAGTAAAAGGTGATGTACCGTCAATTCTTTGTGTAGTTCATCTTTGTAAAAAGAGTTGATGCCATGAATTTTCTGCTGTCACCTGTTGTTGTGTTCTAATTTTAAGATTGAAATTAAATGCTGAAATTTTTTATTACTGGGTGTTGGTTTACTAATTCATATTTTGTGTGAATATTTATTGTAATTGGCTTTTCTTAGGATACTGAGATGGGTTTGAGCAAAACAGAAGTTAATTTGAGAAGATTACTTGCAGCAGCTCCGCAACAGCAAAATCAAGCAAAGCTGATACATGTATGTATGCTCTCAGTCCTCTGACGGCAGATGTATATTTCAGTAATAGTCAGATGGAGTGTTCTGGTTTAATGAAATTAAACATGTGATTTGTATGCATCTGTAGGCTAATGTGGGATATTTGGAATTGGGACTTGGGAGAGAACATGATAATTCTTAAGTTTTCACTGCTTTATATGACTTTGAATTTCTATTGATCTCTGATTAATTGCCAGATTTTTAGAACTAGTATCGTATCTATTTTACTTACTGAACAATGAGTAATTTTCTTTGCGCTTGCTGGGTAACTATATAGTATGTTGCGACTCTAAGAGAGCAACTCGAGCAGCTTGCTGAAGAGAGGACTCCTGAAGGTCTGCCAAGGTCTGTTTGATTTTCTCTTGTACATTATGCCTGACACTTGTTTCAATGATCTAGTTAACATACAAAATTGTTGGCATCTCTGATATTGTCAGATTATTATTAGTTTTTGAATGGTTTAATTGCTCCTTGTTGACCAAGATAATCTCCTCTACATAACTGATTGATTAGCGTTGGAGCATGTGATATTAACTTAAGTGGACGCCCTAAAAAGTCATTATAGCATTGAATTTTAAAAATTTCATGATATACAATAAAGATTATAATTTTGGAGAAAGATTTTTATCGGGAGTCATTATAGGTTGATGTTTCCATTAGTTTTATGATGACTGATACACCTGTTATTTGCATCAGTAGTTTGGTAATTGTAGGAATTAAGTGATGTCATTTGATTGATAATGACCTTTAAGATTATATCATGTGTACTTGAGATTCTAAATGATACTACTAAAAAATAAAAAGCAACTCTGGAAGTGTCTCTTTGGTTAATTTAATGCTGTTAGTATAATAAAAAGCCACTAGTGTATTCCCATTGTAGGAGTCAATTCTACTTGATATGGTACACTGGAGAAGTGTTCCAGTTGCTTTTTGGTTGACGTGTAAGTTTAATGCTTTAGCATGTCGTCTTTTGCTTTTTCTTTAATACCATAATCTTAAAGTGGATAGATAGATGATATCCAGAAGTCTACTTTATTTGTATTCATATATTAACTCTTGTTTTTTAACTCTTTTGACAGAGTTTCAAAAGCTCAGTTAAATGAGTATTCAGAGAAAATTGAAGCTGTAGCATCCAAATTAGTGGTCACGGAGGTGTGTTAACTTGATTGCCTCCTTGAAGTGAACACAAGAAATTAACGAACTACATCCACATTTTAAATTTTTCATGCTTATTAAATGTCAGTATATTATTATCATTATTATTTCTGACAACTCGTTTCCTTGGCAAGTTCCAGTCAGGTACTAAACTTCCTCAGGAGCCTTCTCTTGAGTCTAAGGTCAGGGGTTCCCCTTCAACATCAGTGGGAGATAGTGTTCACTCTCCCAAGGGCTTGAGGAGGAGAATTGTGTATGTCAAATGATAGCTGTCTTATTGTGTTAGCTGTTATCAATTTTTTCCAAAATTGACTTTCAGTTGATACAGCCTCCCATCAGAAGATAAGTCATCCATGATTGATAAGGATAGCAGTACTTCAAAGTCTGTCAAATTGGATGCTGCAGCACAGGCTCATATTGAAAAACACAGGTCTTGTTAATATCTTCACTGTTTCTGAAGTTTGTTGATGACAAAATTCTTTCAGGATTACGCAACTAGAGTAAAGTGATACTTGTTTATGTCTAGCAAGTTCAATGTTAATTAATACTGGTACTTTTTACTTGAATGAGCCTATATTGATAAGTCAGTATATAAAGTATATTAGGTCCTGAACCATATTCAGATACGGTTTTGATATGATTTTATATATGAATATCGTTATTTTTAGGTTGAACGGTTAACAAATTGCAGATTACTGTTCTGATCTAATGAAAATTTTCGCCAGGTCACCAGATCTCTGGGTCACACTTGGACTGTTCTATCTGCTAACTTTCAAATTGAACATCTGATACAAATTTAGCTTCATGCTTATTACAGAGTTCTTATGCGGATAATGATGTATTTATGTTGTTTTCTACAGAAAGCTACAAGAAGATTTGACGGATGAAATGGTTAGCTTGGCACGACAACTCAAAGAGAGTAGTCTTATGATGAGTCAATCCATCAAAAACACTGAGAAGGTGACTACAATTTTGTTTGCTGTAGTTTTTAGCCACCATAGATTGCTTTGGTAGAATATCCAGCCCCCTTTTCTTTCAGTGCTTTCTGTTAAATTACGTCATGCTATTTCCGTTTCTATAGGTTTGGTTGGCTGGTAACACTAATCTCCACTAAACTTCGTCAGTGTGTTACTGTATTCTTTTCTTTGCATGACTATGGCTGAGTATAACTTTTCCATGCATTCACAGTCGGTATACAGCAGTAGCTTCATGATTATATGAATTAACAGCATCATTTAGCGCTGCTCTCAATTTCCCATTCCTGTTTTGAACTTCATTTTAAGGAGGCTTTTATTTCATTTGTCCTGATTAATGTTGCATGCATCATAGCATCATAATACATTCCTATGAAGAATTATCTATGCTTCCAATCTCTACTATCTCAAGTCATCTTGTTCACCTATCAACTTCACCTCCATCTTTCTCCATTTGTATCTAACTGATCAATCTTTATATCTTTGGACTGTAGATTCTTGACTCAACTGAGCAAGCTGTGGAACACAGCTTGGCAAGCACTGGACATGCCAATACACGAGCAATGGAGGTTTACTCCCAGAGTTTGAAAACATCATGCTTCACATGGCTGCTGATCTTTTTCATGACATGTGTATTTGTCATGGTTGTACTGCTTATCCGAGTGACATAAGAAGCTTCTTTCTGGTGGGATTGTAATAGCTACAAGATTAGTAACATCTTATTTATAGAAAGTTTAGTCTTTTGAGTAGCTTTAAGAATCAAAATATGTACATCCGCTTAGGAAAACTGATCTTGACTGCATTTCTTTGAGGAAACAGTCATCGGTGTTGTGAAGGAAAGAGAAAAGTCAATGAAATGTTTGTGTAGAATGATGTGGCTGCTGAAAATTCTTAATTCTCCAATTCTCCTGGTGTTTCCGGGTCTTTTCAATCTAGGTGTTGAAATTATGAGTAGGACCGGTAGTAAACGACGACATTTAACTATTTTGGTGTGCAAAAGAGACGTTACCATTCCTAGCTTAATTTATAAGGTAGTTGTTTGGACACTTGGAGGACATGGTTGTCTCTTTCTTAAGTTAGTTGTTGCTGCGAATGATGTGTGAGAGGACTTCACCTAAGGGGTCGTTTTCTTGTTTTCACATTTGGTCAGACTACAACAATCACGAGGGTGACATTGTTACACGTGGCGCCTATATTCAGTACGCAGCCAGAAAGATAAAAACAGCACAAGACCCGCGGGGGAAGGAATTTCGACGCCACAAAATTGGGGTAAAATGCACCAGCCGGGAATCGAACCCGGGTCTGTACCGTGGCAGGGTACTATTCTACCACTAGACCACTGGTGCTTGTTGATAGTTCTTGCTTATGAGATATCAATCGACCGCACAGCAGAGCAGGATGCCAAAGTGCCGGCATTCCTAGCCATGTGATGAGCTAGTTTATACAAAGTCAATTCTAGCTACTGTCTGTGTCTGTAGGGCATACAACCGGAACCCAAAACACAATAAATTAAATAACATCAAGCACAACATTTTACTAATTGCATGATTCAGAAATTGAATTAATTCTTCCCCAGTTGTTTATATATATATATATATATTGTATATATATTCAAGTTAACTTCTCTCAGTATATATATATACACACAACATTGTACAAATCACAATTGGCAACGTAGGACTATATATATCCAATGCAGCAAATTAACATATATAACGATATATGTATTGAATGTTAATAAATTAAATTAATTAGGGAGAATAATTAAGTGAAAAGCAAGAGAGTTTAATTGTAACTTTGGACGATCGATAACCAATCATCCTTTTTAATAATTAGTGATTAATTTTGTAAAATTACAACCTTACGCTCACTTAATATAAATTCAATATATATAGAGAGAGAGATTAAGCTCTACACACTCCAACACTTCTTGAAATCATACAATTGTATGCACATATTGTCAGTTCTACTGTACTCATCATAGCCCTCAAGATACATAAGCAAGAACAAGATATTGATCTTACAAGATCAACCCCATTCCCCCCCCTCCCCCCAATCCAAGTATATATATCTGTGTGTGTAGCCAAGCCTTCATCATCAAGTTATATCTATATATGTACCTACCAAATTCTTTTCAGTTGCATACATTTCGATCTCTAATCTAAACATTTCCTTCACATTTTCCAGGTAGCTAGCGGGGGGCTGGTAATATAAACCATCTGTTTTCTTGGAGGGTTAATTAATATGTATATTAATCATGAGCATTAGCTCAAACTCATACTCTACTACGTACCAATGCATACTACAGTAGGCAAAATGAAATCCTTATGAATCCCATATTTCACTGATGAATTGCACAACTGCACCAAAATTCTAAAGTATGTTTATCAACGCCAAAATGAAGTTACGCAAGTCGAAAAGACTGTTTAGTAGTACAAAACCCTAATGATGCTTAAATTAGGGTTAGATTGCACAGAGAAATTACAAGGTAATTAAAGAATCCATAGCCCTAATTACCAGCAAAGTGGTGTAGATTTTTCCCATCAAAAAACCCTTCATCCACCCCGAGTTCTTAGCAAACACTACCATCTTTCTTTAGCTCTCAAAAAAACCTTATTATTACCATTTATTACAAACATCATTAAAATGTTTACCTGCACTTATATTAGTACACTAAATATATGTATACTTCAAGAATCATAGCCGAGTCGAAGCTCCAAATCCAACTCATCCTCTTTCTGGTCCGTCATGAATTCCTGCCTGTTCTTTCCCAAATCCTCCGCGGAAAACTCCATACGCCAATCCCCTTGATTCGTGGGCTGTCGAAGATCACGATGATCAGCATCATCAGAACAATACTGTTGATGATGATGGTAGCTGTCGTTTCCATACAAGGGTAGTAATCTAGAGCTGGAAGAGGATGCTGGAAAATATGCAGCATAGCTCAAGTGTGTCTGATGATGATCCTGATCATCAGACACAAAACGATGATTATTACTTGTATGAATACTTGATGATATTGCTGGTATCTGCTGATACAGTCTAGGGCCGGCGTAAATCTCGTCTAACTTCTTGGCGGAACTAGGTTTGTTCCTTGCTCTATCTTTCCTGTGGATGTTCATGTGCCCGCCTAAGGCTTGTGCGGTGTTGAAACCCCTCTTGCAGAACACGCACTCGTACAATCGCCCTACGCCTAACTCGTTGTTGTCTGATTGCTCCGGATGGTCAACTTCTTCGCTCGAGTTTATCGATTCTTGATCGTGATAATTAGATTCCATGACTGGATACTAGAACTTGCACTTGATTGTTCTTGGACAAGTTCTTGTCTGAAAATTAATCTAATTGAAAAAGGAAAGGTATGTATATATGGTCTATTTCTTGTAAGGAAAGAGGGAGAGTTTGAGGAGAGGGAGCTGGAGGATTATATACACATGTATCTATATATTTGGGGGGGGGGGGGTGATGGAAGAGACAATATAAGGGTTTAGGTAATATGTGTTGGAGGTATTGGACAGTATGGGAAAATTAAGGAAGAGAATGGGGACAGGGTCTTTGAATTTTTGTTGATAAGACTCATTCTCTGCTCAAGGCCGGCTGTTTTAGATCCTTTTCTTAATCAGCAAATTGCACACACACATCAATTTCGATATATATGTTGCTACCCTATTCTCTAATTTTTCCCTTGATTTGGGTGGTTATAGACTAATTGAATTAATTATCTTTTGTTATCCTGATTTAGGCTATTCTTCGATTTCGTCTTTTAATTTTCTAGGATATATAGTATTTCAGCCATACATTTTTTTAATTATTTTTGCGATTTCAATCATTTCCTTGCTGGAGTTCACCTTCATCGACGAGAAGGGTGAACTTTGGAGGAAAAAAAAGACTAAAATCATGAAAACTAAAAATATACAGGAACAAAATGCTACTCTATAAAGTTAGAGGACAAAAATACTGATAAAAATGAGCTAATAGGAACAATTGCCCTAATTTTAAAAGACCATGTAAGACGCACATGTATGTTTCCAACGAGAACGGTGAAATCCAGGAGGCAAAAAGAAAAAAGAAAGAAGAAAAAATTAAAAATATCAAAATCAAAGTGCTACCCTAAAAAGTTAAAAAACGAAATTCCCAAATAATTTAAATCGACCAAAAATAAATTCAAGTCTAAAGTAATTAACTAATTGGCATGGTGAAAATTAGATAAATGATCCAGGATCCAGGAGGCTTGATCATTTCGTCCAAGTCGTTTGCCTGTTGATTGATTAGGGTTCACTGTACAATCATCAGTACCAACAATTCTTTTATCTATTAAAGAAAAATATATTCATATATATTATTTTTATTTATGTTAGTGTATATGATATATATAATTGTGCATGATCACCCTGATCGATCGATGTAACATATGTATTTCTTAATTAATTATATATAGTATCATGTATCTCATTTTCGCACTAATCACCGGATCTAAGTAATCGTCCCCGCTCCATATTGTTGTACGTGAATCAAATTTAGTCGAATCCAACCATTAATGATGTAATTAATAACAATAATTATGCACTTGTATCACCCAAAACCAATTTAAAATACATACATTGTTATCACTTTTCGGCACAACACATATATACACGGAGAAAATTATAATTTTGGTCTTGTAATTTAAGTGGATGACATTTTTAGTCCTGTACGAATTGCTTTATGCAATTTAGTTCTGTAACTTTGTAATTTTGATAATTTTAAACTGCAATTTACTAGTAATTTTAGTCCTGTAAATAAATTCATGTAGCTAGGACCAAAAATGCCAACTCCCTAAGTTATATGACTAAAAATGCCAATGCCCCCTAAGTTACAGGATAAAAATACAATTTAATTAAGACATGTACAAATCACATGTGATTTTTCGGCTAAATTGGTCGGAAAATGATGGAAATTACCAAAATTTTAAAATTACAGGACTAAATTATGAAAATCAATTCGTGCAGAATCAAAAATATCACTCCCATAAGTTACAAGACTGAAATTGCATTTTCCCCATATATACCTTATAACCAACAATTTAAACGAAAAAACTTATTACATAAGTGAAATAAGTAATTAAATTAATGTCTGATGGTTGTAATTTTATGAAATCTCAATCCATAAATTTCATGAATTTCGAACGGGGAAGAAACAAAATCAAAGTAGAAAATTACCTGTTAATGAGTTGCATTGCATAATAACTGGTGGGAAAAGATTTAGGAAGCTTCTCTGATGAAAGATTATTAGCAAAAAAAATGTACCAGAATTTGTAGTTTGCAATTGTCCTTAATTAATCATGATTAATTGACATTAATATAATTAATTAAAAGTTGGTTCTTGCATCAGATTTTAATTGCACGTACATCGTCCTTATTGTCTCATCACAATCACCATCATATTAATATCACTATCATGCAGAGGTGTCATTTTAAATTTATTTTTCTAGATATAATTTTTGGTCAGATCCGTTCTCGACGGCTTTTAATTTTGACAAGAAATTTGAATTTTTTGGAACAAATTAATTGAAATATGTAAATATATATATAAATATAAGCTATGATGTCAGACGCATCAAAATCAATTCCAATAATTTATCTAAGTAGATTCATCAGGGAAAATAATAATCGATGGAAAAACCCATTTCACCTAATTCATATTACTTAATTAACTTTCTATAAAATAATTTATTGTTAATTAACCGATCGATGACATTTCATATATATATAATCTTTGATTTGATTAATAATTTAAACTTAATTTGATTAAATTATGTTCATCAAAGCTAGCCAACGACTCGAGATCGGATGTATTCTTGGATTGCTGTAAAATTGAGCAGTACATCGATTTAATTAATATATCAATACAATTAAAAATAATAAAACAAATCACAATATATAAACACATACATTAAAATAAATACTAATATGAACTCACATTTTAAACATATTCATAAAACATCAATCTTAAATACTAAATTAAGACATCATAAATTTCACACTGATACCTTATTTGCTTCACTCTCATATATAGGGTAAACATTTACTTGAAAAACCCTAAATATAGTGAAACTCTCCCCCCCTCTCTCTCTCTTGCAGGCCTAGCTAGAATAGTATAACAAAAGTAGTTAAGAGCAGAAGACATATATTATAATTAGCGTAGAAAGAGTCAAATTTATATATATATATAGAAAAAATGAAACAACTCTGTTGTGATATTATAAATGAGCAAATTATCCCCTTATGAAAAAAAAATAGTGATTTATCTTCTTATATTTTTTAAAATACAATAATTTACCTTCCTAGAAGTAAATTGCTTCATTTAGTACAAGGGGATAAATTGCTATATTTTTTTCGTAAGGGGGTAATGTATTTATTTTCAATATCACAGGGGGTAAATTGCTATTCACTCTATATATATATATATATAAAGGTGAATAACTAATTTAGAATCCTAATAAATCACATAATTAAAATACCAAAAGTATATAATTCCAGAACTATAAATAAAATTAAACTAACAAACTCAGTATTTTGGTTGAAATATAATTTGTATCCATAATGTTACAATTTTTTTTGTCAAGGATAAAAAAGTCTATTCTCGAAAGATTCATAGACAACTGAAGCAAATTCGAAATATTAAATTGAAATAAACATCAATCTTGATTTATTTACTATTTTTTTCTTCAATACATATACTAGCTAGTTCAAACCTAGTCCATGGGCCGACACAAAAGTCCAGTGTTTTATACTAGAAAGTCCAAATGTTTAGAAATACGATGAATTAAAAATACTTAAAATATATAGGTACAAGGTTTCCTTGAATTGAGGGGAGACAAAATGGGTTCGAAGTAGTTAGCAAAAGAACGAGGGAGAAGGTTTAATTTTAGTGTGTAATTAATGGTGCATGTAGGAAACATAAGTTAGTGGTTTGTGATGTAATTATGTAAGTTAAATAAAAAGGGTGTGTGTGTGTGTGTGTGTGTGTGTCTCTCTCTTGAGGAAAACTGTTGGCTTTTTCAGTTAAGGACAATGAGAAGATTGGAGTTGTAAGAAAACAACCTCACTCCGTCTTCATTTCATTCTTCTCTACCAAATCATTTGTGCATGGCTCTACCCTTCCTTCTTCATATCACCACAACTATATTTTATTGAAATATTATATTTTGGTCCTGTAATTTTAGATTATTAGTATTTTTAGTCATGTGTTTACTACTCTATTTATATATTTAGTCTCTGCTTTTTTTGACGAATTTAGTCCTGAGCATCTCACACTTCTTTCTTTTCTTGACAAATTTAGTCATGTATTGATATTTTTTGTCCCCTTTATATTGTATTAGATTTTATTTTTTGTCCTTTAACTATAAATTGTAAGAACCAAAATTGTCAATACAGAACTAAATTTGTCAAAAAAGGATCAAATGTGATTTGCTCAGCACTAAATTCATAAAAAAATGAGTAAATGTACAAATACGAGTAAGTTATAGGATCAAAAATACTAGTGACCTAAAGATACAAAATCAAAATATAATTCTATCTATTTTATTATAAATAAATTAAGAATTTATATCGATTATTCATACATCCAGGTCATTTACTAGGTCGGATCGGATCGAATATCGGCCAAATTCACATAAACACAACCAACAATTCCATTGTACAGCCATGGTAAGTATTTACTACAATTATTTATTTTTAATCATAATAATTAGTTATAATTAAATATTAAATTTCTTCTGGTAATTAGAAAATCTTGATCTAGATAAGCCCTTATTTTTCTGGTGGCCAATTACATAAATATCCCCGAATCAGCACTTGAATGGCAACAAAGAACCTAGTTTGACTTAAAAGGTCACGACGATATTTTTGTCTCATTTCTGGGCATTTTCATACTTTATTACAACTTCAAACAATTACTGGTAAACACTACACAAAGTAATTTACAATAATATAACAAAAAATCAAATTAAATAAATGAAATTTTTATTAACCATCCTAATTTATCATTATATATTATTATTTATTAATCTATCACATCATAATCACATCACAGTAAACAAACCTCATCTGTTTGTGTTCCTCTGTGGAGGAAACGAAGCCCAATATGAGATGACATATAGTGGGGAGTCCACAAAGATGTTCGTAATCAAACTAATGGGCCCTCGCAAAATATAAATAATAAAGGGTATCTCAAAGTTTGCTGCCTGCAAATACAGGAACAATTTAAGTATAAACGAGGCCTAGTTTAATCAGTAAAATCGAAACTTTACGATTATAAAATTATAAGTTTAAATTTTATTAATTTACAAATATTTTATCTACATTAGTAATTGCATTTTCTACAATAGTTATGAAATTCTCGTTAATATTTTCGTAAGTCATAGAAAGATCTTACTTTTAGTGATTTCATCAAATTTTGAAAGGCACGCGTCGAGCATGTGGGCATTATCCAGAAGGACTGAAGAATTAACGACCATATTGATGAGTGTCGAAGTCACCAAAAATAATTCCTACTACACTTGTGAAAGTGGGAGTAGGGTCGATCCACAGAGATTGGCTTTAAGTTGATTTCTTTGAGAAAATAGAAAATAATAGGGGGAAGGTTGTGATAAATAGAAGTGATCAAAAACTAAATAATTAAAAATACCTGATAGAGATATGAGAGAGAGATTTCCCGGTTAAGGCTAGGATTATGCTTGATTCTCGTGAGTTGATCATTGATGCAAGAATAACACATGTATGGACAAATAAACCAGTTATGGTCGTTGGTACGACCTAACAACCTCACCTTTCCTTACCTTTTCGTTAGCCAAGGTACGACCGTTGGCTAGATCTCTAATTAATAGACAACCTTGGGAACGTCCACAAGATTTAATCTATTAACAGCATTAAGAATTAGAAAGGCCTGATTCTAATCAACAAACTCCTACGAGGACAATTCGTTTAAACTAGATCATGCATTCCCCATAACATAATTAAATACTGTGACATAACTAATCATGCTACGTTGCCACTAAGTATTGAACTAAATAAACAATTACACGGATTTATAAAGTTCAATTAGCTAAGCAAACCTTCTTGATAATGAACAACCGGCCGAATCATTCATAAATCAGATGTTTGTAATTAAAGTACAGAGAATAACATGAATATTTGCTTGACAAGTGTAGAACGCAGATTAGATCTCACAACATAATGGGAATCAAGCAATCACCATACCTTAACCAGGAAATAAGGAATTTAGCCGGACATATTAATGGAAGAACACACTAGAAAGTGGAATTCCTTTAATTCCAGTAGTAAAATAAAATAAAAGAGAAGAGATGAACAGAGAATTCTATAGAGTTCTAAGATAAAAACTGAATTACTTCTAATAAAGAGATCCTCCCTATTTATAATAAAAGTCCCTTACGAATCTAGACGTAATGGGGGGATAGATACGTGATAAACTCTAAAAAGGTAAATAGATTACAAAAGATAAGCTTAAAAGAATCCTTTCTAAATCTAAACACTTGATTCCTTTATCTCTTGGGGAAATCATTCGTGCTTATCCTTATCCCGAGTTGACTACTCCATTAAGCGTGGGCGCACTTTGTCAATTTTGCAGAAACGTCCTTGTAATCTTCCTTTTTGCTGAATATGTAATAAAATCACATAATTAGGAATATTTTGGCTTAAAAAAGGAAGATTAAATTGCTATAAAATCATTATAATTGCAGAGTTATCAAATACCCCCACACTTAGCCATTTGCTTGTCCTCAAGCAAACTCAAGATGCATTCAAAAATCCCTCCAAATTTTAAACTACTCAAGGCAATTTGTAATCATGTGCAAAGTAAATGACATATTTTATGAAGGAGATAATTCAACATGTATCAAACAAGTTTTCACGTGATGACCATTATCAAAATCAATCGCATAAAACTAGTGGACTATTTTCTCTCCACTTTCCATTCTCTCAAGTGTATATATGGCACAAGTGTATCTCTCGACACTTACTACGGTAGTGCTTCACCATAGGCTTGCCTATACACCACATCTCCACCACTTTTGAAATATGCACATATATGGATCAAAAGGTCTTTTATTTTGGTTGTAATGGGGCTTTGGTTTGGGGTAGGATAAAAGGATAACGAGGTTAAATTTCAAGAAACTAATTAGAGCACCAAAAGAATTTGAGTGAACAATAATTCGAAGCTCTCAAAGTTTACTTATCTCCCTTCAAGATCTTTTGACAATTCCTTGAACTATGCCTTTCTTATTCCTTTTGGAGAGTTCATACATTTTTTTTTCTTTTCTTTTGTTGTTTTTTTTTTCTTTTTCTTTTTCTCCTCTCCAATTTTTGTGATAGGCATAGACCAAGGAAATTGATGTCGGTTCCCACAAAGTAAAGCAGAATATAATTTTGGAACCCCCACACTCATTTTGAGGTACATCTTTTAAGCATGTGAGTCAGAAAGATTTTGACGATCTCCTATTTTGAGAACTTATTCTTCTAAACCCATTTCCCTTGATGCTCTAGTAGTTCTTAGAGGGGTCAAAATCAAGGTTTTAAACAAGCGACGGGATAGGTTTGTATATGACGGTTTATTCAACAAAATAGGTCAAAAGGCTCAAAGAAGTTCTCTAATGTTAAAAATGTGTTAGGTGGTTAAAGAAGGCCGAAAGTGGTTTCTAATGCCTTTATCATATCCAAATAAATGCACATTTGTGTGGCCTCGATGTGGTTCAAGGCAAATTCTAGGAAGACAAAGCCATAAAAGTGTTACTCTCTCAGGAAAGAATGAAGATTTTTATGGATATATCAAGCTCAAAATCTCACGAGGTATGTTTTAGTCCACTAATCCTATATCAGAAGATTTTAACTCAAGTCATTTTAGTAAAAATAAGCTTTCAACTAGTGAATTATCCTCAAACATAAAACATGTATTCTTTTTACACATAACATCATCAAGTCAAGATCAGTCCAAAATTGAAAGGGTTTTATCATGCCAAGAATTATCATATATAAGCTCAACAACCACACCCCCACACTTAAAATTCACATTGTCCTCAATGTGGACATTGACATGCAACGCAAGGAAAAATTAAAATGAGAGAGAGTTTAAGGAAGTGTCCCTGAGTGCATGCCGCGAAGAGTTCATGGCGTGGTCGGGCTGGTGGCAGATGATGGCGGCAACTTCCGGTGGATATGAGGGAGAGAGATCTTGGTGGTAGGTGAAGTTGCTGTGAGAGAAAGTGAGAGAGAAAGTTAATGAAGATAAAGATGAAGTCAAAGAAAATCTTGGTAAAATATATGAATAAAAGTGGAAAGATTTTCTTTTGATTTTTTTCGATTTTCTAATTTTTTTTTTTTTAATGGAAATCAAGAAATAAAAATAAATAAATAGAAGAAGATAGATGAACGTAAATAACAGCCTACGAAGTGCGACTAAGCGTGGGCACGCTTAGTGGCATCTCCAAATCTGTTTTTGTGAGGTGAGGTGAAACAGTTTTGAAAGATCGACTAAGCGTGGGCACGCTTAGTGGGATCTCCAAATCTGTTTTTGTGAGGTGAGTTGAAACAGTTTTGAAATATCGACTAAGCGTGGGCACGCTTAGTGGGATCTCCAAATCTGTCCAATTCAGCCATCCAAACAGAATTGAGTAAAATTTGCAAAAACTAAAATTAAACGAAAGATGAAAGGAAAGGATAGAGATTTCATGGGTTGCCTCCCATGCAGCGCCTTTCTTTAATGTCTTTGGCTAGACATTGTTGTGCCTCAACTTGAATAAGTTGGACACTCTAAATCCACTTCTTCTATGTAATGCACCCGGTGATGGTGTGGATTTAGGGGAACTTGGTAGTCCATGGATGACTTCTTCCTTGAACTTATTTTGTCATGAAAGACTTTTTTCTTGTAAGTTCTTCGACTCGATCTTTTGACAATTGTTGTCTTGAATGCTCCTCTACCATTGAACATAGCATTTCTTTGCGATGAAGGATCAATAGAATCAATGAAAAAAATAGAATGCACATCGTTAGAATATTTCATGGCACCATCAATTTTAAAACTCATAACCTCATTATCAAATTCCATAGAGAGAATTCCGGCATCAACATCAATTTTGGTTTTTGAGGTTTTAAGGAATGGTCTTCCTAGCAAGGTGGATGTAGATTTGGGAGAAATATCCCCCCTCATATCAAGCACATAAAAATCAGCAGGAAAAACTAATTCATTAACTTGCACAAGTACATCCTCAAGAACTCCTTCGGGGTAAACTACAGAACGATCGGCAAGTTGAAGAATAACCCCCGTTTCTTTCAATGGGCCAACATTCAAAGATTCATATATAGTAAGAGGCATAATATTGATAGAGGCACCTAAATCACACATTGCTTTTTCTATTCCAATCTTTCCAATTTTGCAAGGGATAGAAAACGTACCTGGATCATTGCATTTTGGGGGTAATTTTCGTTGGAGAATTGCGGAGACGTTCTCCCCCATACTTACCCGTTCGTTTCCCTTGAGTCTACCCTTGCTAGTGCACAATTCTTTGAGAAATTTCGCGTATCGGGGTATTTGCTCGATGGCATCGAGCAGCGGGATGTTTACCTCCACTTTGCGGAACATTTCAAGGATCTCTTTTTCCTCCTCTTCCTTCTTCGCTTTGGTGAATCTTTGTGGGAATGGTGGTCTAGTTACCAAAGGCTGCGGATGGTCCACTTCGTGTTTGGTTTGTTCTTGTTGGACCTCAATTTCTTTTTCCGGCTTTCTTTTCACACCGAGCCACGTTTGGTGTCATCTTCGTTCACATATTCCTGCAATTCTTTTCCACTACAAAGCGTAATAGCACTAACATTTTGTCTAGGGTTAATGACAGATTGAGAAGGTAGCTTACCTTGAGACTCTAGCTTACCAACAGACGACGCCAATTGACTGATTTGAGATTCTAGATTTTGAATGCTCGTCTGAGTCTGTTGTTGGACTTGTTGGAATTGTTGGAAGCTCGCCTGGGTCTGTTGCTGAAATTGTTGTGTGTTGGTCACTAGCGCTTTCATCATGTCTTCGAGGGATGTGTTGGGCGTGGGGTTAGGTTGTGGAGGTGGTCGGTATTGAGGTGTTTGAAAGTGTTGGTTGCCGTAATTCAGATTCGGGTGGTCCCTCCATCCGGGGTTGTATGTGTTGGAGAAAGGATCATATCTTCTCTGTTGTTGTCCGACGAATCCTCCTACGGCGTCGGCATGTTCGGTAGTTGATTCTTGAAGAGTTGGGCACATGTCGGTAGCATGTCCCGTTAAGGTGCAGATACCACATGCTTTGACTTGTTGATAGATATCTGCAACAACTTTTTCAACAACAGTTGTGAGTTGATTTAAACGTTCTTCAAGATTACTTACCTCGTGGCTCTTCCTAGGTGGATCATCATGTCTAACCCCAAATTGTTGCGTGTTGGACGCCATAGTCGAGATTAGTTTACGCGCCTCGGTGGGGGTTTTGTCGAACAATGCTCCACCACTTGCCGCATCTATCAGTTTTCTATCCATATTTGATAGACCTTCATAGAAATATTGGATCAACAGGTGGTTCGGGATTTGATGATGGGGGAAACTCTCCACTAGTCGATTGAATCTTTCCCAATATTCGAAAAGACTTTCTCCCGCGAATTGTCGAATTCCGCTGATCTCCTTCCGGATTGTTGTGGCTCTTGAGGCAGGGAAGTATTTCTCAAGGAACTGTTTTTTGAGATCGTTCCATCTTGTAATGGATCCTGAAGGTAGGAGATACAACCAATCTTTCGCTTGATCGGCGAGAGAGAAGGGGAATGCTCTCAATTTGACTTGTTCCTCGCTTATGCCTTGTGGTCGCATTCCGGAACACACCACATGGAATTCCTTCAGATGCTTATGTGGATCTTCACCTGCGAGACCACGGAAGGTAGGAAGTAAATGAATTAATCCAGATTTCAGTTCAAAATCTACCTCTAAATCGGGGTATTCAATGCACAGTGGCTGCTGATTTAGATCGGGCAACGTCATGTCATTGATCGATCTTTCAGGGATCAAAGCCATTGTCCCTTCTTCGGATTCGCTTATGGATTCCTCAAATTCAAAATTTGGGTCTTCTTTGTCTTTGTATGGAGTGGATGTTCCTTCCAGTTGTTGCTTAGTCTCCTGACGAAGTCTTCGTGCGGTCTTTTCGATTTCGGGGTCGTATACCAATTCACCTGTACGAGAAGACCTTGGCATTAATGGTGATAAAAATCAAGTAACTAAAAATAAAGAAATATACTTAAAAACGCCAATCCCCGGCAACGGCGCCAAAATTTGATGAGTGTCGAAGTCACAAAAAATAATTCCTACTACACTTGTGAAAGTGGGAGTAGGGTCGATCCACAGAGATTGGCTTTAAGTTGATTTCTTTGAGAAAATAGAAAATAATAGGGGGAAGGTTGTGATAAATAGAAGTGATCAAAAACTAAATAATTAAAAATACCTGATAGAGATATGAGAGAGAGATTTCCCGGTTAAGGCTAGGATTATGCTTGATTCTCGTGAGTTGATCATTGATGCAAGAATAACACATGTATGGACAAATAAACCAGTTATGGTCGTTGGTACGACCTAACAACCTCACCTTTCCTTACCTTTTCGTTAGCCAAGGTACGACCGTTGGCTAGATCTCTAATTAATAGACAACCTTGGGAACGTCCACAAGATTTAATCTATTAACAGCATTAAGAATTAGAAAGGCCTGATTCTAATCAACAAACTCCTACGAGGACAATTCGTTTAAACTAGATCATGCATTCCCCATAACATAATTAAATACTGTGACATAACTAATCATGCTACGTTGCCACTAAGTATTGAACTAAATAAACAATTACACGGATTTATAAAGTTCAATTAGCTAAGCAAACCTTCTTGATAATGAACAACCGGCCGAATCATTCATAAATCAGATGTTTGTAATTAAAGTACAGAGAATAACATGAATATTTGCTTGACAAGTGTAGAACGCAGATTAGATCTCACAACATAATGGGAATCAAGCAATCACCATACCTTAACCAGGAAATAAGGAATTTAGCCGGACATATTAATGGAAGAACACACTAGAAAGTGGAATTCCTTTAATTCCAGTAGTAAAATAAAATAAAAGAGAAGAGATGAACAGAGAATTCTATAGAGTTCTAAGATAAAAACTGAATTACTTCTAATAAAGAGATCCTCCCTATTTATAATAAAAGTCCCTTACGAATCTAGACGTAATGGGGGGATAGATACGTGATAAACTCTAAAAAGGTAAATAGATTACAAAAGATAAGCTTAAAAGAATCCTTTCTAAATCTAAACACTTGATTCCTTTATCTCTTGGGGATATCATTCGTGCTTATCCTTATCCCGAGTTGACTACTCCATTAAGCGTGGGCGCACTTTGTCAATTTTGCAGAAACGTCCTTGTAATCTTCCTTTTTGCTGAATATGCAATAAAATCACATAATTAGGAATATTTTGGCTTAAAAAAGGAAGATTAAATTGCTATAAAATCATTATAATTGCAGAGTTATCACATATGCTATGCACATGCCGTTTTTGTTAAAATATATTAGCCGACATAATCTAACGAAATGACTAAAAATTTTTCATTAATAAGAATTTTATGATTAATGAAGCGAAAAATATACCGGCTCTAAAATATGGAGGGAAAAATAACAAAGTTACCCAATTTTCGGTTGATAATAATTAAATTTCTAATAGATGGAAAGAGGGTGGATGGGTGTAAGAAAGGTAGTACAAAGAGGTGTAAATGAAATTTAGTGAATGGAAAGGGACATATAATAATGTATATAAATAGATAGAGGAAAGGAAATAGTGACGTATGTTGTTCCTTTATCCCATACCCCTCTCCTCATAACTATGTTGTCTAAATTCTCTTTCACTAAAAACATACCCTCTGCCGACCCCAGGTTTCTCATCTTCCCCAAAAGTACTACTTCTTTTGTCTTCCATTTTTCACCTGTCCTCCCCTCCTCTCACACATCTTCTTGTCCCTCATCTCCCTAATTACCTACCTACCCTCCCCCCACTACCCACTTCATATAATTCTATGATCTATCATCCTCTTACATCTCCAACAAAATTATAATTTTAGTCCCATCAAATTGAGAGTTCAATACTTTTAAATCATTTGTTTTACGAGAAATGATCTCAAAATTGTAAAAACTCAATGCATTTAGTCATTTGTTTTACGAATTTTTAAAATAGCCCTAAAATTGAGATAATTCGATATATTTAGTCCCGTGTTCAAGTTTCTGTCGAAAAATAGACGGCAATGACACGTGCAATATGCGTGTTTGTTAGTTTGGCTGTCGGGTTGGGTGCTCACGCAACTTATGGACACACACGTTGCACGTGTCACGCCATCTCTTTATTTATGAAAACTTGGACAAGGGACTAAATTTGTCGAGTTTTCTCAATTTTAATATCATTTTAAAGTCCCTTAAAGATATGATTAAATGTAACGAGTTTTTTCAATTTTGGAATCAATTTAAAAATCTCGTAACACAGAGACTAAAAGTAATGACCCCTATCTTATAGAATTAAAAGTATAGTTTCACCAAAATCTATATTATAAAGACGTCAGTACATAATATAATAAATTATATTGATATGATGCGAAATGACACAAACATGAGTTTTAATAGACTTTTAACGGATGTTCTTGAACTACATCTATAATGTAGTTATAAGCATATTATGCAAGAAGTTTAAACCTTAATTACTGAGCATACATTTGAAGTAAAAGAAGTGAAGTATACTGGGATTGAAGAGGCCAAAATACCAGTTTCTATAAGGAGAAAGGCCATCATGCCACTGACAACCAGGCATTTGTTGGGAACATGCAAAGGAGCAGGTATCGGAAAATGCAATATCCCTTGTGCACAGACCAAAATAACATTTGCAATAAAAGCTTGACATCTCTAAGGTACTTACAACCTCAGTACTAGGAGTAACAGTTTACTCCTCAATACATGTAATGTATTAATTAGTAGCATGCATCTCACTGAGACAAAAGCAAGAAAATAATCTCAACTGATAGACTTTTTCTTAATTCCTATCCTCTGCACACACACACACATAAATACATATATATCCCTTCTTCTAGTACTGTCTGATCATCATGTTCTTGTGCCTGGCTCTTAATTTGCTGTAAGGAATTTAATGGGCTTTGGAGACTGGCAACTGCTTGAGTTCTTGAATTAGGTTTGATGAATCATGAATTCGGACAATTAATTAATAATGCCAGCTACTCTAATTAATATCACAAATTATATAATAAACCTTATTTCTAGTTTTGATCAAGAATTAAGAGGAAACCCACGTACATATGTTTAATTGAAGGGGGGAATGGATGTGATTTCAATTGCAAATCTTTTTGATCATGTTCACTGTCATCATGATCATCTGTACCATGATTTCAGATTAAATTCCAAAGAAAGCTAGACAAGAACATTAATCACCAAATGGCTGATGATGCAAGAAATGGACACAATCGAATTAATCAAGCTAGGGACATATTGATCAGAAGAATTAATAATGTATATCCGTCACCAAGAAAATAGTACAGAAACAGGATAATCGACGATAATGCGATCCCTGAACTACGAGTTTCTTAATTTCTTTTAATTTGACGTGCTGGGAATTAAAACCTAGAAAACATTGTTGCCGGAGGAACGAAGAAACTTCCGAGTTCATGACTTCAAACTTAGCAAATACATACATGAAATTTAACGATGCAGCAAAAAATATTGAACACAGTACGATATTACATTACGATACAAACATTCTAAGTTAATTACACCCAAGTCTAAGCTCCAAATCCAAATCCTGATCCTTAGTGTCTTGGAGCAAACCCAAGTTCAAATCTAACCTAACAAACTCACTTGCTGTCCAAACCCTTGCATCCCTTCTTCTCGCTAAGCTTGTGACGTCGAGCATTGTCCCTTTGGCCGTCGTCTTTCCCCTTTCTCCTCCACGAAAGGCGGTGATACTGCGCTCGATAACGGCTGGAACCGGCTTTTCTTGGTGCTGCGAAGCTGAAGGGGGTGAGTAATTAGGTAGAAATGAATGACATGAAATACTATTATAAGGTGAAAACTTAGCAACGGAAGGCCTCAACCGTGTCGACGATGACAAAGAAAAACTAGGGTTAGGGTTAGGGTTAGGGTTGGGAATTTGAGAATCCCATGAAGGTGAGAGTCTCATTCTTGCCCTATCTCTCCTATGAACATTCATATGACCACCAAGAGCTTGTGCAGACTTGAACTCCTTCTTACAAAAGCTGCACCTGTAGTTCCTTTGAGGCCATGAAAACCCGTACGTACGATCCTTCTCAAAGCTTAAGGTTGTCCCATCCCATGAATCCCTGATCAACCTCTGATCACAACCACCCCACCTCAATTTCTCCATTTTTCTTCTCAAACAAGAAAAGAGAAGAAGAAGCAACAAATTCAGAGACGGATGATATCCGTCTCCAAAGACCTTTTGTGACAGTGATGCAGAAGCTGATTTCTGCTAAGGCTTTAGAACTGAAAAACCTGCAGTGTTTAGAAGAGAAAGGGAAGCTTTCTATGAGAGGGGCTGATGGATGAGGACTGTAATTATATATGTAAACAGCAGGTGAGAGAAAGCATTAAGAGGAGTAGTAGTCGTAGTTCACCTGCAAAAATGTCTGTTGCCAAAACTGGGGATTGCTTAAACAATGAGTGCAGAAGCTTTAGGGTTCCAGTGGGGTTACTTTTTCCCCAAATATAGCTGAAATCTAGTGGATGTTTAGCACTCTTCACATTATTATGTATGCTTTTCAACCAGCTTTTTGCAACTACAGGGAATTATCATTCTTTGTGTTGCATGTTTTGGCAGATATATATATACATATATTGCACTAACTTTCTTGAAGAATATTAGTATAGAGATTTTCAGTGAATTGACTTCCCAAGGTGCCACACAATTTGTTCTCTTTCTAGCTTAATTTACCTGTGATGTGACCTGCACTGCGATCGATACTCCTTTGTGCGAAATATGATTTGTTTTGACTTTGCATAAAACTTATGATTTTTATTTTGAAAAAGGCGCATCATTGCAAGAGATGAGGCTTTGGAGCAATAAATTACTCAAACTCCTTATCTGCAATCGATGTGGAAAACTTGCATACATCATCAATATAATAAATAAAAATAGATTTTGAAAACAACTGGTGAAACTGATCAATTTTGTCTAACCATTACTGGTTAATTAATTGACTAGTTAACACAATAATAGTAGTAGCGCCTAACTTAATCTATATTCTTCATCTACCAATTATGTTTTAACCCAATTGTTAAAACTAGGTCACAGGATTGATACAAAAGTTATGAGTTTTTGTGTTACCGGATATATGTGAGTATTTTATTTAATTTTATATGAGTTTATTGAAATTTGTTTTATTATTTTTTTATTATATTGATTGGATTATATTGGTGTAATCATAATATTATTGTTTAATTTTTATGAAAATTAATTAAAAAAGAAAGAAAGAAAGAAAGACAGACTTACTAACTTGGAAAATTTTACCATTCTAAATTTCCTAGTGCGGGTCTTGGGTTCGGATAATGTGATAAAATTTCAAAGAGTTTAGTAGGATATTCTTATTCGAATTACTCAAATATAGAATTTGTCGATGGTTGTTTCTTATGGAATTACTTCTCATATCAACTTTGAACTTCGTGAATTATATAAAACAAAAAATTATAAAATTAGTTCTGTGAGTATAGAGTTAGTAAAATTGGTCTGGTAACTTTGGAACTGGTGATTTTTATTCTTTATATTTTAAATTTATTGCAATTTTGATCTTTTGATCGAAAATTAACAAATTCACTAGGGTTTAGGGTTTCGGCATTGAAATGAACTTTATTTACATAGCCAGCATCCTACGTGGATGCTGACATGACAAATAAAGAAGAAATGGAGGGAGGTGGTTGGCGTTTATGAAAACTGATCGAAGGCCATAACGTGGATGGTGTCATTGATGGAACTGATCGCAGGAATGTGTGTGTTGTGGGAAGGCGAACATAGGGGTACTGGTCCGTCAACGAGATGATTGCTGGTGGCGAAAATATGATGGAGAAAAGTCGCGAGGCGATGAAAAAGTAGTGAAAATGAAAACAGAAATAACCAACCGAATAGTGGACAAAAATGGATGGGCTTGGGTGCAAATGATTTGCCGAAGGATGAGGATTCGATTGGTAGTAGTCTCAAATGATGGATAGATCGGATGGCAACAAATTGAGAAGAAAAAGAAAATAAATTTAGGAGGTTTAACAACAGCGAGAGGCAAAAAAAAATGTGGTCTGGGTGTGGTTAAGGCAAGGGATTGGGTTGCTAGAGGCGAGGGCGAGGGTGAGGGCTCGCGGCGATGGGAGACGGGAGAGAGAGGGGACCAGGCAGCGATGAGGGTGGTGCAGGTAGGGGTGTTGGGTGGCCAGAAGGGGGACCAAAGGGGATAGGCGGTGGTGTTGGTTTTTTTTCTTTTTTTCTTATGTCATCATCCTATGAGAATGTTATATGTTTGGAGTCGGAACTCTATGCCCCAATTTTTTCGGATAAAATTTGGCAATTTTTAGTCAGAAGACTAAAATTTTCACTAAATTGAAACTTATAGGATTAAAATTGTCAATCCAATATTTACAAAATTAATTTTGCCACCCCCTATACTTACAGGATTAATTTTGCAATTTCTCCTTTATAAAATGTATACAACAATGACTTCTTGCTTATATCTCTCAGTATTTTATGTTTATTATTTTAGGTAAATTACATTGACACCTCCTGAACTTAAATTTCAAAGAAAACATAATTTTTTGGTGTAATTATACGTAAAATTCATGTAGTTTAAAAAAATGCATTTAGTATCCTGATATTTATTTTCATTTAGCAAATAGATTTAGTCAAAATTTATCGAATTTGTTGATATTTAAAAAAATAAATAAAAATTCATATTTACCCCCATTGATTTATTACAAGTCAAAAAATTCTTTTTTCTGACCAAATTATACTTGTACATTTTCACACATTAATGCATGTGAGGAAATACATCTATACCTTTATAAGGGCAGTTTGGTCAAAGAAAGATTTATTTGATCTGTAATAAATCGATTGGAAGTACATATAAATTTTTATTCTTTTTTGTTTTTACTAATATCAACAAATTAGGTAAATTTTGACTAATTGAGGGATCTATTTTTACTAATTATTAGGCAGAAACAAATGTCAAAGGTCCTATATGTAATTTCTCAAACCACAAGAGGTTTACGTGTAATTACAACAAATCTCAAGAGAGAGCAATATAATTATCACTAATTCTAATTACACAATAAAATAACCCTTGTACTTCCCAAAATTACGAGTACACTGCTGCTTGAGGTTGTAATTATAATTTACATAAACATGTTTTCATGGGAAAAAAAGAATTGCACAAATACCTCTTAACATCAACAAACTCTTAAGGCGTGTACATGTAATTCACAAATGGCATAGAGTGTTTCGCATAATTAGACTTAAGATCTAAAAATAACAATATAATTTACTCTATTATTTTTTTCAAAAAAGAATAAACATTTACTAGAGTATAGAATTGAACAATTAACGGATAATTATCTCAACAGGAAAAATTACAATTTACATCCCAGAACTTACCCTTTATGCAATTTTGATTCCATTATTTTAGCACCCACCAAATTTAATCCCATGAGTTACAGGAACTTACAATTTTAGTCCCAACCATAGATTTCATTACATAATTACGGAACACAAATCATGTGCACCCTCCATTAAATCTTAACATAATTTGACTAAAGTTGCTAAGGTTTGTGACTTATGAGATTAAATATGATGAATGCTAAAACAATGAAACTAAAATCGCAAAGAGAATAAATTGTGAGACGTAAAATTGCAA
This sequence comes from Sesamum indicum, assembly GCF_026168435.1. Lineage (NCBI taxonomy): Eukaryota > Viridiplantae > Streptophyta > Magnoliopsida > Lamiales > Pedaliaceae > Sesamum > Sesamum indicum. Next base: position 25,663,284 of record NC_142662.1, read on the forward strand.
TTTTCCCTATCTTAACAATAAGATCAAGAATATATATATATGTGTGTGTGTGTGTGTGTGTGTAGTTTTAATGAAACAAAAATGAAATACAACTACTAGTTGGTGCATTAACTGAAGAGGATCTTATATGGTGTACTACAGGGTAAAAAATATAACTGCTGAGCTATTTAACACCAACAGTTTGAAGGGCAATGTACATGGCCCCCTAAGTTGTTACATTTTAAGGAAAGAAACAATTAATAGAGCTGTTTTTGAGCAATGAAAGCCATCATATATCTTGTCAACAATTCATATCATAAAAAGGTAAACAACAGTGAAGCATTATGGAACCTGACATTCAAGTACAGCATCAAATCAATGAAGATCAATATTTTTCTTGCAATAAGGGCCTATGTTTATTACACAAGAATTATCAAAACAAATAAAAAAAAAAAAAGGTGTATTATTCATTTACATTTGTTATGAATGTCTGTGACTAATCAACTACAAACTCCTCAAAAGGGTGAACTTCTATACTACACAAAATTTCATTCCTAAGCTCTATCTTCTCACCTCGTTAAGACAATCTGCTTTCTAACACCTCCGATGATCAACCTATGACGCATGACCGGGAGCATTCATTCAGATCAACTCCCGTCTCCTAGCTAACATAACGGTTCAACCGTGTACATGTTTTTCTCCTTCGAACCAAATGCATAAATGTATTAACACATTCCAGTTTCCAGCCAGCAACAAGCATATTGGAAGTTCTGTGGCCATGAGCACACGCAAATCAGAGATTTCTGGTTACACCACACACAATATTTGTGTTTTGTAAACTGATTGGAAATCTGAAAAGTGGCCACTGCCCCAAAAACTACACCAGACCAAATTCCAGAGCTTAAAACTACACACAGCTATTACTGAAACATGTCCCAATTATTGCAGCAAATGTAAAGCCGTTATCACTATTTCTCGTTCTCCTATGCCTGTGATCTTGTGAGTGGAGGGGAGGAGTGTTGTAAATATGTCTTTATCATACAACCAGCATTCACATACCATAAAGAAAATTAAATGTACATCTTTCTTGAAATGATCAGTTTCTTAAAGAATGTAATGTCAGATTGGCTACAGGGTCTTGTATGAGAGAACGCATCCCTTGAGAATTATAGTTCACTTACCACATACGATTCAGGCATGTCCTCAAAAATGAGGATGTTTCGGCTGAGATTCAGACAGAAAAAAGATTAACTACGATCAGTTAGTTTGTGGCAGGCAGTAAAAAGCTGAAGCCCGAATTTTCGCGAATGAGCGGCGGTGGTTCAATGTCTGAAATATCAAAACGATCCATCGATTTGGAGAGATCATCGACTGAAAATGGTATGCTGCAACATACAAAGATTAAGAACAAATAAAGAGAGATTTGAGAAGAAATGGCGAAACCAATATAAATTAATAGCAGCCTTAAAGTGGATGGATAATGTTCATTTTCAACCTTGAATCATCATCCAGCAGGAATGAACTACTAACAGCATTGTTTGAATCCTCAGTCATCAACACCCTCATGTTGGATATTACCTGTGAATAAAAATGTCAGTAAAAGCCTCTCAACCAATTTATATGATCATTTAAAAACATGAGGCTGAAGGCATATGAACCATATGTTATTCTTTAGCTGCTCTATGTTTGAAATGCATCAGCAGTTGAGTCAACAACTGAAAGCAGAGATAAGACAACTAACAAGGACTTACATCTTGGGATAAGCTATGCGTGCCGTATTTGTCATCCCAGTACATTGTACTGATTCTATAAAGCTGTTGAATGCTGAGGACCTGTAAAGGACAGAAAAACTCATCAGCATAAAGAAACGCAGATTTAACATGCCAGTTTCTTAAGAAAATCATATTTACGGACTACTTACAGGACACAGATCATGACTTATTTCATCCAGGGTCTTCTTTGGCTTCTGATGTATAACCTGTTACAGCAAACCAAAAGTTTTGATACAATTAAATTTTGATTCATTTTGTATTTCTAAAATCACAAACAAGGGCTTTCGTGGTTGGCGCCAAGACATAAGAATTATAAGGATTAAAGTATAAAAAACAAATCCCTTAAAGTAAGATGATTTCCAATAATCTCATCCAACTATAATGGCATTTCTGAGTTTAGGTGGTGCATAACTCATGTGCTTCCTCATAAACTTTTCCCCATCTTTTATTTTTTCTGATATATGTTGAAGCAATTTCCCTCTTGATTTACTTTTCCGTCATTACACATTCAGGCTTCAGTCTTTCCATGGTGTATGTACCATTTAAGCATAACATAGGGAACACACTTTTCCATATAACTTGAATTTTCTACAATGATTACCACAAGCATGGGAAGAATCCTCCATGTAAAGAAAAGATAAGTCAGGAAAATACCAGGAACCCAATAGCCTGTCTGATATGCTTGAGCTCATCCCAAGCTGTACCTGCGTACTGGAATATGTAGCAAATTTAGCAGGATAATAAAAAGCAAGCCATACATATCTTTCCTAAACTTAAGTACCTCATCAGTTGCCTTGTAACACCAGTGCTCTAGTTCAGCCAATCCAGCTTTGACATATTCACCGTTACTAAATGAACAGCATTCTCGTCTTAGTAAAAGACTGCACCAAGGAAATATTAGTCCAAGGCCTAGTGACAAGACTTAGCAGTATATACAATTAAGTTAACAAAGTAATGTACTGCTACACCTGTTGAATAACTGGACGTTGATGAATGAAAACAATTGAGTGAACACTTTCCGAACTAAAAACGGAGGTACCTGAGATGGATCCCAATAAAATTTGTCAAATGTCCGAATGGATAATGATAGACACTCATTATAATCGGTACCTTGAAAACAACATCTTGGTAACCCTATAAACTATAGGAAAGGATGAAAACTTCATGCAGACCAGATTTGAAAAAACAAAAGCTAACTGTAAAGGAAACCTTAAGCGCATCAGATGCCATTCAACAGCCCAAAACCATCTTCAATGATTCTGTATCAACTTATATGAATTATCTGTTATGTTATCCTGGGTATCATCAGAAAAGAATCTACATTTCCAGGATTTCCAGAATAGAACTCTGCACCAGAGTCTATTCTTTATCCTAAGTCATATTACTACATGGTAAGCAATTGATACGGTTAATAAGAATTCAAAATCCTACTAGGTTAGGATTAGAGTTGTCTATATAAAAGTTGTTTAAGATAAAATTCCGAATCTTTGTGCTGATGCCATGGAGTTGGAATGCATTCTCTACTGTATAATAATATCAGATGCTAAAATAGTCGCTAGTTGTTTCCATCTAAACCTTCTAGCTTTAATCCTTTACCCATCTCTTATCTATATGGTCCATTTTTTGGGTGCCCTACCGGCAGCAACCTTTTCTTAATGACACTATTTTGTCTATTCTTCTCGAAGATTTTTTCCCAAGTTAGATTTTAAAATGGCTTCTCCCAGTTGCCAAACAATTGAAAAAGTATCTCTATAAATCCGAAACCATTAACCACCTAATCCATGTTTTCTTCTGAATCTTATACAGGGAAAAATGTTTTCCGCCTCTAGACTATTTTTATGTTCTAAACCTTCGCCGAAGTCAAAATCCTCGAGCAAAAGAAGAGCCCCAACTTCATCTGGCAAAACTCAAGAGGGCCAAGAAAACCATAATAATCCAAGTTGATGGACCCCTTCAAGTAGAATAAATGATTTAATTTTATCCTCAAATCTTTGGGGGTAAAGGCTATATCAGGGGTGGTTCCAACCATAGGTTGGTAAATTTTAAGCCACCTCAAATCAGCATAAGGTGGAGTTTCAAGGACCTCAAAACCTGATTACAGAATTTTTTTTTCACTGCTGCATGGAATAGTTTATCAGCAATGGAGATGCAAGAAACGACCGAAGCATCTATGAAATTTCAATTGATAATGATTTTCAATGTATTCCTTTAAAACAAGAAAAATAAAGGACCAACAGCAATACTTTCACAACATAAGTGTTCAAAGTATTGATACATGATATCAGGGAGTAAGTAACCCTTGGTCAGTAAATATGCACAATCGATGATGAGATTGAATATGGCATTACCCATTTATGTAACCTAGTTCCCACTGCCGATGATCCTAGATAGCACAGAACCCTTCACAGACTTCCTTTTACAGATAAAGAATAACAAGTGATCTGTGTGAAGTTAACCAGTTTAAAGCTATAACAGAATATGACTGGAGAAATTTGTATAAAAGTTTATGAGAAGAAAAGTACTAATGACCATTAAAGAAAATTGGTGGGCGGTAGACTAGCAGTAAATGTCAAATTCCTACATATGAGTTAGGAGATTGACATCTCCTGTGTCTAGGTCACTCTTCAACCCAGTTGTTGTACAGAAGAGTTTAGGATTTTAGTTAATAGATAACATGATAAATAAAAAGATACGGCTTTCATCCTGGGACCTAGGCTTGGATTGTAAGTTTATCATGGAAGGAAAGTGGGTATGGGGGGAAATCATCAGTATGGTGAACATAAGTATATGCATTGCATAGATGCACAGAGGTAACATGAAAGTCATTCCCAAAACAAAAATTCCTAACACTGAAAAGGAATACATCTTTTCAACTGATTAATGAAAGGTCATGCCATCATATATGAGCAACACGTCGGTAACGATTAAGTCATAGTTCCACAGCTATAGCAGGCAAAAATGTGTGCAACAAAATTGCGCTTACATGGTTCGTTTTAAGTACGTTGAGAAAATTCCCAAGGCTCTTTACAATTCCTTGCCAGTGAGAAATTAAAATCTCCTGGGCAGCAGACTTTTCTTGAGTGCGGGCTGCTCCTTTAATTAAGTTTGCTCGCGATATTCTTGGAGCCTACATCAATAAAACCACATAAAAGGTAAAGTGATAGATGAAACTGAATCTCACAGCCTCATCTGGCTTCCAGGAAAAATAAGACAAAAAAAAGGAATAAATACAATTTACCCCCCTTGAACTCTCTAGTATTTGCCTTCACCTTAATGAATTAATAAGTGTGAAATTTTCCCCCTAAATAAGTGGTTGATGAGTGGAAATAGGCTGTTGCCTATTAGTAATCATCATCAATTTAATTGTCTCCTCATAAAGTTTGTGACAAATTGCTCTGTATACCCTTCGTAGGTCTTTTATTTAAATTCAAAATTAGCTTTTACCGAAAGAAAATAGTTTACACAAGTTAAAAGATGACCAAAGTCTGATACTTTATTGAAAGAAGAGAAATTTGAGGTAATTAATAAATGGAACAAGATAGATATCTTTAAGTTTCCTCCCAAGGATTTTGTCAGAAAATCATTAAAAGACCTAAGAAATGAAAATATTTTTTTCCAGTGGCAAAATCAATGCTTCCAAGGACATAAGTTCATGCCTTTTCAAAATAATAAAATGATATAAGTTTACCAAACTAGTTTATGATATAAAGATGTACAAAAGGGCCTATTACATAACAAATCAAAACAAAACAATTTCTATCTTTAATGATGTAAGTAATTATTTAATATCAGAGTGCATATCTTACATTTTTAGTTTATTATATTATATAAAAATCAGTCAACGCATGCATATATCTATAATTTTCATTATTATAAAATGGATATATTACGATAGGGTAACTTGACATTTATATCTTTTGCTTTTAAGAACAATATGCTCGTAAAAACTAAAACATTAAATACTCATCATTTTACTAAAAGGTTCATTAATATTTATTATATCAGTTTACATACATATTCTAGGGATAAGTTCTTTAAGGATAGATTTATGACAATTCCTTCATTTGCTATCGAGAATGTCATTTTGGTAATTAACAAAAAATCTCAAAAAAAGATTGCAATCCAAAATCTTTTTAGTTCTAAAGAAATTATTGTAACTTAATTGATTGGAAGGTTATAAGATACAGGTGGCTGTTAATTGAATCAATTGGAACATGGAAAAAAAATTGTTCAAAAACTATTTTTCCATGGAGCATCTTTATATACTTCTTCAAGAAGCTCCAAATAAATTTTAGTAAATTTGCAAATATTAGTTGAAAAAATGAATGCATAAAAATCCAAACATTTAAGGCCATGAAGAACCTAAAAAGTCTTTTGAATATGAAGCCAAAAGAATAAAGGAAAACCATTTAGTTCTCACCTTTCAATTTAATTTTTTTTTGTAAGTGCAAATGAGTCCTTGGACAGATGGACAAGATGATGTCAGCAATTTGTATAAATTATAAAAGCAACCACATTTTAAAATATAAAGATGATTTTTTTATAAAAATAAATACTTGATAAATAAATTCTTACAATGTGAAGTTGAAGTTGGGTGGAGAAACTGTCGGGATGTATATATAATACTACGAGGTAGTTTCATCTGAAAGCAACTCAAAATAAAAGGAGGTGTGCCCGTCTATACAAAAGGAGACTAATGGGAGTTGAAGACCAGTGGGGCAAATGTCAAGTTTATTATCTCGGGGTTTTATGTGACCTGTCTTATTGAACAAAGGGGTTTATGTGACCTTTTAGAAAATTGAAGTGAGCAAACTGTATGTAACCCTAATATATATCCTGGCAATCTGTATTTAACCCTAATATATGCTGAATTTCTTCAATAATTTGATTATATAAGTTGAATCCACTTACCTGGATGCATAGTCCGAGCAGTGGAGAAATCTCTTTTTTCAAATTATCTCGGATCATGCCATAAATTTTCTCCACATAAGCAGTCAGCTGTTGTTTGAACAGTAATGCAGGGTACTTGGCATCTACTTGGCGTATGGTACCAGCCGAATCATCACTAAGTAAAGAAAGATTAACGCCTTGAGGGGTACCTCGGAAACTCTAGGGGAACAGAGGCATTTTAACAATTAGAAAATGCTTATAGACTGCAAACTAATTTGGCATCTACTTGGCGTATGGTACCCGCCGAATCATCATTAAGTAAAGAAAGATTAACGCCTTGAGGGGTACCTCGGAAACTCTAGGGGAAAAGAGGCATTTTAACAATTAGAAAATGCTTATAGACTAAAAATTAAGTATCATAATGACATATCTGTTACCTGTGTCATTCTCCCAAATAGAGTGGCTGATGGAGATCGCCGATGTTGTGGGGCGGCTCCAGCAGCTCCTCCAGCTTTCAGTGTGCGCTGCAGCAGCAACAATAAAGTCGATGCATTGGACAGCCAATAGGCCAATATATCATTGTTGTCCTGGGTCTTCAGTTCAAAGGTACATTAAAGTTATATAGTGATAAATAAAATAGAATATCACAAAACATGCCAATTAGATCCAGTTTTCCTACCTCAATGGCTGTGCCAATAGTTTGTATTATCCTGTCAAAAATGCTTGTCCTATCGACCTCAAATGAATGCCATTGCCTAAGACATTTGTAGATAATGCAGGCAGCAACGGGCCTGCCTCTGGAGAAGCCCAAGTGCTGAGCAATACAACGGATAAGCAAATCTTGATACTCTTGTTGCTTCTCGTTGAGTGACTTTTGAGGCCTATCATCCAGCTCTGATTCTCTTGAGTTCATTGAAACACTATGCAAATCCTTTTACATTTGTAACAAGATATTAACATTCTAGACTGTTTCCATAACAGACAAATGGTATTCAGAGTATATTGACTTACTACAGTAGTTTTAATTGTGCTTTCAGCTCTCTGACAAATTTCACAAAATCAAAAAGAAGAAACAAAATTATATATTAGTGCTAAATTCTATATGAGCAGAAATATTAATAAAGCAGTTTGTTTTTAGATTCACCTGCATAATTGACCTTGAACTTCTTGATAGCAATTTATTGTTCTGTGCCATGGCCAACGCCTGTTGGCGAAGAACTTTGTTTTCTGATTCTACGTTAGTCATCTTCTCTTCAAGCCTATCAAGGGGACAAGTTTTACATCAACTGTACCAATTGAAATATCACAAGAAATGCCACAAACCATTCCATGTTTAGAAACGAGTGGGTGAAGGAAAAGAGAAATACAATATAAAACTAAAGAAAAAAAATGCAAAGCCGGTGGACATGAATGCGGTTGGTAATTGAAAGAACTTAGAGATTCAGCTCTGATGTTCTTCATGGTGTCAAATGCATCACACATGTTATGGTTGATGATGCATCATTCTCCCAAGCAGAAAACAGAACATAGTTAGAAGAGATTAACAAAGTAGAAACATTTCTTGAAAAAACTAGGTGGAAAAAGAAATACAGCAATAAGTTTAGACAACACATGGCATCAAATTATTTCCCTACTTGGAGTTAATATTTGAACACTGCAGGAATATAAATAAGTTTTCTTGTTTTAACTTATCTTAATGATTTTCCCCCTAAATGATGAATTTTTTGAAGGAAAATCCTATAATACTTCCTGGAGCCAGAGCAAGATAAAATAATTAATCATTGATCCTATATCAGGATCAAATAATTATGCTCCAGCTTCTATGTAATACTCTATCATCGTAAATGATACAGACTTCTTATTGAACCAAAGTTTCTACTTTAGTCCTTCTAGTCCCCCAGTTTACATCAAGATGATCAAACAACATTAAAAGACCTTCAATGTCTCAAGTTAACTGTGTAATCCCTCTTAGTTCTAGCTCAATAATAAATTCAAGGAGAAATAGTCTACTTAAGCAACCTAAAATATACATGTTTAAATTTGCATTATGGAAGTTTTCCAGGGCAAAATGATGAAAGGAACAATTTATAATAATCGTTGTACCTGGTCAAAGATTCCTGAAGTTGCTGGACTCTTCTTTCAGCTTCTTCTAACTTCTGACTCTTTCCCTCACTTGATTCCAGGGCTTCGGCAAATTTTCTTTCAGAATCCTCAGCTCGTTGTTTCTCGGATTGCAATAAATCCTGCGAATCATAATATGATAACGAAGATGGATTTAGTGAGACTAGGAAGGTTTGTATGGGAGTAATATCACATTCCACCAGCATTACCTTAAACTTTTCTACTTCTGCAGTAAGAGCATCAACTTTTTCTGTATCCTCAACAGGAACAGGGGTTTCTTTGACAATTGACGTGGCTTCTTCAATTGCTTTCTGAGCAGCCTCACGTTCTTTAAGAAGTAGTGCATTTGTTTCATCCAATTTGCTTTGCATAGATTCCAAGGACTGCTGCAACTTTGTAATATCCTGGGCCTTTGCCTCTTCCAAGTCACTCTGGGCACAAAAATTTCTCAATGTAATAAAAGCCAAGAGCATTAAATAGCACAAGCGCCTAATATTGAATCTTTCATCATTGATTATGTTTTGACAATCAACTTATGATATATGCATATATGTATATATCTCGACAAACTTCTATCTCTATGCATATGATATGCATTCTCAAGAAGTGAACTTACCCTCCGACGTTTTTCTAACTGTAAACGCAGTGTAAGGTCTTCCACCTGCTTTTCAAGCTTATCTTTCGCTTCTTTGAGAGCACCAGTTTCTCTTGCAGCCTGCAGATATTTAACATGTCTATCAGAAGTGTGCAGGTAAAAATGGAAGAATCAGAGACAACGATTTCCTTGGCATGGAAACTAGCATTCCAGGCTCTTGAGTAAAGATGGTAAATTGGAACATAATCTGCATCCCTAATCTAATCATATGCAATAAATGAGATACATTAGCTAATGAGAAGACATCTTAGCTCTTCAGATGACATTGGATTGTAAACTTAGGCTAGTGACAATAGATTCATAAGAAATATACGTCCAATAGTGTAAGAATAGCAAAGCCTACCATTTTCAGTTTCCGAAGCTCTTTTCTAGCAACCCTTCCCCTCCATCTGCATTGGGTCCAAATTGATGCCCATACGAGTTTCTTGTAGTATGAAAAACCTCTATGACCACGCCAGCAAGCCTAAGAATATTATTTCCAAATTATAAACAGAACACCAATTGATCTAAAAAAATTTGCCAATTGAAAGACTTATACTACCTGTATGATAGTTGCTGCTTTGGTTTGTTTCCTATATCTAAACTGAACATGGGCAGCCATCGCTCGCATCCCTGTTTGGAGTACCACAACTGAGTATTTGAGTTGAGAGTAGTTCTTCCTGGCCAAGTACCCTCTCAAATTCGTCTGGATTTTAAGAGAAGCTGCCTCCCTTTTCAAATTATCGAATAGTTTGCAAGCAAGCCTTCCTGAGAGCAACAACAAAGGAAAAATGAGCTAAAAAGTTCCACCGAGACATTAACAATATAAAGTATTAAACAGGTTGTCTACAGTATGTAGGTAAAGATTTGAGAGGTCAAAAGGTTGATACGAACCTCTACATGCAGATTGCATGCAAATTGCTGCCTTCTGCAGAGCAAGGAAGTGCTTGCGAGCAATATGTGTTCTAACCTTCCTTTGTATTGTCTTTGCTGCATTACTAAGTTTTAGCGCTCGGCGGGCATCCAACTCAGCCATCTGACCAGCTCTCAGGAAGACCTTCGTTTTTCCTGACTAAAATCACAATGCACATTGGATATAGCCAATCTTGATGTAAATAAAGCACACCATAAAACTTAAGAGAGATAGAGTTATATATATATATATATATATAGAGAGAGAGAGAGAGAGAAAAGAAATATACGAAAAGAATCTCAAATGAAAATAGCAAAGGCAAAAGCAAGAGAGCATTAAACAAACATTAGGGGATATTGATAACAAAATCATAAGCAAGAGAAGCCCATTGGCATTGAGTACTACCTTAATCATTTCAGATTGTTATGCTAAAAACTCAACGAGTTAACATTCTCATCAGAAGCAAGACAAAATATTCAGATTACCTGAGCCCCAGCAAGCCCCATCTTCTCCAAAATCTTTTGGCAGGCAGCTTTTTCGTCATTGCTTAACGTTATAAGGGAAACAAAAGTGTCAGTTCAGCAAATTATTAGCCTACAAATGACATAATGTCAAACACAAACTGTACTTACTTTCCTTCCAAGACCTCTGGAGCAAGAAGACCAAACCGATGAAGGAATTCATAAAATGTCTTACGGGTAGGGTAACCGGCACAACTGATTCTAATTGCCTCTAAAACACCCTGTAATAGAGTAAAGGACAACAAAAAACTTGACTGTTAATTTGACAAATTATTTACTAAGGAATAATCTGTTAACAAGGAGTTATCTATACTCACACCACAACGTAGTTGCTGCATGATATTGACATTCTCAAAAATAGCAGGCTTGAGAAGATTATTCGGCTTCACACATCGAATATAATGAGGTTCTGTAGAATTCAGCGTATCCATCAATTGTTGGAGTTGTACCTGAACCATTTAATCAAGCATCAGCTCTTGACCTTCTTATGAATGACCTCAAAAGCTCAATCACCGGAACCTCTTTAATTATTGCTCAAAGGGATTGAGTGTGTGCGGAACCGTAAGGGAAAGTAATACCTTAAAGCGAGAACCTATTGATGAAAACTTAGAAGACTTATTTGAAGATTTGGTTGTCTCTTCAGGGACTGGAGGAAATAGTCCTGATACAAATGAGCATTTGGAAGCACTTAGCAGATCTTGATGTTCAGGAACAACATAATCTTTGTTTTTATCCAAAAACTGATCGGATTGGTACAGAACCTGGAGCATACAAAATAGAATTGCATGGTCATTTTAATTCAACTCAAGTTGCAGATAATTAGCCTTGCAACAAAGTACAATCCAGGTTACCTCTCCAGCATAATGAGCAATAGTAAAATCTGTGCGGGACAATTTTGGTTTTATGAAACGCTTGTGGGATTTAAAGGTCTGATAAAGCTTTTGTGAAAATGTTTCATGTGTCGATTTCGGGAACATGCTGGAAACAAGAAACAGAAAGATGTCATGGATGACTATAAGTATAAACCAACTACCCTTTGCAAAATGTAAAACCCTACCAGGCCTCATCAAGAAGAGCAATGATTCCTCCAGGTTTCTGCAAAGCCACAAAGCATTTCTATGAAAATACTGCTCCAACATGCAGCATCAGTAACAAAAAAGAAAGAAAGTGATAATTCAGGCATCAGAACCCAAAAAAAAGTATAAATTAGTATTTAATATGCTGTCGAGCTTGATGCGGCAGAATGTTGCCAGTTTCTGAATTTCAAGGAATAGGAGGATTCATCTTAATATTAACTTATACATGTAGATATATGCATAGAACTCAATAGTCTAGAAGAGGAAAAGGAACAACCAATAAAATAAAACTATCCCCGGTAACGACTAGATCAACAAGGTATAGCTTCAAGAGAAACTCCTATTGAAGTTCACTATGAATCTTTAGGTACTCATTATGAGATTTATGGATACTATCCAATAGTAAGGAAGTATAGAAAAAAAGTTTCTGTTTATATACATTCGAACCGCTGTTGTCATATTTCTCTTTATCGAGAATCGAAGTAGCCATACAGCGGTTTTCTTAGGCCTGTTCATATAGTACCTAACTAGGCTAATGAATTCCACAATACCAGTAGGAATTCAGACCTCCATTTCAATTAGGCCCCTAGTTCCAGAAATTCTCTGATGTATATGACCTCCCAGTGGTACAAAGTCAACCTCTTCCATGGAAGCAACCTCTTCTCTAGAAGCAGGTAGTGACATAACCTTTTAAAAAATTTGTTCACGGGGCACAATTATGTATCAGTAGAAAAATCTCCATGTGTGGTGTGATAAGGAATCCTAGAAAAGACCGATTGAGACTCCCTCCATTGTCCCACGAAGATCTCTATGTATGTCTCTTCTTTAAGCCAAATGAGACTTGGCGATGGTTAACAGGTTCTCCTAGCAATGTTAGACTAAGAATTCCAGATCACTAATCATTTTTATAAGCATTTGACAGTCTACACAAGTCTTTTGCTATAAACCAGTTTCTAGTGGCTTGTGCATCATAAAGCATACAGTTTGAAATTATATTGAGCAACCTTTTCAATAAGATCAAGGACATCTTGGTTATCAACAAATTCTATGTAGCTCCAGTCAATCTCTTCTCTTGTGTATTCCTCCTGCTCCATCTTGAAAACATGCTGAAAAAAGAATATGTAGAATTTCAGTATTGGGTTTCAACATGGAGCTATAATTTCTGCAAATACAACATTATGTACCTGATTAAAATGTTGCTGTAGCTTTTCATTGGTAAAGTTAATGCAGAACTGTTCAAAACTAATCGAATGAAATTATGAGTTAGTTCAGACACCAATAAAGTGCCTATACAACATTACCTTGCCAGTGTTATCAAGCAATACTTACCTATTACTTTTAAAACTTTCAAAACCATATATATCGAGAACACCAATTAGACATTTTGAATTTGGATCTTGCCCAATCGAGACATTTATTTTGTCAACTAACCTGCATAATTTTCAAAACCTTGCATCAGATTGACTATACCAGTGGAACAAATCATAACCAGATATGGAGGAAAGTCAAAGCTACCAAAAACACTAGCAGCATACCAGTCAAACAAGCGAGAATATACCGTCTTAGCTAATCCATCCCGACTGACTAGTGCACCATCAGGATCAAGACTTCTCTTAATAACTTCTTCTGGGGTGACCATCACACGCTTCAGTAATGCATCTTCTAGTGCAACAGGATCACACCTAATGAAAAGCAAATTTCAAATTAGAAAGTAACATGCTGCTAAGGGATATATTACTTCAAAATAGGCCTCCAAGCATACATGAGAAGCTCTGCTACAGTCTTAAGATGGAATTTTGATTGGTCATTCTTGAGAACTGATGAATCAATTTCCTTGCCCTTCGCAAATTCAATGTTACCAATATGGAGAATAGATGCCACTACTCTGAAAATTGCATCCTGAAGAGTGAAAGAGATTGTAAGCACCTGCAGAACGAGTGCATATGGCACCACAAAGATACAAGTCTTAAAATTGTACCTGCTCTTTCTGACTTATTCCGACAACATCCATGGCCCTTCGTGTAGCCAAATAATCATGAGCATCACTCACACCAACAAGTTCATAACAATTAGACTGATTGAGGTAGTGAAATGTTTTTGGATTTCCAAGCTTATACTTCTCAACTTCCTGATCAGATGTAAAAAGTATTTAGAAGAATATGGTGAAGATAAAGATGATGAATATTGATCTGCAAAATAAGACAGGTAAAGAGAGCTAGAATAGAAGTAGTTGACCTCCTGTGGTGCTGCACAAAGAAGGTAAAAACAGTGATAATTGCGTTCAGGATCTGAAACTTGGCAGACACGAGATCTCTCAAGAAGATATGTTCTGATGGCTGCCCCTGATATTCTTCCTTGCTTATCAAACTGAATTTCAACAAATTTACCAAAGCGACTGCAACATCATAAAAAATTAGCAAATTGGACTGCAGACAGCTATTTAAACCTTTAACACAATCAGCTTCATTGAACTAGATGACGGCTCCAACATCTCACCTTGAATTGTTATTTCTGACAGTTTTTGCATTTCCAAATGCCTCAAGTACTGGATTTGACTGCATTGAACCAAGAGAAGTTCAGATGTATCGGAGATAAAGGCAAAATATTCATGAGAACCACATCAGATCAAGAACGTATCTACTAAAGAACCAAACTTCAAACTCCTACCATGCTTTTATAAAATTTCACGATATAGGCCCTTCTATAAAGTCATATCAGCAGTAGGAAACCTACCAAAAAATTGAGTGCTGATATGAGGAAGGCCATTTCATAAATTTATTAAGCTTCATCTGTAGATTCTATAGCATATCAACAGTATTGATGGGGAAAACCCCAATTTTTAGCCGAAATACCAAAAACACCCTTAATGAAGGGTATTTCTGTCATTCGCCAATACCAGGATCCGCGCCTTAAAGGAAACGGGTCAGATGGACCCATTTTATAGCTGAAGACCCGACTTAATGAGAACCGCCAGATTGAGGGCGCCCATCAATCTAATGGTGACACGTGGCCCTAGCAACAGTATCCACATGCGCCTATAAATACCCCGACGCATTACTTAGTGAGGTAACTCTTATCTTTATATTTTCGAGCTACTATCTCCAATTCGCACATTTTTACCTCGAGCAAGTCTAACTTGAGCGTCGAAGGGTCGTAGTCGGGGACGAGCCCGACGAGTGTTCATGTTTTTATCCTCAGGACTCAACTACTGAATCTTGGGAGAGTACGTGGCCGTGATCGATCATACCAGTCGAGGTCGCTTGTTTCGAGCAAGATCAAGTATATTCCCAGAAAGAGAACAAGCACACTATTTGATGCAGTATTTTAAAATTGAATCTTACATCAGGATGTTAACTTGGTAATGCATCTTGAGCACTTTGTTTTCTTTGGTCAGTCTAAAGTAATGGTCCAACATTTTTTTTTCTATGTACTGTTAGTTTTACATCATGAAATCATTAATACTGAAACTGGACTAGAGCAGATCTGAATACTTGGCTAATGACAAACACATATAGAAATTAAACCATAAAACTGTACATCAAATGATATATTTTTACCTCAAGAACTTGTTGTTCTACCGTGCGCCCTTCAGTTCCTTTACGGCCACCCAAATAGGCAAGGTATCGCATAAGCATCTTCGTAGTTTCTGTCTTACCGGCACCACTTTCTCCACTTACCAGTATCGAGTTACTTTTTCCCTCATTAATCATTGCCCTAATTCATCTTATAAGAATCAGACATGATTCAAATTATCTGCTCTGAGACACTCATGCAGGAAAAGAGAGAGAGAGAGAGAGAGAGAGATTTGTCTATCACCTGTAAGCCATATCTGCAATAGCAAATACATGAGGACTCAGTTCTCCAAATGGTGCACCCTTGTATTGCTCCATCATGTGTGTATCATACAAGTGAGGAAGCCTTTGAAATGGATTGATGGCGATAAGAATCCCTCCAGTATAAGTCTGCCATAATGTCCGATTAGAATATTCTGTTTTGATTTAATCCACCCACGGTCCCAAGAAATTCATTGCTTTCTTGCCAGGAGGAATATAGATCAAGGATGATCTTGAACTGAATGTTATATTTATCTTACATATATTTCGTTGAGCTGGTATCTTGTTGCCAAGTTCTGCAAGACTCCAGGTTCATGCAAATAAGATAGCTTGGTCATGTCATCAACTCCACCAGCAGGTGCATCCTCATCTTTGGGATATATGCTCTTTAGTTTAGCAACAACCTGACAAGTTAAAAGGAAAAGAAAAATAATTTAACAATGACCACTATCACTAAGTTGCTAAAAACTTGAACTCCTATACCATTTACGTTGACTGCTTGATGATACAAAGCATTGATGGCATATAAGAAGAGAAGAACCTTTGGTTTACTTAACAGTGGAAAATACAGCATACTGATGATTAATTTCAATTTTTCCTTCTTATTTGGATACAAATAAAACTGCTGAGGCAGTTAAAAATGTCTTTACCTAATTCGGATGAGAGTCGTTCCCATGGTCAATAGCATGTTTCCAAGTTGGTAGTCCAAAATATTGCACGGATAAAAGCAAACAAAAGAACATATGCTCAACCCATGAATAATTATTTATGTCTTAGCAACCAAACAAAAGAATTGTAATCTGAAAAGGAAATAAGTTAAAAATTTGGACATTTTGCTGTTCCTGAAGTAATGTCCCAAGAAATGGTTGAAGAAGGACAATAAAGTTATTCTTCAAATATGTTTCAAACATACTAATTTGTTCTCTGCAAGCAATGATCTCCCCCATTCAAGACTTCTATAGATGATACGACGGAAAAATATCAAGCCTTTTGCATGAAAAGCTTTTTTTTTCTTTTGTCCCGGGCTCATACCAGGACATATAAGCATACAACTCCATTGATACAGGAGAGAAAAGGTGTTCATTTGTGTAAGCAAGTTGTTGGGTCAGCAAGTGCTACATTACCTTCTTCCCGTTAGATGTTTGCACCTCAACTTCATCTCCCTTTATTTTTGTCACTTCCCCTTCAACCCAAGCAATATCTGGGTCCTCAACCCAAACATGGGAACCTACAATGATATTCACTGGGGTACCCTGCATGTGAAATTTATGAGATCTTTAACTAAGTGTATTCCTTTTTGGAAGAAGTGTTTATGCACGTAAAGTACTTTGCTTCACATGTGCTCAATAGGAAATTGAATCCTATCGACAGATACGTAAGAATAAGGAAGCTCAGCTTCAAGAAACTTAATTGACACTGATAGACAAAAATCAGCAAAGAAACAAATGGAGTGACATATATATTATCATATGTGTATTTCAAGAAACAGACCAAGTACGATCGAATTATAAATTTAGATTTGCTTCTGCAATCACCTCGTACTGGTTCTAGACTAGCCACGCATTTATAAAACGGTTAAATTTTGGTAGCCTTATTTGATTTTGGAAAAAGCTTTCCTCCTTTGTAAGCTTCTTAGTTTTTTTTATATCTTTTTCCCCAACTTCTTTTGATTCCATACACCATCAAACATTAACATGGTACCCCTTAAGGATCTTTCATCAACCACAGTCTGTCAACAGTAAGACTTAGACTCTTAACCCCAATAATCAATCAACGAAACCTCGAACAATTTTAAAGAATTCTCAACATGTGATTACCAAGATTTCAGTATTAATTCAAGAACAATTCACGCACTCCTTTTCACTTAACAAGAAAACAACACGATCAAAATCAAAGCCATATAAAGATACATACCATCTTATTTCAAGAATCAAGGAACAAAACTATATGGAGCCCGATCAAACACGTAAACCACTCATCTTGCATTCAAGAAGCCAAATCTTGAATGCAGTTTCATGAAATCAGCAGAAAGACAGCGAGACTGGAAAAGGGTCAAAATCTTGAAGCGGGCGCCGCCGGAATCTTGAAAAAGACAGCAACCTGTGAGATTTGGGTTTTGGTTCTTGAAAGAGGGTTTGTTGCATTGGTAAGAAAAGTGACCGTTGGATCGGAGTTTGAAGCTGGATTGCGAGGAAAGGGAGTGGGTTTGTGGAGGGGAGCGGCATTCTTCCGAGAATCCTACGTTACCGGGGCCGTTGAATCCTTCTTCGGGCACTTGTGTGCAGACGTTTTTGGCGGGGGAGGAGAGAGAGTTGTAGTAACACTAACTGGGGAGCGTTGGGCGACACTCACAGGGATAATATAGGAAATTCACTTGTCATGAACTGGAACTGTCACAATAACGGCTATAATTGAATTCGTCCCCATACCATAACCCGAATTTCTAATGAAACGATAACCCGGAACTTACAAACGAATCGGGTCGGACTTACTATTTAAATTTAACCCAAAGAAAATCCAAACTTAATTTATCTTACTATACACATCAATTTCGTCGCTTCATCTCAAATACGCTTACCCAATCATATTTCAATAATAATTTAATGTATTTGTTATAAGGTTTGCATGACCAAATTTGGAAAATATTTTTTATTTAATTAAGTTTTAATAACCTAAATTATTTTTCTTACGTTGCAAGGATATCAAACGTAATTGTATTTTATTTTTTATCACGAGTATTCGCATCTCATATTAAAAATGAAACTAATCTTATTTGAAGTAAAAACGATAGATCTAAAGTCTTTACAATAGATACGTGATTCTAAAATTTTAATTCTTACTAATTTATATAAAAATTCACCTTAAAATCCAACACGTCTATTACAACTTGTGAATGGGTGCATCAACGTAAATAAAAAGTGCAGAATTTAGCAGTAGAGAAGCCGCGGAATTGATGTTTACCGTTTCTCAGAGACGACGGACAAGGGCTTATCAAACACGACCACTATCTTCAAAGGTTTTGATTAGACCACACCCACTTCATTATTTATTTTTAGAAACAAAATAAATCAAACCCACCACCAATTCTCCTGGAATTGACGGAAAATTTAATTAAGTCCCCAGTCAATTCCACATTACCTAATCTCATTTGCGATTTCAACTATGCATATCAAGAAACGTGGTTTCAAGCATCTCGCCTTTTTTTATTTATTATTATATTACGATGTGCTTTTTTAAAATTTATTATTATTACAAATATTTTTATATTTTTTGAAATTATAAATATTCTTTTAAAATTAATGATCGTATAATAAATGTCCTCTCGTAACAATTCATTGTAGAATGAATATTTGTAATTAGACAATCGTTAGTTTTAAAAAGATATATGTAATTTTTTAAATATTACAAAAAAATATATTTGTAATAAGGATAAATTTTAGAGGAGCCTTTGTACTATACCCTAATTCTTTTGAGTTGGGTTTAAAACCCTTGAGAAATAATTAATTAATGAATTGTGGATATGATACTTTATCTTTTCTATAGTAGACTAGTTGATTAATCAAAGAGTAGTCTTTTTTCTGCTTCAAATTGGTTCATAATTTACTATAATATGATAAAAAAAAATAACGCATTTAATGCAATTTACCTCAAATTTTAAATATTTAAAAAAAATCATGTGAAAAAATAATACAAAAAAACCACTCGTAAGAAAAAGAAAATAGCAAACAACTTTGCTTTTTTTTTTTTCCAAGATGAAGCCTTTTTTTCATATTTTTTTTACAGGAAAGTTTTTGGACATTTATATAATTTGGGGATAATTTGCATTAAAT
This sequence comes from Sesamum indicum, assembly GCF_026168435.1. Classification (NCBI taxonomy): domain Eukaryota; kingdom Viridiplantae; phylum Streptophyta; class Magnoliopsida; order Lamiales; family Pedaliaceae; genus Sesamum; species Sesamum indicum. The sequence goes on from NC_142662.1 coordinate 25,682,853, forward strand.
CCAAAGAAAAATAACCATATTGTTGCATGGTTGTTGTCAAAATATTAATATTTTACATAATTTTTTTTAATAGATTAAATTTTTAGATGAGGTGATCATTTTAAACATGATGTCAAAATCTCACGCCAAGAATAGATTTTTTGGGTTTGAATATTATTACAATGCATATATAAAAGAAAAAATTTTACGGGCAGAGTTTGGGAAACGAAGTAATCGTTTAACTGATATTACAATAAACAAAGCCACTTTTTCTCTCGTCAGGACCAATTCAACCTCTTTTTTATCCTTAACAGTCAACAGTCAAATCCCAGAACATCAAACTGCATACTGATTGGAAAAATTCAAGTCTTACCTTTTCATGGTTCTCATGCACTATATATACACACACAAAACACACCTCTAACCTCACCAACAACCTTAACTTGTGTCTGCTTCTTGCTTGCCAATTCCAAGGAAACAAGATGAGCTCCGCAACAACAATCTTAGTTATTACAGTGCTGCTTTTGCTCGTAAGCATGAAACCATCTGAAGCCAGTCGAATACTAGACGAGGAGGAAGAACAATGGATGAAGAGGGAGCAACACCTTGTGCTGCCATCCTTGCAACGGGGCCGTCCCACAGGGCCGCCATCGCCTAACGGCTGCACATGGATCCCCGGCGGTGGTGGGAAGCCATGCAAGGCTGCCTCGATCAACCAGCGGAACTTTGCCGTGGTGGCGTCTCGTCCGCCTCCTCCGGCCAGTGCTGGTGATGATGCATATCCGAAGCAAATGGTTCAGTTTGGCGTGGCCAGTGGGAGTAAATAAAGCAAGATTTCACAGTGACTAAGAAGATTAATTAACTGAGATTCTTTTTTTGTTAATTATTTTTTCCTTCTTTTATTCTTTTCTGTATAGGCATTTTGGGTGTGAATTTTGATGGATTTTAGCGTAGGACAGACAATAAATGATGAGGAAAGGTAAAAGACAGAGCCTTTTCTGTGTGTCCATGGCTTTCAAAAACACGACTGACTATTTGTAATTATATCAAATTTTAGGAGAAGTGGTTGTAATTTACACTTTCATCTAATATGATAATACTTCAAAAGCATGCAGATACCTCTCCTCATGACACATTCAATGTTCCAACTCTTTGAAAATCCAGCAGTCAGCATTCCAGTCCTCTACATCTAATTCAATATGTGTAAAATTCAAGTCATGCCTTTTACTGTTTCTCACACTAGTATGTGTATACATAATCCATTTTTCTCTCCGTCTGCGCTTGTGTTGATAAACAAGATGAGGCCTTCAATTGTTCTTCAACAAGATCATGTAAGAATAATAAATGTTTCCAATGATCAAACACGATAGACATAACAGCCACCGCTGACATGGATTCTATAGAATACGTTGCAATATATGTTCAGAACAGAAGTTTCTTTCAATTTTGGACAATCAGCGAATAGAGTTTTCACATCAAAACATGTTAATGATAATGAGGCACTCCCCTCAAAGTACACACAGGAGACACGGGGTGTGATCGAGGTACACATCTTATGCAGTTAAATTAACAGGTGTCATTTCAGGAGAGCAGCAGCTAACTTATCCTTCAGCTGTTCAGCACCACCAGCTTGTGTTTGGATCGAGAACGTATGAACAACTTCGCCACTCTCGGTTATGGAGATAGCCGCCTCCTGTGCCTCCACCTGATTCTCTTTCAGTGCCTTTACAACTCTGGATACAGGGTGAGAGTCGAGAGCGCAACTTACTCTTACAACTGTGTCTTCAAGTCTTTCGTGGAAATCGATGTCTTGTACAGCACATTGATTTTGCTGATCGTTCAGAATTCCTTTTTCTGCTTCCAATACCCTTATCTTTGTCTGAAGATCCGTGATGCAGGCAATTGCATCGCCGAGCAAAGAAGCTTTGTCCATCTTTGAGATATTTGGAACTACTGCTCTTAATGCATAAAACCGCTGATTAAGCTTCTCCCGTCTCTGTCTTTCAGCTTCCACATGGTTCAGTGCTTCTTCCCTCCCGTTTGCCGGCTTGCGGCCTCTTTTTCTAGGCCTTCGATCATCGCAATGGATAATCAAATCATCCTTATTCTGCTCCATGTTAGAAATAATGGCTTTTGAGCTCAATCCCCCAATATGGTTCATGTGTGGAAATAGTTTTGCTTCACCATCATCACCCCGGTGCCCGTTCGATGAACTTCCATAAACTTGAGTACTGCCGGTAGCTTGAAAATCATATGATTCTGACGAAAAACCAGAATCTTCCTCCACCTTGGGGGCGAAACTAATGCTTATCGGACCTGATCGGGATCCTCCAAGACTGAGGTCTTGCCCAAAAATCTTCCGAAAAGCTTTTGTCTGAGTTTTATTCAATTTCCCAACTATAGATTTTGCTGATTGAATGATGCTCTGGTCCTCAGGTATGGACTTCGTCGAACCAATCTCCACAACCCCTGATTTTGTAGGAACAAACACCACTGTCTCGAAATGAGCCAACTTGGCTAAATGTGATCTCGACTGATATCGTTCTAGACAGCTTTTCACGTCGGAAACCCAAATTGACCTGCCAGAATTGAACGACTGGGAAGGAACGGAAGGCTTATCAAAAGGGAATACAAAGTACATTGACGTGAGATAAAACATCTCCACATTCGAAACTCGATCCAACTTAGAAGCAACATTATCATCTTCTAATCCCCCGAAACAAGCATGAATCTTTTGAAGCACCCATTTTCCACAATCTCCTTCAGTCGGTTTCCCATCTTCTGAATCATGCCCATTCTCATCCTCACCTTCCTTGGGCTCCCGACAATGACCGTCACCCCATATTAATGCTGATTTACCAGATCTAGACTTCGAAACATGCCAATAAATGGCGTACGTCCAGTCAGATCCTTCAACAATCTTGCATAGTGCCTGCTGCACTCCCAGATCCCCACCAGATGCAGCAAACTCCGACAACACGTTATTCGAAGCCGACCATGCTAAATACTCAGTTGCTTCACTGCCCAACACACTTTCGACAACAACCTTATCCTCTTCATTCAGCCAAATCTTACTCCCCATCTCCAAATCACAAAAAAACTCGAGTTTTTCAAATGTCAAACAGGGGAAAAGAAGCTCTCCCCAAATTTCAACACAACCCCCTAAACCCCCAAGTTCACAAAAATACGCCAGAGCCCAATCTATAAACCTAGAAAACCTTCAAACAACCACTTCAAAGATTCTGCAACAACAAAAAAACCAACATAAACCCCAGTTCCAAAATTACGAATCTTAAACCTCTCAAAACTAGAATCAAGAACCTCTTTCTACGAAAACCCTACATCTGAAAATACCAGAAACAGCCATTTCATTAAAACCCCAAATTCACTCAGATAATAACCAAACCTAGAAAAACAACAATATCAAGAACAAAGCTTTACCCAAAGAAAACCATGAGAAGCCCAACAAACTAGGGATTCTCTCTCTAAATCAAGAATCTTGAAGGCTTGAACCGTTTTCCCTTCATTTTCACTCACTTCTTTCCTTACCAGAAAAAAGCATATGCCAAGAAAATAACTCCAATAATACTGAATTATACAGAATAACTTGGAGTATATACTTAATTTCATCAGAGGAAATCAAGGATCAGGTCCAACTCTAGATAATGAGAACATGTGAAATTAACCCTAATTGAGGAACAAAAGGCGTGTTTCAAAAAGATTAGAGCACTAATTACCTGGAAATAAAGACGGGTTCATGAATCTTCTTGCATATATGTTGAGAAAGTGGCTCGTGTTTCATGTGACTTCCAACTGGTTCTTTGGATCTGAACACGCCGTCCTTCTATTCTAATAAATAATAACAATAATAATAAAAGATAATTATATTTATATCTCTAATTTATATTCAATTTATATAAATTATTCCTATTTTTTATATAATTATAGAAATTATTTTTAATAGTAAAAAAATATGGGTAGTTTCTGTAATGATACTAATATTTTTAGGGAATGTGTGTATAATTTTTCAAAAAAGTAAGGGGTGGTTTGAAAATGATCATGATATTTTGGTGGGTGTATGTGTAGTTATCTAAAAGATATGGATGATTTGTATTACCGATAATAAATTAAAGAGTGTAAATATAATTATCTCTAATAATAATACGTTATGATAAGGGTAAATTATGTCAAACTCTTGAAATTTGGCATAATTATAAAAGTACCCTTGTAATTTAAACAATTATCTATATGTTATGATGTTTGATGAAATTATGAAATTTTGGAAATAGAGCTTTGGAAATTATCAATTTTGATTTTGTTGTATTTAAAAAAAAATAGCTTTTTTGAAAAAAAATTGGACTATGGAAAATTTGTAAAAAAATTATCCACCTAACCCATAAAAAAATAGAAAAATTCAATAAATAAATAAAATTATAATGTATAATACATTTGGTCAATTCCCCATAAAAATGAATGAAAAACTGAGGAATATTAATGGATTGAACTAGTTGTTAGGCAATCGCTAAAATCGGACAATATTTGTAATTTTTCAAATAAGGATGGAATATTTATAATTATGTTAAATTTCAAAAGAGTTCGTTTTAAATACCTAATAATAATTACATTTAGAAATTAGAATACGTAAGACTAGCTATTTATCTTTTTTTTTCTTTTTAATTTTTCTCTGTATCTGAGATTGAGTGTTGAATAGGGAACAGTCCATCGATTTGAGTTTAAATTCCTTAAGTCGTTTATTTCTAACACCTCAAAAAATTCAAGAATTTGATTATTATTGTTTGTGCTAATATTTTATTTTCTCCTCAAAACCTCTTGAATTAAATAGATTGTAAGAGCCTGTTAATAATTAAAACTTAATATTTTTAATATGAAACGAGTAAGATTTATTAGGAAGATTGATGTTTGTAACTATCTTAGATCCGAACATTTGATCATACAAATGAAACATATAACATAAAATCCAAACTAATATGAAATAAAACACAGTCCAACAAATATTGTCTGAGTAATTAAACCAATTAGACAATAACAAAACTCATTTATTCATATATGAATAGAAATTACAGCACGGCAGCAATATGAGTTTTTAATATTATTATTACACGATGTGAAACAACAATAACACCCACCAGTCACCAGTCACCAGTCACCAGTCACCAGTCACCAGTCACCAGTCACCAGTCACCAGTCACCACCTTTATTTCTTCACGGTAATGAAATGAAACTCCAGAGAATTCAGCCAATGACAGGAGCACGAATCACCACTCCGTAGTCGTCAACCCAAACCCAGACACGATCGCACCTGAAGTCTTTAGTCACCGGAGTTCCGTCCTTGAGAACAATGGCATTCACATTCGGATTCTGCTTCTCTATCACCGCCGCCGCATCCTCTCCCTTCTTCCCCACCAACTCCGGCCACGAATTCTTGCCTGTTCCAAACACATTAGTTCGTGCGGTTACGGACATGCTCAAGTCAAAACAAAAAATCTATCGACAGTTAAATTTAAACCGGTGATTATATGCACAAAATACCAACATATAAACTCGAATAATAGTAAATAGCAGGGAGTCTAGCTATATTAGTGTATATATAGAGAGAGGGATTGCCGGGTTGTTCTTGCCTGGACAATCAGCCATGTGTAGGTGTGATTGATGTTGCTAAATGCGAAGTAATTTTGTGATTGTTGCGGGGGGTGCAACCGTGCAAGTGCATATATATAGGGAGAGATATAGGACATGTCATGGTGCCTGCCGATTTTATTGAAAGTCGGTACGGATATATCTTCGTTTGTCAAAACTCATCTTCGACTTTTTTTCTTTTTTTTCCAACTTTTGGTACAGGATGATTGTAGAATAGCGATTTTTGACTTTTTGGTCCATTGGCTTTTAAAATATATGTCGATAGTTTTAAATAAATCAGTATATTAATATTATAATAGAACTTAAATAATTTATGTTTTTCGAGTTTTAATCTTTGAAGGAAGGAGAAAACAATGTCGGGTGTGTATATGTAATAGCATATGCGAAGGTTTAATCCATCCCAAATTTTGTCCTTTTTCTTTTTAGAATATTATTCATGAATTTATAATTTGGAGTCGATTTAATTTTCAAAGTGGGGCTTTTGAATATTGGGTTCATCATGCTATCATCAACTCTTTTGACTTGATTTTTCTATCTTTTTATTGTCAAAGTTGTAGATTTCAATACGGTTAGTGTACTTGCATTCAACACTGCAACCTTTTTTTCTTTTTCTTTTTTTCCTATTTTTGTTTTTATTTTTTTTATTCAAATAAAATCTGTCCAAATTTCGACCAATCACATATTAGTCTTTTTGTACCGTACATTAATCACATAAAAAGTGTACTACATTTGTCATATAAGTGATTTAAGTTTAATCAAATTCGATTGGACAAAAATATTCTTATATTTATTTGTGTATAAGTTAAACGGTTCCAGATACGAAGCAAGTGCATTCAATTTTAGTACACTTTTTTAAATATTTTCCTTTTCTATTAATGAATCAGTTGCTACTACATCATGAGTTTTAATGATTAATGAAAGCAATTAAGAGGTTGAATGGTGCCAAATCATTTGAATTGAGGTGTTACAATGATTTTACACTTCTTATTTTAGAAAATATAAAAATATTGACTGATGAATTAACACGTACGTATGGATGATCTAGTGTATTCAAGTGATAAGGATGGACTTATATATATAGAGAGAGAGAGAGACATGTTTTGAAAGTCAACTCTAATTAAGTTATAATTTCAAGATGTTTGAATTCTTGAAATTTCAATTTTAAGAAATAAAATGGATCTCAATTTTGAGTTAAAACTCTTATTAGATGTGTGTGTATTTTTTATTTTTGGTAATAAATATTTGTTAGTAATTAATTATTATAATTATTACTTTGATTATTTTTAACTTCTTGATTCATGTGAAGTTTAATATAACACACGTGATTACGTGTGCACAACATATGATAATATCCCATCAATTTAAGTCTTTTCATCGAGATTCAAATTAATTGTACTAACTTTTAATTACAATCCTGAATTATAATTTTCGGATCGAATCCAACCAAAAGTACTACTAAACTATAGTTAATGAACTAACATTGCATTTTTCACAACACTTTGTAATTTTATTATTAATGAGTATGTCTCCACTCATACAAGACATTACAGTACCCATGTACACAGGCTTTCGTTATTACATTGAAATAATAAAGTTCGACGATCACATACGTTTTAGCCAATATGGGGCACCAACTTCACTCTCCCATACTTATCAACCCAAACTCGAACGCGATCACACCGAAAATCAGCGGTCACCATCATCCCTTCTTTCACTGTCGTCACGCTCACTTTCGGGTTTTCCCTTGCGATCACGCCCACAGCCACCTCCCCCGCCACGCCCAGGAGCTCCGGCCACGAGCTCTTTCCTGCATCTATTCCACACAAACAAAAGATCACACGACAAGTGAATTACAATCGCCACATAATTGACGTACAGTTTAATAAAAGTTGGGACGGGGAGGATGATACTTACTAGGACACGCATCTTCCATGGTCTTGAAGTGGAGCTAAGTATGAAGGTGTGACGAGGCTGAATAATTGGGATGGTGAAAAGAAGAAATTTATAGAGGAAGCAAGTAGGGATTAATTAAAACCACGACTCATTATATTAATATTAAAATATTTAATTGAATTATATTTATATAATTTACTTATTTTTTAATAATAAAAAAATAATTAACCCGAACAAATATTGTTTGAAGGGTTGTTTTAAAATTTTGAAAAAGGGTAGCCAATTTGTTTGACATTGACTTTGGAGATTGAAGCAACGTACGGCTTTGAAATAGTGTAAATTAAAATTAGGTATAATTTACACCGGCTTCTTTTTTTTTTTTTTAAATCTGATATAATTATATTTAGGGATAATTATTTTTTTAAAAAAACAAATTAGTGTAATTATACATATATCTCATGTGGTTTGAAAAATTATATCTAATACATTTGAGGTTTGTTTCTGTCTAACAACTTGTCCCTCCATCAATCAAAATTCAATAAATTTGTTGATATTAATAAAAAAATTGAAGAAAATTTAATATTTACCCTTAATTGACTTATTACTTACTTACGAATGAGAATATTTACCATTAACGCATGAAGACGTATGAGAATAATTTGGTCATAAAAATATTTATCTGACATGCAATAAGTCAGTAATAAATCAACAGAGAGTAAATATAGATTTTATTTATTTATTTGTAAATATCAGCAATTTCGTTGAATTTTGACTGATGAAGGGACTTATTTATTAGACGGAAGTAAACCTCAAGGGTGCTAGATATGATTTTCTAAATTACGGGGGTCTAAATGTAATTATAAAAAATTTTATGAGACGAAAGTATAACTATTTTTTAATTATATGATAAATAAAATATACTGATCGTGCAATTATTGTACAGTTCAAAAAATGAACAAAAATTTTCCTATTAATGCATGCCGAGATTCAGACAAAATCTAATTATATGCTGTAATTAATCAAGCACAAGTTCCATGGCTACAACAATTTTCGGAAAGATCATACTTCATGGAAGATCAAACAACTAGTTCATATTCTGTTCTACGAGTACCCTTGTTATTCCTAAACATATATGTAAGTACCTAATTACGATGAATATTCACATTATTCAACGTAATGTATTATGCTACTAGCTAGATTTCTGTGCCCGGAACCCTCTCTTCGATCTTCACCAAGAACCCGCCTTTCATCTTCGACGTGAAGTCCGACGCATACACTGGTTCCAGGTTTTGCACCACCGGCACCACCTTAAACCTCCGCAGGACTCCGGCGACCACTCTCTTCATCTGCAAGAAAGCCATCTCTTTCCCAAGACAAACCCTGGGCCCAGCTTGAAACACCGGATAAGTAAACGAATCCCTGCCCACGAACCTCCACTTCTTGGCCGTCTCCTCCAGCTCCAACCACCGCCCAGGCCGGAACTCCGCCCAGTCTGCTCCCCAAACCTTCTCAACCCTCCCCATTGCATACGGATGGTAGCTTATTCTTGTGCCCTTTTTCACCAGCGTCCCGTCAGGTAAAACATCGTCTTTCAATGCGGACTTGGTGCTGACAGGAACTGGCGGATACAGCCTCATGGCTTCACAGAGTGAAGCATGAGTGTAAACCATGCTCTTCACTTCATCGTACACCGGTTCTTCTGAATTCATTTCTTTGATTTCTTTGAGTATCTCACTCTCAACGCCTGGATGATTGAAAATCAGCCAGAAAAACCAGGTTAATGCTGCAGATGTCGTGTCCCGGCCTGCCAATATGAAGCTTATCACTACGTCAGTGACGAAATCTTCATCTAAGTGGCCGGAGCTCAAGTATCTGGACAAGACATCCTCGGATTCAAGGGAATTTTTCTCTTTCAGTTCTTGCTTCTTCTCTCTGATTATTCCTTTAGCGAATTCTCGGACTTCCTCAACAGTGATTTTGAGTTGCCTTTCCGACCCAACAGAAAGAGCCCTTTTGATTTTCCATATGAAAGGGATGTTGGAATTGAACCTTTCAGCGATAAGCCTGAGAGCTCTATCAAAGGTCACTGCGAACTTCGCCTCCGGCAACGACGGCAACAAGTACGCCGGGTCATACCCGAATGCGATCGTGCAGATGTTGTCGAAAGCAAACCTCTGAAGAATGTCTTGAAAATCTAGCACAGTTTTCCGGGCAGCAGCATTCGTCAGGATTGGAACCAGTCGATTGCTCAGCTCAGAATCCACCACGGTTTCCACGAATTTGCGAAGGGATCTAGTGTTGAACTGGTGGCTGGAAACCTGTCGCTGGAACTTCCAGTTGTCCCCGTCAGCGTTGAAAATGCTGTCGCCGAGGAAATCCCTGAGAGTCCGCCGGAAAACCTCGCCTTTAGGGTAGTTGTAGAAGTGGGACTTGAGCATATGCTGCACATTGGCGGCGTTGGCCGTGAAGATCTGCCGGTAGCCGAAGGGACGGCGGAGGGTGAACGTCAGGTTGGGTACCGACGTAAGAATGTCTGAGATCCACTGCACGCGCCTCTCTTTGTTTTTCCAGATGACGAGGATGGATCCGAGTACGGGGTACGAAGATGGGATCTTCGTGGAGGTTGAGGAAGACGGATTTCTGACAGCGGCCCAGATCAAGAAAAGGAGTGGAGGAATTACGGACAAGAATAGTGAAGCTGGAAACTGAAGGTCTACCATTTTTGCAGCAGAAGGCAGAAAGCAAAAACCACCCGGAGATGACGAGATTTGCTATTTGTGGATGTGTTGGATTTCTGAACAACGTTTCTGGATATATATATATATACACATTGCTCGAATCATATTTGATAAAAATATAAAATTAGTATATACAAAATATATAAATGTTACATTTAAAATATATTATATATAAATTAATATATCAATTATATAATAAAACATAATTTTTAAAAATATTATTGATTAAATAAAAATAATAATATCTTAGTCTCACAACAAATCATCATTTATAAATAAAAAATATACTTTTTTATATTAATATATATAATATAATTTAATTATATTTTTTAATATTAAAAAAAATTATATATCAATCACTAAAAAATGTGATATCAATATTTAACACGAAACTGTTATAAAAAACTTAACTAGTACGCTTCTTTTCTCCAATACTCCATCATTCCATGACAGTTACACGTTGATTTTCTTTTAGTAGGAAATTTTGCCCTTTTCCTTTTTGTTTTTGCTAAACTATCATCTCATTGAATATAAATTTGGTTAATTATAAAAAATAAGATAAAATAAAAATTGGACATTTAGTGACCGATTAATCGATATTAAGGCATAATCCCACATATACAATTATTTTATTTTTATCTCATAACTATAAATATAATATTATATTTGGAATAATTGTATTTATACTCCTAATCTATGATCGTTTGTTTAAACAAACCACCTTTGTTCTTTACATAATTATAGGAATAACCCTTGAGGTTTGCTTCTATGTAATAAATAAGTCTCTCAATTAGTCAAAATTTACAAAATTTACTGATACTAATAAAAAATTGAAAAAGAATTATATTTACCTTTGATTGACTTATTACTAATTTATTACAGGTCAAATAAGTGTTTTCATGATCAAATTACCCTCATACGTCTTCATGCATTAATGCATGTGAGGAGATATATCTTCACTGTTAAAAAGGTAGTTAAATCGAAAAAAATTATTTGATCCGCAATAACTCAGTAATAAGTCAATTGAGGGTAAATATCAATTTTCATTTAATTTTTTTATTAGAATAGCAGATTCGATGAATTTTGACTAGCGAATGACCTTATTTATTAAACGGAAGCAAACCTCAAGAATAATAAATATAATTTCTCAAACCTACAAAAAATTTACGTGTAATTACACCCAACTTTAAAAAACGAGCGTGTAATTATCCCAATAAAAATGTGAAGGTTGGAGGAAGTACTTATTTATTTAATTCTGTCCCTTTTCGGTTTGACTACTCGCAGGGATCTCAACCACTTACATCTTTTTCTAAGATGCGTGCCCCCTCCCCCCTACGCTCTATTATTCATATATTGCTTTCATTGACTAACACCTTCATACTATGTTTTAGGGTGAATAGCAATTTAGTATATTATTTTTCTATAAAAAAAATATAATAATTTATTCTCCTATATTTTTTAAAATGAAACAATTCACCTCCTTATACAGGGAGGTGAATTGCTTCATTTTAAAAATCATACGGGGTAAATTGTTGTATTTTAAAAAATACAGGGAGGTAAATCGCTATTTATTTTTTCATAAGGGGATAATTTGCTCGTTTGCAATATCACAGGGGGTTGCTTGCATTTTCTCCCTATTTTTTATCATTTCATTTTAATTACTTCTTCCCAATATAAGATACATATCTTATGTTAATATCAATTTCAATTTCCTTTATTGGCTTTTTAATAAAGACGTAATTATATCTATACATTCTGATTTATAATTTATTTATATAACTTATCCATAAAAAAACGTCAACATTATTTACAAAAATTACTCATATTTTTTGAAAAATTGCGCATACACTTATCCCCAACATTATGTTTGAAAGTCATGATTAATTTGATATTATTTTAATTTTGTTTTTTGTGGTCGGCAAGAGACACTTGTCTTTGTTCATGTCATTTCTTTCAATCATGTCATCAAATTGAACCTTTTATCTTACAACCAACCTTTTTTCGTCTCTGTTCTATTTTCAGATGTGAAAATATCAAATTTTGAGCACGGCAGTCTTGAATTTTAATTTCTATTTTAAGTTTTATTATACTTTACATTCTATTTAATATATACAAATAAATATATTTTTATTTAAAAAGATAAAATTTTATACACGTAGAATATAAATTTCAAATAGTCGATGCAATCAATTTAAAATAGAAAATCCAATCCATTGCAATTTTGCTTTTCTTTATTTCTTCGACTTGGAAATAAATTCATCGCTAATTACTAATAAATTTATTCTCCTTTTCAAATTTCCCAAACAAATGGCCTAATTTCATGTGGTCCATCTCAGATCATTTAAAAACAGACAGCTACATATAAATTAGCAAATACGGAACGTGTTGCATTTAATTTATTGTAAGAAAAACTCACTACCGACCATTTGTTACAACATAAATTTTTTATAAAATAGCGAATTTATGTTTAATAAAAAAAATATTTATTTGATAATTAGCTCGTCGTCACAGAGTTAGTACTTCTGTTAAGCTTACATTCACCACGTGCATTTTATGTGGCATTTGGATGCCAAAAGTTCAGCCTTCTTTTTTGTTCAAAAGTTAATTAGCGGAAGTACTAACTTTGCAAATAAGGCCGTCCATAGGGTACTAATTGTGTTATTTTGAAAAAATAATGTACCAACTCCAAAATAACCCTTAGGGATCGTTTGGCTCGAATGATTATGCATGATAGGATATTTGGTTCATGATTTATGAGTCAATATTAATATCGAATCCGATCTTATCAATATTATTTATGGGATAGTGTATCCCATCTAAGAGGTAGGGTACACTGTGTGAGATACACTATCCCATTGGCTATTGAATGTATGATTAAAAAATTTTAAGTATAGTTACACTCCCCTCCCCTGAGGTTTTTGGTGTAATTACACATAAAGTCTCTGTGGTTTGAAAAATTATATTTAGCATTTTGAGGTTTGCTCTCTTCTAACGTATAAGCCCACCGGTTAGTTAAAATTCATCTAATTTGTTGATATTAATAAAAATTTAGAAAAGAATATATATTAACTCCTAATTGACATATTACTGACTTATTGTAGGTCAAATAAATTTTTTAAAACCAAATTGCCCTCATACATTTTCACGCGGTAATGCATATGAGGATATATATATATTCAGAGTAGTTTAGTTCGCAAAAAGATTATTTGATTTGCGACAGTAATCAGTCAGTTTAGAATAAATTTCAATTTTTATTTAGTTTTTTTAATTAATATTAGCAAATTCAGTCAATTTTGACTAATGAAGGGGCTTATTTATTAGACAAAAATAAACTTTATGAATGCTAAATATAATTTTCTAAACTACAGAAATTTATGTCTAATTACACCAAAATATCGAAGAAAAAAGTGTAAATATCCCAAAATTTTATTACCTAAACGTCCTTTCACTTTCTCTACCATCTACTTCTCTCCATTTTTATAATAATTTAATAAAAAAAATACTACTTCATATTTTTTGAAATTTTTAAAAATATTTGAGTATTAATTAGTTGCTACTTTTCAAAAAAATAAAATTTTTCCCATACTCTTATAACTTTAAAAAAAAAATTTAAACATCACTCTCTTTCTTTTTTTTTTTTAACTCTATTTTGAATTTCTGACTTGTATAAATATAGCAAAAAAAGGAAAATATTCTACAACAATATTATTTTAACAACTGAATTTCAATAAATATTGAGATATATTTTTTTAATCTTTTATAATTTTTCACAAATTAACTACAATGTTAAAATAAAAATAACTTAAACAAATAATATACCTTCAATAGTCTTTTCACATTTAATCATACTTTGTATTTTTTTTCAATCAAATATCAAATTATATTATCACAAATGATATCACACACTATAATACATCAAACGAAACAACAAATAATGGACAACCGGATTAATCGTTATTTAATTTATCATCTTAATCAATTTCATCATGGCTAATCCTATTATACAAACTGAACGAAAACTTATAGCATGGTACCAAAAGTAAAGTCTTTTCGAGTTTAACGTAATTTACCTTTTCGTGATAATTCAAATGAGCAAATTACCCCATATGAAAAAATAATAGCAATTTACTCTTTATATTTTTGTAAAATGAAACAATTACCTATCTGTCTAAGGATATAAGTTGTTTCATTTTAAAAAACACATGAAGATAAATTATTGTCTCTTTTAAAACATAAGAAGGTGAATTACTATATTTTTTTTTTATAAGAAAATAATTTATTCATTTACAATATTATAAAAGAATTATTTATATATTTTTTTAAATATTTTCTGACAAATAATTGAGCAGATGAGAGAGAGATGCCCCCCACACCCTACTAGAAAAGTTGATTGTACACAAAGGATGAAGAATAGTGAGTGGAGAAAGCGACAGTTAACGACTTGAATGTAGTGTACTTGTCTGATCCCATCGTGTTTCTTGTGGGGGAAATTGGACCAATCATTTCTCGCTATTTCTTCGTTTGGAGTTCCTTTCCCTTCCTCGTATTTGCCTTGATTCAATTTTCCAATGATATCAAAATATAATAATAATTATTTATTTTATATTTTCTTTTTAAATGTACGAGAATAATAGATATTTCAAAAATATTTTTAAATACAAATCACAAATAAATATTAACATCTTCGGCGTAGAAACTATTTTTTTTATAAACGAAGTAAGTACCTTTCAATCGTGTATTAAAATATCACGTTCAATGCATGTGCAAATAGTAATAGTCTTAAATTAAACAAAATATCATTTGCAATAAAATTATTAATCCTACTTAATTAACTTTGTTTATAGTGTGCCCATATAAAGAAGTTCCATCTAACCCTTCTTTTTCTCAAAAGCATTGACTCATTGAATGTAAGTAATTTAAGGGAAATTTTAGTCCAAATTGTTGGTTAGATCGAAAACGGTTATATAGCAGATGTGATATATTCACCATATAATTAATATCTAGTTTAAAAAAAGTTATCAGATATATCTTATTAAGTGATTGATTTGGTTCGATCAAACTTGATTTGGATAAGAATTTTTCGTTTTTATAAATTTACCTTTACAACCACATGAAATTAGGGGAAGCGACAAAAACGTGAATGAGAAAGAAGCGATATATAAAATTACTCAAATAGAGCTTCAAGAAAATAAAATAAAAATTGACTCAAATGTAATTGATACAGACATATGTCTATGTTAAAATCGCAAAAATGATATAAACAGATACGGTAATAAATTCTATCGCATCATTTATGATGTGGTCGAGGTTTTGTTGCTAAGGAATAAATCGGGATTACTACTATTCATTGACAAGACCCCTCCTTGATTATTACACATTTTTTGCGGAAACAATATTTCACCTGGTGTAAAAGTCCGTCGTGGTAAAATCCCGATTTATTCCTTAGCAACAAAACCTCGACCACATCAATTTATTTTATTTTTAACTTTTTACACGCACGTGTATAAATTTTTACAAATTACCTTCATGTGTTATCCAAAATATTCACATAAGCCCCTATGAAAAATAAAAATTATTGTTTTATCTTCCTGTGTTTTTTAAAAAGAAGCAAATTACCCCTTACCAGGGAGGCAGCACGTTTCTTTTTAAAAGACATAGGGATGAAATGGTATTTTATTTTTCACATGAGTTTATGCGAACATTTCAAACAACACGGAGAGGTAATTTGCAATTTACCTTAAAATCTTTGCTTAAATAAATTAAATCACATAGTCTTTACACACACATAGGGCTATACCCACCATACTGCCATCTCCATGTTCATCAACAAAGATACATACAGCTATCAGCAAAAAGTATATATTTATTTCTATATATAAACATGGTAGAAAATGAAGGTAAAGAAAGAAAACTACAGCACTTGAACTTTCACAGGAAGCAGATTTCCACTGCATAAACAGATGAAAAGATGTCGAAACTACTCTATGCTATTTTCGACATGGAGAGCACGCCTAAAACTCCTGCAGCCATACATAAAACATGCGTGATCTCCGAATATTACAAGGTTGTTTAATGCATGGAATAACCTGCATTAACTCTACTAAAATGCTATCCAGCGAGGCCTGCTATGTTCATGATCTCAACTCATGAGATGGAACATAATCCTGAAAGAATTTGGATTGTTTATACATGTTCTAATATAAATGGAGTTTTCTATGCAAAGTCTTGTAATTACAGCAATATCCAGGCTGACGCCTGAGATGGATATCGATCATCTCTGTCTGATGATGATGTGGATGGCTTTCTCTGTCTGCCACAGCCCTTCTCTTGAAGTCGTTCGTCTGGAGAACGTTCGGACAAAAAAATTTTAGCAAGACAGCGGCATTAGAGCCTCTTACAACATGAAATGGTAAACATGGTTTATGACTAGAAAATGGCACTGAAATCTTGGAGAATATGTGCTAGTGTATTTAACATGCAGTGATAATGTTATCTTCAAAGTCGAAAATTGTACATATACTCAGAGTCACAATTATGTGAAGAAAACACTTACCATTGAGTTGATTGATATGCTATTTCCAGGGAAGGGAAGTCATCTTTGGACTTCAATTTTCCGCAACTCGTGTATCTGATGAGCTAGTTCCTGAACTACTTGTGTTCCATTTTTACCATTTCTGAGCAATTCGGAAGCATGCTTGTGCAGGTTTTGGTGCTTCTGAAGAGCTTCCAGCCTGTCATGAAGTTCTGCAATTTCCTTATCAACAATGCTGGAGTTTATTTCACCTTGATTTGCTGAGAAGTTGTCACTGTTTTGATGCAGACAAACATTTTCCTTCCCCTGAGTTGGATTGCCATATAATGCACCATCTTGAGAGTAATTTCCATTTGACAGGGGAATAACTTTGTGCACGACTGAACCGTCCTCTTCTTTCTTCTGATTTAATGTCTCACCATTGGGGGGTAATTCTTCAAGATTAGCAAGCTCTACTTTGATCTTCTCAGGATTTAGGACATACGGCAGTCCATCTAATTTCCCACTAAGATGAGCTTGATGGAGATGAGTCTCCAACTTCTTTAAACCTTGCCAGACGGAGTGTTTTTCATCATCAAGGTTTGATGCGGAACTGTTCATCAGTTTAGGAATGTTTTCGGTATGGGCTGCGACTTGATTATACACAATGGAGGTCTCTTTCTGTACGTTGTATACCTCTTGTTCATCAAGCAAGTTACTTCTGTAGAAATCTAACTCAATTTCCATGTCTTGCAATTCCTTGTCCCTTTCAGCAAGGAGTTCGTTAGCCCTTTCCAGTGCCTCCATATCATACTCTGCTTGCTCGTCCATCATCCGTAAGTAATGTAAGGCCTCCATATGAAGTGTCGCCTTCTCCTCCTGCAATCTTGTGATCATGGCCATTGCCTGATTTGCCGCAATAGCAGCAGCATTTCTTTCTTCCTCCAATTCTTTGTACAAAGAATTAATGATGTTTCGGTCGTGTTCAATCTGACGTTTCAGTATATCAACAATACTTTCACCTTCAATATAACTCACAGTGATTCCTACCAGAGCTTCATAGTCAGATTCATTTGTGGTTGGTGACCCTGAAACCGGAAGAACCTGAGAACCAGCATCTTCATCTATTCTAGGCTTATCATCTTTGTCATGAGCTCTTGGACTGGTCTCATTTGACAATAAACCCACCTCATAAGCCGATATTTGTGGCACAATCTTCACATTTTCTTCAATTTCCAATGATTCTACAGTTTTAGCAGAATCACATTTATTAACTGGCTCAAATTCATGTTTATCTGACCCTGAAACCGGAAGAACCTCAGAACCAAAATCTTCATCTATTCCAGACTTATCATCTTCGTCATGAGCTCTTGGACTGGTATCATTCGACAACAAACCAACCTCATAAGCTGGTATTTGTGGCACAATCTTCACATTTTCTTCAATTTTAGCAGAATCACATTTGTTAACTGGCTCAAGTTCATGTTTGTCGAATAATTCCTGAGTTTCATCGTCCCGTGTCAGAGCATCATTGCAGTCAAGATTACTTGAGTCTAACAAATGAGCATCATTTGAAGAAGTTCCTGCAGTAGCTTCTATATCTTTGACCACAGATGCATCTCCTTTCTTGGCAGCAACTAAGGAAGGAACGTTGTGAAAAGGAAGGGGCTCGGGTGGTACATGGATGGCTAGCATGTGATTGAGAGAAACAGCAGATTTACAAGTCTCTGCCGACTGCCCAACAGAAGGTCCCACAACATCAGATACTTGGGAACCATTCTCTAGAGAAGTTAGCTTCTGTTTCAATGATGGACTCGGCTCATTGCAAGACTTTCTCCAATCAAGATCTCCCAGAACGTGCTGCTTGAAAGCATCTGAAGATGAAGAATCCATGTACTTCTGCTCACTAGGATCTACCAGATTAGGTTGATCGAGAACTTTCCTATCACATTGAACCACATTTAAGATTTCACCACGGTTTACCCCATGAGAACCAGTATTTCCATCATCATCATCCTCTGAGATGGGGACCTCCGACTCTGAATCAGATGAGATTTTCAGCTTGGTATAGCCTACATGACACAATGTATCAACACTATTGCCCATTGCCCCTGAGGCTTTATCCCTTATCCTCTTCAAGCTATCCCGACGACTGAAACGACTGCGGCCTGGCGCACGAGGCAGAGGAGGCTTGACATTAGCCTTGGAAGCCCCCAACCCAACGAGGCCAGGTTCAAGCAATCTTTCAGCATTAGATTTAGCTCTCCATGGCTTGTTGCAGCAGGAACACATCCTACTATCCGGAGGAACGACTATATTCTTATTCAACATTAAGCTCTGAAGAACAGATCTATCGACATCCACCCACGATTTCCCCACCAGCAACCTATATGATTCAGAATTCCTTTTGTTCCTTGTGGCGATTGGCATCAGACATTCTTCACACATCCCATGAACATCAGCAAACTTACCATGGACAGAACAAGACACCACGGATGATATCTCTTCCCTATGGCTACTGCACAACAGGCTCCAATAACTTCCAGGTTTCCTTTTCCCAAAATCAAGCCTTGAGCATAACAGACAAGGTGTTTCCAGTTCACAATACTGAGCAAATCTTGTGAGCAAATACGAAAATGCTGCATTCACAAACATCAAGAACATCAAGAACCATTCACACGCCGCCGATGACAAGAGTGTCATAAATCCATGCGGCTTCCTCCTCCGCACAGATGAACTTTCAGCAGCCATTGCAACGATTCAATCTCCAGGATCACCTCAAATCCCCACGATGCTTTCTCTTTCTTTAAATAAGAAAGAGATCATTCAAACTGAGAAGACAAAAATCAAACAATCAAAAGCAGCCATGAAAACGGAATCTTCGGTAACAATCAAAAAAATAAGCAACCCATTTCACAAAAACAGGTAAGAAACAAATTACAGCCGAACCCATCACGACCCATTCCCCATTCAAAAACACATCGATTCGTCCTCGAAAAACAAGCAAGGACATCATCGACCCAAAACAGAAAAAGAACCCTAAACTCAATCCACCCATCGTACACAAATCAAGGATTAATATCCCATTAATAACCAAAACAAAAGAGGATCAATGCACATTGCGAGCACGGATGAATCGATCGTAAAAGAAAATTATCCCAAACAAAAAAAAGAAAAAAAAACAAGGGAAAGAAAGATTACCAGTTTTTGTCAATGCAGCATCATGGGGGGCAGAGAGAACACAAGGAGATAGCAACGAAAACACGCAGATGATGGGGTTGATTATGAGTTATGATCACCAACTATGAAAGTTATTGTGAGAAACATCATTACGTGGTGAAATTACAACAGGGTCCTTGCCCCGCAAAATGATTGACCGTTGAAACCAACCGAATTTCAGATTCCCTAGGCTGTCTCTCGTATGTAAAACAAGAACTCCTGTCGTCCTATGTGTAGGTGACACACTCCTATGTGTTTTATTTTTTTCACTATTCCAATTATTGAATTTTATCACTTGTTTTCTTCGAATTTTCCTTTAAAATGTAATTATAATAGTATCATGGATTAGTGTAATTTAGTTCGATATATGAAATTAATACAAAGATTTGGCCCTATAGATATTACACTTTCTATAAAATATACTAAACAGATCAACAATCAACACATAAAAAATTTAAAATATATGTCGTACTCACTTATATACAATATGTAAAATAACTCAGTGTAGCATGAATTTAGCCACAAAAATCTATTCAAGAGGCTTCGAGATTTAGTTGCATTTTTCAAATAAGCTTTTGTTATAACCAAGTGCTTCTCATTATGACTGTCCATAAAAATAAATATAAAAGAGAGGGAGAGAAAAATCGTATCTATAATTGGTACACAAATAAGTCATCATTAAATATTATTTTTGACAAATACCATTTAATACATAATACATATATATTTATGATACTAGAATTACAGCTTACGACTTAATTAATGTGTCGTTGTGTAAGATACGACCTAAGAAATGAAGGCATTAAAAACTCCTAAAACTCTATATCTATAATTAGTATAGAACAATTGTTCGCACCATATGATTTTTAAATTAGGAAATTTTAATTTTATTATTTGACTAAAATTTTCAAGTATAAATATTTGGGTTAGGTATGATTAGATAGAGATGGGACGCAGACGTGGTAGCACGTGCGTTTATGATGATTCTATTTTATGGAAAAGGTCAAAACAGTGTGACAGAATCTACCACTTTGCCTACCAATTTTTGGATGCTTATAATAAGCGATGGAGGGTCAGATCTTACTTTTTTTTTTTTTTATAAAATAATATTAGTTACCACGAAACATAATACTGTGTATATGTAATTAAATAATTAAATACATTAAAAAAATATTTTAAAAATAAAAATATATAATTAAAAATAAATAAAATAATTAACGTGAGTTGAACTGCAGAATGAATATAATACGACAAATCTTTTAATTAAGTAATTGTCCTAATTATTTTAAAATTAATTGAGTCGAGTTTGATTGAATTTAAAATAGTTTGAATACTTTTTTTTTTAAGATTTAATTTGTTAAATTAAGTGAATTTAAATAAATTTTAATTGGTCCGTTTGAATCGAATTAAACCCTAATTTCAAGTACTAACCCAAGGCCTAAGTGTCGGTTAGATCCGACGGGAGATGCAGAATACGAGCTCAAATGGTACTAATCGGGTTCGATAAGTAATTCATGGACCATCAAGATCCGATCCATTTTGTTCAGGTTCGCGATCCGATGAACTAATCACCCGACTCTTCGCTGGGTTCGCTCTCGCCTCAGGGCATTCTTCTTGGGAAATTGTTTCAGTATTTCAGAATCCATGAACCGTCTTCCGAGACGTTATACCGTAAGTTGCGATTCTACTGGCTATCATCGGAATCCACGCTTTAGTTTCTTGAACTCGAAATTGATCGAGAAATTACTGCTGTCATGTTAGCTTGGAGGCTTCAGGGGTTTCGCTGTGCAGAGTGGAAAGGGAACCCCTTTGCAAAATTTGAAGATTGAAGGGATTAAAGACATCATAGCTGTTGCTTCCGGCAAAGGAGGCGTTGGCAAGTCTACTACAGCCGGTACTTTGTGACAGTTTCTTGTTTTTTGAAAAAAGAAATTGTAGTTTTGGGATGATTTCTTATAGGTGAAATGTGTGTATGAAGTGATTCTTCTTGGGTTGCCTTTGTGTCTAAAATATGGGTTTTTGGTAATGTTGTCAATTTGGGTTTTTGACGTTCCTACAGTGTGATGTTTCTATATGCTGTAAATTTGTAGTTAATTTGGCGGTTTCACTGGCAAATAAGTGTCAGCTTAAAGTTGGGCTGCTCGATGCTGATGTCTACGGGCCGTCGATTCCTATCATGATGAAACTCCGTGGAAAGCCTGAAGTGAGTGCAGGTGGTGCTTTAATGGCCTTACTATGCATTCTAACAATTTTTATACTTTGTTGGTTGTTTCAGTAAGTTAGATAAGTTATCTTCTTGGCTCCTGCATTCTCCTTGCAATTTGATTTTCATTGTCTGTGTTTAAGGAAGTGATCAGTAGAACTAGCACTTGTTAGATGTTATGGCAATTTCTTCTTCGAATAGTCTTGACAGGTTATGTTGAGGTATTAATAACACCCGAATTTAAGTTTCTGAAGCAATGGAGATCAATGGGCTAGTTTGTTTAGGACTCATTTTCTGGGATTTTAGATATGTCGTTGCTATCAATCTTCCCATGTTAATTATTCTTTTATGAAATTCCCCGAGTTTTGAGTTTTCTCTCTGAGGCCTGCCAAGAAACTCACTGCTGTCTCTGTGTTGTATACGTCAAGTAAATTTCTTAGACTTCCAGCAGCATGTAGGCCAGTAGCGTGATATGAGGAACAGGCCTCTTAATTCTTCTGGAAAATGTTATCTAGTTTGAATTATAAACGATTTTTGAGCAAGTATCTCCCTGAGAAAGTACTTGACAAGGTGTCCTCTCTACCAGATGCTAGTTTGTTGATTGATGTTTCTGAGTCCACTTTACCTTGAAACTGAGGTATCTTGCCTATCTTGTTTTACACATCTTATTGAGGTAGCATACTGCCCATTGGTCCGTGTGTCCACTTATTTTGGGGTTTCATTTGCAAATCTTTAGGATGACACCTCTTATGCTTATTTGCTTAATGTGTATAGTGAATGCGCATAATCTGTGTGGAGTAGCAACCACTTCCTAACATTTAGGAACTTTTTTTTCTTTTTAACATTTTTCTGCTTTTCTGGTGATACTTCTTGGCAGATAAGAAAATGATCCCAATTGAAAACTATGGAGTCAAATGCATGTCAATGGGATCTCTTGTCGCAGAAGGGGAGGCAATTGTCTGGAGAGGTCCTATGGCAAGTATATGCTTTTGTCTTCGTTTGGCTTTAGCAGGTTGTTCTTCACCTGCCTATTTTTTCATTAATTTAGTTTTTGAGATAATAAAATCGAAACTTTTTGCTAGCAAAGTGATACCTCTTATGATTTATATATGCGTCCTTTGGTTGGCGATGACAGCTGATGGAAAGCATCCTATTATTTTGGATGGATGCCACCAAAATCAAGTCATATTTGATATACCTTTTATCCCTTCAGGTCATGAAAGCACTGGAACAGATGACGAGAGGAGTTCATTGGGGGAACCTAGATATTCTTGTGGTAGACATGCCACCTGGCACTGGTGATGCTCAGATTTCCATATCCCAGAGATTGCAGTTGTCAGGTAGTTGGGACTTTGGAAGTAGTTTTTCATGGTTCAGCCTAAAAAGAATTGCTGCAAGCAATTTATTGTCATACAAGTAATAATGCTCATGCATTCATGTGCAATCAGTTATATGATGCAACTGGAAATACATGCTTTATTGTCTAATGGGATGTTTGCTTGGGGTTTTATCTACCTTTTTGTTAAGGAGAATCAGCTCATTAATTTTTGTCAGTGTACCAAGTGTTAGAATTTTCTTTCTTCCACTATGCCTTAATTCTTTGATTTGACAAATAACTGATCTATAAGAGCAATTTCGGCTTGTCACAGGAGCATTAATTGTTTCAACTCCTCAAGATGTTGCATTAATGGATGCTCGAAGAGGTGTTAAAATGTTCTCACAAGTCAACGTGCCGGTATAACCATATCTGGATCTATGTAGTTTGTGTTCGCATATTTGTTTGTGATGCGTGCAATCTCTCATTTCACCGAGACAAAAATAGACTGTAGGCCTTACTGTTTGCATCAACTTGTTTTAGAAAGGAGATGAGGTGTTACCTTGAAAGGAATTTTTGGCCAACATATGCTTTTCTCCCTCTCTCTCTGACACACGCACACATTATGTGTGTGTCTCGTAACTGCTTCACATGTGGTTGAGTTTGTCCTGAAGATAGTCAAATTATAGCATTTCCAGTATGTATTACATGAATGCTTGTGTCTGATGGATGTAGAGGCTAACTGTCAGGAAAAGAAAGTTGTTGTACCCCCCCCCCCCCCCAGAGTAAGGGAACAGAAACTTGTGTTACTTGGTGTTCAATGATTGCAACCTTTTACTACTTTTGACAACACTAAAACATTTGTTAGTTCGATTTAGCATTCTAACCTTTGCACCAATTTTCTTTCTTTCTTTCTTTCTTTTGTTTTTTCTTTTTTTTTTGTTTTCAATTTGGATTTTGTATATTTGATTACTATTGTTGGATATGCGTTGCAGATTTTAGGAATCCTGGAGAACATGAGTTACTTTAAATGTCCAAACTGTTCTGAGCCTTACTACATATTTGGTAAAGGCGGAGCTCAAAAGACTGCTGAAGAAATGGGTATGAAGTTTCTTGGAGAGGTATTGCTGCCAAATCGGTCTTTTACTCTGTACTCGTATACTATTTTCTCGGTAGTTACAATGTCTACAAGTATGACGAAAGGCAGAAATCTTTCTTTTCCCATCCATTAATTCAAGGCCATGATTAGCAGCTGACTTGTGCCATGATAATCTCCCTTAAATCTATGTGGTGATGATAAATATGGACAACTCTTCTGTGTGAAAGAAATATTCTCGATGTCCTAGACAGGCTTAATGATACTTAACGTGGCATGTTGTTCATCTTAATCTGTTACTGCTCTAGTAGGTACCATTGGAGACGAGGATCAGAAGTGGCTCTGATGAAGGCGTCCCTGTTGTGATATCCAATCCCGATTCTTCCATATCCCATGTCTACAGCGATGTGGCGAAAAAAGTGATCATCAGGCTTGAAGAATTAACCAAAGAGCAATACCTCCGGCCTGAAATAAACATATAAAGTATGCAACTAACTCCATATATGTCCTTGACTAAACTACGATGCTTGCATTATATAGTTTGACTTTGATCGCTTACCCAACAGCTTTTTTTCTTTTTCTGTTTTTTTACATGAAAAAGTTAGTTCTTTCTCAAGCTCATAAAGACCTCAAACATGGTTACGACATCAGAAAAGAGTTTTGCCGACTGACAGGCTACCGTCTGAATTCGGTTCGATCTTCGTGTCCTGTGCTACAGACAAATCTTTTTGTAATTTCACTGCTCTTCTAACTTTGCTAGTCAGGAATTGAATTTTATGTTGTTATGGAGTTTTGACCAACAACTGCACAGATTCTCCCCCTCTTTTTTAACGATTGATTTATTCTTTACTTTTTCTATGGGGGTATTAAAACTTTAAATAGTTATAATTATCTGATATGATATCTTATTATATAATTCTTAGTAAATTGTTGTGATTGTAGTCCCCTATATCTCATGTTAAAATCAATTAATACTCATTAATCCTTAACGCTTATTCCCCTCCCCCAACCCTTATGCTGATAAAGAAATTGAGTATTTTAAAAAATATATTTAAAAGTTTAAGTATGTAGTAAACAATTTAATTCAACTGTTTCCTTTTTTGGTTTTCTTAATATTAAAAGTATAATCTTTTCAACTTTGATTTAAAAAATAATTAATATTGATACATATTGGAGTCCAACAAAACTATAATGGTCTTCCTAGGATTAAAGAGGGCTACCGTGCAAAATAGGAGTTAATATTTTCATGTTTAAATCAGTAATCGAGAATTTTAAAATGATGCAAGAACAATAGTGCAATAATCGAAGTGACTTGATAAAATATTAAAATGAGGTAATAATAATTTTGTAGAGTGGGAAAATGCACAAGAGATCCTTTGAAAATCAGAGAAAAGAGTATGTAAAAATGAGTGATACTTGTTACTGTTATAACTGCACAATAATCTCTATTTACAAAATCGTAGGACAACAAAATTTGAAAGTGGATACACCGTATGATAAACCGTTTTTAAAATGAATATGAATGTAATCATATCCAGTGGTTTTTATTATATTTTATAGTTTAATGGGTGAATAGGAAGTTTTATATTTGATGCGTTTGATTTAGGCAGCGAAAACGAAAAGTGTAATTATTCCTATTAAAAAATAATTCTTGAAATACAAAATTGAGGAAAGGTTATCCTGTTCTCGGTGAGGGTCTCCGGATTCTGATCCTTCACTTCCAGTGGTGGGGTTGAGAGTGAACCGAACTGCGACTCCGACTATTCCCTGTTTGGCTGCCCCGCTTTCCTCTTCCAATTTTATTCTCTATATCAGGTTTACGGTATTGTTCAATCTCGATAATATCTCTGCATTTTTCCCTCTCGCCTCTGCTGACCCATTTCCTGAATGCATAATCAGGTTGCATTATCCCTTAAATCCAATTATGCCCTCTTTTCTTCGCCCTACCCAAACACCCTCCACACCCCTAGATTATCTCCGTCTCTAGCGAGAAGAAGTTTCTGTTATTATTCGGTTTTGAAATGTAGAGGAATTGAAATTCCTTTTCCGAAGCCGCGCCTTAATTCTCTGAGCTATGGCAATGGGTCGGTGGAGGATGAGAGGATTAAACCCGTCGTCGTTAAGGAAATCGACGTGGCTACACTTGGGAATCTCTGTGTTGATGTTGTGCTTAGCGTCCCCAAATTGCCCCCGAAACCCTTGGATGAACGTAAAGCTTATATGGAAGAATTAGCCAAGTCGCCTCCTGATAAGGTTGTGCCGGAAGCTTTCTTTTCTTGGTTCCTTTTTGTTGGTTTATGGAATTGAATTTATTCGTGTGCGCCATTTTTTTGGCTTGTTCTTATTTATTTCTGGTTCGGAATCTTTTATGGCCAATGCATGTGGTGTTTGTTTGATATTTTGAACTTTTGATTTTGTTATCAACTATCGAGATGTTTCTTCAGAGAATAACCATGACATGTAATGTAGTAATTCGAATGAAATTTTATTTTGCAGTTTAAGATGAAATCTTCAAAACATTAATGCAGATGTTAGACAAAATGTGGGATTAGCAAGTCTTAGTTCGCGTACTGCAGGTTGTTGAACTCCCATTGAATTTACACACTAAACACTTGCTATAAACCCCTTTTATTTTCTACATAAGAAGAGAAGAAATGAACAATAATATTATGCATATATTGAGGAGCATTCATTAGCATGTGATTCTTTATGATTCCAATTTGAGGCTTCCAAATTTTACGACATGAGCCTGATAATATATACTACCCCGTAGAATTCATGCTATGTCAAGGGTGGAATGTACCATGCAGGGAATCAAGACCTGGACAATGTGGAAAAGGAGGAGGGGAAAGCCTTTATCAAATCTCCTCGACTGTCCAAATATTTCATATTGCTGTCTGACATCAACTTATTGACATGGCCCTTTTGCTTGACCATGACAAAGTTTCAGTGGCAGAAAAAGTAAGGGAGTTGATCATTGAGTAAATAACCCGTAGTTTGGGAGTTCTTATGATGCTCTAATTTCTGCCAATGTTTTTAAAAGTGTTTGACATAGAAGTAGAACTACATGAAGTCCATGCTTACTCTTAACCCCCCACGCCACCCCACGGTCCCCACCCACCCTTCTCCCCAAAAGAAAATAAATAAACAAAATAAAAGTATGACGCTTATATGGTTGGACAAAATATCATTTTTTCAATTTTGGCAATGAGCACCCAACATATTAGATGGTACTATGAGACGACCAAGCTCACTAATTGATGCTGATGTTTATGACATAATTTAGAGGACAGATGTAGGTGAAAATAAAATTAAATCTAGATAGTACTGTGCCAACTTTTTAGTGTTCACTTCAGTGGATTCTTGAATGATTTTAGTGTCCCTTGGGTTTGAATCTTATCAATTTAGTGTTGTTGACAAACAATGATGGTGTGCCCCCAATCATTTTGCTGTCCGATGTTTAGTCACTGTTTTGGGATTTTTTCTACCTCCTGTTTCTACATATTAAAATACAGGTCATGATGTGGATATTGATCGTTAGTTTTTATTGATAGATATACTGGGAAGCTGGTGGCAACTGCAATATGGCCATAGCTGCAGCTAGATTAGGACTTCACGTCTCTGCAGTTGGTCATGTTGGTGACGAGATCTATGGTCATTTCCTCCTAGATGTACTTCATGACGAAGGGATTAGCATGGTTGAAATGAATGAGCAGAATGGTGAGATTGACACTTTAAGCACAGCTTACGAAACACTTCTGTGTTGGGTTTTAGTGGATCCTCTGCAAAGGCATGGTTTTTGCAGGTATTACAATCAGTTTAAAATGTTGATCATCTATCCTTTTGATGCTTTTATTAGACATGCAGGATGTATAATTAAAAGAATTCCATTTCTTCACTTCTCAGCCGTGCAGATTTCAGTGAGGAGCCTGCATTTAGTTGGCTGAGCACGCTGTCCACCAAAGCAAAGATGGCTATAAGAAGGGCAAAGATCATTTTCTGCAATGGTTATGGGTTTGATGAACTTTCCCCTAGTTTGCTGGGGTCTGCTTTGGATTATGCTGTTGAGGTAGGGACATCAATCTTTTTTGACCCTGGACCACGAGGGAAGTCTCTGATTACTGGAACGCTTGAAGAACAAAAGGCCCTCGACAAGTACTTGAGGATGAGTGATGTTCTTTTGTTAACTTCTGAAGAGGTGGACATCATGTTCTCATAATTTCATATTTTATAGCATATATGCTTTTCAAGTTGGTGGGGGTGTAGTTGTCCTTTTGAATTGCTAGGACTACATCATGTTGTCATGTCATCATGCTACGACCTAAGCAGAAATCGAGACTCTGAACTTTATTCATTTAGGTGGTACTTATCGCATGCTACCATTTGTTTGACTTATGCAAGAGATTGAAACCATAAAAGTACCTTGTCTTTCACTCTTTTACTTGTCTGCCATCCTCTTGTTTTGGAGTTATAACTTCACGCAACAGCTGATGTGGGGCATCAAAGTCTTGCAGTGCAGGGTGGGGATGAAATCATGCATTGTTCTCTGTCCTGTGCTATAAAACAATTCAGAACCTAGTTAGTGAATTACACTAAAATGTGCATAGTGAATGTATAAAGTAATTGTCTCTTGGTTTTTATCATCATGACTAGGTAGTTGTACCTTGGCACTTTAAATTTGATGTCCTGAAGCCTTTTCAGCTTTAGATTCACTGCCTTACTTTGCCCTGTTCAAGAGCTTTTAGATTTTGTTGTGGCCTCTTTATCAAGCAACCATGGGGCTTTTCTCTTTTTTTTTTTTTTTTGGTTCTTGTTGTTGGTCTTCTCTAACCCCCCAACCCAAACCACTGCCACAATGACTGACTGGTATTTATTATGTATCAGGCTGAATCGTTGACTGGCACAGAGGACCCAATAGCAGCGGGGCAAGAGTTGCTAAAGAAAGGAATTCGCACAAAGTGGGTAATTATTAAAATGGGTCCAAAAGGTTCTATTCTCATCACTCCTTCAAGTATATCTTGTGCCCCTGCATTTAAGGTAGTACTTTGTCTGTTGTATGTTTTGCCATTTTACTGGTTATCTGTCCTGTTTCTTCTTTTTTCATGTATCTTTTTATTCCACTGATAGTGCTTTTAACTTTGCACATTCTTCACCTACACGCGTCTTATCCCAATATCCTTGCTATTTCAACAGGTGAATGTCATTGACACTGTTGGATGTGGAGACAGTTTTGTGGCAGCGATTGCGTTTGGTTTTATACACAAACTGCCTTTAGTTTATACATTAACCATTGCAAATGCAGTGGGTGCTGCAACTGCGATGGGTTGTGGTGCTGGCAGAAATGTCGCAAAGCTGAAGCAGGTTTTGGAACTTGTGAGGGGATCAAACCTCAATGAAGATGACAAGTTCTGGTTGGAATTGCTAAAGAAACATTCAGATACTGAGGAGATCATGCTACTTACAAAAGCTGTCATAAATGGAAGTAATAATTGGCTCCAACGTGTGTCCTTGCAGAAAGTGGTCGGTGAGCTGCTGCCCAAGCTTGAACGTGCACAGGCAAAGCAGGTTGGAGCATGTTGATCACGACAAGTTAAAGACTAGTTATGATGTATGATGAGCTCACTTCTCTATGAGAATCAAGTATAGTACGGATATCACAACCACCCCCAGGGTTCACGCTAGACAGACTGAGTTGCGCACTGTAGGGAAATCAAGAAATTTTTGTTCTTTTTCATTGAGGCCACACAATTAATAGGAGGAGCTGTCTTTGTGTAGCCGCAACACCACAATTCTGAAATTAATGCATGTCTGCATATCATCAGCAGCTGTATGGTGATTGGGCACAAATGCTTATGCTCACCCTAGTGCGGTGAGATTAGATATCAAGCTGATTGGCAGTTGTACTGGTTTTTCTTAACACTGTGAGGAGATAAGTTGACGGCTCCTGAACTAGTATTATAACCTTGTTTGGAAATATGTTCACAACACTTTCCGTTAGGTTTGATTCTTTATGCCGATCTAGGAAATTTATGTTTTCCGTTGATATTTGTGGAGTCTTTTCTATATGAAGTCAAATTCTGTATCAGTGTGCTCGTTTTGGTCACACAAAGTAGTCCACATTGGTTGCAAAGCCATTAAGTTGCTGGCATTGGTGCAGGGGTTTAGTTTTCATGGCTAACAGCGTCATCTCTTTTCATAAAGGTTCTATGATAACAGCCCGTCTATACATACCTCTTAGAGCACGTCACCTCTGGCTTGCAAAATTTCAACATGCACGTTCAGAGCAAAATTCCCAGGGTAAAGTAGATTACGTATTTATATCTAGGGGTGGCAGGTGAGTCGAGCCGGCTCGCGAGCTCAGCGAGCCGGCTCGACTTTGAGCTCGACTCGAGCTCGAAAAATTCGAGCTCGAGTCGAGCCAGCTCGAGCTCGAGCTCCTATCGAGCTCGAGCTCGAGCTTGGTTTTTGTTGTTAACCAGCTCGCGAGCTGGCTCGCGAGCTGGTGAATATATATATATATATATATATATTTATTTTATATTTTTATTTTTAAATTTTTTATATATTTAATTTTATATTTAATATTTGATCAGTTTTATAATTTAAATTGACCATATATTATAATTATTAATTAATATCATATATTTTATTTTGAATAATAATAAACTATGGTACTTTTATTTATACATTTAATTTTTATATAAAAATAAATTTAATCAACAACTTAGTAAATTATAATTTTTTTTATAATTAAAATTATTATAATATCTTTATGTTATATTTTAATATATATTTGTATTATGTTATACATTTTTTAAATTGACAAGTAATTCACTTATGATTTTTTATTATTTATAAATTTATGTCAAAATTTAGTAATTCCTATGAATTAAGCTAAAAATAATAATAATAATAATAATAATATCAACAACAATATTAATAATAATGATGATGATGATGATGGTTGAACTTCTAATTATTATTTTATTATATATATAATGAGATTAAAAAATTTAATCAATAATTACGATATTTTAAAATTCGGACTCCTGATTCATACGAAATTTAAATATATACAAGACTGTGTCCATTAGATCATATCAGACGGTATGATTTAAAATTACATGGCCCGATTCAACTATACACCGTCTTGAATGATTACTCTTATGTTTAGAGTATGATATCTCGACATCGGTATATCCAATAAGTTTAAAACTTTACGAAATGTATTTTTCTGTAAGTTTTATCATATCTAACGGTCGGATCTAAATTTTGATGAGTCCGATTAACCCATGTTGTTCAACAATATAAGATGATAGTTAAATCAATGTTATACTAACATTTATAAATATATACATTTTGCAAATTGTGAACATATATTAATTTCAATTATATCTATCTAAAAATTTTATGATTTGATCTCATGATTTAACATAATAATAATAATAATAGTTGTAGTAATACTAATAATAATAATAATAATAATAATAGTTGTAATGATAATAATAATAATAATAGTTGTAATAATAATAATAATAATAATAGTTGTAGTAGTAATAATAATAATAATAATAATAGTTGTAATAATAATAATAATAATAGTTGTAATAATAATAATAATAATAATAATAATAGTAATACAAAAAGTCAAAATCAAAACCCATCACTTTCTCTCTCTTGTTCTCGTTTCTTCTTCCTCTTTTCTTTCTCTCTTTCTGCTTCTTCCCCATTCTCTCCTCTCAAATTCTCAATTCTTCCCCAAACCCATCTCTTAGAACCCTAGTCCCAAACTCACGGCAACAAGGACGGTAAGTCGGCAACGAGGACGGCGACGAGTACTGCTTTAAGGTAATCCTTCTCTGTTGCATTTTGCTCGTTCTTCTTTTTCTTGGGTTTGGGTGTCTTTTTAGCATCTTCTTTAATTTTTTTTCTTGGGTTTGGTTGTGTTTTTAGGGGATTTGTTTAATTCTTGTTTTTCTTGGGTTTTTAGGGGGATTTTTTTTCTTGGATTTGGGTGTGTTTTTAGCATCGTCTTTAATTTTTTTTCTTGGGTTAGGTTGTGTTTTTAGGGGATTTGTTTAATTCTTGTTGTTAGATTCCTTTCCAGCCTTAGTTCCTTACACTTTTGTTTGCTTTGAGAGTTATTTGTAAAAGAGTTGTAATGTTGTAAAAGGTAACATTTCTGAATTTCCTATCGTCTCTTTCTTCTCTCCTTCCCACCTCCATTCTGCTGCAATGTTAAATTTTTCTGCTACAATTTTCTGGAACAAGTGCTCGAGCTCGAGCTGGAACTCGAGCTCGACAGCTCAAGCTCGAGCTCGACAAATCGAGCTCGAGTTCGAGCTCGAGTTCGAGCTCAAATATACTGCGTCGAGCTCGAGCTCGAGCTCTAAATCACAGAGTCGAGCTCGAGCTCGAGTTCGACAAAAATGGTCGAGCTCGACTCGAGCTCGACTCGTTGACAGCCCTAGTCTCTCGTATGTAAAACAAGAACTCCTGTCGTCCTATGTGTAGGTGACACACTCCTATGCGTTTTATTTTTTTCACTTTCCAATTATTGAATTTTATCACTTGTTTTCTTCGAATTTTCCTTTAAAATGTAATTATAATAGTATCATGGATTAGTGTAATTTAGTTACATATATGAAATTAATACAAAGATTTGGCCCTA
The DNA here is from genome assembly GCF_026168435.1 of Sesamum indicum. Lineage (NCBI taxonomy): Eukaryota > Viridiplantae > Streptophyta > Magnoliopsida > Lamiales > Pedaliaceae > Sesamum > Sesamum indicum. Next base: position 25,716,136 of record NC_142662.1, read on the forward strand.
TAGATACTACACTTTCTATAAAATATACTAAACAGATCAACAATCAACACATAAAAAATTTAAAATATATGTCGTACTCACTTATATACAATATGTAAAATAACTCAGTGTAGCATGAATTTAGCCACAAAAATCTATTCAAGAGGCTTCGAGATTTAGTTGCATTTTCCAAATAAGTATAACCAAGTGCTTCTCATTACGACTGTCCATAAAAATAAATATAAAAGAGAGGGAGAGAAAAATCGTATCTATAGTTGGTACACAAATAAGTCATCATTAAATATTATTTTTGACAAATACCATTTAATACATAATACATATATATTTATGATACTAGAATTACAGCTTATGACTTAATTGATGTGTCGTTGTGTAAGGTACGACTTAAGAAATGGAGGCATTGAAAACTCCTAAAACTCTTTATTTATAATTAGTATAGAATAATTGTTCGCACCATATAATTTTAAAATTAGGAAATTTCAATTTTATTATTTGACTAAAATTTTCAAGTATAAATATTTGGGTTAGGTATGATTAGATAGAGATGGGACGCAGACGTGGTAGCACGTGCGTTTATGATGATTCTATTTTATGGAAAAGGTCAAAACAGTGTGACAGAATCTACCACTTTGCCTACCAATTTTTGGATGCTTATAATAAGCGATGGATGGTCAGATCTTACTTTTTTTTTTTTTTATAAAATAATATTAGTTACCACGAAACATAATACTGTGTATATGTAATTAAATAATTAAATACATTAAAAAAATATTTAAAAATAAAAATATATAATTAAAAATAAATAAAATAATTAACGTGAGTTGAACTGCAGAATGAATATAATACGACAAATCTTTTAATTAAGTAATTGTCCTTATTATTTTAAAATTAATTGAGTCGAGTTTGATTGAATTTAAAATAGTTTGAATACTTTTTTTTTAAGATTTAATTTGTTAAATTAAGTGAATTTAAATAAATTTTAATTGGTCCGTTTGAATCGAATTAAACCCTAATTTCAAGTACTAACCCAAGGCCTAAGTGTCGGTTAGATCCGACGGGAGCTGCAGAATACGAGCTCAAATGGTACTAATCGGGTTCGATAAGTAATTCATGGACCATCAAGATCCGATCCATTTTGTTCAGGTTCGCGATCCGATGAACTAATCACCCGACTCTTCGCTGGGTTCGCTCTCGCCTCAGGGCATTCTTCTTGGGAAATTGTTTCAGTATTTCAGAATCCATGAACCGTCTTCCGAGACGTTATACCGTAAGTTGCGATTCTACTGGCTATCATCGGAATCCACGCTTTAGTTTCTTGAACTCGAAATTGATCGAGAAATTACTGCTGTCATGTTAGCTTGGAGGCTTCAGGGGTTTCGCTGTGCAGAGTGGAAAGGGAACCCCTTTGCAAAATTTGAAGATTGAAGGGATTAAAGACATCATAGCTGTTGCTTCCGGCAAAGGAGGCGTTGGCAAGTCTACTACAGCCGGTACTTTGTGACCGTTTCTTGTTTTTTGAAAAAAGAAATTGTAGTTTTGGGATGATTTCTTATAGGTGAAATGTGTGTATGAAGTGATTCTTCTTGGGTTGCCTTTGTGTCTGAAATATGGGTTTGTGGTAATGTTGTCAATTTGGGTTTTTGACGTTCCTACAGTGTGATGTTTCTATATGCTGTAAATTTGTAGTTAATTTGGCGGTTTCACTGGCAAATAAGTGTCAGCTTAAAGTTGGGCTGCTCGATGCTGATGTCTACGGGCCGTCGATTCCTATCATGATGAAACTCCGTGGAAAGCCTGAAGTGAGTGCAGGTGGTGCTTTAATGGCCTTACTATGCATTCTAACACTTTTTATACTTTGTTGGTTGTTTCAGTAAGTTAGATAAGTTATCTTCTTGGCTCCTGCATTCTCCTTGCAATTTGATTTTCGTTGTCTGTGTTTAAGGAAGTGATCAGTAGGACTAGCACTTGTTAGATGTTATGGCAATTTCTTATTCGAATAGTCTTGACAGGTTATGTTGAGGTATTAATAACACCCGGATTTAAGTTTCTGAAGCAATGGAGATCAATGGGCTAGTTTGTTTAGGACTCATTTTCTGGGATTTTAGATATGTCGTTGCTATCAATCTTCCCATGTTAATTATTCTTTTATGAAATTCCCCGAGTTTTGAGTTTTCTCTCTGAGGCCTGCCAAGAAACTCACTGCTGTCTCTGTGTTGTATGTGTCAAGTAAATTTCTTAGACTTCCAGCAGCATGTAGGCCAGTAGCGTGATATGAGGAACAGGCCTCTTAGTTCTTCTGGAAAATGTTATCTAGTTTGAATTATAAACGATTTTTGAGCAAGTATCTCCCTGAGAAAGTACTTGACAAGGTGTCCTCTCTACCAGATGCTAGTTTGTTGATTGATGTTTCTGAGTCCACTTTACCTTGAAACTGAGGTATCTTGCCTATCTTGTTTTACACATCTTATTGAGGTAGCATACTGCCCATTGGTCCGTGTGTCCACTTATTTTGGGGTTTCATTTGCAAATCTTTAGGATGACACCTCTTATGCTTATTTGCTTAATGTGTATAGTGAATGCGCATAATCTGTGTGGAGTAGCAACCACTTCCTAACATTTAGGAACTTTTTTTTCTTTTTAACATTTTTCTGCTTTTCTGGTGATACTTCTTGGCAGATAAGAAAATGATCCCAATTGAAAACTATGGAGTCAAATGCATGTCAATGGGATCTCTTGTCGCAGAAGGGGAGGCAATTGTCTGGAGAGGTCCTATGGCAAGTATATGCTTTTGTCTTCGTTTGGCTTTAGCAGGTTGTTCTTCACCTGCCTATTTTTTCATTAATTTAGTTTTTGAGATAATAAAATCGAAACTTTTTGCTAGCAAAGTGATACCTCTTATGATTTATATATGCGTCCTTTGGTTGGCGATGACAGCTGATGGAAAGCATCCTATTATTTTGGATGGATGCCACCAAAATCAAGTCATATTTGATAGACCTTTTATCCCTTCAGGTCATGAAAGCACTGGAACAGATGACGAGAGGAGTTCATTGGGGGAACCTAGATATTCTTGTGGTAGACATGCCACCTGGCACTGGTGATGCTCAGATTTCCATATCCCAGAGATTGCAGTTGTCAGGTAGTTGGAACTTTGGAAGTAGTTTTTCATGGTTCAGCCTAAAAAGAATTGCTGCAAGCAATTTATTGTCATACAAGTAATAATGCTCATGCATTCATGTGCAATCAGTTATATGATGCAACTGGAAATACATGCTTTATTGTCTAATGGGATGTTTGCTTGGGGTTTTATCTACCTTTTTGTTAAGGAGAATCAGCTCATTAATTTTTGTCAGTGTACCAAGTGTTAGAATTTTCTTTCTTCCACTATGCCTTAATTCTTTGATTTGATAAATAACTGATCTATAAGAGCAATTTCGGCTTGTCACAGGAGCATTAATTGTTTCAACTCCTCAAGATGTTGCATTAATGGATGCTCGAAGAGGTGTTAAAATGTTCTCACAAGTCAACGTGCCGGTATAACCATATCTGGATCTATGTAGTTTGTGTTCGCATATTTGTTTGTGATGCGTGCAATCTCTCATTTCACCGAGACAAAAATAGACTGTAGGCCTTGCTGTTTGCATCAACTTGTTTTAGAAAGGAGATGAGGTGTTACCTTGAAAGGAATTTTTGGCCAACATATGCTTTTCTCCCTCTCTCTCTCACACACGCACACATTATGTGTGTGTCTCGTAACTGCTTCACATGTGGTTGAGTTTGTCCTGAAGATAGTCAAATTATAGCATTTCCAGTATGTATTACATGAATGCTTGTGTCTGATGGATGTAGAGGCTAACTGTCAGGAAAAGAAAGTTGTTGTACCCCCCCCCCCCCCAGAGTAAGGGAACAGAAACTTGTGTTACTTGGTGTTCAATGATTGCAACCTTTTACTACTTTTGACAACACTAAAACATTTGTTAGTTCGATTTAGCATTCTAACCTTTGCACCAATTTTCTTTCTTTCTTTCTTTCTTTTGTTTTTTTGTTTTGTTTTTTTTTTTTAATTTGGATTTTGTATATTAGATTACTATTGTTGGATATGCGTTGCAGATTTTAGGAATCCTGGAGAACATGAGTTACTTTAAATGTCCAAACTGTTCTGAGCCTTACTACATATTTGGTAAAGGCGGAGCTCAAAAGACTGCTGAAGAAATGGGTATGAAGTTTCTTGGAGAGGTATTGCTGCCAAATCGGTCTTTTACTCTGTACTCGTATACTATTTTCTCGGTAGTTACAATGTCTACAAGTATGACGAAAGGCAGAAATCTTTCTTTTCCCATCCATTAATTCAAGGCCATGATTAGCAGCTGACTTGTGCCATGATAATCTCCCTTAAATCTATGTGGTGATGATAAATATGGACAACTCTTCTGTGTGAAAGAAATATTCTCGATGTCCTAGACAGGCTTAATGATACTTAACGTGGCATGTTGTTCATCTTAATCTGTTACTGCTCTAGTAGGTACCATTGGAGACGAGGATCAGAAGTGGCTCTGATGAAGGCGTCCCTGTTGTGATATCCAATCCTGATTCTTCCATATCCCATGTCTACAGCGATGTGGCGAAAAAAGTGATCAGCAGGCTTGAAGAATTAACCAAAGAGCAATACCTCCGGCCTGAAATAAACATATAGAGTATGCAACTAACTCCATATATGTCCTTGACTAAACTACGATGCTTGCATTATATAGTTTGACTTTGATTGCTTACCCAACAGCTTTTTTTCTTTTTCTGTTTTTTTACATGAAAAAGTTAGTTCTTTCTCAAGCTCATAAAGACCTCAAACATGGTTACGACATCAGAAAAGAGTTTTGCCGACTGACAGGCTACCGTCTGAATTCGGTTCGATCTTCGTGTGCTGTGCTACAGACAGATCTTTTTGTAATTTCACTGCTCTTCTAACTTTGCTAGTCAGGAATTGAATTTTATGTTGTTATGGAGTTTTGACCAACAACTGCACAGATTCTCCCCCTCTTTTTTAACGATTGATTTATTCTTTACTTTTTCTATGGGGGTATTAAAACTTTAAATAGTTATAATTATCTGATATGATATCTTATTATATAATTCTTAGTAAATTGTTGTGATTGTAGTCCCCTATATCTCATGTTAAAATCAATTAATACTCATTAATCCTTAACGCTTATTCCCCTCCCCCAACCCTTATGCTGATAAAGAAATTGAGTATTTTAAAAAATATATTTAAAAGTTTAAGTATGTAGTAAACAATTTAATTCAACTGTTTCCTTTTTTGGTTTTCTTAATATTAAAAGTATAATCTTTTCAACTTTGATTTAAAAAATAATTAATATTGATACATATTGGAGTCCAACAAAACTATAATGGTCTTCCTAGGATTAAAGAGGGCTACCGTGCAAAATAGGAGTTAATATTTTCATGTTTAAATCAGTAATCGAGAATTTTAAAATGATGCAAGAACAATAGTGCAATAATCGAAGTGACTTGATAAAATATTAAAATGAGGTAATAATAATTTTGTAGAGTGGGAAAATGCACAAGAGATCCTTTGAAAATCAGAGAAAAGAGTATGTAAAAATGAGTGATACTTGTTACTGTTATAACTGCACAATAATCTCTATTTACAAAATCGTAGGACAACAAAATTTGAAAGTGGATACACCGTATGATAAACCGTTTTTAAAATGAATATGAATGTAATCATATCCAGTGGTTTTTATTATATTTTATAGTTTAATGGGTGAATAGGAAGTTTTATATTTGATGCGTTTGATTTAGGCAGCGAAAACGAAAAGTGTAATTATTCCTATTAAAAAATAATTCTTGAAATACAAAATTGAGGAAAGGTTATCCTGTTCTCGGTGAGGGTCTCCGGATTCTGATCCTTCACTTCCAGTGGTGGGGTTGAGAGTGAACCGAACTGCGACTCCGACTATTCCCTGTTTGGCTGCCCCGCTTTCCTCTTCCAATTTTATTCTCTATATCAGGTTTACGGTATTGTTCAATCTCGATAATATCTCTGCATTTTTATTCTCATAATCAGGTTGCATCCTCTCATCCTCCACCGACCCATTGCCATAGCTCAGAGAATTAAGGCGCGGCTTCGGAAAAGGAATTTCAATTCCTCTACATTTCAAAACCGAATAATAACAGAAACTTCTTCTCGCTAGAGACGGAGATAATCTAGGGGTGTGGAGGGTGTTTGGGTAGGGCGAAGAAAAGAGGGCATAATTGGATTTAAGGGATAATGCAACCTGATTATGCATTCAGGAAATGGGTCAGCAGAGGCGAGAGGGAAAAATGCAGAGATATTATCGAGATTGAACAATACCGTAAACCTGATATAGAGAATAAAATTGGAAGAGGAAAGCGGGGCAGCCAAACAGGGAATAGTCGGAGTCGCAGTTCGGTTCACTCTCAACCCCACCACTGGAAGTGAAGGATCAGAATCCGGAGACCCTCACCGAGAACAGGATAACCTTTCCTCAATTTTGTATTTCAAGAATTATTTTTTAATAGGAATAATTACACTTTTCGTTTTCGCTGCCTAAATCAAACGCATCAAATATAAAACTTCCTATTCACCCATTAAACTATAAAATATAATAAAAACCACTGGATATGATTACATTCATATTCATTTTAAAAACGGTTTATCATACGGTGTATCCACTTTCAAATTTTGTTGTCCGTCGATTTTGTAAATAGAGATTATTGTGCAGTTATAACAGTAACAAGTATCACTCATTTTTACATACTCTTTTCTCTGATTTTCAAAGGATCTCTTGTGCATTTTCCCACTCTACAAAATTATTATTACCTCATTTTAATATTTTATCAAGTCACTTCGATTATTGCACTATTGTTCTTGCATCATTTTAAAATTCTCGATTACTGATTTAAACATGAAAATATTAACTCCTATTTTGCACGGTAGCCCTCTTTAATCCTAGGAAGACCATTATAGTTTTGTTGGACTCCAATATGTATCAATATTAATTATTTTTTAAATCAAAGTTGAAAAGATTATACTTTTAATATTAAGAAAACCAAAAAAGGAAACAGTTGAATTAAATTGTTTACTACATACTTAAACTTTTAAATATATTTTTTAAAATACTCAATTTCTTTATCAGCATAAGGGTTGGGGGAGGGGAATAAGCGTTAAGGATTAATGAGTATTAATTGATTTTAACATGAGATATAGGGGACTACAATCACAACAATTTACTAAGAATTATATAATAAGATATCATATCAGATAATTATAACTATTTAAAGTTTTAATACCCCCATAGAAAAAGTAAAGAATAAATCAATCGTTAAAAAAGAGGGGGAGAATCTGTGCAGTTGTTGGTCAAAACTCCATAACAACATAAAATTCAATTCCTGACTAGCAAAGTTAGAAGAGCAGTGAAATTACAAAAAGATCTGTCTGTAGCACAGGACACGAAGATCGAACCGAATTCAGACGGTAGCCTGTTAGTCGGCAAAACTCTTTTCTGATGTCGTAACCATGTTTGAGGTCTTTATGAGCTTGAGAAAGAACTAACTTTTTCATGTAAAAAAACAGAAAAAGAAAAAAAGCTGTTGGGTAAGCGATCAAAGTCAAACTATATAATGCAAGCATCGTAGTTTAGTCAAGGACATATATGGAGTTAGTTGCATACTTTATATGTTTATTTCAGGCCGGAGGTATTGCTCTTTGGTTAATTCTTCAAGCCTGATGATCACTTTTTTCGCCACATCGCTGTAGACATGGGATATGGAAGAATCGGGATTGGATATCACAACAGGGACGCCTTCATCAGAGCCACTTCTGATCCTCGTCTCCAATGGTACCTACTAGAGCAGTAACAGATTAAGATGAACAACATGCCACGTTAAGTATCATTAAGCCTGTCTAGGACATCGAGAATATTTCTTTCACACAGAAGAGTTGTCCATATTTATCATCACCACATAGATTTAAGGGAGATTATCATGGCACAAGTCAGCTGCTAATCATGGCCTTGAATTAATGGATGGGAAAAGAAAGATTTCTGCCTTTCGTCATACTTGTAGACATTGTAACTACCGAGAAAATAGTATACGAGTACAGAGTAAAAGACCGATTTGGCAGCAATACCTCTCCAAGAAACTTCATACCCATTTCTTCAGCAGTCTTTTGAGCTCCGCCTTTACCAAATATGTAGTAAGGCTCAGAACAGTTTGGACATTTAAAGTAACTCATGTTCTCCAGGATTCCTAAAATCTGCAACGCATATCCAACAATAGTAATCTAATATACAAAATCCAAATTAAAAAAAAAAAAACAAAACAAAAAAACAAAAGAAAGAAAGAAAGAAAGAAAATTGGTGCAAAGGTTAGAATGCTAAATCGAACTAACAAATGTTTTAGTGTTGTCAAAAGTAGTAAAAGGTTGCAATCATTGAACACCAAGTAACACAAGTTTCTGTTCCCTTACTCTGGGGGGGGGGGGGGGGTACAACAACTTTCTTTTCCTGACAGTTAGCCTCTACATCCATCAGACACAAGCATTCATGTAATACATACTGGAAATGCTATAATTTGACTATCTTCAGGACAAACTCAACCACATGTGAAGCAGTTACGAGACACACACATAATGTGTGCGTGTGTGAGAGAGAGAGGGAGAAAAGCATATGTTGGCCAAAAATTCCTTTCAAGGTAACACCTCATCTCCTTTCTAAAACAAGTTGATGCAAACAGCAAGGCCTACAGTCTATTTTTGTCTCGGTGAAATGAGAGATTGCACGCATCACAAACAAATATGCGAACACAAACTACATAGATCCAGATATGGTTATACCGGCACGTTGACTTGTGAGAACATTTTAACACCTCTTCGAGCATCCATTAATGCAACATCTTGAGGAGTTGAAACAATTAATGCTCCTGTGACAAGCCGAAATTGCTCTTATAGATCAGTTATTTATCAAATCAAAGAATTAAGGCATAGTGGAAGAAAGAAAATTCTAACACTTGGTACACTGACAAAAATTAATGAGCTGATTCTCCTTAACAAAAAGGTAGATAAAACCCCAAGCAAACATCCCATTAGACAATAAAGCATGTATTTCCAGTTGCATCATATAACTGATTGCACATGAATGCATGAGCATTATTACTTGTATGACAATAAATTGCTTGCAGCAATTCTTTTTAGGCTGAACCATGAAAAACTACTTCCAAAGTTCCAACTACCTGACAACTGCAATCTCTGGGATATGGAAATCTGAGCATCACCAGTGCCAGGTGGCATGTCTACCACAAGAATATCTAGGTTCCCCCAATGAACTCCTCTCGTCATCTGTTCCAGTGCTTTCATGACCTGAAGGGATAAAAGGTCTATCAAATATGACTTGATTTTGGTGGCATCCATCCAAAATAATAGGATGCTTTCCATCAGCTGTCATCGCCAACCAAAGGACGCATATATAAATCATAAGAGGTATCACTTTGCTAGCAAAAAGTTTCGATTTTATTATCTCAAAAACTAAATTAATGAAAAAATAGGCAGGTGAAGAACAACCTGCTAAAGCCAAACGAAGACAAAAGCATATACTTGCCATAGGACCTCTCCAGACAATTGCCTCCCCTTCTGCGACAAGAGATCCCATTGACATGCATTTGACTCCATAGTTTTCAATTGGGATCATTTTCTTATCTGCCAAGAAGTATCACCAGAAAAGCAGAAAAATGTTAAAAAGAAAAAAAAGTTCCTAAATGTTAGGAAGTGGTTGCTACTCCACACAGATTATGCGCATTCACTATACACATTAAGCAAATAAGCATAAGAGGTGTCATCCTAAAGATTTGCAAATGAAACCCCAAAATAAGTGGACACACGGACCAATGGGCAGTATGCTACCTCAATAAGATGTGTAAAACAAGATAGGCAAGATACCTCAGTTTCAAGGTAAAGTGGACTCAGAAACATCAATCAACAAACTAGCATCTGGTAGAGAGGACACCTTGTCAAGTACTTTCTCAGGGAGATACTTGCTCAAAAATCGTTTATAATTCAAACTAGATAACATTTTCCAGAAGAACTAAGAGGCCTGTTCCTCATATCACGCTACTGGCCTACATGCTGCTGGAAGTCTAAGAAATTTACTTGACACATACAACACAGAGACAGCAGTGAGTTTCTTGGCAGGCCTCAGAGAGAAAACTCAAAACTCGGGGAATTTCATAAAAGAATAATTAACATGGGAAGATTGATAGCAACGACATATCTAAAATCCCAGAAAATGAGTCCTAAACAAACTAGCCCATTGATCTCCATTGCTTCAGAAACTTAAATCCGGGTGTTATTAATACCTCAACATAACCTGTCAAGACTATTCGAATAAGAAATTGCCATAACATCTAACAAGTGCTAGTCCTACTGATCACTTCCTTAAACACAGACAACGAAAATCAAATTGCAAGGAGAATGCAGGAGCCAAGAAGATAACTTATCTAACTTACTGAAACAACCAACAAAGTATAAAAAGTGTTAGAATGCATAGTAAGGCCATTAAAGCACCACCTGCACTCACTTCAGGCTTTCCACGGAGTTTCATCATGATAGGAATCGACGGCCCGTAGACATCAGCATCGAGCAGCCCAACTTTAAGCTGACACTTATTTGCCAGTGAAACCGCCAAATTAACTACAAATTTACAGCATATAGAAACATCACACTGTAGGAACGTCAAAAACCCAAATTGACAACATTACCACAAACCCATATTTCAGACACAAAGGCAACCCAAGAAGAATCACTTCATACACACATTTCACCTATAAGAAATCATCCCAAAACTACAATTTCTTTTTTCAAAAAACAAGAAACGGTCACATAGTACCGGCTGTAGTAGACTTGCCAACGCCTCCTTTGCCGGAAGCAACAGCTATGATGTCTTTAATCCCTTCAATCTTCAAATTTTGCAAAGGGGTTCCCTTTCCACTCTGCACAGCGAAACCCCTGAAGCCTCCAAGCTAACATGACAGCAGTAATTTCTCGATCAATTTCGAGTTCAAGAAACTAAAGCGTGGATTCCGATGATAGCCAGTAGAATCGCAACTTACGGTATAACGTCTCGGAAGACGGTTCATGGATTCTGAAATACTGAAACAATTTCCCAAGAAGAATGCCCTGAGGCGAGAGCGAACCCAGCGAAGAGTCGGGTGATTAGTTCATCGGATCGCGAACCTGAACAAAATGGATCGGATCTTGATGGTCCATGAATTACTTATCGAACCCGATTAGTACCATTTGAGCTCGTATTCTGCAGCTCCCGTCGGATCTAACCGACACTTAGGCCTTGGGTTAGTACTTGAAATTAGGGTTTAATTCGATTCAAACGGACCAATTAAAATTTATTTAAATTCACTTAATTTAACAAATTAAATCTTAAAAAAAAAGTATTCAAACTATTTTAAATTCAATCAAACTCGACTCAATTAATTTTAAAATAATAAGGACAATTACTTAATTAAAAGATTTGTCGTATTATATTCATTCTGCAGTTCAACTCACGTTAATTATTTTATTTATTTTTAATTATATATTTTTATTTTTAAAATATTTTTTTAATGTATTTAATTATTTAATTACATATACACAGTATTATGTTTCGTGGTAACTAATATTATTTTATAAAAAAAAAAAAAAGTAAGATCTGACCATCCATCGCTTATTATAAGCATCCAAAAATTGGTAGGCAAAGTGGTAGATTCTGTCACACTGTTTTGACCTTTTCCATAAAATAGAATCATCATAAACGCACGTGCTACCACGTCTGCGTCCCATCTCTATCTAATCATACCTAACCCAAATATTTATACTTGAAAATTTTAGTCAAATAATAAAATTGAAATTTCCTAATTTTAAAATTATATGGTGCGAACAATTATTCTATACTAATTATAAATAAAGAGTTTTAGGAGTTTTCAATGCCTCCATTTCTTAAGTCGTACCTTACACAACGACACATCAATTAAGTCATAAGCTGTAATTCTAGTATCATAAATATATATGTATTATGTATTAAATGGTATTTGTCAAAAATAATATTTAATGATGACTTATTTGTGTACCAACTATAGATACGATTTTTCTCTCCCTCTCTTTTATATTTATTTTTATGGACAGTCGTAATGAGAAGCACTTGGTTATACTTATTTGGAAAATGCAACTAAATCTCGAAGCCTCTTGAATAGATTTTTGTGGCTAAATTCATGCTACACTGAGTTATTTTACATATTGTATATAAGTGAGTACGACATATATTTTAAATTTTTTATGTGTTGATTGTTGATCTGTTTAGTATATTTTATAGAAAGTGTAGTATCTATAGGGCCAAATCTTTGTATTAATTTCATATATGTAACTAAATTACACTAATCCATGATACTATTATAATTACATTTTAAAGGAAAATTCGAAGAAAACAAGTGATAAAATTCAATAATTGGAAAGTGAAAAAAATAAAACGCATAGGAGTGTGTCACCTACACATAGGACGACAGGAGTTCTTGTTTTACATACGAGAGAAATTATATCCAAGCAACTTGCTCACCGAAGCAATAACAAGGTATTGCTGTCGCATTTTGACAACCATAAAATTGCTACACATTTGTGGCGCTTAAAGACAACAGAATTTGTATGATGCATCATATGTTGTTTCGCCTGTTGATGGGCCGCCAAAGCAACTAGATTTGGGATGACTCGATCTACAGAAGCAATTAAAGAAAGAAGTTGACAATATATAACAGAACAGTGCAGAAACTAAGCTATCCTAACAACTGCTGATCAGTTGACCTAGAGGTTGAATTAATATGCTCAAAATCAGGGGGACTTTTAGATAATAACTTTTCTTCTCCTAACATAGATAATCAAGCTAAATGGCAAATTCAACATAAAAGTAGATAACACCAGGGGGGTGGCTTAAATTGTATGCCTGGAAGCTACCAAAAAAAACAACTGCCAAAAGCAACAGAGGAGATTGGGTAAACGATTCACAATCACCTGGACTACATAGAAAAGACAAGGTCAACAGTACCTGATACAGAATCATCGACTATCTAATACAACTCTACACCAGCAAGTTAACTTCTAATAATTGAAAGCCTTGTTATCTAAAGCCAAAATCCATCCGTAAATAGAGCAGCATTTCATCTCTAGTAGCCATAACTGGTGCCATACATAGAACCATAATCTCCATTGGGCGCATGGCCAGCTTGACCAGCTGTGTTAGATGTTGAAGAACCATAAACTGGACCCTGAGGGGCATAGGGATTATAACCTTGACTTGGTGGTCCTCCAGCAGTATTCTGTGAACTGGTTACCGCATCAGCAATAGAATTCTGTTCATATAACGGAACGATAATTCATAAGAATAGTCATAGTGGAAAAAGTACCAGTACACAGTACAACAGGACCTATCAAGGATGTCAAAGATTCTTGGTCTATAGGAACTAAAGACCACCAAGTCATGATAAATAACACATCACATGATAAATTTCTTCAGATGTTAGATCTATATAACTTGGGGAAAGTAACACAACAGAATCTTCTCAAGGCCAGAAAACTTAAAGAGCAAATACTTGCAGATAAGAATAAGAATGGAACTAGGAAATACCTGTATCAACTGTTGGGCTGCTTGAACTTGCGCTGCCGAGCCATTTATTTCAACCGTCATCTCACCAGGAACACCCCTTGTTTCCTGTATTGCAATAGTTGCACCACTAGCACGACGAATATAACTAATATTTGCACCATTAACACCAATGACAGCATCAGCATATGATAATGGAATTTGCATGTTCTGTGTGACCTATAAAAAATAAGATGGAAAGAGAGCATCAATGGTCATGAGAACTGAAGAAGTAAACCACTCTGACAGTTAAGACCAATGCCTTTCCAACATCCTCAGACGATGTAGAGGTAGTGTTGGAGCAATGTGTACAATGCAATCACAGCTAGAAACATGCCCTGAGCCTACAGATCAATTTCCAAATTTACATCATCCCTTCACATCTTATGATTCGGGTATTATCCAACAAATTGCAGATAAAAATACAGTCAGCCAACAATTTCAGCCTTCAAAGGTCTAGAGGAAAAGCAGCAGTATGACACATGTTACATTAGAGATACAGCCAAATGACAACTCTTGATAATCTTGCAATAGGCAGTTATTAAAATATATAGAAGAACCAATCAAAATACTATATTGAAGAAAATCATTCATATCTTCCATCCTTCACTAATGAAAATTAGAGAAGCATTCTACGGACTGAATTGCGTGGATGAGATTGAAGCAAAATCTACCTTTGCAATAACTGCTTGTTGGGGGTGCAGGTTATTTGTGTGAGCTCCCACCGGCACATCTCTGCCATAACTAGGTGGGCCGGAGCGAGGCTGCTTCTCCAGAGGAGGCAAGTCTACACGTGGATAGTAACTATCATATTGACGAGGCGGAGGTGCCATGAATGGAGCGTTCGACCCATAACCAAGTTGACCAGGATTCATGGGGAAAGCTGAAGGAGGAAGTCCCCAGGATTGGGATGGGGGAATGTTTTGATTTGCTCGAGAATTTGGCTGTTGCATCTGATCAGGTGAAGTAATAACTTCCGTTAATATGGATAGGGAAGATGCCGAAGACCATAAAATGCTTAAATTCTTCTATAGGACTTGCCTGCATTTCAAATACTCCAATAACGCTTCGATCTACCAAAAATTTCCTAAGATGTGTACCAATTAATTCAACAGCCTTATGCAAACCTTCCGGTTCACCCTGTATCTCAACTACACTGTCATCTGGTAGAGCAACTGCAGGCAAGTTCTCTGCAAAAATGATTTTGAGACAAAAGGCAAGCTCTTAGAATATATTGATTATGTAATCTGTTCAGTGTATAATTCAAAATTCACACAGAGGCCCTATAGTTCATAAAAGCAGATATATCCATATTCATAGATCAAGGTCAAGTAAACTTCAATATACATCCATGTGGACACTAAAAAAGTGCATATACTCCATACTCTGCCAAAGAGCTCAAACTTGTGTATTAACTCCCTGGGTAAACACAGGACTTAAAGCAAAATTATCCACTACAACACTCTGAAAGGGTGCAATTGTTGTTAGATAAGTGATTGACATTTTCACAAGGTATGTATCCAGAAAGCATTAAATACAAGCTTAGCCATGGAGAATAGATAGTCTCAAGGATTAAGTAAGATGAATGTACATGAGCAATTGAACAACTAGGAACCTGAATCATTGAATCTGAATCAACAGGAAAAGAGTTTGATAGCAACAATTACCAGCACATACAGTCATAGAAAAGTTACCTCCTCCAAGAACTCGAATAGTACAATGTGAATCATCTTGAATTGATTTTATAGTGGCACCCTGCTTCCCAATTAAACTGCCAGCCTGCGTAGCTGCGACAAGAAGTCTTGTGCAAACTGTTCCCCCTGATGGTGCATTGGATGGATCTGAGTCTGCATCAACAATGCGTTTATGGATCTTGAGAAGCCCGTCCAAAGCAGGTGGAATTGGAAGATCTGGCTCCTCCTTTGCAGATACCATTACCTGATAAAGATGGTGAAAGGTGTTATTTCTTAAAGAAGCATTACAGTAATCCTTTTCAATATAAAATTTGCATATGCGGTAACCATAGTTGTAAAATCAGAAGGCCAGATTTGTCTGCATCCAACAAAAGAGATGTGGGATGATACTTTATGCATGGCTTGACATATGCAACTATCCATTGCTGGAAAGCATATATGTCGAACTCAGGTCATTCAAGATGATAAATATTGTAAAAATGCCCAAGAACTTTACATAATTTTCATTGATGCAAGCATTTTGCACAATCACCATTGTGCAAAATAATTCTGCAGCATACAGGACCACTTAGTGGAAAGCCCATATCACATATTACTCTCTCTATATTACTAATCAAACTGGAAGTGACTTGTGGTTCACAATTTCAACGGTATGGGAATTGTTTATTTTCATCATAAGGTCTAGCACTAACTATAATATTTACTCTAACACCTAAATATGCAGCATAATATGAAGAGGATAAAATGCAATCAGGATTAACAAGTATATGCTCATGATTGCCAATTAACAAGTAAAAGATGCATATTTGAAAGACTTCCAGTGTTCACATCACATAGAATCCAGAATGTATGAAGAAGTTGTGCTACTTCTCAAGATAATATATGGGCAGAAACACGTAGAATAGGGAAAACGGAGCTATGTCCTAAGTTTAACACATGTTTTGGGTGTTAGCATTGATATTTACCTGTTGATGAAAGATTTTATAATGTAATTTAACAATCATGCAGCTTTTAATTTATTCTCACTGTATCCTTTTTATTAGTAACTCCTGTTTGTCGAATTATCTAAAATAAATCTACACTTGGTTAGGTAAAGCATCTTATGAGTCCACTACATTGTTGTTTCTCTGTAGAGTTTACAACTTTTGCAAGACACCAATCTACCAAGTTCTGAAGTTACCAGATATAGAGCAATGCTTCTTGGTACAGATGTCCGCACAAAAATCAATCTGACATATAGTCAGAAGGACATATCAGCACTTGCAATTGCTCAATACTCATCGCTGCAATCTGGATCTTTGATTCTTCTGGTTTCTTGGCCACATGATAGATTGAAATCTTGCTTAATATGCAAAACCTGCACGGATTCATTTTGGTCACCATAGTAAAGAGAACCTCTTGTTTAACATTGGTTGTATGAATATTAATTGATTTAAATTGGGATATATTTGGCATCCAACTTGTCCCATAATGTTATGTTTTTCAATGTTTCATTCATACGTCTGAATAAAGTCAAGCTCTTCCCTCTTGTGATGATATTCTTAGTCATATAAGCTTTCCAGTCCCCAACACATGAAGTTGAATAAAAATGTATTCAGGCTTAATACTTGAACAAAATAGTTTCCAGCTGATTCTTTAAATTTTTAGCTGCAGTCTCCTCATAGATAGAATCTAACAATAATGAAGTTATATAAGGATACTTAACTGCTGAAAACATGCAAACAGTGCCAGAAAAGCATCTGAAATCTTTCCCAACATCTGGATGAATAATATAACTACTTGTGCCTAAACATCATGCAGTTGTTAGACATATCGGGTGCTTCACAGAATATAAGCAAGTATAACATCAGAAGCAGATGATCTGCAAGTCAGACGACTGGTACAACATACACAGGCCTTCTAAACATAGAAGTATTCTGAATATTACAACATTGGACAAGCAATACAATTTCATCATCAGCATAAGCATGTAAGCAAGATGAATCACTTAACGACTTTCTGAAGAAGTTTCTCAGAATCATCATAACATTTAAAATTCCGAAACAGAAATCATGAAGCAAGAAAGATACTTTTAATAAAATTTGGGGAAGGGCAACAATAACTCACAGTTCTTTCAGTGGTCCCGGGAGGACCATCGAGAATCTTAATTCGAGCCTTTGTTTCCTCACATATTTTCTTAATATACTCTCCTTTGCGTCCAATGATACCACCAACCTTTTGAACAGGAACTAGCATCCTAAACACATTCTCTCCAGGCCATCCAGGCCATTTCTTTTCCTCAACAACACCTGAATCATCTTCATCTTCTTGCACTTCTTCTGGAGGATGCGAGTTCTCAGGCACATTATCCATCTCTTCCACATTACCTAAGTCCTGTTCCTCAAAATTTTCTTCTGCCATTTGCTGAAATGATAGATATTGAAAATTTGTCAAATCAAACAAATAAATCACAAGCAAAATTCTCTCAACTTTTACATCAAAAAGATTACAAAGGATATAAAGCTTCAAGGCATTACACAAATAGAGAAAGAAAACAGTACATTTATATATCTCACCACAAAATACAGATAAAAACAGACAAAATAATCTGCCATTCTAAGTCCCCAGGACCCTATGTTTTGGCAAAAAGCAAGTGGATATTGTAACTGGAACCAATAGTTTATTTGGGAAAGAAAAAATCAACTCATGGCAGCATATATAGCTTAGCCAATCTTATACTAAAATGCCAAAACCACAAATAAAGCTTCATGACTTCAACATTTCATAATGGTACAAAAACAAAATATACAGATAAGTAACTCGGAAATAAACAAGCCAAAACCATAATAATACTACCACAATTTTTGCAATACACTTCTTGCCTTAATCCAGGAACAACAAACATAGAAAGTACCAACCGCATATGTGCGCGCAACATGCTAATGGAGAAAACCAAAACCCCAATTAAACAACCTTTCCCTCTTTCTCCAACAGAGATTCATGCAAAGAGCCTCCATAACAAAATTAAAACAACGATCAAAACTAAGAACCCCCATTCCAGAATCTATACTTAAAAACCCTAACTCCATTGTTTGCACTAAAATCAAAATGCATATAACAGGAAAATCGACCCGAAAAACAAAAAGCCGACAGTACATAAGCAAATTAAACCAATGCCAATTGAATTTCCACGCAATCACGGGCAGTCGCAGACTTACAGAAATTTTGAGAAGTTCTGAACTCAGCAGAAGAAAGAGCGCACGCCGTGAGCGTGAGCGTCTAAGGGAGCGGGAATTGAATTGGAAACAAAAAATATCGGATAGGTTTTATTAAAAGCGGCGTCGAACGAAGTTTGGGTAGTTGCTCTTTACCCCCATACTTTTGCCTTATTTCAAAACTAGCCCTCCTACTTTTGGACAAATTCCATTTGTGCCACCAAAACTAAGTTGCAGAATTACTTGTGATACTCAAATCATGAAATCTCAATTTTTCATATGAAATCAGAAAAAAATTAATAGGATGAGGCCTAAAATAATCAGATTAGCATAATGTTTTTGTTGTCAATTGGGACATCATCAAAATTAAATTAAAATTATTTGTAAATATCGTATTATATTTGAACCTTCAATTTTCATAATAAAATAACAAAAGAATGAGACGAGCCACAAAACAGAAACATAATTAGTATAATTGAAGTCCTCGAATTGATTAGGAAAATGAGGTTGTATTATTCTAATTAACATAGTGTTTTGACAATACTCTTGTATAATTTTGACAAGATAAAGCGTCATTTGCTTGCCAAAATGTTGATGTTTTCAATCTTGTCTTACTTTTAACAAAGCCGCTTTACTTGCTACTTTCACACTTGTACATCAACCAACATTTTGCTAAACTTTCGGTACCACTCTAAATTATGTTCATTCATTACGTTTTATTTATTTATTTTGGCAAATTGAAGCAGAAAGTGCCATGAAAAATAACGAAATTAGAAGATTAAATGGTCATGGATACATATTATGTGTAATCCTTTGACACCCAAACTAATAAGCTGGATGATTACGATTTCAGTAAATTGATCTAATACTAGTTCTAAATCATGCATATCTTGATATATTGAATAACTCAAGACAAAATTTATCGATATATTTGTTTATTTATTAAGGAGAGCTCAATGTTAATTATGTATGAATTCATAATCAATGAGGTCGATTATAGAATTAAAGTCCGATGTGTGACTTGCGTTCATAAATTAAAAGGGTCACTGGTGAGGCACTATAGTCCTCTAACGTTTAGACTGATATTTTGGTCGATCTTGAATAAAAATACGAAACGCTTATCCTATTTTAATATTCTCGCGATATATAAAGATATTATTTTTTTTATAGTCTATTCATCTAAATACTTAACCTCATCTTACCTATATAATATATTAGAGCTTGAAGTTGAGAGGGAGGGGAAATTGAGGTGAGCTTCCCATGTAAGCTTGGCATAAAAGGTTGATGCATACCATCCCTCCTTTACCCTAGTGGGAACCTAAAGATATTTACTTTACTTGAGATTGGGAATAAGAGACAAAGTCAACCCCTTTTTAATCAAAGTCAACCTTCAAAGGGAACTAATACTCTGCTTTTTCAAAATTTTTCATTTGAAAATTTTATATGATTTACTCTAATCAAGAAAAAGTAATTAGCACTAAAATATGGGTTCTCGACCAACTCAAGGAAAAAATCAGTGTCCCTGGCGTCGTGTCTCAAGCATAAACAGACCTATCCAAAATAATAAATTTTTTCATTATGATAAAAAATAAAAGAACATATCAATACTTGCATAAATATTACAATTATATGTATAAATCTTAAGGTACTAAACTAGATTACAACATTGGCTAGCTCTCTTCATGTGAGCGGTGATGTGCGTGAGTACTTAAAAGTGGATTTCCCTGTCAAGTGAACCAAAGAGAGAATCTCTTACGTATATAAAGGACCCCATAAAAGATAATGCATGCCTAAATCATCCATCTCCTTCTACCCATTCCATGCTTCAATTGTTTCTTCACCTTTTGTTGCATATTCATATATGTTGAGGGGAATGTTGTCTGGTGCGAAATCTTTCGTCCAACAATGTTCGAATTGTTCATCGTAAATGAATGATTTCGGACCAGGCTTCATTCCCCTCAACCAAAAGAATCGAATAACTGCCAAAGTTCTTGTTGTGTGATTTCTTTGGGGTCTTCCAACTTTTTTCTGCAGAAAAATCATGGGCGGTAGGGGAAGCAGCATATCAACCATCTAGCTGCAGTGTTGATTCACTGAACATAAGGCAGATATTGTTTGAGAGCAGGTTCGTTCATATCCAATCTTATTTAGTGCTGATAAAAGAGAATATGTCGTTACAACTTACATATATACAGACAACTAACAAGTCTATATAGTATTATTACCTTGTTACATCTTGTCCATCTTATCTCTGCAGGATAATGAGTTGAGGGCGTTAAGGAGGTGTACTGGCTCATCTCTTTTCATCTTCTTGTTTTTCTCATTTTTTGCCTGCTCAAAGATGGTAGTCAGTGATGGGGAGTTCACATAATTGACAGAGATCTCAGGAGATATCAAACTAATGTGAAATGCAATGATCAGAGACACACACAAAAACATGTGGCAGCCACCTCCGATGGAATATTATCAGAATGAAAACAAGAAACGTACAACTAGGAGCTCCCAACGTTCTTCAGAAATATTTTTTTATAATTCGTATTTTCTATTATAAATTGATGTTGTTTCTAGTATTACACTCAAATATTTATAACACGGGTATAAAGTATTTCTCAGAGTATATGATCAGGCTCCTATTTCCTTTCCTAGTAATCGACCAGTGAAAGGTTAAAGCATGTCCAAGGACAACAAGGCAAAAGCCACTTCAGAGACGCAAGTACATATTTTTCCCAAATAAATGTGAAACACGTATAAATCTTTATATTGAGGATACCTATATTAAGAAACAATAAAGTATGATAAAGGTAAAGTTTATTAACTAATATTCAGGGTCAAGGTCATTGTATGAAGTCTCAAGATAGAGAATCACACATTTCCCACACCGTTTTATATCCTTTAAAAAGTGTCGGCCCACTTGGACAAAGATTTGTTCAAAAGACAAATATTCCCAACACAATCACACGGCCCTGTCATCCCTCACTCATCAATCACATGGAAAATGTCTTTATACTGCATGATGGTAGGACTAGTAATGTATCTGCTTAATTATATACTCATCAATAATTTCGAGAACAGTTTGCTATTGATATATCAAACCAAGCCCAAATTTTGGTCCCTTTTCTTTATTCCCTCGTATACCTAAATTTTTTTGACTAGAAGCTTATAGATTGGTAAATTGTGATGCAGAACGGTTGTTCCTGCATGCTCATTTTTAATGAACAAAGTGACTAGAGATATTTCAGCCATCTCACCTGGTTGGGCTAGTTCCTGTAAAAGTTCCTGGGCAATCCTTAAGCAGCAGGATGTTTGACTTGATCTGGAAGGTTAGAGATTTAGATCACTGGCTACAACTGATTCAGTTGGTAATAGCACACAATTTGAGTTCAAGAACAAAACTTACATCTTGTACACTTAGAAATATAATACAAGATAGAGAGCTGTAGAATCCTCTTCCACTTTGTAGCAGCACTACAGGGGCCCCAATAAACCACACACTGAAATTCTCTCAACCATAAATGATTCGGTAAGTGCTCATAATCCATCTTGAAATACTTATGACATCATCTAAATGCATGCCAAATCACAAGACCTGCATGACTATCAAAAGAACAACTTCAGAGATGAGATATTTTTATACAAACACAAGGATAGTTGTTATCACTTGCAACACTCAAGAGCAAGCAGATAGAGTTTCATATCTCGGTATTTGCAATCAATGAAATCCAAATAAGATTGACGATAGTTGATTTAAATTTCAAAAGTAAATAACAGTGAGTGGGCAGCATATCTAAGAGTCCTAACTAAGTGTTGCTCCAGAGAGTGATGAAATTAACTTTGGGAGATACCAAACTTTGATACCTTACCATCCAGCCAGTAATGACCACACCACGAAGGACCTCTGTTTGAAATAGCATGCCCATTTCCTATTTCTAGTCAGAAAATTCACAAATTCCAACTTCTCATTCATGCATCCTGAATTTGATCCAGTATCTTCTACTTTCATCTCGCTCTCTAAAATTACCTGCTGGCACCCCACATTCAGCATGTCATCCATTTCTCAGCCCTTGTTGGAAAATCTGGGAATCAATTGGAGAAATTTCGAATAACTCTTATCTTTTGACAATAAGTCCACAACTATACTTGCTGTATATGAATCTGGTGAAAATTTTCTCTTTGCCATTTTCTGAAGAAGCTCAACCACTTTCGGGGCGTCATTATTATTGCAGAACCCTCGCATAAGTGTATTGAAGGTAACTACATCAGGAGCACAACCTTTGTTTTCCATCTCTAGAAACAGATTGTTTGCCTTTTCTAGCTGTCCATCCTTGCAAAACCCATTTATCATGATGGAATAAGTATAAACTGTTGGTACTAAGCCCATCTCTGGAAACCTCGCAAACAGCTCACTGGCTAAGTCGAGTTGTCCTGCTTTGCACAATCCATCGAGTAGACAGTTACAGTTTAGACTGTTCAGCTTATGGCCAGACTTTTCTAGAGATCGAAACAAATCTATTGCCTCGTCAGGGCAATTGTTCTTGCCAAAACCATCCAATAATATACTATAGGTAGCAGAATCTGGTGTCAGGTCATGATCTTTCATCTTAGAATAAAGTTTTCGTGCATCCTCAACTTTACCTGCTTGAAATAGACCAGTTAACAGAATGTTGAAAGTAATTACTGTTGGCTTGTATTCCTTGCAGAGCATTTCGTTGAAAAGGTCCATCGCCTCTTTCAATTTATGACACTTGCAATACCCATTCATTAACACATTGTAGGTTTCAATATCTCTTTCATGGCCCTTAGCTGCCATTGAAACAAACAACTCTCTTGCATCATTAAGTCTGCCCTCCAGACAGTACCCATCCATCAAAGTGTTAAATGTAATAGAATCAGGCTTTTCACCCCTTCGAATCATCATCTCCAGCAAACCACTTGCTTCATTAGTTTTCCCCTCCTTGCAAAGTGCATCTATCAACATATTAAATGTCATAACATTGGGACGAATACCTCGATCCATCATATGAATGAAGAACCCCTTCGCCTGCTCCCACTCGCCCATCTTACATAAACCATGAATTAATGCACCATACGCAACCACATCTGGCGAAATACCCCTACCCTCCATTTCCGAAAATAATTCTTTACCCTTTTCAACAAATCCCTCTTTACAAAGCCCATCAATAAGGCAAGAATAATAAATCAAACTGGGTTTAAATCTCAGTCCGAATCCCACATTTCCATTCACCAACTCTTCGTGCAACCTGAGAGCAACCCCTGCATTCCCACTCCTACATAACCCAGTAACCAAAGTCCCCCAAGTTTTCACATTAGGATAAACACCCATTCTGATTATTTTCCTCAACAACCCTACTGCATCACCAATCTTATCTTCCACACACAACCCTTTAATCAGCGAAGTAAATGTAACAATATTCGGATGGTAACCCCTCTTCAACATCCCACCCATAACAGCAAAACCAAGAGCAACTCTCTTCAAATCACAATAACTATTAATCAAAATATTCATTCCAATATACTCCGGCAATAAATTAGCTTCAACCATCCGATTGAACATAAAAAACAAATCTTCATACTTCTTGGCTTTGGCAACAGTGCCTAGCAGCGTGTTGAATGATGAAACGGGTGGTTGTGTCTGCATCTGGAGCATTTTGTCGAACTGTGCAAGCGCATCATTTACGTTCATCTTTCCGTCATTTCTGGGGGATTTCGGAAGCGGGATCTGGGGTCCGGTCCTGGATTTTGGGTGTATGAATTTCGTTGTAAGATTACATCTTTCAGAAGGTGTGGAGACAAGAGATGCTGCAGTAGAAGCTGCATACCGAGAAGACGTCCTGGAAACCATAGCTAGCTCATACACTTCAACGGAATTTCGAATGAGAGAGAACAGAGAGGGAAGTAGCAGCATTCAGGGCAGAACAACTCAGTTGGGCTGGGCCCGGGCCTGGGCCGTAGTCTTGTGGATCCGTTTACTTCAGAGGGCTGTTTGGGTGAGCTTAAAACATAAAATATTAAAAATTTAATTTAATTTTTTTTTAAAAAAGTAAAGAATACCAATTATTTTAACCTTACTTTAGTTATAAAATTATCATTGTTAATTGAGACATGCAGAGAGTCCAATTCTCCAAACTAACACGAAAGTTCTCTTTCTCCTCCTTCCATAACTGAGACATGCAGAGAGGTAAATTCTTCACTCACCAAATGTTGCACTCAACAACATATTTTCCTGTGAAAAAGATTGACATAATCATTACATGAATAATTTATGACTCTGTATTATCTTCTTTCGCCAGATTATATCAATGCCAACACCAAACCCACATACACACAGATGCTTATAGCCTCCTCCATCGGATTAAACATGGCAGCGGTGGTGCATTATTGCCACAAGAAAATACAAAATCAACGGATCATACCCCGTATAGAAGTTGCTATTGTCCAGGTAATGAGCATTGAAAGGATCTCTCACTATGTAGGTAATTGTATGTAATGAAAATCTTTTGTATATGGTTAACAAGTCGCATCTAGAACACAGAAAATTGCATCTTACACGCCTTACGTGGATGTCTAGACATGGACATCATTTAGATCCTTAACAGTGTGTCTTGTGTTTGTGTATGTACACGTGCAGCCAGACAAATGGGGTTCGGTGATAGAAGAGAATACCGAAATCTCAGCAAGTAGGCTTCTGATTACATTTTACAAGCTGAAGGGTCTGAAGACGAAATGTATGCTTATTTGGCGAACGAACCAGATTGCAATTCCCTATTGATCAAGCTGGTGGAGAGCAGGAGAGATGTAGCCTCAGTTACTTTGCATTTCACTGGAGACATGCTTCGTATATGCTTAGTCAGGCATGTCTTTAAGTTCTCATCTACCTCTATTTCGATCCACACCAGAAAATGCACTTCCTACGACATATTAACATCCTTCCAACATGTAACTCCAGGTGCTGGGTGCTGAAAGCAAGCTGAAAAAGAAGCTTAAGCACATTGTCATGGCAGCGACGAGGTAAGTTGCCCTGTCATGGAAATGAAAATAACATTAGGTATCCCAGATGGTTATTAACTTAGTGCATAACAAGTTTCAGATATCCAAATAAAACAGTTTTTCAGTAACAGAGTAGGTTATATACTATAATCTTGACTACGTTTCCGTGCTTTCTTCAATTAAGAGAATAGAGATTTTAAAAGGTGATAAAGGATCTGAAGGTGGCTAGAGTATTTAACACACTAGTGGAGGAGATGAAGGCTATTGGACTTGTATCCGTCGATGATTCACAGTGCAGGAATGTGATGGTTCCAATGGCTCATAAAGACAGGAGCCTAGTCCCCCTCCTCATGGGTGGTGGGATGGGGGCTGGAAAGAGTATTGTGCTCAAGGACATTCTCAAAGAGTAAGTTGATCTTATATCATGCAAAGAAAAAATTGATAGAACTACAGTCTTGTCTTTCTGCAAGAAGTAATTTTCTAGTGTGATTATTAATGTAGTTTGCAACTATGCTGGAACTGACCATTCTGGGCTGAAGCATCCGGAAATGCTGTTTTCATAGAGGCTGATGCCTTCAAGTAGTCGGACGTAATCTATAAAGCCCTTAGCTCTAGGGGGCACCATGACATGCTTCAGATGATGAACTCTATTCATCTCTTGCCTTCGTTCATTGTTACTCTTAACATACAATCGCATAACACAAATTATCATGGAAGAAAATGCAAATAATGACAGCATTAACCTAAATACCTGATTATAATAGAAGAAAAATTTGTCAATAATAGTGGCATTAATCAGATCAGAATACAAACGACTCTAATTATTGCATGTAAAGAACAAAGAAAACAATGCTATCTATTTCACATACCCCATTTTTAACAAAAATATATTCCTAATTTTCTTCAACTATTAGATAAATTAAAAAATCAATAATTAATATAAAATAAAAAATGTATAGTAATAATAATGATCTTAGTGACTTGTTGATTAAGCTTATTTTTGTATAGATATTAAATATATAAATAAAAATACCATATTTTATAATTAGCTAATTCAAAATATGTGATATTACTTAATAATTATAATATATGGTTAATTTTGAATAGAAAGTTGACATAGTATGATATGGAGTTAAATATATAAAAAATTTAAAAATAAAAAATATATAAAAATTGAAAAGCTCATGAGCCTTATGAACAGAATATATTGAGCTCAAGCTTGAGCCGGCTTGCAAGGACTCGACTTGTCTGCCATCCCTAAGGTCAACTCCCGGCTAAAATCACATAAGAGATTTGCAGATGCATTTACAACATATTGCCAATTAGTTGGCAATGCTCGACTATAGAGCAGCAATGGATTGGAAGGTCCTAAGGTTAAATCAAGACCTCTGTTTGCTAACTCTTCACCATTTATGTCATCTAATCAACTTAGCATCCCCAAGTGACAACCACCACGTACAATAAGCACGACTTAGTGCTTTTATTTACTAAGTAAATTCTAATGGAGTTGATTTGAAGTGCCAATGTCCAAATGTATTAGATACTCATATCTCATGATAGTGAAGTTGATAGGATGGAAAGAAAGAGACAAGATTTATTGGTCGATCCAGATGAAATCAAATGTTTGTAAGTGGTAGGCCGGTCGAAAGAAGCTGCAGATTTCATTTTTGAGCTCTACCAGAGGCCCCATCTAGCTTTTGAAGCGGGGTCTGTTTGGAATGACATAGTTCTGTCACCTTCAAGGTTGAATATTCAGGAAGAGCTCAAGTTTTGCATTCAGAGAGTTGAGAGAATGAGATAGTGATGTGGCACTGACAATCACAAATGAACTTCTCTCCTTAAGCAAGTATAAGAGATGATGGAGGACAAGGAGCTAAAGATTTTGCTGAGATACAACTTCAGTTGATCCACATTTCAACAATACTAGCAGGAATGAAAATGTACAACTTCTTACATGCAACTAGACATGAGAGGTGAAAAATATTTTGACGGGCTCTCATATACTCAGCAGCAAAACCCCTGGATTTAACTTCACTAGTTTTATATGTGACGAAGAGAGGTTACAAACTCCAAGGGTTATTTGAAGTAGAAATCATAATAGGCAGTGAAACTAATGTTCCATAAGTGCCAGACTGTTAATAATCAACAAACAATAACTAAAACAAAAACTACAGCAACATTCTGAAAGTCATTGTTACTATATTGAACCTAATGAGATATGATTGACAAGTATTAGGTCACATAAATTGAATAGCTACCCTAGAGTACACATCACGAGAAAGTCACATCAATGAAGCAAAGGCAGTTGATTAAAGATGTTCAGATAGGATAGCATAGTTACCCAATGTAGCAGAGTATATTGTAACACTCAGATTTCTGAAATTACTCTGTCGACAAACCAATTTTTTCTTATTTTTGCACAAAATAATCAATTTATAGAGTAAATACATTCCAATTCCTAATAATACAGTTGAGAACTGACCTTAAGCTCTGTTTCAGGCTTCTTTACTTCAATAATCAATATGGGGCTTATTTCCTCAATCTTCACATATATAAGTTACATTGATGTAGCCACTGGTTGCATAAATATTATCTTTGCTTTGTACCCATTCAACCTGCTGATAATACCACCTACATAAGAGGGCCTTCTAGAAAGGACTCCTAAAAGGATGGAGAATCCGCCCCCTAGAGAGGTTTAAACAGGGGAAAAAATTCCATACAAGAATCAAAGTTGATGTCTACCTCTTATGAGCAAGCACCAGCACCTGATGTATAACCAAGATGATTATCTCACAGTCAAAAAATCAAAAGGTGCAATAAAACCATATATAAAATAATGTTAAGGACATCTAAAAACCATGTAGTTCCAATTTATTTATCTTTCCCAAAATTTTGGTTGTCAGTCAGAACTGTTGAGGTCATAGATGTTAAGATACTTGACCTTTTGATATTTTTTATCTTATTAAACCATAGGTCTTGAACCAAGTTTAGTTCATGCACAAAGCAGATACCTGAGGAGGATGTCCAAGGGTATCCATGTAAATGTTGAATGAGAGGTAAATTGGAAATTTATGTAAATTTTTTTTGTTGAAGTAATGGAAGAGGAGTATAGTTGCAAAGGGAAACTTCTTGAAGGGAGTGCAAGTGTAATTTATAAAGTTTTTTAAGGAGAGTTCAATTTCGCATTTTCAAAGAAAGTCTAAGTGTAATTAAACCTATTTTAAAAATTTATTAAACCATAGTTCTTGAACCAAGTTTAGTTCATCAATGATGCACATGTCCAAGGAGGCTGCATGGATATGATGTCACATTCCCTAAACCAACATTAGGTGTTCATTTGCATGCACAAAACCAAATTAGAAACTGAACTTCGAATTTCATCTTCCTGGAGATTATGATAACCGAGCAGAGACTTCACAATCTCAAACAAGTTAAAATAGCACACAAGGAGGAGAAAGATAAGGCATAGTCACACTGTCTTCCCATAGTTTAATGTAATTACATGTACCCCTGTGGTTTAGGAAATTACATCTAGTATCCCTGACGTTTGTTTCCATCTAACAGATAGATCTATCCGTTAATAAAATTCACAGAAATTGCTGACATTAGCAAAAACGATGAAACTCCGATTGATATATTAGAGACTCACTGTAGATCAAACAAATCTTGACACACTAATGCACATTAGGAGGTACTTGTAATTAAATTAATTATTAAGGTATAAGGGTCATTTGGTCAAAAAAAAATTTATTCGAAGTACAATAAGTCAATGGGGGGGGTAAATATAGATTTTGATTCAACTTCTTTTCTTGATGCCAGCAAATTCCGTGAATTCTACTACCAGATTAATCTATTTGTTGGACACAAACAAACGTCAGAGGTACTAGGTATAATTTCCTAAACTACAAGAGGTCTACGTGAAATTACACCAAACTTGAGGAGAGGGCGGTGTAATTATCCCAAAAGATAACTAACAATCTCAGGAGAGAATGGACGTTAACTTCCAACCTAGACTCAAAAGTTTCAAACAACTGAAAGAAGCCTTTAAGAAAGGGAAAGAATAGAAGAATAAACAATCTGTAGATCAACCTGAGTTATGCTGGAAAATGTACTTATCCTAGAGTGCTACTCTTGCATCTAGTAGCTGTGTTTAACAAATTATGGACACCTAAATCACAAAGTTGCTCAAAAAATGCATAAATCTTTTCAAATGATGTGAAAAGCATATGTAACCAATTTCCACTTTTAACTTCATGCTATCCGAACAGCAGCTCGAAGTGAGAGGACATCCTTTGGCAAATAGGTAATACAATTACATATAAAGTGTCATACAAATTTTCTAAGAGAGAAACCTCCGAGTTATAAGCCACTGGCTATTTGCTGAAACGTGCCAATTTGCTTCAACTGGATTGATTTTCTACTCTAGTCAACAGAACAACAGCATTTACATTCATGACAAACTTGCAGAAAGTGTTCCATCCGACTGAGGATGGTTACAAGAGATACATCTCGGAGGGGATTTAACTGGATATATCATTGTTTCCACAAAAATTCTCATAAAAACAGGAAATATACTATGCTTGTTTTTAGCTATCGATCTTCATATAAGAATCAGCTCCCTATTTACAAGTCCTTCACTATGTGTAGACCCCTAAAACATGTCGAATTAGTTAAAGAAGTATTTGATGATTTTTCTATGTTTGATTAAAAAGCAACTCATGCGTACACCAGAAACGGATATTACTGATGAAGCATCACTTGGTAGTAAATCCAACAGAGACACAAGACCATAAATGCGTGCAAAGGGAAGAGTTTCACATATATTTTTCATGAATGAAACAAAGAAAAGAAGCCTGGCTGTGATCAACTTACCTGAGGTGGATTTCCCTTGTTTCTCTTCTAAAAGCAAAACACAATGGAAAGTGTGTGTGTGTGTGTGTGTGTCGTGAGAGAGATGGAAAGTTTGGATATTGTAAGAGAACATCATATAATGTCAGCCTAGGTTAGCAAACCTCACAGGAATCGACTGAAGAAAATGTAGCCAAGAAAGACAAGAATAAACAACAGGAAAAAGCTGTGGGGAGATATTTACAATACATTCTTGACATGATGCGCCAAAATAATGTTATTTGGATTTCTGGCGCATATCTATCAGGACAGCTGAAGATCCTTCGACATATAAAAGGTCAGGCTACACGAGTACCAGAAAATATAAAAGGAAGGCTAGCAGCTCAAGGTGCCATAACATGAACAAAAATAAAAGAATGAACTTTGTACCGTTCCTTTAATCTGTATCCTGCCAACATTGCTAAATATGGAATGGATTCTGGACTGTATTTTGAGATGCAGTTTTCATCTGCATTTGCAAATAAGAGTCCAGTTATTATGAGTCCGAACACATTGAGAAAATCAACAGAATTGGTTTACGATGGCTATTGAGATGAAAATTTCAAGCAGAAGAATGAGTTTAGTGAACCTTTTATGCACAAGACTAGAATGTTTACAAGTGACTTTTATCCACGTCTCATGTAGCAGGTCAAGTCTCAATGAGACACATGAGGCTATTTCAAATTTAATCCCTCACTATATGGGATTTTAATTTTGACCCCTACTTCCATTAAACTGGCGGAGTTAGCCCAAAAACGTTACTATTTCAGGTCCTTCTCAGACTCTCATTAAGAGTTAATGGCAAAACACAAGTGCACCTCACATGTTCATTAATAGCTGAAAATGGAGAGAAAAAGAGCACATGTTGTTGCGTACTGCAAGAAAGGAGGGAAAAGAAAAGAAGAAAAGAATCCTAATTTCCTCCATTTCTCTCTGATTTGCTCTCTGTTTTCTCATGCAAAAGGAAAGAAGGCATAAACCTTCAAAATCTTGCAACCAAAGCCGAAGGAAAAGAGAGTATTACAGCCTTCAAATGTCTAAAGTTACAAGTGTAAAATTCTTCTATGGGAAGCTACAAGGCTTCAGACGTAAAGACAAGTGTAAATTGCTTGTCTCCGAGTCTGAAGCCTCACAGCTCTCCCACATAAGCAATTTACACTTGTCACAGAGCGAATCATAGAGAAGTGGAGGAAATGCGGGAATCTAGCCATTCTTTTCCCTCAAGTTCTGCATCACATGAGAAACATGTGCTTTTTTTCCCTCCATTTTCAAATGTCAACACACATGTGAGGTGCATGAGTGTTCTGCCGTTAACTCTGGACGGCGGAGTGTGAAAGGTCGTGAATGGCACTGTTTTTGGGCTAACTCCTTCATTTTTAATGAAAGGAGAGGCCAAAATTAAAATCCCGTAAAGTAAGGGATTAAATTGAAATGGTCCCAATCTTGTGAGACCAAGTTTGGAATTTCCCGACACATGATAACAAGGATTATTTATTTTAGACATGTCATTCAGTGAGCTCAGACTAAACATGGAAATACAGTTAGAACACCAGAGGAAAGGAAGATCACCAGATAATTACAGAAACTTGTCTGTTCAAAATCCAAGAAATGCTTATTGGGTAATCACGTGCCGAAAAATAACATCGAACACTTTCCTAGTCCAGAGAAAGTGGTAAGCATTTACATGATACTAAAGTAAGGTAAGTTAGTGATGATTAAACACCAAAAGATGCCTAAATATTCTAGAAGATAAGAGCATTTTGGAGGAAAAAAGAACATCAAACTCTTTCCAAGTCTCGAGGATGCTGTAAGCATTAGCATGATACTAATGTAAGGCAAGTTCAAGATGATTGAACACCAAACGATGTCAAAATATACTGAATGATGTGAGATTTTGAATCATTATACTCCCAGTACCATCAATTGTGAGCCCGTAAATCATCTTCAGAATGCAGTCATCATGTTCCTCCAAATTTTGTGAACCACTAGTAGTCCAGGCACCAATAAACATTGCGCCATCACTTACTAGGGAGAATCTACAAAAATTGGATTTACCCTGCATTAACAAGAGTCAGGCCATCTTATTCAGCAGACAGTCAAGTAACTCAAAACGTGTTAGGAAAAAGATCTAGAAAGAAAACATGAAGTTTGTCAAGAATCTACAATGTAGATATTTAATAGTTCAATTTCATGCGTCCACGTCATAATTGTTACAGTAAACACTACCTAAGTACTACCACATATATGTCAAACTTTCTAAAATTGATTGACCAGATGCATTCAAGATCTTATCATCAATTTCAGCTGTTTTGGCTGCAACGTGTTACATTATTTTAGGCTCAGTTATATTTTCTTTGATTTATAACGGTATTATTGTCATCTTTAGCTTTAGCTGTATTATCATTAATCTTACAAGTACTGTTGCTTTTTCTAAGCTTTTAGCTGTCTTGTCATTAATTTCAGCAGTATAGCCATCTTTCTCAGGCTTTTACCATTATAGTCGTTAATTATAACAGTATTACCGTCATTTTTATGGGTAAACCTGCATTGTCATAAATAGTTTATATAGCCAAAGCACATTACCTTAAGAGATACATCTATGAATGCTGAGACTCTAGCAGCAGGTTCCAGTAACAGTTCATAATAGCACAATCCAGCAATTAACCTATTACTTATTCCAAATTGCCATATGAAATATCACCAGTAAACAGAACAGGAGTTGCAAAGTGGATTCCAGAACTCCAAAAAACTAAAATAAAATAAAAGAATACAAACAAATTCCCAGTACAATTTGAAAATTCACAATGGCTTGAGTTATAGGTTGCCCTCAAACTGTCTCTATTATTTTTACACTTGACGAATTGTGCAATCTCTTTAAAACGAGGCACTCATCAAGGGCTCAAAATATAATCCAGCAAATAAAATGTACAACCATTACATGTTCCAGTTTTTGCTATGGCAATAACCAAAAAGTGCGGAGTTTACCCATAAGCTGACGTGCAATGCCTTGCGTATAAAGCTCGTATCCCATACTTCATCCTACCGAGAACTTCATCTCACGCAACCGGCTCATGCTTGCAACGTGAATATGACGCGTCCTGCATTACGACCCCGGGTGCGTGCACCGTCTGCCCACTCTGCTGAGCAAAACTAACGTGCAACGCCGGCCACGGGTAAACCCTAGCGCAGATGTTACTAGAGGAACATCATAACAAACAATCAATCAGCTTTAATACGCAGGAATGGCGAATTAGGGAAACGAACAATGCAAAAGTAGACGAGTGAAGGTTCCGAGAAACTCTACTGAATTCATTTCAGAAATAGATTTGAACATATTGTACAACCATGCACTGCTCCAAATCCCTAAAGACAGAAAATCAAAGAAGAAAACCCCCAAAAATATGTAGGAAAGGTGAAAAAAAGAGAAAAGAAGAAAGAAAAAGAATCCGATTCTATCATACTTTGTGGGCATTAAAAGCGAATACAGTCTACACCCATAAAAGACCCATCCTTAATTTACAATTCTATCCCTACAAACAAACATCATTCCCCAAAAAAACCCCTCTCATCACTACTTCCTCCCCTTCTTCGCCCCAGCCTTCTTCGCCGGAGACTTAACCGTTTTTGGCTTAACGCTCTTCGCCGCAGGCTTCTTGGCGGGTGTCGCCTTCTTCGTCGCGGGAGCTTTCTTTGCCGCCGCCGTCGCCGCCGCCTTCCTTGCTGGAGTTGACCTCGTCGACGTCTTTGCTGCTTTAGCTGGCGGTTTCTTCTCTGCCTTTGGCTTTTCTGGAGCCTTCCTCTTCGGCGCCGCCTTGGCCTTAGCAGGAGCCACAGCCTTTGCCTTAGCAGCCGGCTTAGTTTTGGCAGCTGGCTTCGCCTTCGCCGCGGGCTTAGGTTTCGCAGCGGCGGCCGCCTTAGGTTTTGCAGCTGCCGCTTTAGGCTTCGGCTTGGCTTTTGAAACGGTTGCCTTCTTATCCTTGCTAGCAGCAGCCTTGGGCTTCGCCTTCGGCTTCGCCGCAGGAACCGACTTCTTCTTAGCCGGCGAAGCAACTGCAACAGCAGGCTTGGAAGACCGAGCAGATGGCAGCTTGAACGAACTCTTGACCTTGACAAGCTTACCATTGGCGACCAGCTTCTTCAACTGAACAAGCAAAAGCTTCCTGAAATTGGGTGGCAGATTCTTCTGTTTATCCTCAATGAACTTCGTAATCGCGTACTGACTCGATCCGGTCCTATCCTTCAGAGTAACGATCGCCTCCTGAATCATCTGCATGCACACAAAAAATTCAGACCACATTGAAGAAAATCAGAACCCAATTAACGAGAATTGGATCATACAACTACCTCGAAGTAAGGAGGGTGAGTAGGTGCATTCCTCTTTCTGGGCGCAGGAACCTTTTTCGTCTTGGGTTCTTTGGG
This sequence comes from Sesamum indicum, assembly GCF_026168435.1. Classification (NCBI taxonomy): domain Eukaryota; kingdom Viridiplantae; phylum Streptophyta; class Magnoliopsida; order Lamiales; family Pedaliaceae; genus Sesamum; species Sesamum indicum. Next base: position 25,751,044 of record NC_142662.1, read on the forward strand.
AGCGGCGGCTTTCTTGGTTTTGGTGGCTTTAGGCGGAGGATTTTCTTCCTTGGCAGGCTCCTCGGTGACCGGCTGCTCTGCCTCAGGCTCAGTGACGAGAACTGGCTCTTCAGTTGTGGCCATGGAGAATTCTTTCCAAGAACTAGGTTAGGGCTAGGGTTTGGAACTTGAGGAAACTGGACTATAGATCTATGCACTGAAACGATAGAGTCCAATTATCATCTGTTGGTTTGGAGTGAGTCTGAGAGAGAAAGTTGGGCGAATTTAAATAGTGAGCGTCCGGGGGCTCATATCCAGAAGATGGAAGCTGATTGGTGGAAAGTCTATTGACGCGGATCGCGGCTGTGGAGAAATTTTGAATTTGGACCGTGCGATGGAATTTAATCTACGTTGTGCACGCTTGATGAGTAGGATTTGGATTGGAACGCATCAAACTTGGCTGTTTTGGGGGCCTAAGGTGTGCTTTTGTGCTTGATTGATTTGGGAATAACTTGATCTAGACTTTGTATATTGTGATGAGGTTTTCTTCATTTTGTAGGAGATTTCGTAAGCTTTTCGGAGAATGTTTGTTTAAGTAGCGTCGGTTAATGGTTTGAGAAATATTGAGCTCGGAATGTGAAGTGGTCAAGACGAGGGTTTCCACGGAGCGTGCTGCGATTTTAGAGCATTATGCACAAATGCTTGAAACGAAATGGCATTTTCAAGATTTGATGACGTACTAGGTTAATTCATGAGATTATAGAATCAAGAATCGTAGAAATCGGGTGGGATTTGACTACAAAAATGTTTGTTTGAAGTGCAATGAAGATGAACACGTTCTTAGCATTGTTCTAATAATAGTTAAAGCTCATGTAGCAAAGTTTTTCAGAAAAATCAATTTCTTGTAAAAGTTTCTCATTGTAAAATGTTGTTTATTATCAACTATTATGATAGTGTACAACATTGTTGCCAATACAATGTAAAGAGCTAACGTGGTGGTCTTTTTTCCCCGGTGCATGACGGATTTTACTTGCATGACTTTTGTAACATAAAATGAAGTTATAAATTACTAATATTGACACATGTTATCTTTCAATAATGATTCGAAATATCTAACAACGAATTATCTATTATAACGATCTTTATCCGTACTGATCGGCGTGAAAAGTACAATAAGGTTTGTTAATATAGGAAGTCATTTATACCTGATATGGTATAATAGACTTAAAAGTTACAAATTTACTCGATAAAAATTGCAATAAGTTTAATTTAATTATTTGTGAGGACTTACTTTACACATCATCTTCATTTGCTATAACTTTTAAAAAAAAAAAAACCATTCCATTTTATTTCATAAATGGCAAGTTTTTTGGATGTATTTATCTTTATTATATTTACTTTGCAAAATTTATTTACTTTCATGAATCAATGCTCCATGGACATGTGTAAATGTCAAAGTTATACAACTCATTGCGATTAATGAGGCATTCTCGATTCTTGGTAAGTATCGTCTTTTACATATAAATTCAGTATTTTATAAGTTTTTACTTGGTAATATTTTAAAAATGATAAGGCAACAAACTCATATTAAATCTGCACACTCTGCTCTCATTAAATCACTATAATTACCAAATTAAACCACTCGAGAACTTTCCTAAATTGTAAAAGCATGAATTTAGTCTAATCAATGGACTAAATCAACTTCACAAGAATGTATCTTGTTAAGAAAATTGTACATTGATTTTATTTGCTAACACACACAAAATATAAAAGTATTTAACAAGTATAAAAAGAACTCATATACTATTTCCCAAAGTATTATTTTTGTACATTCTTTGAAGTTTTGAACACATTATGTTTGCCAAAAAATTGGATATAAATTGCACATGTTGTTAAAAGATAAAACAATATAATAAACAAACATACAACCAAGACAAATGAATTTCACATTAATAAGTGGTTGCCAATTATAATTATATTGGACTTCAGGCATAAATATTTATAAATTATGGAAATAAAAACTTCACTGTTCAAAATTAAGTATCACAAAATTCATTGTCCCGATGGAATTTGCCTCTAGCCCGTACCTCCAATTCTAGAAACTAAATAAACTTTGCCGTTATGTCATACAAAACAACAAAATTAAATGGGATATAGCTACTCAAACTTTTCTTAGAGACGATGAAGATCAATGCTTTAAAAACTATTTTGTATTAATACGTGTATGAGTGCCAAAATTGCAGACCATTGTGATCAATTTAACATACGAGGCAAAAACAATATTGTCTTTATAAATTTGAGGAACAATATGAATTATGTTGTCTTATGGAAGAACAGGCAAGTTATCTTCCCGGCCTTGAATTAACTTGAAAAAGAGCAACATTTGAAATCGAAAATCATTCTTAGGTTCTGGTGGAATTCTTTTTCTAACAACATGTTGTGCATTTTGCACTACATGAAACAATTGAACAAAATATTGTCTTATCTTTGACACTTGCAATCTCATCTTATTTCCATGTTAATTACTACGGAACACATTGTTCATTGTCATGATTTTTCCTCCATTGTAAGTTTAGGTTATCATTGTTTCATCAACATTGAAAATGTTACGATAATCAAACATCATTTCCTCACGCCCTTATGTTTATGCTTTGTTCTTTTGCAACTATATAATTATTCACTACAACAACTACGAAGAAAAAAGAATATAAATAAAACCAAATTCAGTAAAGTACACCTAGAAATAGTGCATGTTTTATTTAATAATTAACATAATTTTGTTGCAAAAAGCATCATACTTATTTAATGGGTTAAATACAATTTACCCCCTGTGTTAATAGAGACGAGCAATTTACTCCCATATAAAAAATAAAATAGCAATTTACTTCTCTGTGTTATCAGAATAGAGCAATTTACCCTCCCCCAATGTGTTTTGTGAATCGCATGCCCCCTTTCTTATTTTTTTAAATTTAAAATTTTAAACAGCATTTATGTCCTTATTTGATAATCCTTAGATTTGATCAATCTACGGTCCAAATTTATGGTTCCCTCAATATTATAAATTAATAATTCCATAAAAAAAAGAACAACTTAGTAAAATATAATTCTATTATTGTTTGCTTCTCTTTAAAACTTAAATCTAGCCATATTTCATCTCTAACTTTTCTTACTGCATTCAAGAGCTCTGGTGTTTATTATCATACTGCAACAAAAAACTGCGAATCCTTGTTGCGGCTATGAGTGGTTTCTTATGCGTAATTGGTCGCAAAGGCATGCTATCATTTTCAATTTCATCCTCAATATGTTTTATTCATGATGAATAATGTAAGTTCGTTAAATCATAAAAAATCTCTTTAAATTAATAAAATTACGTGATCCGATATTAATAATTTATAAAAGTTTTCCTGTATGCGTATTGTTTTTATGTAAAAATTGTCGTTTTATTGTATGGTAAATTCAAGAAGTCTTCTTATTTCTAAATATAAAAAATGTAACATTATGCACTTGTATTATCAGTTTGTTGCATGCATGCAAGTCGATATTATTGCTTTATTTATACTTTAGAATAGATTAATCCGACTTATTTACTTAAATATTATAAAAATTTATAATAAAAATATTATTTTTTTAAAATTATAATATTTTTATTACAGGCCGTGGACTTGAAGATTCTTTTTTTTAAGGTTGTCCACGACTCAAGTTTTTTTATAAATATTATATAAATTATTATATGTTACAATTATTTAATTATAAATTCAAATATTTTTCTAATTATAGTCAACATTAAAAATTTATTAATTAAAAAAAATTATCAATTGTTACAAATATTACAATAATTATAACTATTAAAAATGTCTGCCCGTTCCACAATTATGTCGGTGGCCTTGGCGCCGGCATCTTCTTATTTCATCACCCACATCTTGTGTTGACTCATTTTGTCCATCATTATCATCATCACCGGCATTAATGTGTAACCAACTTAATGATGTTGCAGAACTAGACTCTATATAATCCCGATACACATTAAATTATGGAATTAGAATTGATGAAATGTTATATCCAAGTGCATATGATTGATTAATGCCAAGATCAAGGTCAGGATCGTGTAAAAATAAGCTTCTGCAATGTCTTGACATATATAGAGCTGATTCAAACCAATTATCTTGTGGCGGTTGAGGCACGTAGGAATCTTGAGGTGTATACGCTGTAGAAGGACCAATTATATCCACCTCAACAGTATCACGTTCAACTAAATCAATAGACATTCGATTACAACTTCTTCTTTGCTTGTGGGGCATGCCAGGGGCATTCTCAGATGTCGTTGCATTTTGTTGAATCTGATTGATGAACTCAACAAAATTTTGAAATGTTTTCTCAAATCAGTACAATGTACCCTTCCGTATCCTATGGTCTAGGTTGACAACTTAATTGGAGGGATTAAAGCTATTCAGACTTAAGAATGTAGAAAATAATAAGTTTTAATGTGAAAGAAAACGTGTTTGAAATAAAGTATATTTTATTAGATAACATACCACAATTTACAATGTAGGTGCATATCCAGATTGATACCCGTTTCCCACACGCCTGTTAGTAGACGACAACAGAAATGACGTGTTATATTGTTGTACTATTCCCATATCCACATTCGGTATCTCTTCCGTATGAAAATAGGTGATGTTTGCACAACCGTATTATATCGTCTGTGCCAACTAATGACATACTGCATGAAGTGTAGGTTTCCAATCTAGGCTAGTAAGCAATTTATAGAAGATCTGATGCAAGCTCATATTCCGAGTATCTGGCAATTCTGAAATATTTTGTCTCATTCCGAATTGGCGAAGACCCGTTTTAGATTATGCATTTCTGCAATTGCATAAAATATCAGAGGACATGTTGATATCCACAGTCAGGGTTAAAATCAGTTGCGCAGGCCATAATCCGATTTAAATCCATGCCATAAAGTTGACAAATAAACTGCAATAAATGCAATGATTTAAATTAATGTGGATATAATATTTGTATAAATGTACATAATGTTGTAAATATCAAATATCTGATGAGTCTGCATTTCATTTAGTATTATCTATTATGACCCGAAAAGTTTTTCATACTGTCCGAAAAAAATCGTACTCACAGTTCCGTATTGCACCATATAATGCTATTAAGAGCTCAATATTCCACACCAAATTCGGAGCAAAATAGAAAAGATTGGAACATTCATACCAAAATTCGCAAGAAAGGGAGTACATCCAATTCTCCAATGTAACAGGAAAGTTCTCTTTCTCCTCCTCCCATAACTGAGACATGCAGAGAGGTAAATTCTCCACTTCATCAATGTTGCACTAAACAACATTTTTCCTGTGAAAAAGCATGACATAATCATTTACATGAATAATCTATGACTCTATTATCTTCTTTCACCAGATTATATCAATGCCAACACCAAACTCACATATACGCAGATCCTTGTAGCGTTATTAGTCATGGCAGCGGCAACGCATTATCTCCTCAAGAAAATTCGAGATCAATGGATCATTACCGATATAAAAGTTGCGACTGACCAAGTCTTGAGCATTGAAAGGTTCTCTCACTATGTAGGTAATTGTATACGTAATTGAATCCTTTGTATACGGTCAACAAAAACCAACTAGAAGAAAATTGCATCTTACACACCTTACATGGATGTCTAGACATGGACATCATTTAGATCCTTAACAGTGTGTCCTGTGTTTCTGCATGTACACGAGCAGCCAGACATTTGGGGTTTGGTGATAGAAGAGAATGCCCAAATCTCTGCAAGTTGGCTTCTGATTACATTGGACAAGCTGAGGGTCTGAAGACAACATGTACGCTTATTTTGCGAATGAACCAGCTTGTAATTCCCTATTCATCAAGCTGGTGGAAGGGCTGGAGAGACGTAGCCTCGGTTACTCTGCATTTCACTGGAGACATGCTTCGTATATGCTCAGTCAGGCATGTCTTTAAGTTCTCATCGACCTCTATTTTGATCCAAACAAGAAAATGTACTTCTTACGAAATATTAACATTCTTCCAACAAGTACATTCAGGAGCTGGGTGCTGAAAGCGAGCCGAAAAGAAGCTTAAGCACATTATCATGGCAGCAAAGAGGTAAGTTGCCCTGTCATGGAAATGAAAAGAACATCAGGCATCCCAGATGGTTATAAACTTAGTGCAATAACAAGTTTCAGACATCCAAATAGAACAGTTTTCAGTAACAGAGAAGACCATACAGAATAGAGTTGGTTGGTGTTGTTTGTGATGTAGCAGTTATTAGAGGAATAAGGTATGTGAAACATATAGCACTAGTCAATGGCGAGAAGATATTCAGGCACATGGGAAAAAGACTGGAAAATTTTTTTAGGCAACCTACCAAAGGTTCAGATTTAAACAATTATCAATTTAACTTTAGTTCACGAAGCTCAACTTTCTGAAAATTAGCCAGCAATTTTCCTTTATTTCCAAAGTGTACCAGGAAGCAAGTAATTACTTCAAAAATATGTGTCCTACATTTTTATTTGGAAAAGATATGGATATATCATTCATGTCTTGGAAAGATAAAAATCTCCGAAGCTAACAATCTGTCTTTGTTTCTACCGCAGGAAAGCTATAAGGGTCAACTCGCAGCTAAAATCACATAAGAGGTTTGCAGATGCATTTACAACATACTGCCAATTAGTTGGCAATGCTCGACAAACAATGCATATATCTTTCCGATAATGATGTGAAAAGCATATGTAACCAACATCCACTTAACTTCATGCTATCTAAACAGCAGCTCGCAGTGAGAAGGCATCCATTGGCAAATGCCAAATAGGTAATACAATTACAAAAAAAGTGTCATACAAATCTCTAAGAGAGAAACTTCAGAGTTATAAGCCACTGGCTATTTGCTGAAGCATGCCAATTTGCTCCAATTGGATTAATTTTCTACTCTAGTCAGCAGAACAACAGCATTTACATTCATGAAAAACTTGTAGAAAGTGTTCAATCTGACTGAGGATGGTTACAAGAGATATATTTTACATCCCGGAGGGGCTATAACTGGATATATCATTGTTTCCACAAAAGACATTCTCATAAAAACAGGAAATTTACTATGCTTGTTTTTAGCTATCAATCTTCGTACAAGAATCAGCTCCCCTATTTACAAGTCCTTTACTTGTGTAGACCCCTAAACATGACGAATTAGTTAAAGTATTGGATGATTTCTCTATGTTTGATTAAAAAGCAACACATGTGTACACTAGAAATGGATATAACTGATGAAGCATCACTTGGTAGTAAATCCAACAGAGACACAAGACATGAACAAAAATAAAAGAATGAACTCTGTGCTGTTGTATCTTGTCAAGATTGCTAAATACAGAATAGATTCTGAACCATATTTTGAGATGCAGTTTTCAACTGCATTTGCAAATAAGAAGTCCAGTTACTGTGTGTCTGAACATATTGAGAAAATCAACAGAATTGGTTTAAGATGGCAATTAAGATGAAAATTTCAAGCAGAAGAATGAGTTTAGTAGACCTTTATGCACTAGAATGTGTACAAGTGACTTTTGTCCATGTCTCACTTAGCAGGCAATCAAGTGTCAATCAGACACATGAGGCAAAATTGCAAACTTGGTCCAACAAGATTGGGCTATTTCAAATTTAATCCCTCGCTTTATGGGATTACAATTTTGACCCCTGGTTCCATTAAAAAAAGGCAGACTCAGCCCAAAATCATTGCAATTCAGGTTCTTCTCACCCTCCCGTTAAGAGTTAACGGCAAAACACAAGTGCACCTCACATGTTCGTTAACAGCTGAAAATGGAGGAAAAAAGGGCATGTATTGTTGTGTGCTGCAGAAAAGGAGTGAAAAGAAACTGCTTAAAAGGGAAAGAATCCCTAATTTCCTCCATTTCTCTCATATTTGTTCTGTGTGCTCAGGCAAAAGGAAAGAAGACACAAAACCTTCAAAAGCTTGCAACCAAAACCGAAACAAAATAGACTATTACAGCCTTCAAATGTCTAAAGTTGCAAGTGTAAATTCTTCCATGGAAAGCTGCGAGGCTTCGACGTAAAGACAAGTGTTAATTGCTTCTCCAAATCCAAAGCCTCACAACCATCCTATAGAAGCAATTTACACTTGTCTTTCCTTTTCCCTGAGCAAACAGGGAGCAAATTAGAAAGAAATGGAGGAAATGCGGGAATCTAGCCGTTCTTTTACCTCATTTTCTGCAGCACGTGAGCAACATGTGCTTTTTTCCCCTCCATTTTCAGTTGTCAACAGACACATGAGGTGCATGAGTGTTTTGCGGTTAACTCTCAATGGCAGAGTGTAAAAACTATCTGAGTTGCAATGTTTTTGGGCTAACTCCTTCATTTTCAATGGAAGGAGAGGCCAAAATTAAAATCCCGTAAAGTAAGGGATTAAACTGAAATGGTACCAATCTTGTGAGACCAAGTTTGCAATTTCGCCAAACACATGATAACAAGGACTACTTGTTTTAGACATGTCATTCAGTGAGCTCAAACTAAACATGAAAATAATTCCAGAAGAAGATTGCCAGATAATTAGAGAAATTTGTCTGTTGAAAATCCTAGAAATGCTTAGCTGGTAATCACATGCCGAGACATAAAACATGAACATTTTGAAGGAAAGGAGAACATCGAACTCTTTCCTAGTCCAGAGAAGGTCATAAGCATTTACATGATACTAAAGTAAGACAAGTTACCGATGGATTGAACACCAAAAGACGCCTAAATATCATAGAAGATATGAACATTTTGGAGGAAAAAAGAACATCAAACTCTTTCCTAGTCCTGAGAAGGTTGTAAGCATTACCATGATACTAAAGTAAGGCAAGTCAGCGATGATTGAACACCAAAGGGTGTCAAGTATACTGGATGATACTCCCAGTGCCATCAATTGTGAGCCCGTAAACCAACTTCAGAATGCAGTCATCATGTTTCTCCAAATTTTATGAACCAACTAGTATTTCAGGAACCATAAATATTGCTCCATCACTTACTAGGGAGAATCCAAAAAGAAGGTTTACCCTGCATTCACAAGGGTCAGACCATCTCATTCAGCAGAGAGTCAAGTAACTCAAAACATGTTAGGCAAAAGATCTAGAAAGAGAGCATGAAGTTTCTCAAGAGTCTACAGTGTAGATATTTAAAAGTTCAATCTCATGCGTCCACAAGTCATAATTGTTACAGTAAAGTACTACCACATATATGTCGAACTTTCTAAATTGATGCACTAGATGAAATAAAGATCTTATCATCAATTTCAGCCGTTTCGGCATGCAACGTGTTACATTAATCTTAGGCTGTCAGTTATATTTTCGTTAATTTTTAACTGCATTATCGTTATCTTTAGCTTTTAGCTGTATCCTCATTAATCTTACCAGTATTATTGCTTTTTCTAAACTTTTAGCTGTCTTGTCATTAATTGAAACGGTATTACAGTCTTTCTCAGGTTTTTACCGTTATAGTCGTTGATTATGACAGTATTTCCGTCATTTTTAGGGGTTCACCTTTATTGTCATTAATAGTTTACATAGGCGCAGAACATTTACTTAGGAGCCACATCTATCAATGCTGAGACTCTAGCAGCAGGTTCCAGTAAGTTCATAATAGCACAATCCGGCAATTAACCTATTACGCGTTCCAAATTGCCATATGAAATATCACCAGAACAAAGAGTTGCAAAGTGGCTTCTAGAACTCCAAAAAACTAAAATAAAAGAATACAAAGAAATTCCCAGTACATTCTGAAAACCACAATGGCATGAGTTATAGGTTGCCATCAAACTCTACATATAATGACACTTGACCAATTGTTCAATCTCTCTAAAACCAGGCACTCATCAAGGGCTCAAAATATAAGCAAATATAAAGTACAACCACTACATGTTCCAGTATTTGCTATGGCAGTAACAAAAAGGTGCGGAGTTTACCAATAAGCTCACGTACAATGCCTTGCATATAAAGGTCGTATCCCATACTTCATCCTACCAAGAACTTCATCTTACGCAACCGCCTCATGCCTGCAACGTGAATATGACGCGTCCTGTATTACGCCCCCGGGTGCGTGCACCGTCTGCCCACTCTGCTGAGCAAAACTAACATGCCAGCCATGGGTAAACCCTAGCGCATCTGTTACTAGCGAAACATCATAACAAAATCAATCAGCTTTATCACGAAGGAATGGCGAATTAGGGAAGTGAACATTGATAAAGTAGACAAGTGTGGGTTCCTAGAAACTCTACTGAATTCATTTCGGAAATAGATTTGAACATATGGTACAACCATGCACTGCTCTGAATCCCTAAAAACTGAAAAACTAAAGAAGAAAACCCCCAAAAATATGTAGGAAAGGTGAAAATGGAGAAAAGACAAAAGAAAAAGAATTCGATTCTATCATACTATGTGGGCATTAAAAGCGACTACAGTCTACACCCATAAAACACCCATCATTAATTTACAATTCTATCCCTACAAACAAACATCATTTCCCAAACTATCCCTCTCATCACTACTTCCTCCCCTTCCTCGTTGCAGCCTTCTTCGACGGAGATTTCACCGTTTTTGGCTTGACGCTCTTCGCTGCAGGTTTCTTGGAGGGCGCCGCCTTCTTCGCCACCGGAGATTTCTTCGTCGCCGCAGCCGCGGCCGCCTTCCTCGCTGGAGTTGACCTCGTCGACGTCTTTGCTGCTTTAGCTGGCGGTTTCTTCTCTGCCTTTGGCTTTTCTGGAGCCTTCCTCTTCGGCGCCGCCTTGGCCTTAGCAGGAGCCACAGCCTTTGCCTTAGCAGCCGGCTTAGTTTTGGCAGCTGGCTTCGCCTTCGCCGCGGGCTTAGGTTTCGCAGCGGCGGACGCCTTAGGTTTAGCGGCGGCCGCCTTAGCTTTCGGCTTGGCTTTTGAGACGGTTGCCTTCTTATCCTTGCTAACAGCAGCCTTGGGCTTCGGCTTCGGCTTCGCCGCAGGAACCGACTTCTTCTTAGCCGGCGAAGCAGCAGCAGCAGCTGCAGGTTTGGAAGAACGGGCAGATGGCAGCTTGAACGAACTCTTGACTTTGACAAGCTTACCATTGGCAACCAGCTTCTTCAACTGAACAAGCAAAAGCTTCCTGAAATTGGGTGGCAGATTCTTCTGCTTATCCTCAATAAACTTCGTAATGGCATATTGACTCGATCCCGTCCTATCCTTCAGAGTAACGATCGCCTCCTGAATCATCTGCATGCACACAAAATTCAGACCACATTGAAGAAAACCAGAACCCAATTAACGAGAATCGGATCGTACAACTACCTCGAAGTAAGGGGGGTGAGTAGGTGCATTCCTCTTTCTGGGCGCAGGGACCTTTTTCGTCTTGGGTTCTTTGGGAGCGGCGGCTTTCTTGGATTTGGTGGCTTTAGGCGGAGGATTTTCTTCCTTGGCAGGCTCCTCGGTGACCGGCTGCTCTGCCTCAGGCTCAGTGACGAGAACTGGCTCTTCAGTGGTGGCCATGGAGAATTCTTTTCAAGAACTAGGTTAGGGCTGGATTTGGGAATTTGAGGAAACTGGACTATAGATCTATGCAGTATGCACTGAAACGACAGAGTCCAATTATCATCTGTTGGTTTGGAGTGAGTCTGAGAGAGTGAGAGTTGCGCGGATTTAAATAGTGAGCGTCCGGGGGCTCATATCCAGAAGGTGGAAGCTGATTGGTGGAAAGTCTTTTGACGCGGATTGCGGCTAGGGAGAAATTTTGAATTTGGACCGTGCGATGGAATTTAATCTACGGTGTGCACGCTTGATGAGTAGGATTTGTATTGGAATGCATCAAACTTGGCTGTTTTGGGGACCTAAGGTGTGTTTTTGTGCTTGATTGATTTGGGAATAATTTGATCTAGACTTTGTATATTGTGGTGAGGTTCTCTTCATTTGGTAGGAAATTTCGTAAGCTTTTCAGAGAATGTTTGTTTAAGTGGCATCGATTAATGATTTGGGAGATATTGAGCTCAGAATGTGAAATGGTCAAGACAAGGGTTTCCACGGAGCGTGCTGTGATTTTAGAGCATTATCCGAAAATGCTTGTGACGAATTGGCAATTTCAAGATTTGATGATGTGCTAGACTAATTCATGATACCATAGAATCAATAATTATGGGAATCGGATGGGATTTGACTATGAAAATGTTTGTTTGAAGTACACTGAAGATGAACACGTTCTCAGCATTGTTCTAATAATAGTTAAAACCCATCTAACAAAGTTTTTCAGAAAAATAAATTTCTTGTAAACCTTTCTCACTGTACAATGTTGTTTACTATCAACTATCAAGATAGCATACAATAGTGTTGCCATCTTAATGCAAAGAGCAAACATGGTGTTCTTTTTTCATATTTTTCCGCATTACGCGATATATTTTCCTTGCATGGCTTTTTTAACACGCAACTAAATTATAAATCACTAAAATTGACACGTGTTATCTTTCATTAACGGTTTAAAAATATCAAACAACGGATTATCTAATATAACGATCTTCGTCCGGGTGGATGTGAGAAGTACAACTGGTTTTGTTAATATAGAAAGTCATTTATATTTTATCTGGTATAATAGGGTGAAAAGTTGATTTATTTGATAAAAATTGTGATAAGTTGAATTTAATTACTTAGGTGGACTTATTTTACACATCATCTTCATTTGCTAGAATTTTGTAAAAATCATTCCGCTTTATTTCATAAGTAGCAAGTTGCATGAATATTTATTTTTATCATAATTACTTTGCAAAATTTATTTATTTTCATGAATTGGTGCTCCATGAACTGACATGTATAAATATCAAGGTTATACAACCCATTGCAATTAACTAAACATGTTCGATTCTTGGTAAGTATCTTTTTTTACATATAAAATCAGTTTTTTATACGTTTTTACTTGGTAACATTTAAAAAATGACAGCACAGCAAGCTCACATTAAATTTGCACACTCAGCTCACATTAAATCATGATAACTGCCGAATCAAATCACTCAAAAACTTTCCTACATTTAAAAGCATGAATCTAGTCCAAACCATGACTAAATCAACTTTTCAATAATGAATCTTGTTAAGAAAATTGTACATTGATGTTATTTAACAAGTATAAAAGAAATTCATATACTACTTTCTGTACATTCTTTAAAGTTTTGCACAAATTATGTTTTGTAAGAAATTGGATATAAGGTGCGCATGTTGTTAAAAGATAAAATGATATATTAAACAAACACACGACAAAGAAAATGAATTTCGCACTAATAGTTTATCGTCAAGTATAATTATATTGAACTTCAGGCATAAATCTCAGTAAATTATTGAAACAAGAACTTCACTGTTCAAAATCAAGTATCACAAAATCCATTATTCGCAATGAATTTACCTCTAGCCCGTACCCACAATCCTACAAACTAAACTGATTTTACATTTATATCATATAAACACAATAAAATTAAATGGGATACAACTATTAAAATATTTTATCGAGATACCGAAAAAGATCAATGCTTTAGAAAACTATTTTGAATTAATAAGTACATGAGTGCCAAATTTTGGTTTCACAACAAAATTGCATAACATTATGATCAAATTAATATAAGAGACAAAAAGAATATAAATCTTATAAATTTCAAGAATGGTGTGGATTATGTTGTCTTAGGGATAAGCATGGCAAGTTATCTTCCCCACCTTGAATTAATTTGAAAATAAAAAATTAGTCTCCAGTAAAAATAAAATTCTTACAACATATGTATTTAACGTGAAATAATATAGAACAAAATTGTAAAGTCTTAATCTTGACACTTGCAATCTCATCTTCTTTCACAGGGTACTACAGAACATATGATTAATTATTGTGATTTTTTCTTCATTGTTTCATCAACATAGAAAATGCTATGATCATCAAATATTACTTCCTCATGCCCTTGTGTTTATGCTTTGTTCTATTGCAATTACACAATTATTCCCTAGAACAACTACAAAGAGGAAAGATGTAAATTTAACCAAATTCACTAATGTCCTTTTTTTTTTCATTAGAATTCTAGTTTCATGGATATAAATTGAAATTAATAGCTGTAAAAGCTAAAATAAATTTCCAGAAATAGTGCATGTTTATTTAATACTTGACATAATTGTAGTACAAAAAGCGTCACAATTTTTTACTTATGAATTTCTATCTTTTTCCCACTTGAACAAAATCAAATAAGAAGATTGAATTGGAAAAATGGTTTTGTTTTTAAAAAACAAAAATACTTTGAAATGGTGGATTATTTACCGACTCTAATTACATACAACCCATGTGGTAATTTGTAGCAATAATATTGCATATTTAGTTTCGTCGTTGTTGCTTACCGCAAAAAGTGGTATGGGGGATAGATACAACAAAAATAAGTTCGGATCTTTTATGCCAAAAATTATGTTACATCACGTATTCTATTTAATATATGCAAATTACATATGTAACTTTTCGTAAATAGTATATATTGAATGAAATATGAAATGCAACACTAATTTATAAACAAAGATCTTGTTTGCCATAAATATTGGAATTTTCCATATATTAGGTTCCGCAAAATATGGGATTACGCAGAGATTTTAGATAAGTTGTATCATCTAGAATATCCATATTTGGGTCAAGTTTTCTTCTTTCTTTTAGTATATGAACAAAATAAAATCCAAATAACATATTATAATAAATAAAACAATCAATTTTCATATCAGAGACCTTCTTACATAATAAAGGTAATAAACAAATTGAGAGCTCTTGAAAAATGCAATATTTTTCTAATGTTCAAATTTATTAAATGTAAGTTGTAATACATCATAAATCGATAAAATAACCAAATACTTTATGTCAACTTCGATTGCAAGTAAAATATTCATTACACGTAGTTTTCATTTAACCTTTGCTGTCACATACAAATATGGGAATTGGGATATCGGGATGTAGATTACATTCATATTCAAACAAAATATATAACCATTCATATAATTAATTATGCAGTTATGATATTTGAATAGCGTATACGTGTAACTAAAGCGTTATAATTCACCAATGTCAAACTTGTTTGCCTTACACAATCTTACTGGAGATTTGATCATGAAATATAATTTTTTATAATTAATGTAAATTTTCAAACTATTAAAAAACTCTCAAAAAATAGGAATTTTTTATCTAAAATTTAAAACTCTCAATCAACATTTTCCCAATTATGATAAATGAATAAGAAATACGAGTATTAAACATTAAGATACTTACTCAGTTTATGTTTTATTAAGCCATTTGAACATATAGATTACTGTATATTTATTATCTATCTATTCTATAAGGGTCTGTTTACATTTAGTTATAAGTTTGGATTGTGTTATTTATCCAATTGTGTAAATCATTTTCTTTTCATGATATGGCTCAGTCCGAATCCTATAAACTCAGAACAAGCCTTGATTGGGCTTAATATAAGATTAGACCACATGTGGTCTGATTGAAAAATCCAACTAGAAATCCACAAAGTATTCAATATTTTTACTATTAAAATTTTTTCATCCATCACTCAATCTAATTAAGTAAACAACTTATAATTTTTATTAATTTATCAAATCCTGCAACAAATCCATTCAGGTCCTGTTAATCATTCACCCAAACCACGAAAATAAACGAGCCCTAAGTATTTTAAAACACATCTTAGTAATTTTTTCAACAATCTAATATGTAAAGCTATTCCATGTAAAATTATAAGGTTTATTGGTAAGATTTTTGATGGTATAGTGCATACAATCAAATCACCTTATGATGTTATGAATTAGAAAATAAGGTAAATTGGTTGTGTTTCAGTATTGTTGATTATGCTTTTATTTGTAATTAACATTAATGCAGGTGGTGAAAAATGCTCATTGAGAAAGTCTTTGGACATAAAATCTTTGGCCCAAGTCTTTAGCAAGCTCAATAAACGGGACTTGCAAAAAACATATTAGCACTCCAACGATCAAGATTTTTTGTGTTTTTTGATAATTTTTCAATTATCAAGTCAATAAGTGAAGATAGAATAATAAATTCTAATATATATAGATATATAAGACCGATGGATGTTTAGAAAGTGAAATAATAATTTTGTTAAACCAAGCGCATGAGTAGCAAATAGTATGCTTGTGTTAAGAGATCGTTATTCTATAAGAAACGGGAGGGCTGACTTTTATAGTTGTATTTCGCAGCAAGGAAAAAGGCACCATTGGGACTTAAGTCAGCAGTTGCTCGCGGAGAAGTCTCTAAGTTTTGAGACCGTTGGCAGAGATCTTCAAAGAGCCTAGTTGTGCAGGGGGATTTTCAAGGGATAAGCTCTCTACGGGATATACCCCGAGATTTCAAGGGTAGTTGGAGGTGTGAGCAATATCCAGCCTTTTACCTTTGTCTATGTGGGTGCTTACTCACTCCCAGAGCAAATGGTTTCCTGCCATTTGAAAAGAGGTCTCAACCTGGTTGCTCGGTCAGCACCAAATGCTTGGGTTGATGGGTTTGGGTCGCCGCCCATTTCAAAGAGGTCCACACATGGGATCCAGCCCCTCGGGAGGTCATTCCCTCTTGGGTGTTGTGCACTTTCGGGCCCTTGTACCAAATTTCCCTGTGGATTAAGCCTTCAAATAAGTTAGGCCAACAGTTGGGTCGAACTGCCTTGCTTCGTAAACTTCGAACCCATACCCTGCCCTCCCCCCCCCTAAAAACCCCGCCCCGCCCCGCCCCACCATCCTGCAAACCACCTCGTTGTGTCCGATTTAAATTTTTATTTTTTTAATTAAATAATATCAATTTGAATATAGTAATTTAATATTTTTTAATTTAAAATAAATTATATAATACAAATAATACATTCAATTAATTTTTTTATAAGTAATACTAAATATCATTATAAAATTAGGTAATTTAATATATTCTTTTTTTTTCTAAAATGAATTATATAATACAAATAATACATCCAACTATTTTATTTTTGGTATTTTATATATAGAGTTGGATACATGTAAAATTATTTAAAAATTTATCTATAATATCATAATTTTCTATTAATAATGTATTTCATGTGAATGAATAAATAATAAAAAGTATTACAAAATAGACTGGGGCGAGCCTAATACAAAACCCGTAACCGGCCTTGAACCCAACCGGGTCCAATATTTTATCACCTGGACCCACCCCAGACCAGATAATATGAGTACCAAACCCTTTCCATCTAGGTTAGGGCCTCGAAAATCGGGTCAGATTGTCATCCCTAGTCTTAACCATTGAGTAGCGGTATGCAAATTTTTTATTAACTAGTCGAAAGTCAGTCCAACTGAAATTCGATTTTTATCGAATTTAAAATTCGCATGGTATTCGATCTTTTTAAAAATAAAAATAATATTTGGTTCAATTTTGATCTTTTGTGTTGGTTAAACAAATCAAACTGAATACTGAATTTTTTAAAAAATTCATTATACTATAAATATATATATTAAACATCTCAATATTTGTATTTATAACAAAAAAATACTTTTATTAATAATACATAATTAATTAATTATAACTATTTATCAACAAATAATTTATAATTAATAAATTAACATTATATCATAGTTTTTTTTTTTAAACGGAAATAAACACCCCTAGCATTGAGCGCTCATTTACTTTCTCAAACTTCATTTGCCCGTTACACCACTCCGAAGCCCATGATTGTGGTGGATTCCCCCCACCTCTATTTAATATTTTTTATAAGTTGACAAGTGATGATGACAACTTTAATATTAAACGAGTATATGTATAATAATTTTAGAAAATATTATTATTTTTAAAAATATATTAATAAAAGTACAAAACATGAGAAAATATTAAAAGGAAAAAAAAGAGATGTTGAAATTGAGAAAAGAGAAATGGGAAGTTAAGAAAAATAATTAAATATTAAAAATTAAAAAAAATTACATATTAAAATTAAGTGAGACACGAAAAGAATACTCTCAATAGATAATTACATCATACTCGATCACCTCATATAATAATGCAATAATCAATCACATTCACATCGTAGAATTCTCAAGGCCCAGCCGGAATTTCAGTGGGCTTGGGCCGAGTCGGAATGGGCGGGCTTTGAGAAAAATGAAGATTCAGGGCCCAATTTGAAACTCAACCCCACGGGCTATTGTACTTTTGGTCCCGCTCTAACTTTTTTAAATGATTCACAATCTTTATAATTATTAAGATTTTGATTCCATTCTCTCCAGTTCCATTAGTTCTTACCCCAATTTTAAGGATTGGACCAACACCATGTCTCAAAAAGTTAAGGATTTAAAATTGGTCTCAAAAAGTTTAGGAATAAAAAGTCAATTTTCATTTATTGTTGAATCTTCTCTTGTCTTAATAATAATAATAATAACAACAACGAGTTTATTGTGCCAAAATACCATTCGGGATTATGCAATTTAAATATGTATTAATTTAAATCTACTGAAATAGTTTTGACTTGACGAAAATAGAAACCAGAATTCTGGACATTGCATGCCTAATTAAGTGCGAAACGGGTAGTACTAGCAAAAAGCATTAAATTCTTTTAAAACTAAAATGAGTTGATTAAAGATGAGGGACTTCTCTTCTTTCAAGCATGGATCATCCTCATACCTCGCTGTTGTTTCGTCTTACCGACATCCAGAACAAAACTAATGATCGGACCACAAATTCACCCCATTTGTACAGTCTTCAGATTAAACAAAGCAACATATGTACATGAGCAATTCAAGCCAACTAAACTCAGATGTCTTAGAAATTATGCTCAAGGGCTCAACCCCATCTTCACAGCATTTTCTACTAAGAATCATGTATTAGCTGATTGTGAAGGTAATCTCGGGTGGTTATGTTCACCTTCGTAAGTGACAATTAGCATCGAGGGCTCTTCCAAGCACCGCTCCACATGTTTCCTGGCAGGGCAGCCTCTCATGCTGCTACATTTGTAGTATCCCCTGCAGCAAGATCAGCAGTGTTAGTAACCTGTTGGAAAGTTTCTTCAACTGTTTACTTATTGTAGAAATAAATGCAAAAGAATTTGTTCATCGTAACCAATAGTCCATACTTGCAAGCCATATAGAAACAGTATACAAGAATCTTATGAATATTATGGGGAAGGTATCAGTGTAGGCCAGTAGCTGCTAAGTAATTACGCAAGAGGTATATATTGAAAATTCTGTCACAAAAATTCCATCTCCCCAGAACGAAAACCCTTGATTTCATTCTTATAATGTAATATGCCGACAAAATTAGGTGAAAGGGCGACGAGGATGAAACAATGAAACAGAGTTTCACATAAAACAAGCAACGGAACTGTGCATCGATGTCTACAAGAACAAACATAATGAATTAAGATTGCTTGATCTCTTGCAACAATCTATTAAACAACAATTTGTTAAACTACTATAAGCAATCAGTTAGAGGAACAGCCTTGCAATCAGGGAGGGGATGGCAAACCATACCTAGGATGAGGAGAACCTTTGATTGGTTTCTGACCATATTTCCTCCAAGAGTACTCATCAGGGGGTATATCAGCTAACTTGTTGCTTATAGCAGGTACTTTGATCGACCTTTTTACTCTGTGCTTCCTGTTGCAAACTTTCAAAAATTTAAACAAAGATGACAACAATTCCAAGCACCAATTACTATATCATGCGATCGAAAAGGATGAAGAGGACAAGCAAAAACAAACACCTCTTCTTAGAGCAATGGCATCTACCACTGACTCCGCATTTCACACTTCCTTCCTCTCCCCTCCCAGAGCACTTTCTCTTGTGGTGGAATGAGCTTTGATCTGCTGAACGAGCCGCACCGATTAAATGAAAGGAGCTGCCATCCAAATTAGCAACACTACCATCTATACTCAATGAGGAGATAAAGGATCTTGTGGATGACATGGTTGGCGTGCAGGTAGAGCTATCGAAATTCAGGCTAATGCCGCTATTACTACGGCGATACATCAGTTCAGCCTGCTGTTTCAATTGCTGCTGCTGCTGCTGAAGTTGAATCCTTTGATGGTGGAGGAAATGATAATTGGGCAACGGCGTTTGATGAACATGTTGCAGAGGATTCTTCCCATGAGAGCTTAATTCAAAAGAAGGGTTTCCCAATGTGAGATCACTCTTTACATTGGACGCAACTTCTTGGAGTTGATTGCCCTCTAGAGGGGTAGTTTGAAGAAGCTGATGCGTCTTGGGATGTTGATCATCTGATCTAAAGATTGGCTTCTCCAAAAAAATACTTTGGGGGAAAGGTGTTTGAAATTTCTTGGCTCTTCTCACTCTAGCATGACCACAACTAGAATTGAGAAGAGAAACAACTTTCTTGAAGTTTTGAACAGCCTCCCCTGTTTGTTCTACTAGATTCCTAAACTGATTCTGATCTTGAGGTTGAGACAAGAGATTAATCACTCTGTAGCAACTTTCAACTGCAGCAATATTTGCACTTTCAACCTCCTCCATGCTACCCCCTTCAATCCCAAAAACAACTAAGGAGAAACAATCAAAGAAAATGAAACAAAACCCTAATTCCCAAAACCCAAACCACCAAATTCCAGAGCAACATTAACAGGGAAGAGGGCGGACCCTCCAAACTACTGATTGAACAGATCTTCAACAACCAAAACATCAGACACCCAAATACTCAGAACCCCATTCTTGGCAAAATACAAAGCTAATCTCTTCTTCGTAGCAATCACAAGACATCCAGGCAAGAACATGATTCATGACTCGAGCAAAAGGGCATCTAAAAATCAATCAGAAGCAAAAACCCACATAGCAACAAATGCCAAAACAAACAAGAATTCCATCAACCACGCAAGAGAGAGCAAAGAACTCAAGGCTGCAGAAGAGTGAAGGTTAAGAAAAAAGTCAGAAAAAACGGACCTTCAGTTGGACTTTAGGAGGAAAATGCTGTCAAACCCTAGATTCTCTCAACATCCATGATAGAAAAAATTAGATTGAAAGGTGTGAAACAGAAGACTTTGCTTGGCTTTTGCCACGAAATTGGCGCAACCCACAAACAAGTAGGTGAAAAAAAACATTACAAAAAGTACAGCCTTGACAATATATATATATATATAATTGCTACTGCAAATAATTGATTATTATACTACTGTTGTCAAATATTATAATTAAACTACTCATCACATAGTATACGGAGCAGGAGAGTGGTGGTGCGAGAGAGAGGAGTAGGGGGTTGCATTTAAAATAAACCTGCGCACCAGGGGGGAAGCGCACAGGTGAAACTGCCGTCCCTGTCACAGATTTCAAAGTGGGGTCAACTTTAGACTTACTACTTCTATTCTTTTTATTTATTTTAGTCTTTTTGTTATTCAAAAATTACAAATGTCAATAATATTTTACACACATTAATAAATACCTCTTATTGTGAGCTATTATAATAGAGTATTTATTAAAATATTTATAATTATAAAAAGTATTTATTTTTTAGATAATAAAAAATATTTAAATAATTATGACATATTTCAGGAGAGCACATTGTAATTTACATTTATTTATTTTAACTTGCTTTAGAAGTATTTGACTAAATTTATTTGGGACTAATTACACTTAGATTATTTCTAAAAATGCGAATTATATTTTAGTAAATTACAACAAGGTCTCTTAAGGTTTAACATAATTACGAATAATCTTTGTTGTTTGAAAAATTATCAATGACCATATGATTTTAACGGTCGTCTAACAATAAACCCAATTCGTTACATTTGCATTTATTTTTTGTGGTAAACTGACCAAAATGTCCTCATGGATTAAGAATTATAATCTTATATATATTTCATGGAATATGTGGATATTTTTAATTTTTGCAATTTAAAATTTTTTCATCCACCCCATTGGATTGTTCTATACATTTTTAAGTTTTTTCTTAAAAAAAAAAATACAATAAGAAAAAAGTAGATAATTTCATATCTCCATCTCAAAATATACAATTTCATCAAACATTAGCGGAGTATTGTAATTTTTTAAACAACGATAGCGTATTCATAATTATGTCAAACCTCACAGAAGGTCATTGTAATTTACCCTTATTTTCTCCCAAAAAGTTTTGAAATTATAATTACATATTTTTTGAAAATTATATGTTTATGCCTGATTTTTCTCCATTCGAATTTGGACCAAAAAAATGATGTTGTTATATAAAAATAATTACATAAATTTTTAATTTTACCCATCATTTAATATTCTTATATATATTATTGTACTTATAAAGTTACATGTAATAGATATATATAGTAAGGTTAATATCATTATATTTTTTTTTTATAAGTACAAAATTAATGGAGATATTAATTGAGGGGTAAAACGAAAATTTATATACTTTTTGCTAAGACTGATATTTTTAATCCAAATCCCGATGAAAAGAAATCTTGTGTAAATAGTGAATTTTAAAAAATAATATAAATAATTTTGAAATGTTTTAGAGGAAAATATATTACTAAAATATATTTTGACTATATATTTTTTAATAAACTAATTTTGAATTTTGTAAATTTGTACTGAGAAAAGAGCTGCTCCTCTCATATTTGGCTTGAAAAATCTCTTACTTTGCTTCAAAGGTTTTCCCTTCTCCTCCGGCGCACTTTAGCACGATATTCGCCAAGAGTGGGCCCGTATTTGGGGACCAGTGGGGCATCCTATACTACCCGCTGTCGCAGTTCATTTATTTAGCCGTTACATCTGAAAAACCAATTAGTTTATGCCACATGTGCACCATATTTGGTATAAAGCAGACACGTATATAGAAGCCTGGCTGATTGGGTCCACTGACACGTATTATCGTGCTCCCGGATGCAAAGTGTTGTGTCGTAACTCTACGGTGTGGGTCCCAAACGGAGTAAAACTCATTTTCAATTTTAGTTTTAAAATAGTCCTCATCTTTTCAATTTATTTTAAATTAATCCCTCTAACTGTCTAACAAATAAGTATACATTATGTTTGTTTTCATTTTCAAATTATTTTCGAGACAAGTTAAAATATATTCAATATTTGCCATTATTTAAAAACACATTATTTAGGTATTTTTAACTATTTTAACATAAATATATATATATACACACACACATATACATAAATATATATATAAAAAATATGATTTGACAATAAATAGTAATTTTTGTCTCCCAAAACACAACATTAAACATATAATACTTATTTTAAATTATCTCCGAAAACAAACCAAATATACATACTATCTCTAACACATACTTATTTATCTTTATTTTTCTCTCTCTATCTCTACAAAATACAACAAAATACTCAAAAAATGAATCCAAACATGATGATAGTGTTTGATTGCAATTTTGGTCCATCTCAAAACATAATAAATATTTGGCTTGATTTATTTTGGGAGGTTTTTGCAGTGTATTTAGATATTTTGGAATAGTGCCTCATTTATTTTTTGTTCAAATACGTCTACACTAATTATAGGTCTTATAAGCCCTACAATTAAAAAAATTACATACATACTCATATATATATATATATAAATATATAAAAAATACATGATTTGAAAATAAATAGTTAAACAACATCAAACATATTATACTTATTTTATATTATCTCCAAAAATAAAAATCCATATATACACCTCTAACACATACATATTTATTTTTATTTTTCCCTTTCTATCTCCACAGAACACAACAAAATAAGTCAAAAATAAAACTAATCATAGTGAATCTTTTTTATATTATCCCAATAAAACTTTTTTTTTTTGGAACAAAAAATTGTTTTAGTCCTTCACTTTCTATTTTCTATTGCAATTTGGTCTCCCATACATAAACTTATAGGATAATATATTTTTAATTTAAAAAATTATTATTGGACAATTATTCAGATATTTGTGCACATTTAATTTTTAAATAGAATCTAATTATTGTTTTAAAAAATATATATGTTACTTAGATAAATAAAAAATGTCAAAAGAATAGAAAAATTATGAGAAATTATTTAAAAAGGAGAAATAGAAGTTGAGAAGAAAAAAAAAATAGTAAAATAATTTTAAATAATGGCTAATAAAAAAAATTAAACACAACCAAATGGTGATCTTCAATTATACATAGATAATGATTTGATTAATAATATATCAATACAATTATCATAAAATTTATCAAACTTCTAAAAATTTTCAAATAAACGAATACCCCAATTTTCAATATTTTAGTTGACATATTTATTCCTCTTCTAAGTTTAAAAATAAAAGGATCAAATTGTAACAAAAAATAAAAAGTGAATGATAAATAATTTTCTCAAAAAAAAATAAAAATTATAAGGATAATATGGAAAAGTCACCTATTGGAGGGACTAATTTGAAGTGAGTTGAAAAGATAAGAACTATTTTAAAATTAAAGTCAAAATTCGAGGACTAAAATGATACCTATCCCAAACGTGATTAAAAACACTCTTGATAAGTGTACATAATTTAATTTTTTATTATTTTATTTAATTATATAAATAATTAATAACAAATAACTGACTATAACGTATAAATATAAAATCTTTAATAGAAAAATTAAACAAGACGTTCAGTTTGCTTAAAAATAAATATACTTGAGATTATTTTGATCTAAATAAAAAAATGTAATTACTCTAATCTCCTAAAACTTAAAAAATAAATCCTTTTTAGGAACACATTAATTAAAAAAAATGAAGGAAATGGAATACTATTTCTTTTTTTAATTTTTTGAAGAAAAATGTGGAGCAGAGACAAGTTATAATATAGTATTTGATTTTATTTTTTTTTTCTTTTGGGATAAAATTCAAGATCTTAATATAGTGAAAGGAAACTAGACTAAAATGTTAATAGTCATAACCGGACACCAAGACAACACAAACACCTCAAGACACGATTTTAGTGTAGTAAATTAACAATAATGACTTAAACTAATAAACAATATATAGTACTTTACTTAATTGTACTTTATCCAATGTCTTTTAGTTGATTAGTTGATATCTTAAGATGTGCCAAATCCACCATACTATAAATTTATAAAGTCAAGTTGATGATGAGTTGAATTTTAGTCAATTTTCATCAAAATTGTCAATTGACTAGCTCCAAACGTCACTCTTGAGATAGATCAATATTTTGGACTACTTGCGTTGCACTCGCATTAATAATAATAATAATAATTTGTGTCGTGGTTTATACTAAACTTTCGATTATTTTGATTTTTTGATAAAGTATTTCTTGCTTTTTTTCAGCAGGCAAAAATTCAAAATGAATTGTCCATGCAACCATGCTTTCCATATTCACTCCATTCCATAGCTGCATATTTTTTCTTAGCTTATTTTTTTTTCTCCTGACAACTTGTTTTTACCGTGAATCATCTGATTTTATGTTATAAAAATGGAAAAACAAAGATACAACCCTACAAACATGTGGAGGAAGATAGTGTTTGCGTGAATCAATCAAAATCCCTATAGTTGACTTATTATTGTCAAGAACCAACGTCTAATTAAGTGAAAATCAGCACAAATACCAAGATGCATATTTAGTCTCATCCAACGCCTTAGTAATAATTCAAACCTACATCGATCATGGGTGTAACAACATTCGATCTACACTACCAACATGGCATTTTAGTAATTAAAGCACTAGTTTATCATTTGAATCTGATCGACGTAGAGATGTAATAGATTGATGGTAATCGAGTTAATCAACAGAACATGTGCTTAATTTTTAGTATATCAGTTGAGAACACTACAGTAGTCGAGCAGTTTTTTGACAAACTTTTACAGACTAAAACATCCTGACGTAATTGAAAATTCTCTTAACTAAAGTAGTCAGCACGAGCTCAACAATTTTTTTTTTTTTTAGCTTCAATCAAAGAAAAGGGAAAAGAACAAATCTTTATCTTAATCCAAGAACTTTTGATCTCAACGTATACATTGCCAACAGCCAAAGTCTTTTATAGTACCAATTTTTAAAACCTCAAATTGGATTTGACGCCTTATTGAGATCAGAGAAAGAGAAGAATTTTACATACTTTTGAGGCAACACTTTACCTTTTGTAAGCCAAAAAGCAGGTAAAGGCAAATTTGTGCTTTGGGATCCGATAAAGGGCGGCCACCCTTTTGAAAATTATGGCATAATGAGACATTGATAGTGCTATTGCAGCATACGGTGCATCAACATTTGGAGACCAGATTTTCATCATTGAACTGAAATGAGAGACTTTTTCACCACAGTATATCCGTTTGTTGTGCCCCCCCCCCCCCCTCCCCCCATCATGTCCTTGATAGTGATTTGACACAGGAAATGGAGCAGATGTGGAGACAGTGTAATGGAGTTCATGCATGTTGCCATATTTCTGGGTAGGAAAAAGTGCAACTGTTTGGCCACACTTACTGAATGAAAAAGGGAAATAGTAGGATTATGTTTGAGAAGTACAACCTGCTGTGATGACCTGATTATAAACCACAGGTTAATCATACGAGTTTATCCATTTATTCTTAGCAACATGGTGATGATATGAGGCAGTAAAAGATTCAAATTAAGGAGTTAACCCCTATGGTTTTTGGTGAGAAAAATAAACAGTAAATTGAGGGGGAGAGTTTTACCTCCCAGCAGGTGAAGTCGGCGTCAATGAGTTTACATATGATTTACTAGAGAACATGATTGGGATCAGTCAAAATTCATTTGCAACCAGAATGAACTGATTTAAGACCGATGTTCCATTGAATTCTTGTCTTGACTATTTTGATGGTGCCCGAAACTTATCCAGGTGTGACGAAATACTATTGTTTCCTTCCCCTTCCTTTCTTGGCTGGGTGTGCCTCTGTTTGTTCTTTTCCACCAACTTCAGATATATCAGCTGTAGAAAAATTACATAATTTCCTCATTGTTTGAAAATAAATATGCACACAGTAAGTTGTTCTGTAAGAAATTCAAAAAAGAAATATGCAAAGCACGCCAATATCTGCACTTATTAAGTTAAAGTAAAGAACTGACACCAATATGGACCAACAAGGAGCATTCCAGCAAAAGTGGGGCTTGGTTCGCCATCTCCAGCAACTTTCTTAACAGTTGAGGTTAATAGATATTTTAGTGTGAGAACTTGGTAAAGATGAAATAATATGAAGTTCAAAGCCAATGACAAGAGTTTCGTGCAAACTGCAATTCTGCCAGCATAAGGGTTAAATATGTTCTTTCCATTTTTACATGTAAATATATACTTTTTTAAAGTTTTACTTGTAAATGAATTTTAATGCATTAACTTGGCAGAGTGGACATTTTTCCAACTTTAAGAGACAGATAGATCAATCATAGCCGTCATAGTAACACTGCAATATTTGCTCCGATATCCCCTATATCATTCTAAGAATTGCCTCTTAAGCATGAGAGCAATTCTATGCACTCTACCCCAGAAACAGTCCAACTAATTGGTTTGATAAGATGAAACTCTGAAATTGCTTAGAGACCAGTAAGTATGACCTGTTGTAAACCTATAACTCAAGCAGAAAATAAAATGAGAATAGCACATTGATACCAGTGTAACTTTCAAAGACCATTTCTATGTTATCTTGTCTTTCATTTATTTATCCATATGTTGATCTTTACTGGCAGTAAGGCGCTCAGGAGAGAAAAGGAGGGTCCGAAAATTGAAGGTTTAGGATAAATCAATTTACCCAGCTTATCTACTTTATATCTCTTATCCAAATTTGAACAATGATAGAGTGCAGAACTTTGTGAAACAATGGTTGAACTCACAAGCTGAAAGAATGGCAACAGTTAACATTTCTAGTGAAGTGATTCAAAAGATCCCCGAACTTAGAAAATGTCTATACCTTCTCTGGCCACAATTGGGCAATGAATTCCAACACCATTAGGGTGCATAAATAGTGGTTCATTTTTTCACGAGTCAAACGGAAAACATAAGAGAGACAATATGATGACTACTTACATGCATGCATGGATAAGCATGTACATCCCGTGAAGTAAAAATCGGCATTCTACTTCATTTTCCAATTTGATTTTGACATTTTGTCTGAAATCATAATCTTCATGATTGGCACCCTTCTACCATTAACTTCTTAATTTTTTTTTTATTTTATGAAAAAAGAAATTGTACAAATGTGAATGTAAACTTCAGATTCTCCCTGCCTGCTTTAGAACTGGAGTAAGGTCTACCATTCCTACTCTAGTAGTTGGTAAATGAGTTAAGAGAGTTCTTGTAGCTGTTGAGTTATGGTTGAGCTACTCCTTTATGAGCTTCTCGTCTTTCTTGGGCTTTCTGGAGTTCCTTAAAGGGTTTATAGGAGATTGTTGAATGCTACAGACAGGCTGTCAATAATACTAGAGCTCAAGGGAGAGGGTCAAAGCTCTGCTTTGGTTCACCTTTGAATAGCTTTGGAGATCTATATCCAGCCCAGACAATGGGCTACTACAGGCAGTGAAGTAGATTTATCCCAAGTTCCCCCTACTTCGTCCTCTCTGAATCAGCAGGTATTGAAATGCATATGGAGATGAAAATGATGAGTGAAAACACTACCGTCAGGTCCACGAGCAATCAGAGTAAAGAAGATATTGTTGAACTTCTCCATTTTCTTTGCATCCTGTGCTTGGTCCGTCTTAAATTTGATACACTGATAAGACATTAGAAAACATCAGGTAGTGAAGATACTTCCCAATTTAGAATTTTATATTCAATTGACACAATAAGTTCCAACCTTCATATTGCTGCAACCTATGAAAATTGAATGCGTACAACACCAATAGCTATTGAAATGGTTCACACAGCCGAAGCACAAAAATGTCCATCAAGCACCTTCAAGCTAAGTTTCCTAACCCATTGATTCAGTTTAAGGTTGTTAGGCTAATACAGCTGTTAACGATGAAAGTGAACTTATTTGAGAGAGGAAGAACTTTCACCTTACAGGATAGCTTATGTACTATGAAAAGATTTAAAAAAACTAAGACACACCTAGGACTTATTAACAAGAAATTACTACTCCTAACAATATCCTAGCCAACCAGGCCTAGACCCACCCCCCACACTGCCATACAAGAAAGACCTGAAAGTATTTACTAGTGACTAAGGCATCCTTGGTAAACCAGATACTCCCTACTATTCAGATGTCAACTGGAAACAATGAACTGCAAAAGAAAATGCCGAGATGAGGAACCACAAGAAACCATTTGACTATTTACAGTTCAGCAAGAGGAGGCCAGGAGGAGCTTACCAAGTGTTATATCCAAATATAGGAAGCCTGATGCAGGAGCAATCAGGGTGTGCCAGAACGTTACTAAAATTGCAAGTGGTCCTATAAAAAAAATTATAGGACAACATGATGCTTAACCAACCGATATCAAAGTTCACGAAGGAATCGCAATCTCACTAGGAATCAGACAACAAAATTCTTATGCAATGAGCACTTTAAGAACTTCTATAGTTTTAATCAAAGGAGATTGTAAATACAAGAAGATGGTATCGTCTGCCATCGAAACTTAAAGTTTCTTGGCTGATAAGAATTTCACTCTCTGATGCCACAAAACACGTTTTCATTCTCATCTAACTGGCATGCCCCATCAAAAACTCCTAATAGCTGGACGTACCTAAAGAAAAGTAGATATTCAAGTGTAGTTTCTAAATGATAAAAGTGATAAGAATGTGAGACAATATTCTGGAAAAGAATCCAAGCTGATTGAACTCATACTTTCTCAAGGATTTAAATTAGCAACAGTGCAATACTGGCACTGCTGCTAAAGGCTCTTTGCTTTAAGCTTACCTAATAAGAGCTATCCCTAACATCCAACCTTTTTTCATCAGTAAATATATTGTGAACCATACTTCCATCACTCAAATGGATGAACATCTACAGCGCATAGAACATCAAACAAATCACGAATTCCGGTCTCTTCACTTTGTATTTCAAAATTTAATGGTTCCTTAAAAGCAGCTGGTTAATGCTGGAGAGACATGACTGGTCAAAATCCAACAATTTTCAGACAATTAAAACTTATCATCGACATATTCGTTCTGTCATAATAAATGGCAACATAATAAAAAAAAACAACAGGATAACAATCTACTGCCGCTCAAATTAGTCAAAATGCAAACAAAACCGAAACAGCATGGTTTCATCGCACCAGAAACATTACGTTATAATATAAATTAAATTCAGAATTACATAAAGGAAAACGCATGCAACAGTCTACCTCTTTATCATCGGTGACCTTCAGAACCAATTTACCGTCGCAATGCCTGTATTTCATAGAATAACGAGTCTGCGCCACCCAGTGAAACCACAGCAGTCGAGAAGCGCACAAAACAGAAGTTATAACAATATTACAGTATAATCAAAGAACTGTAACAATAACAGTTGAAGAAAATTTTACTTTCTCGGGATCGGAGGAAAATAATTGGACGGATTTTTCCACAAAATCGTCCCATGATGCAATGTAAACCATGATGCTAAAATCGATACGAAGGGAGCCTTTCGTCTATTTGTATTTTGAATTTGTTTTTTATATTGTAATCATAACTGTAATATAAGAGCAGACTTTCGGGAAAACCCAGACGCCATCAATTCGATCTCTGGAAAATGGGAAACGTCTGTGAGGTTTTTGACTTTGTCGCGATGTTCTCCCGGAGGGTTTTGGTTTAACGGCGTCGTCCCATGGTCCTTTGATTCTGTTTGAAGAAACGAAGAAGTGACATGAAAGAGTGACTAAAATCTAATTTCACCTCTTTAAAATACTTTATTTTATGGATAAATGAAAATTAGCCCCCTAACATTTAACATAATTGTAATTATTTTTTATTATTTAAAAAATTACATAATATTTTCTTAAAATTAAAATTTATCTAACAAATCTTCCATTGTGATGGTACATTGGAGGGGTAATTGTTAAATGTTTATTAATTTGACGTGTTTATAAATTTTCAAATAATAAGGAAGTAATTATAACTAGGGATAATTACGCTCCCCTTCTTTGAGATTTAGTGTTATTACACGTAGATTCTCTGTAATTTTAAAAAATTATATATAGCATTCTTGAAGTTTGTTATCGTCTACAAATAAGCCCATTCATTAGTCAAAATTTATTGCATTTGTTGATATTGACAAAAAAAAAAAAAAACTTAATAAAAATTGATATTTACGTTTGATTGACTCTTACTGACTTATTGTAGGTCAAATAATAAATTTCAAACTAAACTACCCTTATAATTGTGAAGATATACTCTTCATATGCATTAACGTGTGAAAATGTATAAGAGCAAAAAAAATTATTTGACCTTTAATATATTTTTTTAATTTCAATAAATTTGGTGATTTTTGACTAATTGAATTATTAATTTATTAAATGAAAGCAAATATCAGAGGTCCTAAATATAAGTTTTCGAACCATAAAAAGCTCGTAATTATATCAAAAATCAATAGAAGGGAGTGTAATTATCCCTTATAACTATAACAAAACTAATGAGAAACCCTTGTAATTCACATTGATTTTATTCACTACATATGCTTTCTGAAAATACTAAAATAAAAAAATAATTCCATAAATTATGACCTTACAATTCAATAATGTTGTAAAATTAAATATTTTTTATAAATTATATATCTTACTATCTTATATATGATTTTTGAAATAGATTTAGCTAACTTTTCATAGTATGACTTTTTATTTTTATGGAATTTTGAAAAATAAACATTCATAAAATATTTCAATAATTTATCTTCGCAATACATATATATATATATATTGAAATTTTGGATAGGTGGTGATGTGATAAATTTATTAATTATTTATTTACTTATGATGACAAAAATTATTTTTAGTTTTTGATAATTTAGTCAAGAATTAAAGTTGGGATAAAATTATAATTATACTCAAATACATGTTACACTGCATGAATTGAAGGCACAAGTATTTCCAAATTTAGTTAGAATTTGGAGAAATTTTGAACAACTCCTACTTAAAAAATTGGCACAAAGTACAATACAAATTGAACTCAAATATAATTATCGATTTTTCCAATTTTTGCACTATATTTGTTTTCATTTTTAAGTTATTTTAGAACGAGTCAAAACATATCCAATTGTCATCATTTAGAAACACCTTATTTAGGTGTTTTAAACTGTTTTACCATAAATACATACATATATATATATTCATATATACATAAATATATATAAAAAAGACATAATTTGACTATGATTTGAAATAATAATTTTTATCTCTCAAAACACAATATTAAACATACAATACTTATTTTAAATTATCTTAAAAAACGAATCTAAACATACATACTATTTTTAAACACATACTTATTTATCTTTATTTTTCTCACTCCAAAATACAAATAAGAAAATGAATCCAAACGTTGATTTTCTTCATTTTCCTTCTTGATTCCCTCGACTGTTCCTCCGCGGGTCACCTTCAAATTTCAGAAATTCAAAGTCGCCCACACCCACACCCACACCCACAGCATGACTTCCTCTTCTCCTCTCCGATCCTTACAGAACTGGGAACTGAAACATTGGCGTATATTCATCACAAGCAAAACACGTTTTCTCAGAATTATGAGCCTCAAGATCATCAATAAACGCACTCTGGAAATTTCCAAGCGGAGCTGCTTTTAGTCCAATCTCGCTCCCAAACACACCAGCTCAGTAACTGAAATTCTAACAAACACAAATGATCATCCAAAACCCAGCAGCTTCCTTTTGGCGCCATTGACTCAAATCTCACCCTGAAATCAGGTTTCTCTCTCCACACCCACACACAGTAGAACGACGGTTTGAAGCGCGGGATCCATGGATGAAGCTGGACCTTCTGGATGTATGTAAAGATAAACTTATCAACGGTTACGTTTGTTTCTTCAGGACTGATATGTGAGAATGTTGGTTTACAGGTGATAAAACCAGTATTTTTTGGGAGGCAGCTTTGGAGGGAGATCTGAGACTACTCAAGCGTACGGTTCATATAATTTTATGGAAATGTGCGCGCGTGTGTGCAGTTTCAAGGATTCTTTCGTTAGTTTGAGTTATGTTTATCTTTGTTTCAGAGTGCGCGGAGGACCTCGACACTGGCGAAGGTTTGGTGGAGACATTTGAGAGGGTGAGAGATGGTAGCGGGAGAACGGCGCTTCACATTGCCGCCGCAGCAGGGAAGACAGAAATATGCCAATATTTGATTGAAGGACCCATTTTTGACGTCGACGTTCTAGATGAGAAACGTATTTTTGCTAATTATTTGTTTTTCTATACATGCCTTTTATATTTCCGTGGTTTATATATAGACAGACAGATACACAGACATACATAAATACATCTGTAATGTGGAGGAGTCAGTGTTTTAACACAGTTTAACATTTTAAATGGGAGTACAAACGTCACGAAATGGAATGCTTACAATCAGCAAAGATCTCCTGTGTGGTGTTTGTACCAATATTTCGTCCACATTTTGCTTTAAAGCCAAAGCAATAGGTAAATGCTTTTCTTAGTATTTGTTGCAAGTGGCGGTAAGATGCAATGGATCCTTAGGATCCCCCTTTTCTTGTTAGCTCCTAACTGGCTAGGTTTTGATCCATTAGATAGAGCCAAAAAAGTTTTCTCTTTCTTTATCATCTCTTCCCCTTAAATCTTGATGCGAATTTGCATGGTTTCAGTGGAGAAAGAAAGAAATAAATATTTATTAAAAGGAAGAACTATGTCTTTGGTGCAAACTATGAGTGTTTACCTTTTCTTACTTTGGGTATTTTTTTTTTCGGTGGCAATTCCTATTACAGGTCGCACTCCGTTACATTATGCAGTACTGAACGGAGAAGTCGATACTGTTCAATATCTTCTGTCAGTTGGTGCATTTAGTTCACAATGTGATAAACAGAAGTATACTCCCTTGCATTATGCTGCTGAAAAAGGTGTGTCTAGACTCTGATAGTCCTGCATTTGTTTCATTGACATGGAAAATATTCGAATTATTGGGCAACCAATTCTTTATTCATGGGCTAATGGGAGTTTTATCCCTCAAATTGGAAATCTGTTGGTAGTGCTATTGGAGGTGATTAAATGTGGGAGGTGAAATCTAAGTTGTTTACAATTGAAGGATCAGAAATTAAGAAAGATTTTGAGCAAAGATTATGTTCTACAGAGATGTTTCAGATAATGCTGATGAAGCCAGATGCGACTTGCTAGAATGTCCAGTGGTTTCAAATTTCCAGACTGTGGTGGATCCTGGTGATGGCTTTCTGTGAAGCAATTTTAATTTGAAGGATTTGGCGCAGGCAGTGGGGAAGCATGGAAAATTAGATAAATGTGCTGAATTAAGTATATCTTTTGAGTTCCTGTATCTATCTTTTATCCAAGGGAAATCATCAGGGCGCCTACGTCAAATGTCAAAGATACAAAATATAGGAAATGACATGGAACACACAGATAAGAAGAAGGGTCTTAGATTGGATCAAGAGCGTGAACTTGGAAGGCTGGCAAGATTCTGTGATGTAGAAAGAAACAGGAGGGGAAGAACATTAATAAGGAAGATGGTGGTTAATCTGAGAACTATTGGATTTTCCTGCTTCTTGCTTTCTTATATTTTTTGGAACATGTCATAGTTGCTTTATGAACATTGAGCAGTCACCATTCTGATAGATGTAATTGGCAATCCATTTATAAGTATGCTATTGTAAATTATGACTCTGGAAAATTTCAGGAGATGTTCCGATGCTGGTATTATTAATGTCTGCTGGTGCTAGCGTTGACATAGTGTCTGATTATGGTACTCCATTACATAGGGCCATAGCTTATAGACACAAAGAAGCTGTTCAAGTTCTATTGGATCATCAAGCAGATGTAAGCTAATTTTTATACAGTCATGTAATTTGTGTTATAAGCTTAAGATAACTCTTCTTTATTCCTTTTATAGATTGCATATGTAGTGGCTGAGTTCACGTATTGCCTACTTTTTTGCTACAGATATGCGTTCTTTTTAATTTTATAATTTGCTGCAATATTAGATGCTTCAGCATGTGAAAAAGGCACTTTTTGTCTTTCTGTAGAAGCCTTTGAATGTAGTCCAAAATATTTAGTCATCAAAGGAAGATCGTAAATGATGTCCGGTTTGTCATATATATATGTATCTATGGAGAGATTTCAGAGGTTCGAGGATGAGATTGTTTAATGCTTTGCTATATGCTGTCCCCTCAATTTGGACAGGAATTCCTTGGTCTGTGTGTCAGTCTCAGCGTACTGGAAGTATTAAATTGTTCTACAAAAGTGAATCCCAGATTGCGTCTGTGTCTGGGGAAAGTAAGCAGAAAGGACTAGATACATTAGAAAAGTCAAATTTCCTGTTTATGTCTTGTATTATTTTGGATAGATATCATGTAAATACTCCTAAATTTCATTAACTGGAGATAAATATCAATGTTAAATATAATCAGGAGCAAACATTTTATCCTAGTCCTGGATTTTCCTGTGAAACTAATTGGTGACTGAAGTCATCGAGCTCTAAAACTACTTTTAGACACTCAGTCGCATCATGCAATCTATTAATGGCTTGTACCATCATTAATACTGATGCAGCCGGATCTTGCTGGATGTGAGATTTTCACTCCACTTCTTTCTTCAATCTTTGCCAATTCATTTGACTGCTTGGAACTCTTGCTAAAGGTATTATTCTTTCCTTTACTCTGTGTAATATCTTTCTCTCTTTATTGATTGTGGTGTGTATGTTTTTTTTGTATGTGTTGATGCAACGAATTGTATATCTATCTTTGGATTCTTTATTTCCTGTTCATTGAGTAAGAATTTCTCGAGATGATCGTGTTGTTTAGTGATAATCTAAATCACAAAGAC
This sequence comes from Sesamum indicum, assembly GCF_026168435.1. NCBI lineage: Eukaryota > Viridiplantae > Streptophyta > Magnoliopsida > Lamiales > Pedaliaceae > Sesamum > Sesamum indicum. The sequence continues at coordinate 25,786,891 of NC_142662.1, forward strand.
TTCTTGCTATGAATTAAAAATGTTAGGACAAAGGATAAAATAAATAATGAAGGAATGGGTATATGATGTTTGACTTGTGTCTTGTTATTTGTCTTGCCTTTATCTTTGCTGCATCTTGATCCCTCAAAAAATGCAGATGCCTTTTGCGATAAAGGGAGGGAAATCTTGCATTTACAATTCGTTTAAGTTAAAATATACATCAATTGGTGTTTGGCTAATGACATGATGATTGAATTTCATATACTCATTTATTGGCTTTTTATTAAATCATTCAGTTTATTTAAAAGTGATAAAAAATATGATAAGATTCAATGAAGCCATTAGAGTCCTCATGACATGGGGGATTTTCTTAGTCTCTGTTACTTGGGGTGTAGGAAATGTTATTTTGAATCGTAAATAAAGGATAGACACAAATTTCTGATTTTCTTTTGAATATTCACCTCTTTAGTTTGTGGTATCTTCTCTTTGTCTCTCTTTTCCCTCTCTATTTTCTTTACATTTTTTTCCTTATTGTTTATTTTGTGCATAATGGGTGTCCCAGGAGGGAACACGCAACTTGGTTAGGGGTATATTGAATGAGATTCGGGTTGTTTAATCATAAAATGTTACCTCAAAGTACGTGGCATTTAACAAAAGACTAAACCTCAATCAAGCAATTATCTCTCTAATATAGTGGTTCAAATTGGTTGGACTTTGTTTGTTTGGATTGGTAGGTTAGCAATTCGAATAATATATACTTAGACCTGGACCTTTTGTAGTCATAAATCACATTTATAAAGGAACACAGAGTATTGTTGCAATTCAATAAACAAATTAAGAAATTGTTAATAGGGAGCAAGACAACTCATTGAAACAAAAGTAAATTCTTGATACGAAATATATATGTGGGATAGAAAAGCTTTTGAATGTTGAGGCTCAGAAGATATTATTATGTGAAAGTTACACGAAGGCATTATGTATATGTTGCATGGGATTAAATGCATTTTTTATCCCTTAATTTAGGTCATTTGATGTTTTCATCCTTTAAAGTTTATAGGGTAACATTTTTATGTTGCATCTTTTTAATTTTCTCGATTTTAGTTTTTTTTCATTGTAGGTCTCTGCCACGACTAACAAAGGATTGAAATCGCGAAAATTAAATGCAGGACCAAATGTTACCCTAAAAAGTTAAAAGATAAAAATGCTAGAAAAATGAGCTAATAGGAACACCCAGTTTTAAAAGGTCATGTTAGAGCACATGCATTTTCCGGTGAGAAGGGTGAGATCCGGCGGAAAAAGGGATCAAAATCGCAAAAATTGAAAAAATGTAGGACCAAAATGCTAAAAGTTAAAAGATGAAAATGCCAAAGACCTAAGTTACGGGACCAAAAATGCATTTAAGCCTATTGCATGTACAGGTTTGGTTGCATTTGAGGCACATTATAATTATTAAACTCATCATCCAACCAGGAAGTATCAGTTTACGGTAATACAAAATTCCCATTATTGACAAAAAACTAAAACAAGCTGATTTCAGATGGTTCAGTTAGGTTTGAGCATGTGTATCATACTGAGCTGGTCCATGCACTTCCCTGAATTATTGGATAAAACAGTTCGATCTCCTGACAAGTCAGAGAAGGTCATTTAAACACAAAGAAACGTTGTTTATTAGCTAATAATGTTGAAACATTCTTTATTCATTTCTGCTTTGCAGGCTGGAGCGGATCCTAATATTCGTGGAGGTGGCCTGAACTGCATGACACCTCTAGGTCAAGCAGCAGCTAATGGGGCGACCAGACTTGTTGATTGCTTGTTGAGCTGTGGTGCTGACCCTGATGCAGTTGACGACGTGAGATTCTTAATGTGCTCCTTTAAATATTATATGCGTGTGCATGTTTAGGTATGATGTTAATACCGTGAGATCTTTATATGTCCTTGCGTGTGTGCGTCTTAACTCATTCTATTTCTTTGGGCTTCTTCCAATTTGCACATAATCTTTTAATTATATCAGCCAATTTTGTTTTTTCTCTCTTTTTGACTTGGCGAAATGTACCTGATTGGTGGCATACCTAAGTTCTTGCTTACTCAAAGGGTTGTGTTGTACTGGTTTGTAAACCCTGAGCTGTATTTGGTTAATGACTTCTTTATTAAGCACCTGCAATTTTATTAGGCTCTTTCATTTTGTCACTGGTCCTCCTTTTGTACGTTGAACTCTAAATTATCAACCATGCGTAGCTTAAGCAGATATGTAATGTTTCCATAATATAATTAGATTGATACATGTGCTTTTGCAGGTAAGGATCAGAATTAAGTAATTCAACTTATGTTACCTTAAGCAATAACTAGTTTTACATACTTTTCATTTCTGTATGAGACTAGTTCTTCTCCCCTTATCCTATTCTCTTTTGCAGTCTGGCTTGACACCATTGGAATGGGCTGCATTGAATCGCCATGATGAGGCTGTGAACATTCTGTTTCCAGCGACTACTCAGATTCCATATTTCCCTGAATGGACCATCAGTGAAATTATGAAGCACATTCACTCTGAAGAAGCTAGAGCACATGTCAGAATAATGTCTTTTACAACACAAATTTCTTTTGTTACTTTTCCTCCAAGGAATTCTAACATCTTCTCCCAGAAATTTACTGTATCAATGTCCAATCTATGTTTTGCTATGCTTGTCTATTGGACAAAAAATTTCAGCTTATGTCTGTGGTGTTTCATTCTTTTTATACTTAACTTCTACTAGAATGTTGTGTGCCATCCTCCCTTTCTCTTTGGGAAGACTCTTCTATTGTGCTTTTTGTTCTTTTTCACATGTTAACTTTTCTGCTCAGTGGCAAAGTTCTCTTTTCATTTTCCGTTTTTCCTTTTGAGTGGGGAAGGATTCATGAGCTAAACTGGTTACTAGCATTAGCTAGTGAATCAGGAATTTGTAAAAGTATTTACGTCCTTTTCTGCTGTTGTAATGGTTTCAGGTGATTTTACCTAAGGGTTGAATTTTGCCATTTTTTTAGTTATTATTTCATTTTTTGGGATTCTAATATTGTTGCTTTCTCTCGTTTGTCGCCATGTTCATCTTATGTTTCGTTTTATTGGATTTTACATTGAGGAATAAGATTCCCATTAAACTGGTAAAACTTATTGCTTGATAGATACTGTTTCTGGTGAATAAGTTGAGTTGTAATTTAAATAGGCATCTGAGCTTTGGAGAGTGGAAAGTACATTTGGGTGAATTCATATGTTTAATTTTGCCAAGCCATGCAGATTTATATTTCATTTTAGATTTAAGATGATGCCATTTTGTTTAGCCTCGACCACGTTACATATTCCCATATGCAGATTTTTTGTATTTTTGTAGACTTTCTCACCTAGTAAATAGGTTCACATTGAACGAGTGCAGTCTGCATGGCTGCAGGTTTATGAGCCAGGTGACAGCAAGCTAGTCCTTTCCGCATGGTAGTGGGCCTAAAGTTCACCGACTATTACTTGTTAGGAATAAGTATCACCACTTATTGTCTTTGTGAGTCATGAAGTACTTCTAAGGATGTGGAGTGTGCAAAAGACCTTCAGATAGAAGCAGTTGAGACGAAATTGATTCACTAGAGTTGTTAATAGTTAAGACATCCAAGCTTATTTACTTGATTTATATGTTCTTCCTCCCCTGTCAGTTAATGCTGAGGTCTGACTATCATTCTGCTGTCTACTTTCAAATTATTGGGTTCTATTTTGGTCATTGTTGGATTTTGTTATTGATCTCAGAAGTGTCAATTTTGCGTTATTTTTGCTTAAAAACATTTTTGGCTCCAGTGGACAGATTTGTCTCATTCGCTCTACTGAATTATATGTCTAAGATCCTATCTCTTGTCTGCTGACATTTTTTGTAGAGGGATTCTCATGAGATGATAAAAAGCTTTCGGGAATTTGCACAGCAGGGAGACGTGGCATTTGGGGAGAAAGATTATCACCGTGGAATATGTTGGTACAGTAAGGTAAAGCTCAATTGCTGCTTGATCACGACCTTTACGATTTTGTGTGTTTCAGCAGGATAACTTTCAAAGTTATATATCGTCGAAGAAGAATTCCAAGTTTGAGAAATATCAATAGAGAATGTTTTACAACTGATCATGATAAACTCAAAAAGATAATGTGTTGTTTGGGGAACACGTATTTCATATGTCTTTTGCCATTTATAACTTTTAATTTAGTTGGATTATGCCGCAGGCAATAACCTTGGCTACTACAAGATTGGCATTTAAGCGGAGCATGTGCTGGGTCCACTTGAACAATGGTCTTCCAGCTTTATATGATGCTAGATTGTGTATTGGACTGAGACCTGACTCATCAAAAGCACACTGCATGGAAGGTGCAGCATGGAAAATACTTCAAGTATGCACTTGCATTTTAGTTGATCATCTTGCTGTAATTTTTATTCAGGAATATTCTTTTATGTCTAGTAGAAGATATTGTTCACTCCTTAACCCAATTTCATGCAGAACTATCCCATGGCAGCAGCAGCATATTCTAAGGCTCGGCAGTTGCTTCCTTATAGTGAAGAAATTATAAAATTGTACCAGTATGTATCCATCATTACATCACACTAGTTGGTCACTGCTTTTCCACGTTTTGTTTCCTGTTTTTCGTTTCATCGTCCCTCAAAATTTCAGCTGCCTTATTCAACATCCCCGGTTAATCAAATCCCCAGTGTTTTATTTGACAAGTATATCAGCCAGGAACTTAGAATTCATTATCTAGTTATCCATACTCTCGTTAGTCCTACACAATTTTTCTTTGCACCAATTTTTAAGGGTGGGTTATGTAGGCTTCATTCTTTCAATCAGATATATATTTGGTTTCCACTGTTGAAATGTCGGCCTTATCCCGGGTTCGGTTTGCTGTGTTATTGAATTCTTGTATGTTTCTTTCTCATGTCAGGGAAGCTTCAGACTTGGCTAGAAATTGGCCTTTCTCGGAAAGCTCTTCCAAGGATCCAATGGAGTCCGAAGGCTGAAACTGCAGTAATACTTTCGAACCTTTTTGATAGTTTAATCCTATTTGAGCTATTAAAGGGGATTTACAAACGAGTCTATTAGTACTAATTGTTCCAAGTATCAAGCCGTCTTCTACACATACAGGGTATGTTTTGTAGCGCCATCCGCACTGTGTTGAAAAATGTGCTTATGTTTCACTGCATCATATACCTTTTCACAATAGTGTTTGTTAACAGCTATGTGGTCTAATCGCAATTCCAAACCACCTAAAATCATGTCTTGCTGCCTATATTCCTCAATGGAACGTTGTTCACCCACGTTTTTTCTACTAAGTCGTCAGTGATGTACAAAATCATATATTGAAATCAAAAGGTACGTACCACGTTGCGAAGGGTATTGGGGCATTTATGGCAGGGAATATCCTGTACAAATGATTAGTATGGGAGTATCATGTCCGTGTAATGTTTTGTGCTGGTATTGCTATAATTTGGTCCGTGTGAGATATCTCATACGATGGGTACTATTTGTTGAGATGATCTATTCTATATATAATTGAAATTGGGTGAATTTGTGTCTCAATTATTTTGGTACGTAAAATTTAATATTTAATTTAATTTATTAACTTTCCACCCACCCGCCTACCTTCCCACTTTTCCAATGTCTTTCAATAGTTATTTCTTTTTTTTTTTTTGTGTCACTATTTTTTATAAATTAATATGAACTTATTATTCTGTATGTGCTTTATTACACAATAAAATTATGTAAATATGTTTTCAAATGATATCTATAAAATTGCACACACGTAAGAGTGTGTCACAAATTACTTATACGATACTAATTGACATGATAAGAGTTGATAAAATTACTGAATATATTTTAACTAGGTTAATCAGGACTTTAAAAAAACAAACGATAATTTTAAATATTATGTGGTGGATTGAAAAATGAAATATGAGGAGTTTCAATCTTTGTGAAGCCTGGTTCACGAGAAGATGGTCTGTTCTGCATTATTTATTCCAAGAAATATCTTATTTTAGCCGATCAATGAGGAGCACAAACAAAATTTTAGTTCTATTATTATTATCCTCCCCTCATGATATTGGTATTTTTTAAAAAACCATCTTGTAAATAAAAATTTGCAAAAATAACCTGAGTATATTTTTCTAAATGGATAAGAAAAGAGAATCCTGGAAGAGTGATGTGTATGACATAAACCAATTTAAAATATTTTATTATTTATTAATTATATAAATAAATTGCATATATGTAGCTCATATCAGTTCCAAATAGAACATTGCAAACTGATTTGGAGTTGGTGCCCAACAGCCAACCGTAGTATCATGCTAACTGAGTAACTGAAAATTTCAAGAAGCACGTGTCGGATATCCAAACCCAGCAAAGTACTTCCTTTTGGCGCCATTGTGTCCGGTACTTGTTTGTTTGAGCTCAAATCTGCAGGTTCCGTACTCACAAGATCTCTCTCCACACCCACACACGCAGTAGAACAATGGTATGGGGCGCAGGATCCATCGATGAAGCTGGAACTTCTGGATGTATGTCAAACTAAACTTTATCATCGCTTACGTTTTGTTTCTTCAGGACTGATGTGTGTGAGAATGTTGGTTCATAGATGATACAACCAGTCTTTTCTGGGAGGCAGCTTCAGAGGGAAATCTGGAACTACTCAAGCGTACGGGTCATATAATTTTACGGAAATGTGTGTGTGTGGATGCAGTTTCGAGTATTCTGTTTCTTTAATTTGAGTTGTGTTTACTCTTTGTTTCAGAGTGTGCGGCGGAGCTTCACACTGGCGGACGTTTGGTGGAGACATTTGCGAGGGTGAGGGATGATAGAGGGAGAACGGCGCTTCACGTTGCCGCTGCTGCAGGGAAGAGAGATATATGCGTTTATTTGATTGAAGAAATCGATGTTGGTGTCGACTTTATAGATGATAAATGTATGTTTGCTAATTATTATTTTTTATATATGCCTTTTCAGTTTCCCTTGGTTTATATATATGTTGAGACAGACAGGCAGACACACATACATACATAAATACATATGTAATGTGGAGGAGTTTGTGTTTTTAACCCACTTTCTTTTACATTTTAAATGGGAGTAGAAATGCCATGAAACGAATGCTTACAATCAGCAAAGATCTCCTGTATAATGTTTGCACATATATTTCTTCCACATTTTACTTTTAGAAACAAATCAATAGGTAAATGCGTTTCTTTGTAGTTTTGCAAGTGGGGTAAAGATGCAAATGGATCCCTAGGGTCCCCCTCTTTCTTGTTAGCTCCTATTTGAGTGGCTAGGGTTTGATCCATTAATCAAGCTAAAATAGTTCTCTATTTCTTTTTTATATTTTTCCCTTAATTCTTGATCGGTATTTGCATGGATTAGATTAATTCCTTCAAAAATTTTGAAGGATTGGGGGTTACAGTTCCTAAAATGTGTTTTCGGTTTCAGTGGGAGAAAGGAAGAAAGTAATATTAAAAGGAAGAACTGTGTTTTCTTGGTGCAAATTATTAGTGTTTACTTTTTCTTACTTTGGGTACTTTTTTTTCATGGCAATCCGATTACAGGTCGCTCTCCTTTACATTATGCAGTGCTGCACAATCGTTTCGGTACTGCTGTATATCTTCTGTCAGTTGGTGCATGTAGTTCACTATGTGATTACAGGGCATATACTCCCTTGCATTATGCTGCTGAAATAGGTGTGTTTACAACTCCTCTAATGGTCTGCATTTATTCTAGTCTTTACTTCATTTCCATGGCAAATAGATGAATTATTGGGCAATCAATTCTTCATTCATGGACAAATGGGAAGGTGAAATCCAAGTTGCTTGCAGTTGAAGGATTAGAAATTGAGAAAAATTTTGAGCAAAGATTATGTTCTACAGAGACGTTTTTCAGATAATGGTGATGCAGCCAGATGCGACTTTCTAGAATGTCCAGTGATTTCAACTTTCAGACTGTGGTGGATCCTGGCGTTGGGTTTCAGTGCAGCAATTTTAATTTGAATAATTTGGAGCAGGTGACTGGGAAGCATGGAAAATTAGATAACTGTGCTGAATTAAGTACATTTCTCGAGTTCCTATATCTATCTTTATCCAAGGGAAATAATTGCAAAGGTCAACGTCAAAGGTACAAAATATAGCTAATGATATGGAACACACAGATAAGAAGAGGGGTCCTAGATTGGATCAAGAGCCTGGACATGGAAGGCTGGGAAGATTATGTCATGTAGAAAGAAGCAGGAGGGGAAGAACATAAATATGAAAGATGGTGGTTAATCTGAAATAGCAGGGCCTATTGGATTGGTTTTTGTATGTTTTATGTTTTGGAATATGTTATAGTTTCTTTATGATCATCGAGCCCATTATGATAGATATAATTGGTAATCCGCTTATATGTATGATTCTGAAAAATTTCAGGACATGTTCCAATGCTGAGATTGTTAATTGCTGTTGGTGCTGGCATAGACTTAGTGTCTGATTATGGTACTCCTTTACAGAGGGCCATAGCTTATAGAAGGAAAGATGCCGTTGAAGTTCTGTTGGATTATGAAGCAGATGTAAGCTAAGTTCTTATACTCTCATGTCGTTTTTTGTTATAAGCTTAAGATAACTGTTCTTTATTCTTTTTATAAATTGCATATTTAGTTGTGGATGATTTTTATACACTACTTGCTGCAATATAAGAATGCTTCCTCATGTCGAGAAGGCGCCTTTTGTCATTCTATAGAAGCCTTTGAATGTATATGCAGAATATTTAGTCATCAGTGGAATATCGCAAATGATGTCCTGTTTGTCATAGATATCCATGTAGAGATCTCAGAGTTTTGAGGATGAGATTGGTTTAATGCTGTTCCCTCAATTTGGATAGGAATTTCTTGGTCTGTGTATTATTATCAGTATACTGGAAGTACTAACTTATTTTACAAAAGTGCATCCCCCAGATTGGGTCTGTTTCTAGGGAAAGGAAGCAGAAAGGAGTAGATACTTATGAAATGTCAAATTTCCTGTTTTTGTCTTGTATTATTTTGGATAGATACCATGTTAATTCTCCTAAATTTCATGAAATGGAGATAAATATCTAAGTAAATATATTCTTTCTGGACCAATCATTTTATCGGAGTCCTGAATTTTCTTGTAAAACTAATTGGTGACTGAAGTCATCTAGCTCTAATAATCAGTCGCGTCATGCAATTATTAATGGCTTACACCATCATTGGTTCTGATGCAGCCAGATTTTGCTGCATGTGAGTTTTTCACTCCACTTCTTTGTTCAATCTTTGCCAATTCATTCGACTGTTTGGAAGTCTTGCTAAAGGTATTTGCTATTCTTGACTCATTGTGTGATATCGTGCTCTCTTTATTGATTTTGATGTGTTACTTTTTTTTGTATGTTTTGATGCAATGGCTTGTATATCTACCTTTGTACCATTTGTTTCTTGTTCGTTGAGTAAGAATTTCTTGAGTTGCATCTATTTGATATTGCTTAACAAATTGTGTTGTTTGGTAATAATTTCAATCACAAAGGCTTCTTGCTATGAATAGAAATGTTAGGACAAATGCATTTAAGCATATTGCATGCACAGGTTTGGTTGCATTTGAGGCAAATTACAATTATTAAATTAATATTCCAACCAGAAAGTGTCAGTTTACAATGATGCAAAATTCCCATTATTGACCAAAAACTAAAACAAGCTGATTTCAGATGGTTCAGTTAGGTTTGAGCATGTGTTTCATACTGAGCTGGTCTATGCATCCCTGAATTATTGGATAGAACAGTTCAATCTTTTAACAAGTCAGATAACAGTCATTTAAACACAAAGAAATGTTGTTTATTAGCTAATTAAGTTGAAACATTCTTTATTCGTTTCTGCTTTGCAGGCTGGAGCGGACCCTAATATTAGTGGAGGTGGCATGAACTGCATGACACCTCTAGGTCAAGCAGCAGCTAATGGGGCGACCAGACTTGTTGATTGCTTGTTGAGCTTTGGTGCTGACCCCGATGCAGTTGACAATGTGAGATTCTTAACGTGCTCCTTTAAATATTATATATTTGTGCATGTTTAGGTATGATGTTAACACTGTGAGATGCTTAATATGTCCTTGTCTGTGTGCGCCTTAACTCAATTCTATTTCTTAAGGCTTCTTCCAAATTGAACATATCTTTTAATAATATCAGCTCAATTTGTTCTCTCTCGCATTTTAACATGGGAAAATCTACCTGATTGATGGCATATCTAAGTTCTTGCTTACTCAAAGGGTTGTGCTGTACTGATTTGCCAAGCCTCGGCTGTATTTGGTAAAAACTTAATATTAAGCACCTGCAGTTTTTAATGCAATTACCATTTTCAAATGCACCTGCAATGTTCAATGCAATTACCGTTTTCAGATGCACCTGCAATGTTGAATGCAATCACACTGTTCAAATCATGACTAGCTTCGATCTAAAATTTTTTCAAATCATGCACCTGCTAGTTTGATTGACATTGTTTCAAAATTCTTCAAAGTCAATTATTAGGCACTTTCATTTTGTCACTGGTACTCTTTTTTCTACATTGAACTGTAAATTATCAACCATGCGTAGCTAGGATATATAATGTTTCCATAATTATAATTAGATTTATACATGCGTTTGTGCAGTGAAGGATCAGAATTAAGTAATTCAACTTATTTTACCTCAAGCTATAACTAGTTTTACATACTTTTCATTTCTGTAAGAGGCTTCTCCCTTTATCCTATTCTCTTTCGCAGTCTGGCCTTACACCGTTGGAATGGGCTGTATTGAATCGCCATGATGAGGCTCTGAGAATTCTGTTTCCAGTGACTGCTCAGATTTCTTATTACCCTGAGTGGAGCATCAGTGGAATTATGAATCACATTCACCCTGAAGAAGCTACCACACATGTCAGAATAATGTCTTTTACAATACAAATTGCTTTTGTTATCTTTCCTCCCAAGGAATTCTACCATCTTCTTTCAGAAATTTACTGTATCAATGCCAATTTACGTTTTGCTATGCTTGTCTCTCGGATAAAAATTTGAGCTTTTAGTTTGACAAGTATATCAGCCAGGAGCTTAGAATTCATTATCTAGTTATCCATACTCTTGTGAGTCCTACACAGTTTTCCTTTGCACTATGTTTAAGGGTTAGGTAGGCTCCATGCTTTCAATTAGATGCATATTCGGCTCTCTCTGCTGAAATGTTGGCCTTATCCTGGGTTGCTGCTTGTTAAATTCTTTTTTTTTTACTTATGTCAGGGAAGCTTCAGAGCTGGTTAGCCTGGCTTCCACTGCTGAGGATAGAGATCGGCCTCTTCCAAACTCTTCCATGGATCCAATGGAGTCCTAAGGCTGAAACTGCAGTGATACTTTCGAACCATTTTCATAGTCTAATCCTGTTTTGAACTATTAAATGGGAATTACCAACCGAGTCTAGTAGTAATTGTTCCAAATATCAAGCCGTCTTCTATGCATACAGGGTATGTTTTGAAGCGCCATCAACTTTGTTGAACAATGTGCTTATGTTTCACTGCATCGTATACATGCAGAGTAGTGTTTCTCACAAGGTATATGGTCTGATCGCAATTTCCCACCACCTTAGATCATGTCTTGCTGCCTATATTGCTCAATGAATCGTTGTTGTCCACTATGTTTTCTAGTATATAAGTTGTTGCGATTTACAAAATCCAAATGTATTGAGGTCGAAATTCAAAAGAAGAGAAATCTGACCACTGTCGATCTTTGTCAGCCTGATGAACCACGAGAAGATGGCCTGTTCCGCTATATTTTCTCAGGAAATATCTTATTTTTTCCCACAGACAGAATTTTAGTTCTGTACCTATTATTTTTTATTGTCGTTATTATTGTTACGGATGTTGCGTTCTTACACATTCAAGGCTGGTATACTTTTCTATAAAACAAGTTAATAATAAGATAAATCAGAATAAAATATAGGATATGTTTTATATAAGTATTATTTGTTGCATGTTTACCTGCATTAATGAACTAAACTATTACTAGTTTAACTACCTAGCTATTGATAACTTGGCACCTGTCATACCAGCCAATATAGTAAAAAGAGTATATTGATATATACTTTTCATTGACTTATTACTAACTCCTCGCTTATATAAAAAAAATATTTGACATGCAATAAATAAGAAATAAGTTAATTTGTGGTACTTACGAACTTTTATTTGATTTTTTTATTAATATTATTAATTCAGTGAATTTTAACTAATAAAAAAATTTATTTATTAAACAGACCTTCAAAAATATATTTTTTAAATTACAAAAAAAATATAATTACATCAAATATAAAAAAAATAAAAACATCATTATTTTTTATATTATATTTTATTTTTTATAATTAATTTAGATTCAATCAACTTCTCAAAATTTATGACAGAGTAATTATTTCCTGACAACATAAAGGACGTTGTCCCAGGCAACAGCGGAAACGTGGCGTAACAATACCTTCTGGGCCCCACTGCTCTTTTCGCACCTCAAATTCCAACAGCAGAAGAAACGCTTAATACATAAAACAGAAAACAAATTTATAAACACATAAATAAAAGTAAAAATGTCAAGATAATGACAAATATTATTCATATATTTCAAACAAACAAGGCCTTACCCTTGCAACCCCATATTACTTTTTTTTTTACTTTCAATTATATACTATTTTAAATTACATCAAACTGCGCTTCTTTTTTTTTTTTTTTTTGTGAAAATTGAACCATAAATTTCAGTTGCATTTTTTCATGTAAAAAATTATTTATTTCAGAAGATTACGTGTTTTTGTATATTTTGATGATATGATTTTCTTGACGAGGCTTGTATTTCTACAGTCTTACTAAATATACTTGTATTTGCTTTTAAAATAGAGTATGTTTTCAAAACTTGTAACTGATTTTATATGTTGAGCTTGTATTGTAATTGGTTAATAATACTTGTAGTTTACCTTTTTTAGAATAAGATCTTTTTCTCATAAGTTGTTGCGGATCCTCTTTTAAAAATTGGAGTCTTATGGATCCCAGCTCCTTGTAAATCTTCCGAGGGATCTATCAAGTTCCTACCAATTTTTTTTTGTTTGAGAGCTCGAATTTTAGGATCTCTTAAAAGCTTTCTTGTAGTAGTGATCTTTTGGCAGATTCTTGTTCAATAGAATACAATGGAACTCTTAGGAGTCATATTTTGGTATCCTACTTTGACCCTGCTTCTTTTAATTTAAATATTTTTATTATATTTTTTCATGAATATACCAAATTTTCACAGTATCACAAACAAAATCATAATAAAAATATTATTTTATATCTCGCATAAGATTCAATAAAAATATTAAAAGAACAAAACCAAAAAAGAGGAGTTTATGTGTTCTGATTGAAGTAGGGAGAATTTATAAATATAATAAATCATTAGAGAAGCGCTTGTGTTAAAAAAAAAAAAAAAGTTGCTGTTTTTCAGGCTTTTTGGCAAACAATGCCTTAGACCCCGTTTGTCTCAGCCATAAACCGCACGTCGAAACTCCTGTTCAGACGCGAAACAAACCTCTCTCGAACAAACAGGGCTCTGCACCGTACAAACATAAGAGCACCAGAGTTTCTCTTGCATTTTTGTCAAGAGCTGCAAGAACTTAGAGCGCCATGTATTCTCCTTCTGATGATGGTCTGTTGATGAAAAACCTCTTGTTTTTGTTGAATCACATGTATGTTTAGTGTTTCAGCATGTATTTCTACATGCATGATTAGATGTATGTGTTTGAGGATTTCAATGTTGTTGCTGAAAACAACATATGTGCTTGGAGTATTTTCTTTTTCAACATTGAGCATCTCTTTGTGGGGGTTGGAAGCTAATCTTTGTGTTCATACCATGGCAGATGTTCTGATTCTTAAGGCTGCTGCTAGCGGAGACCTTAAACAACTTCAGCGTAAACTTCTTTTATTTTTTTATAATATTTTTTTTGACATTTTTTGAGTTTGTTTGTGGCAATTTCAGTTTCGTTTTGTTATCCGTGGGGGTTTGAAGTGGTTGTTGATGATCACAGAGGTAGCAGCGAGACTTGATAGCGAGGAGTTCCGAGGAAAATGCGAGGTGTGCAAAGATTGTGAAGGGCGGACAGCTTTGCATTATGCGGCTCGAAAGGGAAATATTCAGATATGCAAGTTCTTGATTGAGAAAGTTAAAGTCGATATTGATATCAAAACTGAAAGAGGTATCTCTCTGTCTTTTTCCTCTTTTTTATTTTTGAATCTCGTTTTATTCAGTATTTATGTTTTTATTATAATGCTTTGTTGATTTTGTTGGATTATCATTCTCGGCTAACGATTCTCTTGCCAAATTTATGTTTTTAAGAAAATGTAAGTTATGGTTTAGTACATCATTTTTTGATACAAAGCCCTGAAAATTATTTCAAATTTCAGTTATTTAATTTTTTCCTCTGTCTTTGTGAATCTACAGAGTAATGTACTAATATGTTTGTTAGTATATTTAACCAAATTTATGGTTCAGTTTTAGTGAATTTTGGTATACACCACTTCTTCAGGGGACAGTTCTCTTTTACTTGCTACAGCAAGGGAGCGTATCAATACTGCAAAGTATCTCATCATACGGGGTGCTGATATTAGAAACAGTGATTCGAAGGGAATGACTTCCTTGCATTATGCTGCTGAAAGAGGTTGGTTTCTGTAGGCTTTTTTGTGTTGTTTCCATTGCTATTTAGAAGTTTGTGGAATTCGTATTATGTATTATACTGACATTTCGTATTGATTGTGGGTGTTACAGGTAACAAGGAGCTTATGCAATTATTGCTATTCAAAGGTGCTGATATAGAGGCAAAGTCTGTTTATGGAACACCGCTACAATGCGCGGCATCATCAGGAAGTCTTGAATCTGTTAGATTTCTGTTGGGTCATGGTGCCAAGGTAGGCACAACCTTGAGTCACATTGTATGCTCACGCAAGTTTGGTATTACATCTTGTGTAATTTGTTATCCTTGTTTATGGGCATAATTGGTATAATTCCTCATTTTGTAATAACCTTAAATGATTTTCAGGTGGGCTTTGGGGATATGTTAACGTTAACATAAATATAGTCTTACATTGCTGAAAGTTTGAATGTTAAGAAGAGTTTTATATGTTTAGCATGTCTAATTTTGGTAAAATATTGAATTATAGGGATAAAAGCTAATATCACTGATACGTGGTACACAATTATTTTTTTCAAACCTTGTCCAGATTTTTGCGTGTAGGAATCTTATGTTTCTGATAAATTTAATTTGATTAACATCAACCTCTTTTGCAGCCAAATTCAGTTTCTCAACTTTCTTTCTCCCCCCTTATGTGGGCACTTTCATGCCACTCATCTGAATGCTTGGAGCTGTTGCTGAAGGTATTTTTACTGTGGGATAGAGAGACCTCTTTCACTCACCTTAAATTTTCCCAAGGTTGTATCAGTGCCCATTATAAGTTCCATTAATTGTTTCTTGCTTTGTATATGACTGATCATTGAAATATCTGATTTTCCTTGTGATAATGATACATTGAAGTACGTGATCTAGGAGCTGTTTCCATATATGTAATATATTGTCTTTTCCCTTTAATGCAATCAGAATATAGCAGAAAAAGAAGATCAATTGTTCAGGAATATGCATGAAGAGTATTACTTGGCCATCTTTATTTAATAAATACTTATTAGATGAAGTTTCAATTTAATTCCTTTTGCTTTATTTCACTGACATTTTCTCCTACGTTGTCCTATGTGCTGCTTTTCATTTTACTGCAGGTGACATGAGTCAAATTAAGTACAGTTTTTGTTCAGTCAAATTTGTTGTACCATGTTAGGTGTTGGGAATAAATAGTTTTTCAACTCTAGAAAGTAGGTACTCATTCATTTGAGGGATCAAAATGGATCGATTTGTGCCCTTTACTAGAAGAGCTAAGACTTCTTTTGTGCTCTGCAGAAACAACACCATGTTGTGGTACATATATTGATGCAATGCTTGTTGACTTCTGTTTTGTTCATCTTCTTTACATTTTGTAAACCCTGCTTAGCAGTTACGGTAACCTAAAAATGTTTATTTTTTGGTACATCTCTTCTCGGTCAGTGATTAAGATATCTCAGAGAAAAGGATCTACCTGTTTCACTCCTGAGCCTCCTTTCTCGTACATATCGCATGCAGGCTGGAGCTGATCCAAACCTTAGTTCATTTGGGATGAGTCCTCTGTCTTATGCAGCCACAGAAGGTGAAGCAGGACTTCTTAGGTCTTTGCTTGGAGCTGGGGCAAATCCAAACTCAATTACCACAGTTAATTTCTGTTTTTGTCTTCTCTTTTTGTGTCCTGACAAATATATATATCATATTTTGCGCCTTGTTTATGTCTTTTATTGTCCGTACTCCGTTGGTTGGAAGCATCTCTTAAATTAGATTTGAGCCATATCCTGATGCCATCTGATGAGTTTCTACTTGTTGCCTTTTTGAATTGTGAACAATACAAGCAAAATGTAGTTTTTACATCCTAACATTCTTGGTGAGATTTTGCTATTTTCTTTTTCCTTTGTATTCTTGTGGTGTTATGTATAGCTTTCATTTGTGATTGATAATGACAATTTTCAGGCTCATCTGAGACCTATAGAGTATGCCGTTTCGAAGGGGAACTATGCAATAGTTAAGATTTTGTTTCCACTGACTCAGCGCATTCCAGAATATCCGGACTGGAGCATTCATGGAATTGCAAAGTACTTCCACTCTGAACCAGCTAAGATAAAGGTCTGAACCAGTTAACCTTCAGATCTCCACATTAATCAAAGATACAGTCCCTCCGGGGGCGCATCTAAAATCTTTAACAAAATGGTATTTATCTCATTAGCAATGTGCTTCTCATTCATACCGTTGCAAAATCTTTTTCGTTGTTTCTTGTGAGAGCTGTTTTGAAGTTGTGGATAACATGTTACTTTGTTAACTTTTCTCTCTAGAACGTTTGATGTTGAAAAGTTTAGACCATTCGAGAGTTGGTACTGTGAATCTTTTTTTTCCCATCACATGGACCCATTCGTGCAGAGAGAGGAGACGAGGAATGCTTACTCTAAATTGGTGAAACAGAAAGGCAACGATGCGACGAACAGAAAGGAATACTGGGATGCGATCAAATGGTACAGTGAGGTACTCTCATGCTGCGCCTCCTATTAGAAGCGTCTTAAATTTGATGAAATATTGCTCTACTATCCTCCTTATATTATCTGGTGCTTAATCTATATACTAAGATTGTCATATCCTCTTGTAGATGCCCCTCACTCTGTTCAGTCTCATGCCTGTCTGTCGATCTTAATATCATCTTTCCATTTCTTATTCGCACTTGGAACTTGGGTTTTGTAGGCAATTTATCTTGATTCATCAGATGCAAGACTGCTATCCAATCGGAGCTTGTGTTGGGCAAAATTGAATGAAGCTGCTTTTGCTTTATTTGATGCTGAGGCCTGTGTTAGATTGAGACCTGATTGGCCCAAGGCTCACTACAGAGAAGGTGTGGCATGGAGACTACTTAAAGTATGCACTTCTAATCAGGCTCTAGTTTTGATTATACCAAAGTTAAGTTTGAGAAAGCACTGATTTGTATGGGTCATGCTGTTTCCTATTTACGTGCAGAACTATCTCATGGCGTCCACGGCATTTTCAAAGGGCTTCAGATTGGATCCAAGAAACAAGGAAATTGAAGATGCATTTAGGTGATCCTTATTGTTTCTGAATCATGTTTGAGAACTAGCTTGATATATCTGCTTCTCATTTGGTGACAGAGATGCCTGCATGTCCTCGTTGGATGAGCTGGCTGCAAAGCGCCCTTTGGACGCCGAGAGGATTCGTCGAACCGTCAATATATAGCTCACTTCGTCTCCCTGCAGGAGAACTATTTTTGTAGGCATCGGCTCTAGGCCTGTGGCTAGGTACAGCATCTGCTATTGCAACACTGGGTGCAGCCGTTTCGTTGTGTTGTATGGCATTTATCTTGGAGCTAGAATACTTTTGGCAAAGTAGCGTGCGAAAGAGGGTATACATAAAAATCTGGTGTTTCTTGTGGATGCGAAGATGATGCTGGAAGATTAAGGTGAGGTGATGTAGGAGTAGTACTAGAGCTGTTTGCTTATTCTTTTTGGAGCTGGAAAAGGTGAATCATACCATACCATACCATACCATACACGCTTTTCTTGCAGAATATACATACTTGTATGTACCACAGTTCACAGTATACCATAACCGAGCTATACTAATCTTCTGAAAGCAAGTGCCGACTTCATTGCCCTCACAGTATATTAATCTTCTAAACTAGCTTGTTTTCTACTAATAATATATATAGATTAGTTCAATATTTACTGCATTATTCTGAAATCTGTTCCAAAGCCAAAGAACAAAATCTCCCGAGAGGTCTATACAGATTGCCGCCTACGTTCAGGCCCCAGTTTCTGTTTGCTTCCGGTTAAATTTCGGCCTATCTATGTGAACAAACAAACAGGGCCTTGACGTTGACGGTGGTGCTCTAAAGTTGCCGGCTGTTCACTGCTACTCCTTCCTCTCCAAGTTCCCTCTGCGTTTTGAAGGCCCTACATCATGTAAATGTTTGTTTTCTATGTTTTTGTGGTGTTTTGAAACAGAACCTCATTTGTTTTCGGTCAAAAATATGTCTACACTAATTATAGGTCTTACAATTAAAAAAATTATATACATACTCATATATATATATATATATAATTTATATAAAAAAGATATGATTTGATAATGAACAATAGTTTTTATCTCTTACTAAACAATATCAAATATATTATTCTTATTTTATATTATCTAAAAATAAATTCAAATATATACACTATCTGTAACATTGTTTTTTTCTGCTAAAATACATCAAAATAAGTTAAAAATGAAAGCAGACATAGTATATGCTTCTTTTTCGCAGGGGTTTAATGCAATATCAACTTTAATTTTCTTTTTATTATTTTGCTGCAACTACATGTAAAAGCAAGGAAATGTGTTGGAAAGGATTATTATGAAATGGATAGTATTTTCCTTTTCTCATCTTTTCTCAGTTCTTCTGTTACGCACCCCTATTCTTCCTGCATTTAAATTTTCTGCAAATCTCACTTTTGTTCATATCATGTAGCCTCGGAGCCATCAATTCTTGGCCAAAAACACACAAAAAATGGCGGATGAAACAAGATTATTCAAGAAACACAAAAGAAAACAGATATAATGTTCAGAGTCTCTGTACTGAATGTGGAGCATAGTTTAGTGACAGTTCAACAGTTGCAGCAATACATTGACGCTTGTTTTAATTTAACAATATATTTCTATGTTAGTCAAAAATTATTCGAATTTGCTGTACTAGCAAATAAGTTGAATGAAATTCATATTATTCGAATTGACTTATTATTTACTCATTGAAGATCAAATAAATATTTCTAACCAAAATATCTTTATAAAGGACAAGATATTTCTACTCACATGCTTTATTGTGTAAAGATGTATAAAAATAGTTTAATCAGAAAAAAATTATCTGAATTGAAATCGAATAATAAATCAAAACAAATGTAAGAGATTTTAAATATAATTATTCAAATTACATAAAATTTATTTATAATTAGAACAAATTTCAAGAAATTCTTATAATATAAGGTGTAATACGAATTTTAGTTTGATATTTTATTTCTTTTGTGAAAAGTTTCGAACCGGGAAAGGTCATTGTACGGAGGCGGACCAGTTCAAACTTCACATCCACCCAGCGCCGACTCTTGCACACGTTTCCAACGCTCAAATTCCTCCGAACGGCGACGTATTAGACTCTCATTCGTTGCTTGCTTCCCGTAGAAATCACCAGCCCCAACCCAATCACGGACGACAACCATTCCCCACCCTCTCTCTAGGGTTTTTTAATCCAATTCCAATACAACAGCAAATGTCCTCCACCGGATACAGTAGCCTACCGCCATATAATGGCGCCGGCGGCAGCGGCGGTTCCGGAGTCTTCTTCCGAGCCAAATCGCGTACCCAGTCGCTCTTCGCCATGCGCCGCCCCTGGCGCGAGCTCTTGGCTCACCCTGCCTCCTACTCTATACCGTACAGTTTCAGCGATTTCGCCTCTCGCCTCAAGCGCAACCTCGGTTACTTCCGCGTCAACTATGCCATGATCGTGCTTTTTATTCTCTTCCTCAGCCTTGTGTACCACCCGATCTCGATGATTGTCTTTCTAATAGTCTTCTTGTTCTGGTTTCTGCTCTATTTCTTCCGTGATGAGCCGATCGTGGTGTTCCATCGCACGGTGGATGATCGCGTGGTGCTGATTGCGCTTGGAGTTGTGACGATTGCAAGTTTAGTTTCCACACGCGTGTGGTTGAATGTTTTGGTCTCTGTTTTGATTGGAGCGGCGGTGGTGGTTCTGCACGCGACCTTCAGGGTTACGGAAGATTTGTTTCTGAATGAAGATGAGGTTGCTGAAGGCGGGTTGCTCTCCGTTGTTGGAACTACTTTTTGATAGAAAAAGTTCCGACTTTCTAGTGCTTTTGAAAATTTTGGCAAGGAATTAGAATGGTAATTCGATGAATTAGGTACTTTCTTGGATAGAAATTGCCCAGATATTAAATCAAAGGTTTGAATATTTTTACGTTCTCCCTCCCTACTCAAGTAGTATAAACTTTTTGTATATATATAATGCCGTGTTTTTCTTTCCGATATCTATAGTTCTTCCTTTTTCGTGTTGGATAGTGATAGTACATATGAATGGCAAATGTTTTCTTTTTCAAACAAAATCAAACTAAGACTCGTGTCTTTGAGGAGCAAAAGAAATAGGAAGAACAAAGAGTGAAGAATGCAGCAACAGCTTGGGATATGTAATGCAACATATCAAGCACTGGTAAAAGGAAACTTTGGCAATTTCAACTGTTACTGACGCAGCTTACAGATATCACAGCTCACGGGTGCGACAAAGATCCATCCTCTGCTATCATATATTCTCAGTTCATCACACATTACAACAAGAACCCACTGATATAAAACAAAGATGGCAAGGATGGAACATCTAGTACAATGCAAAAATACAGGGAACATGATTGTAAGTACTGTGTGGGGCATTGCGTCATTCATGTAACAACAAACAATCCAATGTAAGATGACCCGGGACTAGGGAAAGGACAAGTTGGAAATCCACCAGGTGTACAATTGCATAGAATACAATGATAAGTAAACAGACAAGTACTTCAAGTGCACGACTCTCAAACACTACGGCTTGCCACGTCTTGAGCATACATTAAAACTAAGAAGAAGCAACTGTTACCAAAACTTAAATAATATAGAGATTATTGGAGACTCTGGAAAAAATGTGGTATGCGCTTTCAGGAATCAGGAATTTTGCGAGCATAGCCCAATACCATCACGAAGTCCTTTGCTGATGAACCAATTGTGGCCGAAACTCTATCTGTAGTAGTTGTATGGAGCCACAGATCGACCAGATTATTCAGTGTCAATGTAGGGATCACTACCTGCCCCATGCATTTGATTTCAACCTACAAAGTTATTTGGCAAAAAAATGTCGCATAAGCGCATTAACTGAAAGGCATCTTTTTGAATAGCTTAGTGCTGATAAATATGGCATCTTCTTCACAATATTTTTTTTTTTTTCGTGTAGCTGCTTAAGTTAAGAGAAAGGTGTTATCACTCAGCAAAGAGTTCCTTGCATGAACCATGCATAGTGATTGCATATTATTGGTAATAGAAGTCGCTTTTCACTAACCATAGGGATGAAAAATTACCTCATCTTCACTGGCAAGGTCTAACTTCATCTTGAGGTACTTCTGAATAAATGAAACTGGTATGCTCCCATCCCTGTTAAGAATGCAATGTATCTGAATGAGAACAATATCGCTGCCGACATGATTGTTTGCAAAATAAAATTTCTTGTGAATATTCAAGGTTGCAATGTACAGTAACTAGTCATTTCAGTAAGAATCCAAAATTCACTTTATACTTCAAGTGAAGTACATACTGATACCACCAATGCAGCAAATTCATGACAAGCCCAGACGGAAGAACAGAATCATACTTGATGATCATTAAGAGTATCTATAATTCAGTAGGTCCCATCAACCAAATAAATCTCTACCCCATTGAAGAATTTCACATAAACTGGATTAGAATTCTAACGTCATCCACCTCTTTAATTTAAACCTAACACCTCCACGAGTATGAAACCATTATAAAAGCTCCATACAAGTTTATGCATGCAATTTTTTAACCATAAGGTTGTGTTCAGATATGAACATAGCGTGACCACTGGTAAGAGTATGAATGAGATGCAAAGTGGGTGGACAGGAAAGCAAAATGAAAATACAAGAGATACATAAATTGGTTGAAGAACTGTGAGTATAAGGCACATAACAAAGCTTCCATGAGAGGATTAGCAAATTATAGATTGCTTCCACCCCTTTACCAACAGTTGTATAGGTGTATGACTATAGTTTTTTCTCCAACAAGGAAGATATTTGATTGATTATTTCAGCTGAAAGTATAAGTTCATACTTTGACGATGGCTAAGAGATTCATTCGGCCATGCAGCTAACCCTACGCAAATAATCAAATTTATTTGGCATCTCAGAAGTATCCACTGCAAATTTGGAGCCTTCACTAAGTTGCAACAGATTCTTTCTTACCCCACAGTACTGACATACAGTTCACACTTTTTTCTCTGGACCTTAAAAAATTACTGTGGTATAAACATAACCTGGACATAATAATATGTAAGTAATGAATATGAATCAAATCTAAAATTATTACATGTATGCATGTAGGTATGCATACAAATTGTTAGCAGCAAAGCAACATTGCAGACTCGGTGGATATATTAAGCTTGCCAACACACAGCAATTATTCTGAATCCCCAGGTAGAAAGGGTGATTCTTTCAAGTATTCATTGATTCTGAGGAAATTGTTGGTTATATCTTTGGGAAAATCATAGACAGGGGAACCACTTTCAATAAGGAAAACAATAACAATCTGCAACTGAGAGCAAAAAGCCAGCAATAGTTCTGGCACTAATGACAATAACAATAGTAGGTGCATGAATTTGTTTGTAAAATGCATGTTAGTAGAAGATTGAGTTTCAATTTGCAAGTTTGTAAAAGATGAAAATAGTTAATCAGAACTTACTTTATTCTTAAGTAACTTGCAGCAATCTGAGGCAAGGGTTGTGCATCTCCTTCCCTGAAAATACATAACAGAAAGTTAGAGAAAGCAGAGAGGTGAACCGACATGACCACATTCGGCTGTTCAGAAGATTTAGTCCTTGTGGAATTGATGTAAAGAGCTTACTGTTCGTCTGAGACCAGTGAGAACCAAATTGGGTAATTTTTGCGGTCAAATTTAGAACTGGCAGCATCGAGCACGACTTGAGGAGGAACCCTGAATTCTCCAAAATTCCGTGCCTTCTTTTGACGAACTCTGCGCAACTTTTTAGGCCGTTCTGATTCTGGAGGAGTATCATCGCTGCAATTTTTCTCATCTTGAACTTTTGATTTCTGCCTATCTTTGCTTTTGGTTTTATTGACAAATCCCTCGTTGTCATGGGAATGTAGAGCTTCTGATTTACCAATAGAACCTTGAATACTAAATTTTGATGACTTGCTCCTATTTGCTGCCTCCACCAAACAATTTAAAGGTTTCCAAAGATCCACTTTTCCTTCCCAAGCCTCAGATCCGTTCTCTCTTCCCTTATCAGGACTAGGGTGATTTGACGGCTCACTAGCAGCAGAGTTCTGCAACAACAATGACTGGTAAGCATGAAAGTAGCATTTGCAACAAGGACTAGGTCATGGAGTCCACATAGGTGATGATGTATTGGTGTTCATAAGCATCAGAACCATATACCATACCTGTCTCGTACTCTGAGTAAATTTGTTCAGTGTCTCTGGTGAGCTGGAGCTCTCAGGGTGGTCCTCCAATGAGTCATCTTCTTTCTTAACAGGTTTCTCTATTGTAAAACTTGAACCCTTCGATGCTTTTCTTGCAATAGATTTTGATCTTCTTCCAGTCATTCCACTCTGTGTTGATACTCTGGGGGTGCTAACAACCAATGACGAGAGAGATCTTTCCTTTCTCTTTGCAGGTAATGTAACAGGAG
This sequence comes from Sesamum indicum, assembly GCF_026168435.1. Lineage (NCBI taxonomy): Eukaryota > Viridiplantae > Streptophyta > Magnoliopsida > Lamiales > Pedaliaceae > Sesamum > Sesamum indicum. Next base: position 25,811,033 of record NC_142662.1, read on the forward strand.
TCACAACTTCAGGGGCTTTCACCTTTAACCTCTTATAAGGGAATATTTTTGCCCTCACATCTTGCAAATTATGGTCAGGCCTGATAAACAAAATGTCAGTTAACTAATAAAAAGTTGTCTATCCTACAAGATTATGCCTTAAAATGAGGCACTCATGCAAAAGAGCAAATTTGAGTTCATTAGTATAGCGCACAACAAACTCTGGCTAAGTTTCCATTTACTGATGTGAGTTTTATAAGACACCTAGGAGGTCTACCTGAAGCTATCTACGGGTTTGTTTGGTTGGTGTAATTATGCATAAAGGATTCCCAATCATGCATAAGCAGTTGTTTAGTCAGTTTGGTTGAAGCCCGGTAAGCCCATTCATTTATATCATTGTAGGGATACACTATCCAGGTGATAAGTGGCAACGGGATTACATTTTATTGAGATCAAAATGCCCATGTATTTACAAAAGAAGACAAAATGCATATTACCAACTCTTCTATTTTCATCTCCTTAATACACAAGAGGACAAACTGCATATTAATTTCAAGTTGGAGACTAATTAACTACAAAATTAAGTGAACATTAAATTCAATTAATTTATATAAGATACAAAAAAATTGCTCCAGCTTACCCACTAAAAGGTATAAAATTCATATTAAATTTAAATCTAAACAGACAAATTTGATAATCTGCAATTCTTAACTTAATTTAACTCATTACCCAGTTACTATTTCCCTCAAAGCAATGCTATATGAAAAGGACAAAATAATGACACAAAAATGCAAGAAAATTAGGTATTTTTGCTTATATGAAATACAAAAATCATTAACACAAATGTTATTGTAAACATTATTTTAAAATATGTATCACCAATAAATTATGAGAGGATTCATATTTTTTTGTAACTATCACATGCTACATGGCTGTTACATGGCTTAAGATAAAATTAAGTTTCAAAAGGTTAACTTTAGTGGTCATTTTTTTTGTCTTATCATGCTTCGTAATCCATTTAACAGATCACAAAACTGGATTGCCACATGAAATATCACATTACATAATATCCAACCAAAACACATGATATCCTATCATGCGAAATCCCAACTATCTAACCAAACATGTCCAAGCAAAAAAAAGTGTTACACAAGAACATATCCTCAACAAATTGTATATTGGTTAATATTGAAGAAGCTGGACCTAGTTTGTGTCATGTTTTGTTCTTAGTTCCTGTAAACCATTCTGCACACTTTCTACATATCTAAGACCATGAATCCTATTTCCTTGTGAATTGGGTAGAGACAGAAGTGAGCATAAGCATGTCTCACGTAGTGCTCTTAATGACCACCAGAAGCACATTGTGCATAGGAAGACCATAAGTTCAGCCCTTCTCTCCAGTAGTGCATAGCGGGTATAAACCACATACTTAAACCCAGAGACACTAACTACAAATTGCAACCTCTAATGCTGCAACAGAGGTGGGAACAACAAAGAGACCAAGAATTAGCTTAACAATAAACATGAAGGAAGGGATCCATTATTCATAAGGTTCTGGTTATAATTTAAGTTACTATTCACTGTTAAAGCGAGCAGCTCTGGGAGAATGAGAAATACATGCATAGATCATCATTTTGCCTTTGCCATGAAACATCCATTCCATGTTATCGTCTCAAGAAAGGATTAGATGACTATACAAGCAACTTATATGAATTGGCAGTGCTATGCATGCCTGTATGTCTTCAGTCTGTCCAAGATAGAGAAAGAGAGATGATGTCACCTATTTAAGAAATACAAGAAAATAGATTATCTGACCTCAATTTTTCCAGTGGAACACATCCCAAATCAATGTTGCATATTGGACAGCACTCCAATTCCTCATCTGAGAGCTTCTTGTATATGCATTTCCGGCAAACTATAGGGTACTCATAGAAAGAGAAAATCAGATTCATCAGGCAAAGATAATAAAAAATTATGCAACATGCACAGATAAACAAAAGGTTTATCAGGTTAATATGACGTCGTAACATGAATCAAGTTTCAACCAATAAATAATACTTCCCCAGTCATGCTGAAGACCTAGAATGGGAACATTCTCCTCCCCTTAACAACGTAAGAATCATCTTGCAATTCTATGCCTCTGTTCCAGACACATTTAGTTGGGGTGAAGTGGGTATGGTGGGGTACAGAAGCCTTTAAACCAAAGTTTTAACCAATATTTGCCGATAAGTGAAAATTTTAGAAGATGATGTCCCATTTTAGTCGATTAATCAATATTCATATAAGCCCTAACATATAGTACGGCCAAACATGCAGTGAAGGCATCCTTCAATATATCAGTCAGATCAATAAAACAGGAAATCCAGCAGAATCGAGCGACAATTTCAGCTCACATGAACACCTCCAAAAACCGACCAATTTCCGGTCGAGCATTAAATCAATCACCAGCGTCCATACAGCCGCATATGCAAACCAAAACAAGACATACATATATTTATAGAAGCAGAAGCAAAATAAAAACTAACCGACGAACACGCCCAAATACCCAGATCATTGACAACACAACAAAAATCCAGTTCTAACAAAACCCAGATCGAAAAGAACACAGTCCGCACAAAAGCAAGTCAAAATTCGAACAGCGGCCCAGCAATTGAAGTAAAATCACGACAGCAAAAATAAATTAGAAGAAAAGGAACGGAGAAGCACTCACATGTGTGGAGGCATTCGATAATAGTGGTGGCGTCGCGGAAGAGCTTGTGGCAGAGAGGGCATGTCATGCATGGCGCCACCGCCTCCCGCCTCACTTTCACCACCTGATGCGACATCGTATTATCCAATTCACACCAAAATCAACGAAACAACACTATTGGCCTGGAACCCACGTATATCTTATGCGGTGCATGCTAGCAGCGAGGCATGAGGGGTGGGATTTACGTCCATTCCTTATACCTCTAATCTATCTGCATTAAACCCATAAACCAAATCCAAAAATTACTATCAGAAAAGCATTCGGGCACGAGCACCAGTGATGATAAAACACACAAGCAAGAGTAAGAGAGAAGATTGAGATGCGAAAGGGATTGAAAATCTATGAACCTGCAAATCTGAGGAAGGAGGAGTCAGGAAGAGGTGATTTGGGGCAAAGAAGAACGTGGGCTTCAGCCTTGTGTGGTGGCTTCTCCTCGATGATCTGTGTGTATATCTGTGGGGGGGTTTGGGAGTCGAAATCGAGAGAGAGAGAGAGAGGAGAGAGAGAAGAAGAAGAAGCTTTGCTGTTACAATTAGCATGAAGCAAATATATTACTATTTTCCAGATTTATATTATTATCAATACTGCTGCTATTATTGAAAGGTAAATAAATACATATAACTGTAAAGAACTGCACAACTCTTTTTCTAAAAAATTAAAAAAAAAAGGGAAAATCATCTTAGAAAATCTTATGAATTTTACTGTGAATTATTATTATTATTATTTTAATTTTTTGTATATATGTAGTTAAAAAGTATATATTTACTGTATTTACTCTATTTTTAGAAACCTTAGAGATAAATGTATTTGTATGCTAAAATTAATAAATAATATTACACAGGATATAATTGCCGGAAGAGTTCGGCGCGTGGGGCCGGAGATAACATGCGCCGCTGTGCACACATTATGAGTGCTGCGTCTGAGCGCGGCGTGGGCGTGGGTTATGCCACAGCGATCTCCGGCGCATGTTAGCACATACCCTATCATCATGTGCTGTTGACTTACAAAAACAAAATAACAAAGAAATTTGAAAATATATATTTTTTGAGAAATTTGGGGCCTCCCCTAAACCGCGGTGCTTTGATTCAAAAATTGAACGGAAGCTCAGCAACGCACCCTCAACGCCATAGTACCAAAGTTGTACTTTGATGTACAACTCTCTCCTCATTCGTAGCATATAACTATTATATGGAGCAATTATTTTTTTATTCCTTTTATTTTTTCTTTTTAGTACTTGATTTGATTTTGTGGATCCAGTTGCGTTTCGTTATTGTACAGTTTTATCTTAAGATTTTGTTTTGTGCCTCTTTATATGGGATATTGTTCGTTCTAACTTTATATGAGTTTCATAATTTTATCCTGCAAAAACGCATTGCTAGGAAGATGGATACTAAGACTTAATTTATGATATTTTTTAAACTTCACAAAGTCGATATCCTCCAATAATTTGCTTATTTACAATATCATATGAGATTGTTGGTATTTTTTATCACGCATATATATATATATATATATATTTGTATATAATTGTGCGAAGACAAAGAATTAGACAATTGTGTATGTATTAAATGTTGATGTCACACTTCTGCATGTAGAGCGGCCTGCATAAGTTTGCCTACGCTCTTGTTGGTTACACATTTTGTCAATTGAAGGAAGCAATGCCATGAAAGCCCATTCTCATCTTTCCTTGTAATTTTGGCGTTATGTCTTATTTGGGACAATTTCAACAACACTGTCACTTCCATGTAAGTTTATGTATCCAATTTCTACATATTTTAAATTCCCCTGATTTTAACACAATATAAATCGTAATCAGTATTGTAATATTTTGTGTTGAGCGGTTTCAAACACAGTAGTGCAATATTTGACTGTAATTTAATGAATTGTCTAATTCAGTAAGTCTTTCAATAGATAGCGTGTCAGATACGACAGTCCCCGATATTATGATGAGTTGTAACCGAAAAGAATTTTGAATTTCAAATTTAAATTTGCCAGCCGTGTACCTACTTAATTTACGGAACGGTTACTGATTTCGGTGAGCTGTACTCAATTCTTTTTAGACACTGCATTAATAAAGGCGATGTGTGTACCAACAGTTCAGACGTACGATGTATTCGTAATCGAACACTACTACCTAAACGTTATGTGGTTGTGAATGACAAAATTGCCACTGATGTCATCCTTAAGAGAAACGTGTACGCGGCGAGTGGATCAGATAGTCAAGGGGGTGGGTGCGAGGGCAGTAGGCGGAAAAGAAAGTGGGAAATGACATTTCGTTCACACTAAGAAATCTAGTTAGGAAAAGAGAGAAATTTTGATTATATTAATGTATTGATTAAATTGATGTATTGTTAAATTTATTTAAATATTGATGTAATAATATAATTATCGTTTTTATATTTGTGCATAAATTAAAAAATAAATAAAAATAAAATAAGGGTAAAATACAATTTATCCTCCTAAACTATTCATCATGTAACAATTACCCCCTAAACTATAATAAAGTAAAATATAATTAGTGAGTTAAATAGTTCAAATTTTATTTTTTTCCAGACTCAAAGTTAATTAATAAACAAGTACGATAAATACCAAAAAAGAATCATGAATTTTTTTTATGAATTTGGTTGATAAAAAATTAAGTTATTAATTATCTATTATTTTAGACAAAAACGAATCATTCAATGTCGATTTTTTTTAATAATGTTTTTTAAAATATGATAAATATATTCAAGGATGAGGGATATTTTTGTCCAATGAATGAGTGATCGTTACATTTATTAGTTTATGAGGTAAATGATACATGACAAATAGGGCAGATGGGGGCAAAGTGTATTTTAACCATAAAATAATAATGATTAGTGTCTGGTTCTCACCAAAATTAAGATGAATTCCCATCCATACCCCTGTGATGTCTGGAATCATGCATGGAATTGGAGCGTACTCATGAAGCATCATGTTTTCTTCTTACATTTATTATAATAATAATAATTATTATTTTCTCAGGGTATTTCCTTGCGCGTGTATATGCCTACTCATGGAGCATCATATTGTGATTTTACATTTTTGGGCTTTTCAGAAAATGGTAACAAATGCAATATATATATGTTGAAGCATAATTTTATTGGTTGGGATTTGGGATTTTTAATTAGGTGTATGATGTGCAAAGTTGATAATTTTGTGACACCTAAATCAGATTTGAACAACCCATCTACCGATATGTACTGCACACTCTCATAATAATTTTACATAGCAATTGCATCAACATCTTCACTTGTTCATCATTTTTATACTATATAATACATTTTACTTTTTAGATTATGTTAAAGAGTCGGGCTCGAAACTTTTGAGATTTTTTATGGTCTTCTTTTTTTTTTTTTTTTCTAAATAAATGGTTCGATAATTAAACTCATTGTGTCTATTAGAGCTCATTGAGAGAATTTGAATGCTGCAAAATATTCATTTAGATAGAATTTATTGAGATATTATCCAATTTGATCGGCAGAATCCCATCAACATATTCGATTTATAAGTTGGGAAACGAATAAGTTTGTACGTTGATAAAAATTCACAGAATTTGATGATATTACAAAAAAAAAAAGAAATGGATAAAAGTTTCATATTTACCACCGATTGACTTATTATTGATTTATTACAAGTCAAACAATTCTTTTACAACAAAATTATCCCTATACATCTTCCCGCATTAATGAATATGGGGATGTGGTTTGTCACCTTTATAAAATACAGTTTAATCACAAATAGTTTATTTGACATGCAATAGATCTATAGAGGGTAAATATCGATGTTCATTCTTATTTTTTTCTTCTTTTGTTAATATCATCAATTGAAACGAATCTTGACTGAAGCACTAAATTTTGGAAGTACTATATATAATTTTTTAAAATATATAATATTTTACGTGTATTTATATGAAACATCGTAAAAGAGGAATGTAATTTACCCTATTATTTAAGGGTCTAGAGCGGACTTAATTTGCCCTGACCCAAGGCCCAGATACTATAGTTTGGATCCACTTTGGGGAAATGAAATCCAAGAAAAGGTCCAAACCCAAAGCCCATTTTCATTTCGAATGGACACTTGAAGTTGAATTACCACAAATTAGGATACTTTTATTTTTTAAAAAAATTTAATACTATTTCACCAAATATTTTACTCTTGGATCTTTTTGCTTGACTTCCAATTTTTTCACCCTCTCAACTTCCATGTAATTCAAATTCTTAACCTCGTAACTCTTTTCTCTCCCTCTTTTTTTTTTTTAAAGTAATTAAATTTATGCAATTGAAATATTATTTTTTAAAATAATAAATATTTATAATTTATTATGCACGCTCGTTTGAGTGTGCCACACACACCGGTAATAATCAACTCAATCAATATGAGTTTGGCGTGTACCAAAGTTGTCCTATCATTTACCAATGTCCGTAACCTATCCACTGTAAGGACTATATTTCCAATTTCTAATGTACTTTTTTATCATTTATTGGGACCATCTCTGCCACTCATCGTTGTCTATGTAGTTCAACTCTTCCGCATACTTCAATTATTGGTACCACAAATTTGGTGGTTTTAATGGCGTTTGATTTTATTTTCAAAAGCTCATTTTCAGTTTTACACTATTTCAGTATTTTGGAAACTTTGCAATGAAAGGCCCAATTCTACTGAAAATGTGCAGGAAAGGTCCGCTTTCTCATATACACTTCTAGACTTCGTGTCATCTTAATTTCTTTTAGAAATTAAACTAATACTAATACCTATATAACAAATAAAATCGAAAAAAAATCTCATTTTTCAAAACATACAGTCCGAATGTGTTTTTATTTCTCGTACAAAAATCAATAAAATACTTTCATCCTATTGAAACAACTAGAGTTTTAAAAATAAAAATAAAACCAAAACCAGAGGAGTTTGATGGTCCATTTTGGATTCCCATGTGCCCTCGTTTTCAGTACAGAAGTGCTTAAATGTTGGTTCAACTGTTTTTCTTTCTGTTTTCGTCTTTATCATGAATTCGGACACAACATGGAACATGACTACCGATAAAAGTAATAAATGTCTATATGCTCAAAAGAGTAAAGCTGGCAAACAGCATTTGAGGAAAATTTAAATAAAGCAATATATTCTTTACGTGTATTCACAAGTAAATTTGGACACTCAAAATAAAAGGAGACGGAGAGAGAAAGTCATATTTACTTTGAATTAACTTATTATCGATTTATTACAGGCCAAATACATATTTGTTAGCTAAATTATAATTGTAAGGATAAAAATAAACCTTCTCATATGTATTATGTTATGAAGATGTATAAGGGTAGTATGGTTAGAATTCAAAATAAATGTTGATTTTCATTCAACCTATTTGCTTACATCAACAAATTTGGTTGATTTGAATAACAAGTGATCAAGAGGGGGGAAAAACGTCAGAGCTACTAGACGTAATTTCTCAAACTACATAAAGTTTACATGTAATTACACCAAACTTTATAAAAAAGAGATGTAATTGTCCCATAAATTAACCCAAACAGTTTGTAGTCTTCCTAATATACCTATTATTAGCAATAAGATTCAAGATAATAAACTCTTAAAATCATATCGGAATCATTGCAATGTTGCAATCATCATATGCATGCAACTGTCATAATTTATCAATTTTGAAAATTAATTTTCTACTGTCAAATTAAAAAATTCGATCACACTGATCAAATTTTAAAAAAAACTTTCATACTACGATAAAACATAGTCCATAATACGTATTTGCAAGTGGACCACCTAATAATTTCACAGAAATCAAATAAAAGTACCAATGATTAGGTAATAGGCATGAAATTTGACGAACTCAGATGGTCCCTAAAAACGTGTCCGAGGAACTCTCTCTCACCTGCAAATCGCTTTTTGTCCCTTCTTTGCGCTTTATCCCCATTTAATTATTTAAGTTCGGAGAAGACAGCATACTGCGACTTTTGACAAATCCAACACTGTCACGTGGGCTTGCGTGCCGCTGCGTGTTTATTGAGACTTTGTTCTTGCTTTCTTTTTTAGTTTCAATAATTAAATAATAAGAATAATTACGATCATTTCTTTGGATATTTGGTATAATTATACATAAATATATTATAATTTTAAAAATTATAACTAATATCCATTAAGTTTGCTTATACTTAACGGTTAAGTCAATTTGTTAGTCAAATTTACTGAATTTGTTGATATTAATAAAAAAAAATTAAAAAAAATTGATATTCATATTACTAACTTATTGCAAGTCAAATAATTTTTTCCTGACTAAATTACCCTTGTAATGATAAAGATAAATCTCATCACATGAATTAACGTGTGAAAATATATAAAGTAATTTGATCATACAAAAATTTATTTGAACTAACATAATGACTTATTTTTTAAATGAAATCAAATCTCATAGGTACTAAATATAATTTTTTAAATTACAAAGGATCTATGTATAATTATATAAAATCTCATAAAAAGAAGAGTGTAGTTATCCCTGAACAATAAAAAGATATGCTTTTTTTTTTCTTTTTCTTGTTTTTTCTTTAAACTAATAATATAATTACTTCAATATTTTAATAAATTAAACAATCAAATAATACAGTCGATCAATGTATCAAAAATAACTGAACATTATTAAATAAATTACCACAAATTTACATAAAGATAAAGTGAAACCTCAAACTAGTTCCGTGACAATTTTTTGTTTTGTTGTTTTAATCATTACTTATAAAAAATGAATATAATCTTATTCAGAATACGAGTGAAGTGATTATCTTATTATAACAAGTGTGATTCTGAAGCTCCGATCCCTAATAAAAGTTCATCCAACGATCCAATTCACTTGTTACTTCAATAATTATTTGGGAAAAAATGCAAGCAACCCCCTTATGATATTTTAAATGAGCAAATTAATTTCTATGAAAAAATAAATCACAATTTACCCTTTCTGTGTTTTTTAAAAAATATGTCAATTTATCTCCCTATGTTCCTTAGACAAAGGATAAATTACTTTATTTTTAAAAGTATAGGAGGGTAAATTGCTATATATATTTTTATAAGAGAATAATTTACTAATTTTCAATTATTAGATGAAGATAAATTGCTATTCACCATAATAATTTATTAGTGATTAAATTATATATTTAAGTTGTCGATTTAACCGGTGCACGATCCGTGACTATCACGTGTCACGTGAACAACTATGTAATAGATGGAATTGTTAATTGACGTGAGGTTAAAGGGTTCTTTAATTGTTAATTTTTTACTTTGATCTGATTAATATTTAATTAGTTATTATGTCTAATTATTAATTGATTGCCACCATTGAAATTTTGTCGCAAGTGGGCGCAACACTAATGTTTGGAATTCCACACACAAATCCAGTACTAGGAGAAGTGCATTCCACATTTACATTTGTTGCCTAAATATTTATCCACGATTCACTTATTATTGACTCATTGTATGTCAAATATCTTTTTAGTATAAATAACGGCAAAAATATACCTCCTCACATATATTAACATGTAAAATATATATAAGGTTGATTTGATTATAAACAGATTCAATTGACCTGCAATAAATTAGTAATAAATTAATTGTGGGTATTTTTTCATAATTTTTTCTTTAATATCAATAAAATCAACGAATGTTAACTAATGAATACACTTATTTGTTAGACAGAAGCAAACTTCAAGAGTATTAAATGTAATTTTTCAAACCACAATGAAAAAATAAACGTTAAGAGTACTAAACATAATTTTTCAAACTACAATAAAATATACGTATAACTAAATCAAATTTCAAAAGAAATAAGTATAACTATCCCTGGTGGTTATTAGAGTGTGACAAGAGTACATCAATTTAGTTTTTTTTATTTTTCAAATAAAAAGACACACCACCGACACAGTGGGTCCAGCTGGAAAATAACCAAATATATATGTTTTTGAATCAATCAAATACCAACATTTTGATTCTATATTTGAAGTAATGAATTCATGTAATAATTTAAACAAGTATAAAGTAAGGAGCTATTTTGCAGAAAAGATGTGTTTTGACTTGTGGTCGGAAATGTATTTGATGTTGACTTTGATTTTTTAAATTAGTTGGAAACAAGTAAAAATAGAGAAAAAAAAATGTGTTAATTTTATGGTCGAAGGATAAAATTATTGTAGATGTTGTGTTTTATTTAAATGGTTGAAAAGTTCAATATTTGGATGTGATAAAATATTAGGGATGAAAATATTTTTTGAAAATATGGAGACATTAATTTTGAAATATCAGTACGTTCAACAAAAAATTGATTCGATTGGTCATCTTCCTTCTGTCGAGGTTACGTTAATGCTGTCCAACTTTAATATTTTCAAAATTAATAATATGTACAATCAAGAAGACAATTATGTCCAGATTATGTTATAGGTAGATCGAACACACCTATAACCAAAAGGAACATATGCTAAAAAAAATACTTGGCTTGAATGTCATATTCTGAAAAATTCTGATTTAAATTTAATTTGATCGAACTTGAATTATTTATATATTAAATATTATGTAATTAATATATAATTTTAAAAAATAATTAATTATATAATAAATATATGATATTTTAGTTTGTGATTAATTTAAGAAATTATTAGCATCCCCCACATGACACCATCATCACCTCGTTATTCCCGCATTTCAAATCTCCAGATTCTCCACCCAAAAGGCCATGTATACATTCCCAATTCCCACCAATTAAATAATTCCGTAATCACATTCCCACCCTTTTCCCTCATACGAACGTGCTACCACCTCCTCCCCCCCGCCTTCTCCGCTCTCACTATATTTTTTCATTCTTTCCATTTTTTTTTTTCATTTTTAATTTTTTTTCCTAAAATACTCAAGTTACGCGAAAATTACTTCCTCGAGATCTTATTCTCCTTCGCCAGACGAGGAAAAACCCTAGTCTCTCCCGTCACCAGAAAAAAAATCTTCGGCCTTTTCTCAGTATCGAGATTTTGGAAATCGGAAATTTTAAAAATTGCGGTTTTTCCGATGCGGAGTATCGTTGGTTAACAGGGAGAAATTTGATGAAGGCATTTCGTAGATGCTCGAGGATTTTGATCCTCTGGTTACTCTGTGTTTCTGTTTTTGTTCCTATTTTTCTACTGTCGTATAGGCTCAAACATACTAATGATGGTAAGTGTGGTCCCTCGCGTATTTGAGTGGTATATTTTTAGTTTGATCGGATTCGTGATCTTCGTTTGGTTGCTCTTGTTTGGTGCAGTATCGAAAGACTTCGTTGAAGATTTGTCCATCATTGTGAGGATCTCCCTCCTTCTTAGTACTCGTCGACATTGTTATACTTCTCGCTTAACTGATGTGGAAATTCTGCTTTCTTTGCTTATTGTATTTGAATATTTGCTCTGCTAGTTGATGCCTTCGGATTCAAGTTGCTCGTTTACTTCTGTTTTGTGTTTTTTTTTTTTTTTTTGCTGTATACCGATAGAACAGTTGCCGATGCTTACAGTTTTATCTTCTAAGTTTTGGTATTTTTTTGGATCATGTGATGGAGGAAGTGGACGAGGGTTATGGATACTCCGCTCCAGGAAAAATTGGATTAACGCTTTCAATAAGCATTCATCTTCTGTTTCTTTTCTTTTCGTTCTTTTTCTTTTATACCCCTTCGTTTTCTAGGTCTGTGAAGTTTTTTTCATCAATCATACTTATTATATGTTAATTAGTCTCGGATCTTTAATTCTGAAAACTTTCCCTTGGAGTGAGTACTTATGTGATCCGGAACTGAAATAATTATACCTGGGATTTTTTCTTGTACAGAAACACAGAACTGAGGCTCAAACACTAAGTGCAATAGAACAGGTAACTGGATAGTTGATAAGTGTTTTCTGGAACGAGTGAATTTATTAGGTCATCTTGATTTTTATATTCCTGAATTACTCTAAATTTTTTGGTTTAGGAAGAACTTGAAGGCTTGAAAGAACCACTCCTAGAGGTGTACAAAGATGATACTTCTAAGTCTGCAGACAATTATAGTACCAGTGAGGATACAAGATATAGTGGAGTTGGAATTGCAGCAAATGATGCTGGCTTGTCTGGAAATAATGGTTGGTATTCTTTGTGTGCATTTTATTTCAAATTATCTGTTGCTTACTGTAGAGTAGATTTAAGTTACGTTTTCACCTGCTGGCATTTCAAGTTTAGCAACCAGGCATCACAAAGATGAAGGTGGCCAAGAAAGACAACAACAGGGTGAGTTGCCAGCATCCGTGAAGAAGGTATGATATCCTCCTCAGTATATCTGACTTCAGTTTCTTGAATTTCTTTTTCCTATTTTTCTTCACCTTATGATGAACTATGTCATACTTTTACATATGGCAGTGTGCGCTATAGGTTCTAGGGAATAGATGTGATTATGTTGATCCCCACCTTTACAAAAGTACAAGCTTTGATTGTGTGGGGTAACGAGACTGGCTAACCTTTGACTGGGTTGCACTTGATCATCACTAATTTAAAATGAGTGCTGAGGGATGTACATACTACTGAAAATAGCATGTGCATAAAAATCTGCCTGAGCTTTGGCTCTGAGAAATGTTTCCACAATTTTTGTTTGGTATAGTAGAAATGCCGAGAAAATTATGAAAAGTTAATACTCATTCAGTCTCCCAATACGGGGTCATGTCCTTTTCCTATGTCTATAATCAGGTGCAAGGAGGATCATGTGTGCTTTCTGAGAAAAGTACAAGTAGTAGTTTACTAGGAAATAGGGGAAATCTGTCAGATTTTCTACACAGGTAAGGATATTTTTGTTGCTGAGGTGCTGGAGAACCGGCTCTGTTCTATTGGCATGGCCTAAATATTTTGTGGTGATTTCCATTGAAAAATTCCCTGTACTGGTATAAATTACTGATAATTCTGTATTGTAACTTTTCCATTTTTCTCCTAGTTCTCTTGTATGGTCATATGAAATGTGGTACCAATCCATATGCTCGAGGATATGGCGATATGCTATAAAATACTAATACCCTTGCATGTTTGCATATCTTTTTTCTGGTTCTCTGATGTGTGATATCATATTAGGTGGTGCATACAGCATCCATTTATACGTGCAAGTTACCCAGAGTCCAAGGATCAAGTCTAAAGCTGTTTTTCTGTTTGGTTTCGTCTGCACATACAACTCAATTTTCATCTTGCTTTACTTAACCTCTTCTTGATTGGTTGATTCTTGCATATAGATTCATAGACTCGTCTCTCAAATGACATAATAAGTCTATCTTTCTTTTATCGTCTTCTATTTTCCAATTGAATCGTCCCCATTCCATTAATTCTTTTCTTCTGGTTCACTAAAGGAAGAGCCCCACATAAAAAGGGCACAACATGATCAGGTTTCGAACACCAGGTTAAGGAGGAAATTGGATGAGAAGGTACAACTGATGAAAGACCAGTTGATTAGGGCCAAAACATACTTGAGTTTCACACCGTCAAATAGTAGTTCTCATTTTGTGAAGGAGTTGAAACTTCGAATGAAAGAGGTCGAGCGAGCCATAAGTCACTGCACCCAAGATTTTAGTTTATCCAGGAGGTATGATATTTGCCTCATGATATTCTATATTCTTACATTTTAGCAGTGTCGAGAATCAGATGAGTAATTTGATCCACGTAAATCAATGGCAAATGACTGTTAACATTCTTTGTTATCAATTTGTTTGATGGTGCATCTAGATTCTGTTGAATAACTTGATATTTAAGCTCCAACTTTTCATTTCTTTATTTCGTGCTCCTAAGATTTATGAGGAGATCTAACATAGGCGTGTGTTTGTTAAAGAATCCATGTTTTGTCTCTAAAGAACTCTAAAGAAGGGATTGCGTGAAGTCTAATTCCCTTTAATAATAAAAGCTCGGAGCATTAGTTGTAGGATTATCGCATTACTTTTGCTTTCTGCTTCTTTTCAGTTTGTATTAGTTTTTTTGGGTTCTTAGATCTTTATTGGCAATCATTTCGGCAGTCAGTTCATCATTTATTGAATCTCAATCAGCTTATTCGTGAGTTGAATATTTTTCTTATTCTTTTCTTGATTTTTGTTGAATTTAATCTTGATTATTTCCTTTGTTTTAGTTTCCGGGAAATATTCTTAATGTTGCTCAAATCATGCTCAACCAGCCATATGGTAGTACTTCTTACCCACAAGTGAAAACTGTAATGCTTTGGTACTGATTTCTGCTCGCATATGCATATGTTAAAGTAAGTTGTTGAGATGAGTCCTGCTCTTATTGGAATATAGATGTCAAGTCTAGATTATGGCGCAACAACTACTGTTCTATGAGAATTTAGTGAAGTTGCATAGAATTTATGAACTTCTGTGCCTTCAGTGATATGCAGAGGATAAAAGCAATGGAGTCTACCTTGTTCAAAGCCCGTCGTATTTTCCCTGATTGTGCTGCCATGATAAAGAAACTTCGTGCTATGACTTATAACGCTGAAGAGCAGGTCCGGTCAAACAGAAACCAAGAAACTTTTCTGAAAGGGCTGGGTGGAAGAACCATCCCAAGAGGTCTCCACTGTCTCTCTATGAGACTAACTGCTGAATATTTTGCCCTGGAGCCTGAGGAAAGGGAGCTCCCTTACAAACATAAACTACAAGATCCTCATCTTTATCACTTTGCCCTTTTCTCTGATAATGTATTGGCTTGTTCAGTTGTCGTGAACTCAACTATCTCAACTGCCATGGTAAGTTGCTGTGTTTTGCTTCCTTTTTTTTCCTTTGGCATTTATTTTCATGATACTTGTGCACATAATCTCCAACTGCCAATCAGTTGACAAATATTGAAGGTTGCTTTAAAAAGTAGAATTTGAAGGGGAAGATAGAATTTCTTTAGATATATTCCCATGACAAGTTTCTACAGTAGGACACCTGGAAAATTTTCTTTCCTAAATCATAGCATCCTTTAATTTGCCGGCCTTTTGAAGCTTCTGCTACATGTTTCTTGTTTCAGGATGTATATTACGCATCCTATGTATGTTTGTCTGTGTGGAGGGTGTCCATAATTTTCTTATGTTCTGATGGCATCATTTTTCTTTACAGAGACATCATATCTTACATGTCTGTAGGTCTATAGACTATAGCTAAGCAGTATTGCTCTGCCTGAGGTAGGATTAAAGGCAATCTGGCAAAACTTATATGCAATTTTGTGCAGTATGCTAGTAGTGGCGTTGGAAACTTAAGGTATTAGATCGAATTGTGATGACAGCATGGAAGGACTGTGGCTGAGAATTGATGTTGGGAACTACCTGATGCTTCTTAATCATACATATGAACCACACAGTGAGTTATGACTAAATTTCTCTATGTGACAGGAACCAGAGAGAATAGTGTTTCATATAGTGACTGATTCCCTCAACGTCCCAGCAATATCAATGTGGTTCTTATCAAATCCTCCTGGCAAAGCTACAGTCCATGTGGAGAGTATAGAAAATTTCCAATGGTTATCCACCAAATATAGTGTAACTCTGCAGAGGGAAGGTTCTATAGATCCACGATATATTTCTGAGCTGAACCACCTACGGTTTTATTTGCCAGATGTTTTTCCTTATCTGAATAAGATTGTCCTTCTTGATCATGATGTGGTGGTGCAAAGGGATTTAACAAGACTTTGGAGCATTAACATGAGAGGCAAAGTAAATGGTGCTGTGGAGACTTGTAAGGAAGGGGAGATCTCATTCCATCGTATGGATATGTTAGTTAATTTCACAGACCCCATAATAGCAAATAAATTTGATCCCAAAGCATGCACGTGGGCTTTTGGGATGAACCTCTTTGATCTTCAGGAATGGAGACGGCGAAAATTAACTGAGGTCTACCACAAGTACCTTCATTTGGTGAGTAAATTGTAATTATTCATGTATATCTCTGTATTGATATTATTGTGGTTGCTTTTTTACAGCCTTATTTGATCAGTCATCTGTTTTCGGAGGGACAACATGTGCTATGTACTAATTATGCTCCTCCCGTCTTTACTTCTTTATTCTTTAGCTTGGTAGTCCATAAATCATATTTCCATCAATTGCTGGATCTTTTTGCCTATGGTTTCTTCAAGACTCTTTTGATTTATGAAAGCATGTTGTAAGCTTGGCAGACATTCATGAATAGCCTTTTGACACTTATAAAGTGTCTTTATAACTAGGTTTTGCATAAGAGCAGGTAATAAGCTGCTGCTTTTTCTTGACCCACTTATTGAAACCATTCTATACTCTTGGCAAAGAGTGAAAAGATTTCTGGAGGTTAGCCGAGGCCGTCCAAAGGCTGCTTTGTTGAATTATCCTTTTCTTCTTATCAATTGATTTTCAAACGTCCTCAAACAAAAAGAACAAAATGAAAAAAAACAACCTGAAGGCAACACTAGAAAAGGTTGTCTCAGACGCGAATCATTAGAATGGAATCATGTTTTCTGGTCAAATTTTTGTTCACTGATTTAAATGTCAAAGATGTATACATGCTAATATATTTATATGATTCTTGCAGGGCAGTGAGAGGCGGCTGTGGGCGGCAGGAAGCTTGCCAATTGGTTGGGTCACATTTTACAAACACACGGTAGCTTTAGATAACAGGTGGCAAGTCCTTGGATTGGGCTATGACTCTGGTGTGAGGCAGGAGGACATAGATCAGGCCTCAGTCTTACATTTTGATGGAATCCTGAAGCCGTGGTTGGATATTGGAATTGAGAGATACAAGTACTTATGGAGGAAACATGTCAAGTATGAGCATCCATACCTGCAACAGTGCAATGTCCACGAGTAGTTAGATCCCAGATGAGAAGTTTAGACCCCGACAAACAAACACTATGCCATTTATGTAGGAATCACCCGTATGTCTACTCCATTCTTTCTCATTTTTCCACAATTTTTACATGTAAATTTCAACTCTTTTATTCTCTTAAACGATTTTTGTCCGGCCACGATGTTTTAGAAGCTGAGTCGATTTTAGCAATAACGGGCCAAAATTTGGTGAAGCCCAGTGATGGTTGTTCCTGGAGATTTCTGTATATAGAAATTGATGTAGAGAGAGCTACTGATATTGAATGGCATGACATGGGATTTCAAGACAGACGGACTGGAATTTGCAATGTCTTACTGCTTTACTAGTATGCCTGAGTTGTGTTACTGTGACCCCAACTAATCTTTGGCAGGCACATCAATTCATCATACCGGTGTTTAGTCGCACAGCGCTGATCGTCAGATAGTAGCAATTTCATTAATTTGATTATATATATATATAAATATTTATATATTTTGTGCATTTACCCCCTTGATATTTTTGTTTTTGGGTGAGATGTATGGACACACCACATTCCACTCTTTAACTCGCTGGAATGAAGTAGTGGTTGACAAGGGATGACGTGACACGTGGCGGAGTGTGGTTGGACTGTTTTAGATGAGAGGCTATGTTAACCCAATCCGAGATTTGTGGTTCATTGTACTCACTTTGATATAGAAAGAGATATTGGTTGTCCTCCTAACAAACACAGACGCACACACACACACACAAACTGAATTGTGTTCTCCTGACTACAACTCGTAACTGGGGGTTGCAGAGACTCGGTTCAGTTTGCGCGAACACAATTTGAATTACTAAAATGGCCACCATCTCCGCCTGCACCTCAACTTCCTCAGTTGCACGCGCCGCCCTCGTCCAGA
Organism: Sesamum indicum; assembly: GCF_026168435.1. NCBI lineage: Eukaryota > Viridiplantae > Streptophyta > Magnoliopsida > Lamiales > Pedaliaceae > Sesamum > Sesamum indicum. The sequence goes on from NC_142662.1 coordinate 25,829,473, forward strand.
AGGCCTCCGCCGCCCGTCCCGCCGCCGTCCTTGGTAAGCACCACTCCCTCTCTCTTACATTATGTGCAATAGCTGAATTAGATTTGGCCACATACATCTAATCACATAATAAATTATGCCAAGTGTTGTTTTTTTCTAATACATGAGATGGATCGATGTTGTTTTAATCTATTAAATACATGATATGTATATATAATTTAGATAAAAACCCAAATCAAAGTAAAGTTTCCCCTATCATAATTGCTTCTTGTCAATATTTTGGTGTTAAAATTCCTACTGAATTTGCAATCAATAATTCAATTTGTTTTTAATTATCAATATTTTATTATATAATTAATTTTAATTTGTGGTGTTACTGAAACCTTAAAACAGGGCTGCCATCAATGTCCAAGAACATGGGGAAAGTAAGATGCTCCATGGAGGGAAAGCCACAAGAGAGCGAGCCGACGCTGGGGATGGGGGCTTCCCTGATGGCGGCGGCGTGTGCGGCGGCGATGTCCAGCCCAGCCGCCATGGCTTTGGTGGACGAGAGAATGAGCACAGAAGGAACTGGGCTTCCATTTGGGCTCAGCAACAATCTATTGGGCTGGATCCTATTGGGGGTGTTCGCTCTGATTTGGGCCCTCTACTTTGTGTACACATCCGGCCTTGAAGAGGATGAGGAATCAGGGTTGTCCCTTTGAAGCTTTAATTATGTTTTATTCTGAGTGAAAAAAAAAAAAAAACACTATGTTGATTCTGTGCCTGTAAACATCTCATTTTAATGTAATTTTATGGTTTCTTGCTTGAAATTGTTCACCAAATGCTATTATGATTAATTGATGAAAAGGGTGGTGAAAAGTACAGAATTAATCAGAAAAAATAGGCTCAGATAGTTTCAAATTCCTCCAGACTCCATTTATCAAGTATAATAAATTATATTTAAATTGAAATTAATTAGTTATGTTTAAAATTAGACTCAACTTTGAAATATAGGAGGATGTTATCATGTATTTAAATTGAATTAGCATTTGTTGTGTTAGAGTTTGTTTGTTATTAAAATTACTACTGTCAATCTCTAGATATGGTAAACAGAAACTAATAGAATTGTGATTGAACCCACACCTTGTTAAGGCGTTTGATAAGTCTAAAAGTATGTTATGACATTTTTATTGATTTTTATAGGACTTTGATTTTTGAGTGGCAGATAAAATGTAAGCATGATCCTTCTTAACATGTATAACGACAATAAGCTTTTTCATTTTTATAATACAGAAAAGAGAGGAAAAAAAAAAAAAGAATGATATATAGCACTGCTCAAAATGGTTTAAAGAAGACCTTAGCCGAGTGTTGAGAGTGAGGTTTTATAAATAAATTGAAAGTCATAAATTCAGTTCGAGTTTCGTATTTAATTATTATTTAAAAAATATGAAGTATTAAGATATTGACCTATAAAAAAAAAATAAAAGAGAAAAAGGGGTTAAGTAAGGAGGCAAACCGCAAAACATCCCTAAGTAGTCGCTACTCCGAGCTTTGGCGAAAATCTACGGTGAGAAACTGCGACTTTCTTCATAAGCGAAATTTTGCGACACCGCCGCCGCCCCCCGCCTACCTCCGGCGGCTCCTCTCGTTTTTACAATCCCCGAATAAATTTACATTATACTCTTGAAAATAATGTTTTTCTTGAGCGAAATAGAGCACACTCTGAGATTGCCCCCATATCTCCTGAATCGGCCTCTCAACGAAGCCATTAAAGGAGAGCTCGACTCTCTCTTCTTAGACAAGGTATTTCTGCATTTCTCTTCTTCTGCTTCATCGTTTTGCTCTTTTTTCTCTTGTTAAGAAAATAATTTTTCACTGTTTCTTACAGTCCTCCGTGTGTATTCCAATGATGTTAGGTTATTGAAAAATTAGGCCTGTGCGTCAGCGTGTACGATATTCGATCCATCGACGGTGGATTTATATTTCCTGGTGATGGAGCTTCCACTTATACGGTACATAATTGATAATGGAGTCTCTTTGAATTTTTTTTCCGTGCTTTTGTTCTCTTCTACTTGGTGATATATGCCTGTTTTTGTTCTTTGTAAACTCTTTCTGGGTTGCATTGCTTCTGCTACACAAAGGTAATTAGCCATACTCAAACATAGACTTGATGAAGCATATGGGAATTTGTGCTTCCCTTGAGAACTTGTCCCAAGGGTTGTTGTCAGATACAGCTTTTGCAGTAAGTTTAACGAACTGTTTGTGGTCTGCATTGTTGAGAAGAAAACTTCTAGTTGCCCTATAGTTTTCTGGCTTGCTTTTTCAGTAAACTGTCTTCTGGGAATTGTATGCTATTGAATTATGACAATTCAACTTTGTGATTTTCTTCAGGTTAGGTTCAGACTCGTAATGTTTCGCCCGTTTGTAGGAGAAGTTATATCAGCTCGACTGAAAGAATCCTCCAAAGATGGTTTGCGCCGTATGACATAAAACTTCTTAGTTACTTTGTCCTGGTTTCTGAGTTATTACTATTATTGTGTTGTCAGAGTTTTCCTTTTTTTGAAATTACAGTATAAGAGTGGGAGTGGCAATTTCACTCAATAAAATCTTTAAGGTTTTGTCCGCTGTTATCCCAAGGACGATGTCCTGGGCTTCTTTGCCAAAACCTTTTGCATCAACAGACTCAGAGCATGATTCAAGTTGGCCCAAACTCATACTTGCTAGATGGGACACTGTTTTACAATTGGGAAACTAGAAAGCCGTGATTTTCCTGTAGGAGTTTCCCTGACCTTTATTCCTGGAGAATTAGGCCTTACTTCATACTAATTAGTGATGCCTTAGCTGTACATTGTGCCGAATAAATGAAACATAGGTTTAATGCATTTGATGTCTTAACCGAAACAGAAACTTGATTCCCATCTTTGGAAGAGCAGAAATTTCCACTTGCCAGTGTTGCGCTATTTCATAATTTTGAGTTTCTATTGATGTTGGTGTCAGAAAATTCGTGTCTCCTGAATCTGCTGTTCATTCATGTTGATTTGTGAACATATTCTTTGCAGTATCACTTGGATTCTTTGACGACATCTATGTACCTGTCCCTTTGTTGGCCAGTCCCAATCACTCAGAACCTGACCCAGAACATAAGTGAGCATCTCTGTTGTCATCAAAGTTCTATTAACATTATGTTATTAAATCATAGGCTCCCCATGCCTGATCTTTTACCACATATCTGATCTCTCTTTAAACCTGTTTTCATCGTCTTCCTCAGGAACGGAATCAGGTGGGTCTGGGAGTATGAGGGGGAAAATTACCCTATAGACGGGACAGATGAGGTTGCTGTCCTATTCTTTTGGTTTATCCTTTGCTTCAATTACTTTTTAAACTTTTGATGCCATGTAACTAAACAACTCTTTATTGCTTGATTGCAGATTAGGTTCCGAGTTCACAATGTAAGTTATCCACCTGTACCATTGGAGCAAGGAAAGGATTCAGATGAAAAGGAATCAGAGCAAAAAGATTCAAAGCCGTTTGCCCCTATGGTGGTAACTGTAAGTCAGACATTCACTTTTTCAGAAAATAATTAACTTATAAAATGTTTTAGAAAATTCGATTCATTGCTATGCTTGTTGAATTATCTTTGACCATCCAAACTGCTTAATCTCCTCTGGCAGGGGTCTCTTGATGCTGATGGTTTAGGCCCCATTTCATGGTGGGTATAATAGGAACGTGCCGATAATCTTCTTTAGACAAATCTCTCAACCAGGCAGACTCAGGAAGCTAGTAACTCACAGAATTTTGTCGAAGCACAAAGTAGATCAGAGATGTGTGTATCATCTTTATGATAGAAAGACACAGTTATGGGTACTTTGTATCCACAAAACTGCCTGTACAGTTACGGAGGCTCTACATTCATGAAAATTTGTCCATACACAAGAATGGTAGTGACATTGATCAATTGTGGAGGACCATCTTCCACCATTGGTTTCTCCACAAATTCTCCTTCATCCTACTTATCCTCTTCTTTTCTTCTGAAAAAAGTACCTTAGTTACTAAGGGAGATGATCTAACAGAACAAGTACATTACTAACTGCTCTTTTGTAGTTTTATAGGACATTGATGGTCCAGGTTGGAATTGAGCCATGCAAGTATACCCCATACTTATACTAACTCTTTCTAGTTTGGGTCATTTGATTGATATTCTGCATTTTACCAAGCTTGGGCTCATCTATTACACCCCCGATTTATGTAATTATGATAAATGCACATCGATATTTTAATTATGATTTTTAACTTTGGAGATTTTCTAATTTTCAGTTGTTGAAAAATTGATACTTTCATTTAGTTGTTTAGTTTTGAAGATTGATGTAATAAATTATGGTTAATCATTGGGATTACAAAAAATTATTTTAATATTACTTGTTTTTTAATAAGCAATAAATAAATAAAAAGTCATTAAAAAAATTACAAAACATAATGTTCTTTAGTCATTTTATTTTTATTGTACTAATTCATATTATATAATTAAAAAATGAATATATAAGAGAATTGAAAGTAAAAATGAATATATAAGAGATAGTGTTTGGTTAGGGAGAATAGATGGAGGTAGATTAAAACTTGATGTATATAAAATTTCTCTACTGTCTAATTTTTGTTTTGGACGGGAAAGTGGAAGTATAAAAGGCAAAAAAAGTATAATTTTTATTTTTACTATATACTTATATATATAATTTTCCTTCAAAGTTGCTTCTGGTATCAACAAATGCACTGGTATTTAAACTCGAATTCGTTATTTGAAAATATTGTTAACAAATTTTAGTTTTATTAAACTAAATAACTTAAAATAAATGAACAATACTCATTTTGATAAATATTTTTAGTAATAAAAAATATTCTTATTTTTACTCAATAAAATATTTTTATTAATAAGGTGTTTAAATTTTTTATATATTTAAATTATATTAGTATAATATTAATTTATTTATTTTCTAATATAAAATGAAGAGAATGATTATTTAGTAAAATTACAAAAATTAGTATTTTTTTCTTAACCTGTTTTTCTCGTATCAAACAAGTGAAAATTTCGAAATTTAACATCTTCCAATCATATCAAATAACTTGAAGGGAAACTATTATTATTTTTTTCTCCCTCCCCCTCTTACTTCCTTTTTTTCCTCTCATTTGAACCAAATAAACCCAAGTGCAGTTGTAATATTAGTATATTTGTTATTGTTATATTGATAATAATTCTAAATTCATTAATTTTTGAAATATTGTACAATTTATTTATCACATAAATACAGAACGGCGTAGCATTGCGAGTCTGTGATTAAAAAACAAATTTGAATTCACCCTCTGGTTCCGATAGAAAAAGTAGAGAATTTGTTGTGGTATTGAGTTGGAGAAATTGGAATTTGAGAGAGATACATACTCCATTTTACACACACACGGACGGACGCATGTATATGTATATATATAAGTGTATATTGTCCAAGTTATAATAACAATAACTACCACAATCTAGCTAGCTAACGGGAAATCAAGTAAAATTTCAATGGCGGCGAAATCTCTAAGCACGCCCAGGCTCGGCTCCTCCCTTTCTTCTCCGGCCTTCCAATCCCTCCGCACCTATAAGTTCCCCATCCCTTTCCTCTCTTTCTCTTACTCTGCTCAATTCCTATACTCTAGAAACTTCTCCCTTTCCATCTCTTCTCCTCATCCCCGCCGCGCCTTTACCACCTCGATTCGGGCCGACTCCACCAACGGCTCCGAGCCCCCGCGGAACTACGACTTCGACCTCTTCACTATCGGAGCCGGCAGCGGAGGCGTCAGAGCCTCCCGCTTCGCTGCCAATTTTGGGGCTAAGGTTGCCGTTTGTGAGCTGCCTTTTGCCACCATTTCCTCTGACACCACCGGTGGCGTTGGTGGCACGTATGTTTTGTTTTCAATTTCGTTACAGATAATGTTCCTTTGTTTCTTCTTACTTTTCCGCCAAAGTGTTAGAGTAACGCACGTTTTTCTTCATGGTTGTTTTGGAGAGTTGTTGCATTGTCATTTGATTATTTCCAGGGTTTCAAGTTTATTATTGATCTTTGAGAGTTCTTGTGTTTGCACTCTACTTAATTACTTTCCGCCTCGTTGACTGACATCTGGCATTTTTTCTCTTCCGATTCATTGTTGCTGATCATTTTTGTTTTTATTTTTTTCAGAAGTTTCATGTTTATAACTTGACTTTCTATGCTCAGTAGTCCCTTTTTTTTTTTTTTTTCCAGTATGATATCATTATTTTTGTTCAAAAGACCAGCGTGAATGCGTTATATTGATTGAAAAAATGGTGATTCATTGGTCAAGTGAAAGATACAATTGAATTTCTGATAGGGAATAATGTATTATTGTCCTATCTAAACAATATTATGGTCTTAGAGTTGCCTATTGATGTTGAAGCTTAGTCCGTTGTCTATAGAAAGATCTTGTTGATGTATCCAGTGCAATAGATTTTACCTAATGTCATGTTGATCTTAGTTTACTTCATAAGGGGATGAGAGGGTGGGTGAAAATTCTTTTATATGTGTCATTAATTTCTTTAGAGGATGAGTTATTTGTTTTTTTTCCCCTTTTTTTTAAAAAAGGAGGACTACCTGGTGGTTCCTCAACTTCCTTCCACGTACCCAAAGAACTTCAAATATCTAGAGCTCTGTAGCTTCTCTGAATCGCTACACTTTTACATGCCTCATTTAAGTATCTTCCAGAGTTAATGATTTTTTATTCTCACTTTAGTTGAAATAGGTAGCATTGTCAGGACCATCTTGTTTGACCGAAATTAAATTTTGATGAGATGTCTGATTTCAGAAGAAGTAACTTTTGCATAGCGCAGTGTCAGCATACGAAGCTTGTGAAATGTCTAATAATCTTTGGTGAATCTTGTGAAGGTGTGTTCTCCGTGGCTGTGTGCCAAAAAAGCTCCTTGTATATGCATCGAAATTTTCTCATGAATTTCAGGAGAGTTGTGGGTTCGGATGGAATTATGAAGCAGAACCTAAACATGATTGGAGCACGTTGATTGCTAATAAGAATGCCGAATTGCAACGCCTCACCGGTATTTACAAAAACATCCTGAAAAATGCTGGTGTCGCACTAATTGAAGGCCGGGGCAAGGTTGAGTGATATTCTAGAGTGAAGACACACACAGTCATTTTTTATTCTAACTAATTATCCACGTACTAAAAGTTCCTAATTGTTCCACGGGGTTCTGTAACTTTCTGTGCAGATTGTGGATCCACACACAGTGGAAGTGAATGGAAAGCTCTACTCAGCAAAGAACATTCTCATTTCAGTTGGTGGGCGTCCTTTCATTCCAGATATCCCTGGACGTGAATATGTAATAGATTCTGATGCTGCTCTAGATTTACCTTCGAAACCTACGAAAATTGCTATAGTTGGGGGTGGTTACATTGCACTTGAGTTTGCTGGCATCTTCAATGGCTTGACAAGCAGTGTCCACGTATTCATAAGGCAGAAAAAGGTTTTGAGAGGTTTCGATGAAGAGGTTGCCACCATGAAAATTTCTTTTCTTTGAAGTGAATGATTTTGTCAATATTCTGTCTAAATGCAAGAACTTCCACTTCTATTGCAGATCAGGGACTTTGTTGGAGAACAAATGTCACTAAGGGGAATTGAGTTTCATACTGAGGAGACACCTCAGGCTATAGTCAAATCATCAGATGGACTGCTGTCTTTGAAAACTAACAAAGGCACAGTTGATGGGTTTTCTCATGTAATGTTTGCAACGGGACGAAGACCAAATACAAAGGTGACAATTTCTGCTCTATTTGTAAATTTTGGATTTCTTAGGCTGTCAAAAACGTTATTGGACATATTAGAATATCTCTTTATTCAAGTTCCTTGATTTAATTCATGTTCTTTTACCTTTTGTTTATTTATAAAAATTGATTCATAGGAGTGGCTTTGCTACAGAACAGTGATCCAATTGCTTGCGTTTATCTGGTTGATATCTCCTGAGATGTTATACAGAAGAGGAGTTGTAATTTATGATCAAATGATAACAGCTTAAAGTTGTCAATGCATTTTATTTTGCAGAATTTAGGTTTGGAAGCCGTCGGAGTGAAGTTGTCAAAAAATGGAGCCGTAGAGGTATTGTCTTTTGTCGTACCCCCTCCTCCCTGTCATCATGCATTCTTTTATCTAAACATATAATAATGCATATAGGTGTTCATTCTTGATAAACAACTCAGGTTGACGAATACTCTCGGACTTCTGTTCCCTCAATTTGGGCAGTTGGAGATGTTACCGATAGGATAAATTTGACCCCAGTTGCCTTAATGGAAGGAGGAGCACTGGCAAAAACGCTTTTTGCAAATGAACCGACAAAACCAGATTTCAGGTTCTCTTTATACTGTTGTGAAATCTTTGTTGGCTCTAAAATGTAATTGATTAAATAGGCCAGATGAACAACGCAGATGTTTTAGTTTATTGCATGCTGAGAAGCTTTCTATGTCAGAATTTCAGAATATTTTTCATGGACAGTTTCAAGCTTTTATCCTTACCGCAGTAATCCGTTTTGTGCAGTAATGTGCCATCTGCAGTGTTTTCTCAGCCACCTATTGGTCAAGTTGGTCTTACTGAAGAGCAGGTGAGAACGAGCATTTGTGTACCTGTGAAAGTTCAGTTGATTGCAATGTCTAATTCACCAAGTTCTGCAGGCAATTAAAGAATATGGGGACATTGATGTTTATACAGCAAACTTCAGGCCTATGAAGGCTACTCTTTCTGGCCTTCCCGATCGGGTCTTCATGAAACTTATTGTATGTGCAAAGACAAACAAAGTCCTTGGTGTGCATATGTGTGGAGAAGATTCGCCAGAAATTATCCAGGTTGCCTCCTCTGCTTGGTTTGTTATTATTGATCTTTTTCCCTTTTTGCATGGTGGTCCCTGTCTCAAAGTCTCATGTAGTATGTCATCTCCAAATCTGGGATTGCCAGGGATTTGCAGTTGCTGTAAAAGCTGGCCTGACTAAGGCGGACTTTGATGCCACAGTGGGTATCCACCCTACAGCAGCGGAGGAGCTCGTCACCATGAGGACACCTACACGGAAGATTCGAAGTACTCCATCGGAGGTAAGACCATCTCCAGAATTTTCTCTGTCATAACATTCGCTGTGGCAGGACCAGTTATCTGATTCCTAAAAGTAGATCCTGAACTCTTAAAAAATCGTTTTTCTAACGTCTCTACCAGGCAGTTAACTGTCACCACTCATTCACTAATTTATGTTTTCTCAGTGTCTTGTCATTTGCTCCTCTGATTAGATGGCTCAAAATTCAATTCTACCATCTTTTGGCGCAAATGTCTTAATTTGTGCTATGGTTGTACTGGCCCTTAGATGCTTAGCAGTCAAATCATCCTTCAGAAATATATATAACATTGTTTTCACTATTTCCGGTGTTTTGTATATTAATTTAGTGCCTCTTTTAAATATCAACTGGGAACCTCTTTAGAGTTCACGGCTTCCATGACATTAATTTATAAGTTCCAAGTTTTTTTTTTCTTTTTTCTTCTTTCCAATCATTCCTTATCCAAAATCCAGTTTGCTCCTCATAACCTCGTTTCACATTTTCCCAGACCACATAACCTGCTGAAAATTTCAGTCATCGCGGTGTTCTGATGTTGTAAAACATATTCATTTTGTTTCGAGTGGCCTGTGATGATTCTTATTCATTAATTGCTGCAATGTATCATTTCAGGGAAAAACCGATTCTGATGTCAAAGCTGCTGCTGGTGTTTGATGTCAGGAATGAAGCATGCAAGTAGCTACATTGAAGGAAACTATGATGGGGGTAAGCTATGCATTCAATGCAGTATTTGGTCTTGTAAATTTGTAAATTCAGCAGATTATAAAAAAACCTGCCTCGTTATTTCACACTTCTCTCTAGGAGAAAATTTCTTTTCAAATCTTTCCATATTTGAACTCCATTACCTCACTATTACTCAATTATTTATGAAAGATTTGAACTCCAAAGTTCAGGCCCCTGCAATTCATCTTTAAAGATTCTCTCGATTTTCTGCGAACCTCAAATTTAGCGGTTCAAGTTTCCTCCTTAAGATTGTTACATTTATCAAGTATAGCAAAAAGAAAAGTTGTCGATGGACATGTAGCCTAACAGAAGTTTCTCTTCACATCTCTGGTTTCATTTGGGCATGTCTGAAGCTCTCATTGACCGGCCGTCCATCCAGAGACAGCTTGGAAGCTGGAATGAGTTTCGGAGATGGGGTATTTGATGTTGCTGAAAGAAATGTAAATGAAGCTCATTGGTTTGTGTTTCTGAATGTGTGCCCCTTTCTTGCGCAGATATGATGAGTATTGGCTCAAAAAAGCGGGGATATGGTATTCTTATTATTACTATTGTTTTGCTATATTTATTTAACAAGTGGATTTTATAGTCATTGTAAACTGCTATTGTTTAATTTCATTACATCAACACATTTGAAGGTTTTCTGTTCCATCAACACAGTTGGATGAAGCCTGGGCGTTTAAAATACTCTCTCTAATTTTGTTACTGTTACAGTGAGGTGTTGGTGGCTGGCGGCCGAGGCACGCTACTCGGATCTCCTGAAGGAATGTGGGCCGACCCGCTCCTTTCTAAAAGGGCCATGTCTTTTGGGGAAGGGGTCCATGGATTCTTCGCCCCACGCCTAATATGATGTCTAGTATCATTTGAACAGTTCCAAGTTTCATTTTGAACGGAATCAAACGACGAAACAATTTTCTTCATAGGCATGTGCCATTGCCCGAGGGAAAAGAAAAACATAAAATAAAAAATATTAGATAAAAAGTGGCATGATAACAATCGTAATAATAATAATAATATATATTTGAAGGAAGTAATTAATTTTTTCACCATCATATTCTAGAAAAATTAAAAAAAGTAGTTAATTAGTTGGTCAACAATTTTACTAAGAAATGAAGGAAAAGATTCGGAAAGGAGGGTAACATAATTGGTTTCGCTATATACAAAAATTAATAAGATTCTTTCTGGGTAATGCTGTCTATTTTAAAATCAACGTGATCCTCATGTCGAGATCTTATCTTCAGTCACATCCTTCTAAGTAATAATTTAAAAAAATGGAACTATATATATATATATATATATTTGTGTACAATTATTTATGAGTAGTAGTAGCTGTTTCCCATTTATTTAACGTTGTTAGAGTGATCGAGAATATGATGATCTGATTTGTTTTCTAAATATGGACTGCCCAACCCGAGTTACGATTACCAATGACCCCACATGATTTTGTCATGACTTGAGTTCATCCCATCAAACGAACCTCGAAGTCGACAATTTGCATTAAAAAACATAACAATAAAGGCTGTCCTTATTAAAAATCAAGATAAATCTTCAAACCCTCTTTGATTCACCATTATTTAATTTAATGTATATGGTTGTATTTTAACATTTACATGTACCATGTGTGAGTTATTTGAGTTTTTCTGGTTTTTTTTCAACAAGCATGTATATAATATATATATATATATAGAGAGAGATCACCCATCTGACATACCAATCAAACTGCGCTAATAACTCAGCTATATATTATTGGATGGAAGGCCTAGTTTGTTGAGGTGATGATGCATATCGGCAGGATGATCATCATGTACGGCGCGTTCTTGCTGCACCCACCGCCCCTCTTTATTCTTGACCATCCCTTTGTTGTGATCTTGCCTCCAGTTTGGTGGGATTTCAAACTCATCTTTCAAGAAATCACAGTCCTTGTTCACCAACGCGTAATCCCTTCCATTCAGCCTGAATCTCTCCCCCCTCCCATGGTATCTTCACAAACCATATATTCATTATTACCCAATCAAATTCTTGCCTATAAATTAAAATTAAATACGTCGAATATTGAAAAACACAACCTGGCGCAACTAATTATATATATGCCGCTTGCTTGTTCATATGCATGTTAGAATAATAATGGGGTGGACTTTTATATATATACTCTAATTCCAATTGCTTCCATGATTCAATAACAAGACATAGTCCACCTGTTGAAATGAAATGACTGAGATATTGCATAAAACGACATTAATCATGTTGTGTTCGAAAATTCTAAGATAAAAAAGACAAAATCATATAATTGACAACTCCATACTAAGTTTATAAGATTCGAAAGAGTTTTAAATTTCTTTTCAATTTAATTACAAATTAATATTCACGGTTGGATCGCAGAAAAATGTATAACCCTACCTTACACCCCCGCCACCTCAAAAAGTAAAGACTTATTGTATGTTGAACGGGCAAAAAGCAAAAATTAACAAGGAAAGGGATACTAACCCATCAAGCAAGTGGAGGTGGGCTTCCAAGTTATGCGCACAAACGAGATCCCCATCATGCCTCAAGAAGGGTGAATTCTTGTGGTCCAAAGCCAGCTCCACTCCCACATGTACATAACTCCACGGGAAATTCTCTGCCATCTTTATCACCAATGGGTGCGCTTTCTCATTCACCAACAGCCCCGGTGACTTGGGCACCACATCGTGAACATTCACCACTCTCAACACTTTCACCCCCAACAACTCCAGCCTCGCTTTGAACCTCGCATTCCCCACCCTCGGCCCCGCGAACGTGAACACGCACACCGGCACCGCCCTGCTATCCCCCCGCACGTTTATCCCCGTCTCCACGATATCGTATGCGCTCAACAACGCTGATGCACCCCCCAAACTGTGTCCTGTTATTGTCACGCTCACTTCTTCCTTGGGGTACACTTCGTTGATCAGCCGATTCACCTCCGTCAGGATTTGCTCCCTCGCCGAGAATTTGCAGTATTTGCAGCTCTCATCCTTGTCCGTGTACAGATCCAGGAACCCCGATTCGACTCTCACTGTTGGATCCGGGGACGGGATTTTATCACTTGAGATTGGCCTCAGGAAGTCCATCAAGTCAGCCACCCACTCAAGCCGCGTGACGGTGCCCCTCCACGCCACGCAGATGTCGCGCCGCCCTAACTTCTTCGATGTCTCGTCGTTGGAAACTGCAATATACCCGATCCAGTTAGCGTTTTTGCTCCAAACTTTAGGCCATCTGGAGTTTTTGAAGAAGTTGGGCAAGTTAATATTGGAAGTCGCGTAGAGGTACCGCGTGATGTCGTACCCGGCTTCCGCCATGCCGAGCCGCTCGAAGAACTCGCGCCGGGTGAATCTGCAGCTCCCGCAGTATTTGGAATACGGATCGAAGTCGAAAGCGTCGTAACAGGCTTGAGCCATGACGCCGTACCTGATCAGCTCGTTGCGGAGCAAGGGGTCCATCGGGTCGAGCAACCCGGCCCAGTCATCTTCGCCGAGCATTTCGCTCCAGCAATCGGCTAGTTCCCTCTCATTCCGCTGCTTATTTTTGGCTGTTGATTCTTCTCTCTCCAGCTCGTGAATGATGGATGATAACGCTTCCTTGGTTTTGGACACAGCTGGGGGCGGTGTAAGCCTTCTCGTCGAGAGCTGATCGAGAATTCTCGGGCTTGCGGGCTGGAATTTTTGGGTTAAAACGGATAAGGAACATTGTTTTTCGGGCTGGAAGAGTGATCTCGTGAAGGTGAGAGCGGTATTTGAGAGAGAGTTCGCCATTAATGGCGGACTGCGGGGAGATGATGAAATCGTAGTATAAATGATTGGTGTAAGAGATGGAAAGTTGAGTATAAGATTGGAATAATATACATCTTCCAGGCTATAATATATATACACTTATTTCCCAAAATCATATCAATAATATATGGATGAAATTATAAATAATATTTTAATTTAATAGTTAAGGTTATAACTGAGCTCACATGAAGTTATTGGTTCGAATTTCAAATGATGTGTATATATTTGTTACATTTTATATGAATTATTATAATTTATTTATTAATTTTAATTATATTGCTCTATTATTTGAATTGAAATAAGTTATTATAATTTATTTATTATTGATACTTATTAATATAAAATAAATGGATATAATTGATTATCACCATATTTCCTAAACTAGTAAGGGTTCTTTTCTTCATTTGTATTTTCTAATAAAAAAAGAATTAAGTTGAGTTAAATATAATTTAATGTACGGGAAATTTAACCGTCACAAAGTAACATATAATTAAATGCTAATAAATTATAAGTGTTAAATCAAACATTACAAATTGACATCACTAATTTAATTCATATATTTATAAAATTTCATGTAAAAATAAAAATTAATAATAACTCAATCAAAAAATCACCACCATTACTATTTTATTTGCTCATATATATATATGTTATTTCCAATCTGTCTCTAATTTTCAAAGCTATCTCTAATTTGGTGTTGGCAGCCTGTCGCTGAAAATATGATTTACTTCATTATTTTTATTTATTTATTGGGCGGGGGATGGGGGAATGTGAAGTGCATGGAGGAGTTGTTTCAATTATGTAATTATATGGTTAGCGGGTTGGTGATAAAATTTGTTATAATTGTAATTAATTTTAAAAATTAACATTAATATCTGTTTATCAACTAGTTCATGATGTTAGTTTTTGTTGAATTTTTATTTATTTTTTATGATAAACTAACCAAATGTCCTTGTGAATTGTGAAATAATTCTTATTTTAATTTTTTTTTGCATTCTTTTATGGACTAAAAGAATAAAAAGTGTATATTTTTATTTTTTCATTCAAAAATTACATAATGATAAAAAATTAGGATACCAACAAAATTAGTATTTATAAGTATTTATAATTATAATAAAGTTTGAGGAAGTTAATTGTAATTTAATTTTTTTTCTATTTAATGAAAGGCCTATTAAATATTTATTGATCTAACAAAAGAGTATTTGAATGTGGTATGAATTTAGATATACAATCACATGAGATATAGGTTTTGAAATTTAAGGTGCACTCAGTATCAATCAGTACAAAAACGCTCGTCTAAGATCGACTTACTATTTTATGATTGTTCTAAAGTGATCTTGGCTTCGGAATTTTCAACGACATCGATTTATAAATTCAGGCCCAATTCATAAATCAACTCCTATTGAGGGTTGGATCAGGCCCAGATCAAGTCCAAATCAGATCCCAATACATCTGTCTTATTTTTATGTTTTAGGAAAGTGAATTTTTTTTTTAAAATCAATTACTTAAATTTATGATTGTATTACAAAATAAAAATAATAATAAATTAAACTACACAAAAAAAAAACAATAGTTAAGACTATAGAACGAACTTAAATAATAATTGATAAACAAGCTTATATTAATAAACTCAGATGATAATAAATTCAAAAATAACTTAAAATAAAATCTAAAAAAATAAACAAAGAGTATTAATAAGTTAAAGTGTTGAAAATTTAAAAGTAGAACAAATAAAGATAATAATTTTAGAGATCAACAGTACAAAAAATCTACTAGAATAATCAATCTAAAAGAATAAAATAAAATTTATATGTCATGGGCCACTGAATTGTGTGTTCGGACTTGATTTTTACGTATAATATTTTTGTGACTTTTTAATTGACAAAAATGCTCCTATATTATTTTTAAAATTACTACGATGCAATTGACTTTTTTTTATTTTTTAATTATACCCTGAAAGGAAATTAGTTAGGTGGCCCCTCAATAAATTTTTCCATAGGAATAATTGAGGTGGTGTAATTGCACAACGCTCAAAATTCAAATGCTCATCTCACAACTCACATCTCAATTTCAGGTGATGTACATTTTACCGTTTTTTTAGTTTATTTTTTAAAAAAAATTATATTTAATTTTCTGTTTTATGTAATATATACTCATAATGTGAATAAAAATTATGTTATTTGTTTTATTTAAAAAAATTAGATGACAAATAAATGAAGCTAATATTTGAATATATATATATATATTGTGGAATGTAAATGATGGAGTTAATTAGTCGTTACAAATGGTTTATATATTTATGATTTTCATATTAATAAATAAAAAATAAAAATATCATATTCGAAGCAATATTATTGATTAATTATTATATTAGAAATTAAAATATTAATTAAATATTATGATTAATAATTAATTATAAGTATCGATTATATAAATAATAAATAAAAAGTGAGTAGTTTGTCCAGCTAACAACTCGTGCATGTTTACAACTATACCCCAAATTGGGATATAATTGTAATTTTTAGATTTTATTATATTTATTATTTATATAAATTAGCCCAGATTTATACCGGCCATGAACCTAAACACATTTTACTACAAAAAAAGATAGTCTCTATTAATATTTAATAAGGTTGAATACACTTTACATACCTTGTTTACCATTCTGATTTAATGAATATGACACTGAATTTTTTAATATCAGATACCGTGACAATATTGTCCTGAAAAATTCTAGTTCGAATTTGATTCGGTCAAATTTGAATCAATCATATGGCAAGTGTAATACACTTGTCGTGTGATTGGTGTACAGTTAAGAGAAAGCGATCAATCACATAACAAATATATTACACTTCTTAGATAGTTAGTTTGATTCGATCGAATCTGATTCGAATATATATATATATATATATATATATATTGCCCAAATACAAATGATGTATGTCTAAAGTAGACAATTGCTTAGGTCTAAATACAAAATAAAAATTGAACCTTAACGTCATCAGATAATTATGAATCTGTTGAGAGAGAGAGAGAGAGAGATAAGCATATGAATCAAAAAGTGATTAGCGACTTATTATTAAATTGAACATGTGAAACAGGTAGAAGTTGCTGGAACCTTGCAGACATAAATCGCGTTTATCTGCACTGCCTTTACATTGTAAGTCAACTTTTCACCATTTTTTTTTTTGATTGTGCACACGTTATTATTTTTTTTCAACGGTGGTCTTGAAGTTAATCAATCCGTACAAACTAATGTCAATCACGTAATTAGAAGTATTTTAGCACTAATTTTTTAGTCATTGGTAAATAATTGAGTTTGGCCTAACCTTTGTCTTTTCCAATAATATGCCATTCGTTATATAATTCAATATATTCAAATAAAAAATTATTCGATACATCGATAATTCAAATCAACGAATATATTTAATTGAGACAAATATCAAAAGTAGGATGGGAGGATAAGGAGAAAAAGAGAGGAAAAATACGAAGAAACGACACGAGTTAAGAGAACATGACGAGACTTTTCTTCAACTAGAACTTTTAACAAACTTTGCTATTTTTTCCTCCGCTCCTATAGTTTACACATTATTAGTGGAATTCAGTTCTACCATAATTTTGATTGTGAGATTTTAATCTTATTGATTATGCAGAATCTCAGTTGTTGATAGTTTAGTCCAACTTCTCGATATACGTTTTTTTATAGTGAAATTGGATCTAAGATGTTTTGGGGCAATTGATGCGTATGGAATGATTTGTGTATAACGATTTATATCTTTATGCCCTTTTTTTTATTATTATTGATGTAATTACATTAATATTTTAATAATGTTGATCAATGCGTTGACTCCATCAGGACGTCAATATTTGATTAATACATTAATTTGATTTGGAAATAATTAATGCCTTGATTCTTTGTCTTATCCTCTCCTAAATTTAAATGGAATGACTTGGGTATGGAAAGAAAGTGTCAATCAACATAAGGTTTTTAGCTCAAGACAATCCCTACAAGACTTCCGATAACTAAAAATAATAAAATAAATTAATATAAATTGATATAATACTCGTATATTTGGTGGGCTCAAGTCCATGATTTTGAACTTGTTTGTGTGATATTAGTATGAACCATCACACTAAGAAATTATTGATATTTTTCAATACGTTAAAATCCACGTAAATATATATAGTCCGACAGTATTAGAGATATGGATTTAGTATTTTGGTTGGATGTATAAGAATAAGTTTGGTATTTGGTTAGAGAGGTCCTTAAGATCTTTTCCAATCTACACAAGGACCTTACAGATCTGAAGGCAGAAGTTGCAGATCTGAAGAGAAACTAAAGGGAGAGCCTTGAGACCTCAAAATCCAGGCAAGAGCGAATCAGGGACGCCCTTGGGACAGTACCTCTTTTACATCAAAAGGGGAAGGCCACGGAGGTTCTAAAATCGAAATTCAGAGAAGATCTGATCATTGCACTATAAAATAATGGAGGTAACAAGAGCAGATCTATTAGATCTACCATAATTGACAGAGTCCTTTCCCCAACTTGGGATTGTGGACTTAGTCAATAACCAAATCAATGAAGTCACTCCAGCACTACCACCGCCGGAGGGAAGCACATGTTCCAATGATCCTCCACAGGATCATCTGACGAGAGAGAGTGCGGATTTCCACACTAATGTCACCCCAACATTTGTGGGAATCAGGCTAAATGAAAATCCAGAAAGAAATCCGAGAAGGGTGCCTGAAAATACACCTTGGGCAAGGACCATGCTTTAGCCCTTGCATCTATATGGTGCTATACTTAACTTAAACTTTATCGAAATTTGAAGTACCGAAAAGTTGATAGATGAATGGGTTGCAACCATCAAGAGAGGAACAACTACTTTAGAACTTGACAATAAAGATTGAATGACGAGCCCCTTCTCTATATACATATCTGTTGGTATGTTATATGATCAATATAAGACAGAATATTTCTGCAGCCTATTATGATTCAGGATTAGGAATTTACACGACAAAATCTAGAGTTTTCTCTAAGGAGGCAAGGGAAACCTTAGCCGTTATTGCAGGAAGGGATTTTTTTACAAAAAATCCTGATACTAAATAAGAGAATACAAGAAGTCAAGATCATGATCGGAGGAACATTTGGATCGCCCTGGTTTAGGGTAAAAACACTCTTATTTACTTTCATGATACATGTGCTGATATCTTGTTAAGTAACAATTTCATTCAAACATTTGCAAGATATATGCAGGATAGAATCTGTTAATCTTTACTTCTAATTGTGGTAGTGAGATATAGGTGTTGCGAAGAGAAAAGGCATTTAACAGGATAATGCCTATAAATTTTCGCAACAAACATGGTGATTTTGATGCCAGATTAACACATCCAAAATTGCAGGATAAGAGAAAATTTGGTAAGATTATTTTGTCTTTCAGGCTATATGGACTCACAGATAGCAATAGCTTCTTAAGGAATCTGAAGAGGAAATTAGAAACTTTAAGGAAGCACTACTGAAAATAAAATTGCTAGATACCAGCGAGGAAAGCAGACATTATCTTGAGAATATCAAGACGCTCATCGAGAGGAACTTCAATGAAAACCGTCTGGCATGGTGGGATAGGAACAAGATCGAAGCTACTCTGAAGGTCAAGGAAGAATGCAAGTACGAGTACGTTCGATATAAACCTATCTAGATGAAAATGGAAGACAAGAAAGATATGCAGATGATTATCAAAGAGCATATTAGTCTTGGACTCATCGAGCTTGGAATCTCTACCTACAACAGCCCTAGATTTCTGGTTAGAAATCATGGGGGTATAAGTGAAATGAGATTGATGAGCGTCAAGGGATTCACTTGAATTTATATAACGGTGAGATTGGGTTGATGGGAAAAATACGATATCACCTTCTGATAAGAAAACTAAAAGAAAAAGAGTTTAATTGGTTGTTTTATTGTGAGTTGGCTTTGTGGTGCGATGCAGCTGATTATGTTGGAATTAAATTAATTGTATTTCATGCATGTAGCTTACTTATCTTGTTTGAGGTTGTGTTTGATATATATATATAGATAGGACTGGTTATTTACTTACTGAATGGCAGACTCATTCTTCTGCTGACATTTTCTTTCATGAATAGACTATGAGGTGTCTACCTGTCGAAAATTAGGTCTACACGCTATACTCAGGCAGGTCGGGCCAATATGCAGTTTTCTCCTCTTTGTCAGTTGGAGTACAATCGTATTTTGTTTGTATAGAGAGAACGTAAGCGTGGGGATTACTTGTGGTGTTTGATATTTATATATGATGTTGTAAGTTGGTTATGCATGTTATGATGTTGGGATTACGTATGCATATTGATTAGATGATTATGTGCATATTTATATATATGGATACAGGGGTTACTATAAATATGACGTTTAGAGAAGATATAGCCCTAGTAGCATTAGGGGTTGCTACATTAGGTGGTATCAGAGCAATGATTAGATTTTCCAAGGATAATAGATGAATGTGATATTATACAAGAGGTAAATATTAGAAATCTACTTACATGTGCGTATTTCATATTGGAATGAAGCGTAAAGGGAAAACGCTGTTGGCCCAACTGAGTCATTAGAGTCTGTGAAGGGTCATGATTCTGCATCAGAACATCGAGGGTTAGAATCCCAAAATAGAAATACCCCACAGCCAGAAATGAACCCCTTTATGCAACAATTTCTAGAAATGATCTAGAGGATGGCTCCACCGCCACAACCCCAACCACAGGATGTAGTTATTGATAAAAATTATGAAATAGTGAGGAGACAAGGGGCGAAGGTATTTGCAGGTACAACTGATCCCGCAGAAGCAGAAGAATGGTTGAGAAACACGGAAAGTGTGTTGGACAGAATTGAGTGTACTTCTAAGCAAAAGTTGAGATACGCAGTGTCCTTACTATAGAAAGACGCCTTAGACTGGTGGGAAACAGTTCCAAGAAGCAAGAACCGACCTGTCACTTTGAAGTGGAATGACTTTTTGAAAGAATTTGCTGACAAATATACTCCACCGGTCTACAGAAACCGTAAGAAAGTTGAATTCCTTGAATTAAAGCAGAATAATTTATCTGTTGCTGAGTATGAGTTTCAATTTGTGAGATTGTCAAAATATGCTCCCGAAGAGGTGAGTATCGATGTAAATAAGTATTTAATGTAATGCATATAAATTTTATCGTGATAATTTTAATATCTACTACAACAAAATTCATTTATTTCTAAATTCACCATATATTGGAGTTATTAGTTAATATATCATATTTTAGTTTTATATTATATTAAAATACGATATTTTGATTTTTATTATCTAAGAACAAGTTTAATTAATAATTTAGTATGTTTTACTAATTTTGTAGTAAATAAATATTTAATATAATGCATATGAATTTTATTGTTACAATTTCAATATCTATTACATCAAAATGCAATTATTCACTATATATTAGAACTATTAGTCAATATCTCCTAAATTTAATACGTTTTGATAATTTTTTTTAAAATAAATATTTAATATAATTTATATGAATGTGTCTATGTTAGTCAAAAACTAAGTAGTGGTATGAAACTTTGGTTACTTCTCGTTAAATGATTATACCAAATGATTTTTCATGGCTTCCAATTTTCTTTCATGGTATTGCTTCTTTTTGATCTTTTTGTGAAAATTTTCTTCCTAGTTCTTATTTAGATTTTTTAATAATATATTTCAAATGCTACAATAGTTCATATTTTTTTTAAATTCAAATATTCTTAAAAAAATTAATTAGGCTCGGGCTCGAGCTCGGTACGTGTGAATTGAGCTCGAGCTCCAGCCAATTTTTTTGGCTCGCCGAGGTCGGTTCGGTTGCAGCCCTAGTTCTTGGTAGTGTCGAAAAATATATATATAAAAAAGAAACTCGTATTATTTTACTACAAATTTCTTTACTTTTAACTCATGCTAGATAAAATTAATAAAGATTATTATGTAAAAAGCGTTAAAAAGGTATTTTTGAAGTCTCGGACTTCTTGATGCCCTAAACAAATAAACTTAACGAGCTCGTATGTTTTATAAACCAATATTGTGAAGCATATATAAATCTTACAATTAAAACCTTATGCATACAATTCCTTGAAATTTAGGTATTTTCTTTGTTGTTATTTTAATACTCTTACCTCATGAAAATTAAGATATTTCACAATTCTATTGAATTTTCTATTCTTGCCGTTCAAAATAAATTTCATATTTCTAAAAGAAGTACAATCTTTGGGCCAGAAAAAAACTAACAATCTTTATTGCCTTAGATAAAAAAAAAACCCAGTACAATCTTTCAGATAACACAGAGAATGCCGAAGTTCTATAAACAAAGTGTTCTAATTTACATAAAGAAAAACCTCGAAAACCCATGAGGCTCGTACTCGGAAGACAATCTGAGACAAGTTCTTCCTTATGAAGCAAGTTCAAGACAGGTTTATCAGGCGAAACTCTTTTCTTGATAACAACGTCACTGGAGTTGTATGATCTGCCACTTCCATTACATCAGTCGGTGATCGATATTAACTTAAGCCATGCTTTCAAAGGCAATTTAATGTCAGCCTGAAGAAAACAAAGGACGAGAGACATTAACAGTAATGTATACCACACTTATAATAATCTATGATCTATCCATACTCAATTATTAAGACTCGAGGCTCTAGGGTCTATTTGGTTTTTCAGTTCTATGCTTACCGAAATAACATCGTCCCACTAAGGACGATGTGAGAAACCAAAGGTTGAAATAGGAATTTAAACACTCAACTAAAACTGTTTCACATTGATTGATTAAAAAAATGCATTTTTGACATCATCCAGAACCAAAGTTGTATATTTGTCTCTTCCTCATTGTCATTTTCTAACGTAAAAGAAACCTTTGTCCCTATCCATTCCCTCTCTACCAATTTTTTCCCATATTTAAAATTCAAGAAATGACAAACCATTGTATTCAAGAAATTTTATTGCAGTGCTCGCAGAGGAGACTACGTTTATCCATAGGTCCCTTGTGTCGCATGAATTATCGAGGTCCTGTATTAGAGGCAGAATACCTTTGCTCATATGCTTTCGTGGCAGATCCTTCCCCTATATTAGAGTATTCTGAGTTCACCATCCTTTGTCTCTCAACCCGTAGCACCATGTAATATGCTTTGTTGACGAAGGGAAGAGGTTCTAGAACTAAAGTCTGATTACAAATGTTATCGTAGGATTCATTCAAACCCATCAAAAACTGTATTAGTTGGTTCGCATCGTTTTGTTCCGCCTTGGTTTGTTGCATCCGCAAATGCAAAGGCTACATGAACACATCGCTGGTGGCAAGAGGCATAATAATTCATCCCAGAGTTGTTTCAATTTAGTGTAGTAACCAGTTACGCTCATATTACCTTGCAGATAGAACTAATTTTGCGTTGCACCTTGTATAACAGAGTTCCGTCACACTCACCGTACCTAGCTTCAAACTCCAACCAGAGATTTCTAGAAGAACTTGCATACAGGTATGCGTTTACCAAGTCCATGGAGATGGTGTTCAAAATCCATGTCCATACCATATAGTCTGTAATCCTCCACTATCTGTGTTGAGGAGTCCTAATCGCAGGCTGTAGTCCTGTGCCGTCGATAAATGCCAACTTATCCTTGCTTTCTAAAGCTATCCTTATAGACCTACTCCAGGATGGCCAATTGCTCCCATTGAATGGAGCAAAACCATTACCATGTGATGACCCAGTTCAAATTGCTATGGAAGGAAAGACAGGCGTATCAGTTGATGAGCTCGCCATTCTCGTCAAATGTAAGGTTAAGATGAGTGAAATTGATCGTTCAAAGCACTTCGTATGCAGAGACCATCAAGATGATTGCTCTGATACCATGATAAAATTAGGCATAAGCCCAATGGGTATTGGGTTACAGAGCAAGAAATGTAGAGGACTGAAGTTGTGTTTTCATTCATTCAACGAGAACTGGTACAATTTCAGTTTAAATACAGATACAACGGCGGTGAAGAAGAATCTGTGTAACTAACTAAAACAAAAATAACAACTCTGATTCCAAATCAGTTGCCACCTAAGCCACTAATGCCAACTAATGAAAGTGTAAAGCACAACTAATAAAAATGTAACGAAGGAGAAACACGACTTCTTCGCTGCAGAACCAGAGTAGCAAAAACAGAGTTAACAGAAGAAGATGTTGCAGTATGTGAAGGAGATGGAGCTTGAGCTGAATTCAACAGGTTCTACCAATCTCTTCCTCATATGTGGAGTGATGGGATACACATTTGGAACTTCTTACATTCATGGGTCTGCAGAGCAAACGCTTTTCTTATAGTATATTCTTTTGACTGCAACCCATAAATATGGACATGATTGGGTTAAATAGATTATTGCAGAGATCATAAAAAGACAGGACAGAGGCTGGTGAATGAGAGGTCCAATGGGAAGATCCATGTTTTAAGTGTATTCAAGGTTATTATTAGTTGTTTGCCGTGTTTATGCATGTAAATGAAATGCTTAAATTAATTGCTTTGGACTACAAATTGTCTAATATTTCTCTATTCAACTATGAATTCTAGGGATTGCTTTATTTGGTTCCGTACTTGCTTAATAAGTTGAGCTATGCCATAATAATTACATGAACCCTCATTGATGTGGTGAACTCAGCCACAACGAGATCAACTACACTTTGATGGTGCAACACTATCTCTTACTTGTTTCTTGCAATTACTACGTACTTGGATCCAACGCAATGAGTTATTTGATATGCTTGATAAATAATGCTCTCTTTCCACTACTCCTATTTTAGTCATATAGACATATTTCTAATACTTTGTAAGTGGTGTTGCGTCACATTAAAAATTGAAGGAATATAAAATAAAAGGAACTTGATCACAAAGGCTTTTTCCACTGAAGACCAAAATTACTACAAACAAAGTATTCTATATTTACAATAGGTCAGATTTGTTCTAAAGTAATAGATGTCGATGTCCGGCAAGGCTCTTGTGTGCGTCATGAAAGCTAGTGTGTTATTGTGAAGCAAGTTGACGACTGTATCATTCGGCTAACACTTGTCGGGATCAGCTTCACTAGCATTACCCTGCACATAATCAACAATATCAGTATCATTTAAAGTATGTAAAGAGCAAAATGCATAATGTATCTATCTATACCCATCTATTATGATTGATGGCTATTTGGTTTCTCAATTATGTGCTTGCCAAAATAACTTCATCTCGTTAAAAACTGTGCGGGGAAATTCTAGAATTGAAGTAGGAGATTCAAACACTCAATTGTTTCACATTGACCGCTAAATAGAATGTGCTTTTTGACACTATCTAGAACAACATGATAACCTAATGCATCTATCTCTTCCTCTCTACCATTTTTCTAACCAAAGACGCAACCTTTGTCCCTATCTAGTTATTCTCCACCGATTTTTTTTTCCATATTTTAAAATTCAAGAAAGGGTGAAACCATTGTATTTTTTCTTTGTATACTTCAAATCCAAAATGTACGTGATTTCTATGAAACCTTCACATTCTCAACATTCTAACTTGGAAGTAATAGGATTATGAACTTTGAGGTCAGTTTAAATGTGAAGAATGCAAGGTAGTTCGGAGTTGACGCCTAAAAGGGAGATAATCCTCCACTGTTTTTGTTAATTTATTCCCAAATTATTCATTATGTTAGGTTTTATCCAATTTGCTTTTTCAAAACCTTTGTATTGTCATACATTTAAAACTTTTGTACAAATTGTACAGAAACACCATATTTGTCCATGTCAACGTCCAAACTTTGCAGGTGTATCATAGTAAAATTTATTGAAAATCACTACTACGCAACCACAAATTAGTTTATTTTTGAACTTCAGAAATAAAATATCAATACACTACAAGATAAAGCGGTTGTCTAGATGCCAATCTCATTATTTATTTTTATATTACTTGTACACCTATCATTTTAAAAAATCTGTTACCACATCTCGGCGAGTAGCAATATAGGTAATGCATGTAGTTCTTTAAGTATTATCAATACAATTATTTATCACAACAACAAAGTTAATTATACACTTTTTTGGAATTCTAAAGAAAAAAAATTTCATTTGTTCAAAAGTAATAAGTCGAATGCACTTCAAACTTCAAAGTGTTTCCAAGAATAAAAAAACTGCTTTAAATGACAATAAAGATCAATTAATGACTTTCTTTGAAAATAAAAACATGTGACTTTTTTAGGTATTTATCCACAAACAAGTAAATGAAATACATCTATATACTTATTAAAATTGCACAAAATATTCAAAGTTTGTAAATTTATCTTAAAGAAATTAGTGCATTTTGATATTGATTTTGAAAACATGAGTTGATAACACAAAGCACTTGACAAAGAGAAAACAAATCTTAGTAAAAGAATAAAAAAGAAAATAATTTTTTTAGAAATATACTATGGATGATTATTCAATAAAACTAAAAAAAAATCCCATATCTAGTATTAATTTGTTCATTAAAAAATATTTATCAAATGTTTGAGATTACGTATATTTACAAAATTCACGAAATCTTCTTAAAAAATTTTAATTGGCATCTAGACAACCCGCTCTACGCTTTAGCATAGTATTTTATTTTTCAAAGTCCACAAAATAAAATAACTCATAGTTGGATAATATAGATTTTCGATATTTTTCTATGATACACCTGCAAACATAAGATGTTAAACATGAACCAACATGATTTCTGTAAATTCATACAATAATTTTAAATGTATAACAACAAAAAGTTTCAAAATAAGCTCATGAAGAAAACCCAACACGACGAATTAATCAAGAATAAATTTACAAAAAAAGGGGAGATTCGCTCTCCAATTTAGGTCTCAACTCTATACTTGCACCATTCACATTTCAACAACCTCAAACATTCCCAATCCTATTCTTTACGAGTCAAAATGATGGTCACGTGAGTTTTTCAAAGAAATCAGCGCACAAAATTTGAATTTGAAGTTTACAAAGTATAAATTTAATGGTTTCAGCCTCCTTGATTTCAAAATATGGGAGAAAAGTCGGCAAGGAAGAACTAATAAGGACATTGGTTTCTTTTCGGTTAGAAATTTGACGAGAGGAATATGAAGATACACAAGTTAACATTAGGTTCTAAAATATCATCAAAAAGCATACTTTTAGCTGCCAAAATGCGTCCCAATTGAGTGTTAAAATCCTACTCAACCCTTTTGATTCCCACACAATTTTTAGCAATATAAAGTTTTTCGGTAACACAGAATTTGCAAAACCAAATCCAAAGCCTTCAACCTTTAATAAACGAGTACACATAACCTATAATACTATTAATATGCTTCACTTGTAGAATCAAATATATGCATGCTACATGTGTTAGGCCACCATTTTTAATTGCAGAATACATACTTTTGGAATTTTCTAATGATGACTCGTCATATCTATCTGATGCTCTTTGGGACTTGAAACATGCTAGACAATTCACAATTTTAATGGCACTAGCAAAACATAGACAATGATAATACTGCTAACAATAAGCTTGCAAATAAAATAATTGCTAATAAATAATATGACATCTCTATTCAATAAAATAATTGCTAACAATAAACATGCTAATAAGGCAGAACTACGAATAAACCAAGACATAGAAGATAACAACATAAATACATGTGGCATTCTCCAATTCAAAGGCATAATATGCAACAGAAATTGACTGGTAACAAAGATAATAGTAGTTAAGACAAAGTAGTAACTTACTGCTCCTAAAGTAGTAGACTCCCAGTTGCCGATCAAAGCCAAAATTTTTTCAAACCAAAGTGCTAGCGAAGGAAGGATCACTAGCAGCTAAATTGCAGAAAATTTCCGAAAACATCACTAACCTCTCACACAGACTTACCAATTCAAGGCTAATAGTCTGATGGCTTGGAGTCTCAAGTTTGGTTTCCACTATCAACCACCAAATGGAATCCACTGTGAAAACATGCAAATGTGATAAGTTCCATTACAAGAAGGGAAAGACCCAAACCCAAAAAAACAAAAGAAAGACTAGATAAGCATATGGCTAAGCAAGAGGATAGAAGAATAAAATCAAAAAACATCTCACGATATTCTTGTGTTCAATATAGTGAAGATTTTTAAAATTTCAATGCATGCATAAATCTCAAATGTTTACTTTTAACAAATAAAATTATTATTTCGTATTTAAAGAGTGGAGATATACAGTGTAAACAAGGGAAACACGGGATATGCTCATGTCAAACATACGTCAACAGAAATTTTCACGAAAGAACTTACAGCTGCTAGAATATTGTACAAACATCATCATTTTCTCAAAATCCTTTCAAGAGCCCATGAAAAATAGTCTCAACACTTCAAATCATAACAGCCAAATGGGGAAAAGAAACAACAAAAAAAATTAAAAAGACAAAGAATAACATTGCACTGAAGACGCATGAAAATTTGTAGAAGGAATTTCGATCAGTAATAGAACACATATAGAACCTTGAGCCCTTTTCTTTGTTTTCTTAGTATCTCAAAGTTTGAACATCTAAAATTTAAAAATGAATTAAGAAAAGGAAGAAAAGGGATGGGGAGAGTTCATACATATACCTTGAAACATAACCTAGGTGAGCAGGAGCCAAATCGTTAGTGAAGACCAGTTGACGAGCCTTGTTCAAGGTTTCTGTCTCCCTCTCTGAGAAAATATAATGAAGAAATAAAAAATTTCAGCAAGAATCCAAAGGAAAAAAAAAAGAAAATACAGTAGCCCAGAAACATTTTCCTTACATGAATGAGAACAGGGATTGACAAGACAATGCTCCACTGTACATGGAAAACTCATTGGCGAAAAACCGAAGGGGAGTATTTTACAACTCTACTTTTATTTATTGAGGGTTAATAAGAAAGATGCAGTGATGGAAATTGTCTTGATTTTATAATGTGTAGAAAAACGTAGAACATTGAAATGAGGGCAATGAAAAGAGGTTGCCTTGACGGCGGCGGTTCATGTGTCCCCCAAGGGCTTGAGACTTGCAGAACTTGAGGGAACAAAACCTGCACTCGTAGACCTTCCCGGCCTCATCTTTTCAATCCTTAGCGCCGCTTTTCTTTTTCCTGTAGCCTCCTGCAAATATGCCAATTAAATCAACTTTGATGAGACTAATCTTATACCTAAATTCCAACCTTATTCACCCCAATCAAGATTTTTCTTCCTGTGTTATCATACTTACTACAGGGGTTTCCTTTTCATACTACAAAATCCCATGAAAAGCCCGAAACTTTTTTCAAGAAAGGTAGAGAGAATCTGAATTAAGATTTTGGGGGGAATTTGTTGATTAATTGAAGATTTGAGCAAGAGAGTTATCAGTTTTATTGCACAAGCAAAATATCTTCGCAGAAGAAACAAAAATTGATATCAAAAGTTTCTGAGAAGCACAAAAACACAAGGATCAAATAGTAGGAAAAGCAAAGGCATTACTAACTACTCCTAAGACCCAGAGTCGCCAATCAAGGTGAAGATATCACTACACGGCTTTCCATTAGCTTCGGACACTTGTCCTATTCTAGATTGCGTAAAACCATCAACACGACCTCACACACGGAAACAAAATAATTGGCATCACATTCACACAGGTAAAATGCGGAACTAGTAAGTAACGTTTTTGAAGCATAATATGCATGCATTTATATTGTTGCCAAGACTCACTGTCTTTCCTATCCCAATGGTAGGAAGATCAACCAACAGCCCAAGATGACAAACCAATACAAAGCCTACAGACTTTCCAATGATTTCAGTAAGGACAAATAGTGGCATAACAATGAAATCCATACAAAGGGAGCTGCAGTAACCAAGTATATTCAGGAAAAACATAGTAACCATGACCATCCGGAGGCGTGATAACCGATATTTTCAAACCATAAAATCATTCCATACCTATAATACAATAAATTCACAAAGAGACTACACCCACAAAACTGATAGAAAATAGAGTTTCTAGAAACTCCAAATTTGTCAAGACGAATCAAAAGCAAGCCAAACAAGAGAGTTAAAGATTTCGCAATGTGACTCTCCAATTCAAAGTAAGAATCTGCTGAAGTTACAGAAAGCTTGATATCGCAAAAGAATGACACCAGAAATTAAATCTCACATAAAACGATCCCAAAACATGTAGTTTTACTTGAAAATTTCATCACATGTGACAAGGAAAAACAGGGCAAGCGTATGGAAATAAAACCTCTAATTGTGGGAAATGGAGGATCAACCACAATGGCCACAACACATTATTCTTGTAAATAGAGCAAGCATTCATAAATTTCAAAATTATACCAATGATTTTTAGCAATTGCAGAAGAAAAAATGAAAAAGAAAATTAAATAAAATAAAGGGAAGGAAAAAAAAACTGGTTATTTCACCAAGAAGCATGGAACACAAGAATTCACAAGAAGAGCAATCAATTGTACCATATCAAGAATCAGAATAAAAAAACTGAAAACAAGAAAAAAGGGAGTTCATGAACATGAGGAATTCGAACCTTAATAATGGAGGAATCTTGATGCACGACTTCAAGAGTAGAAATGTCCAAAACCACAAGGGTTGCCCAAGCAATTGACGATTCATTTCTTGAGAAACTCAAGTCAACCCACCCACATGCTTGAGGATTTCACCGGTGGAATCTTGATTTTTTTTCTATCCCCTCAGATTTGGTCCTTCATTGGGGGGAACTTCATCATCTGTTATCAGCCGTATGAATCTTGGATCCTGAAAGGATATTAGAACCATTAGTAAAATTTCTGTTGATACAAGAAAGCAAGAAACTACAAATGGAAAAAGAGGAATTGCGAAACTTTTACTCAATCCATTCGTTCAGAAATTGGGAGAGATGTTGTTAGTCCCGGAAGTGGAAGCATGAAATTAGAAGAAAAGGAAAGAAGAGAAGAAAGAGGCGAGACAGTTCTTCTGCCGTGTTGTGAGAGTGATTCTCAGATTCTGGCTTATATTTATCGTCAGAATAATTTGCAAAAAATAATAAAATGCCGTTTGCCATAACGGTAAAATAATTTACTAAAACGAAATAAACAAGAAAAAGAAGAAACCAATTCATTAAAACTCTCTCTCTCTCTCTCTCTCTCTCTCTCTTCTTTTCTTTCTTTTTTTTTTTAATATATTAGTGAGGTGCATTAGTTAATATACCTACATGCATCTCTTAATTAAGTAGATAGACAAAGTACATTAGTTAATATACTGCACGTATCTCTTAGTTAAGTCGATACAGAACGATATGTTAGTTAATACAACTACGTGTCTATATTAGTTAATATAATTGTACGTGTCTCTTAACTATGTGTATCCTAATTAAGTAGATAAAGAATATATGTTGGTCGATATAACAGCTCGTGTCTCTTAACTATGTGTCTATTAGTTAGCTTCATATAGAAGATATGTTAGTTGAGTATAACGACACATATTTTTTATTTAAGTAGATACAAAAAATATATTAATTTATGCAGCTTCATGGGTATGTTAGTTAAGTTGACACATATTATAAAAGATATACTGAAATCAAACTGACACTATTTCGTAGACTTAACAGTATGAAAATTCTTCTATGTCGGACTTCTTTTGTTTTTCATCTTATTATAGTTCATAATAGAGTAGCCAATCATTTGCTTTCATGTAACAAGTTATATGTTTCAACATAAAGTTATTATCATGTATGATCTTGTCATAACCACACTACATCATATGATACATCATTCATGATATAAAACATATGATAAAAAATATAATTTTTCCATATAGTTGTTTTATGCGAATATCGTAAATAGCTCATATTCATATTGAATTAACTAGAAAAAATATATAATTTTAGTTCTGTAATTTACGGTGGTTGCATTTTTAATCTTATAACTTATGAGAGGTTTGTATTTTTTGTCCTGTAACTTAGGGTGTTGGCAATTTTGATCCTGTACGAAATTGATTGATAAGAATAAAATTGCAACTTAATTAGGTTATGTGCAAGTCACGAGCAATTTTTGATCAAATTAGCTCAAAAAATAAAATTGCTGCAATTTTGAAGTTATAGGACTAAATTGAGAAAATCAATTCGTACAAGACAAAAAATATCAATCCCTAAATCACAGGACTAAAATCATATTTTTTCTCAATTAATTATGACCATCCATACACAGCAAAAATTACATATCCGTACGCATTAAAAATTGCATGTCCGTACTGAAAATTATGTACGTAACAAAAATTCATATTAATTATATATGAACATATACGACCATATTAATGATCCATATACTTCTAAATTCTAATCATTAATATATTTGTTCATTTCTATATGCAACTAAAATTGTTTAGGAAAAATATAGATAACTAAAATTTTATTCGAGTACTAATATATGAATAATTACACCAAAACTTAAAACTTCATATTGCACCGAGACCATATAGTAAATTTAGTATCCACTCCACAATAGCAGAAATGGAAAAATGCAAAATGCAGTCTATATACATACACTTTGATTACGATAATGTATCATTAATCTAATTAACAATAGGCTTTATATTTTTAAAAATCTCTTAAATTTCCAGCACATTTATAGAGAATCATGGAAAAGACATTTTATGATGTATATTATATGATTTACTATATTATTCATATGGTACATGAATTATAAATGGTTAGTGAGTAACTTTGGACTCTAAAAATTTATGGTGGATTTTTTTTTTTATTTAGAAGTAATTTTTACTAATTTAGTTAGATTGGTGTTATTTAAATTGTTTTAACATTATAAATGTTCCGATTTTGGACACAGTCATAAATATACTCATATTTTGTATTAAAGTTTTGTTTATCTGTTGTTGTTGCTTTCTTTTTCCTTAAATTTTGACTTTAAAATCTTCTGTAATTAGCAATTTCATTCTATCTATTTATTCAAGGACTCGTAAGAAATTATATTTTAAAAAATATTTGCAATATTTGTTATTCTATAGCACGTAATAAGAATCGTATCACGTCAATACAATATGTTCACAAGTCCGTGAGATATTGTTAAACAAAATTATGGGAATTATCTCTATTACATTCATTTTTTATAATTTCACACACACTGTCACATACATAATTAATTGTCTATTGATAGCTCACTCACCCTATTGTCTTTCTCTCTCTCTCTCTCTCTCTCTCTCTCTCTCTCTTTCTCTCTCTCTCTCTCACACTCTCACTCTCTCTCTCTCACACACACAGACGCATTCAGAGAACTCTTTGTATACACAAGTGAAGATGGAGCACAATTCAAACGAAGGGAGAAATGTAGATCTTTATTCGATAATTCAACTTCATTTGATTTTCAATTGTATTTTACAATTTTTTATAAGCTCTAACATATGTTCAATTTTCCCTTGTAGATGGAAACAATACTTGAAAGAGATTATATCTATGGCTGTTGGAGAGTTAATGGTGTGCTCTTCCCAGAGCCACTCGATTTTAATTTTCCGACACCACCTCTACCACCCCCTCCACAACCACCATCACAACAAGTACCTCTGAGAGTCCCTCAGGCATGACAGATCTTTTATTTTTTTTCTCTTTCTTTTTTTCTAAAAAAAATATATGTTTGTGTCTTTGGCCTTCTTCTTTTGTTTAGATCTTTTATTTAAATATAAATTTTACAAGAAATACTAACGTAAAATCGGTAAGTGCTCAATATTAAAGTGTAAAAACAATTCCATTGTTTTTTCCTTTCAATTTTGAAATCAAGCTTTTCGGAAAAAAAAAAATTCAAATTGGCTTTTCTCAAATTTTTCTTTTTACATAGATTTCGATCTGTAGAAAAGATAATTTCTTCTCCATTTTAAAACTCTTTTTCTCTCTCTCCCTCTCTCTGGAGGGGAGTTTAGAGTTCGATCTATGGAAAAGATTATTTTCTCTCTCTCTCTGGAGGGGAGTTTACAGTTCGATCTATAGAAAAAATTATTTTCTCTCCATCTTAAAATTATATATATCTCTCTCTCTCTCTTCTCTTTTTATTTTATATTTTTTTAATGTATTGATGAACATTAATTTGTGTATGAGAGTTACATGCATATTCAAATAATAAAGTCACGATTCTGAAAATTGTTGAAAGTTGAGTGTTTGTCAAAAAGCTAAGCATCAACTAAAAATTGTCAGAGATGTTGTTGTTAAAGGTTCAACCAAATTTATAAATTTGATGATGTCATAATTCACAATAATAGTTTATTTTAAGACCAAAATTAGTTAAATATTATGTTTATGTCTTGACCTACCTCTTGGTATATCTACTATGAAAAATTCAAAAGAGTTACCTTACAGTCAACACACATAAATATTTATTTTATTAATCATTTAACATTGTATAATTTTGTAAATTAAAAAAATTTATGAGTTAACCTCCCCTACATTACTCATAAAGAATAAATTAAAAAAAAAACTTGGAACATGGATTACAAATCATTCTCACCCTTTTAATTTTATCTTTTATTCTTATGTCTACTTCATCGAGTAACAATTAGGACTCAATTCTTGCAGGAGCGAGCAGGATCGAGCAACGATGGATCCTCCCAAAGAAAAAAACGAGATCTAATTGCATCTAGGATTGTGGAGTCTAAAGCAATTTTACTCAGACTTTTAAGATGCGAGGAGCAGTCTGAATATATTTTAGAAATGCTGGAGGTAGGTTTAATTTATATTTGTGAAGTCATACTTTATTTATATCCACCATAAAGAAATCCTGAAAGAAGCAATTCTAATAAAAAGCCAAAAGAACTTGCACTTACATTGCACATTTTTAATTTGAATGTGGAAAAGCAAAAGATTTCATCTTCTACATTTTTGCTACACAAAAAAGATTACTATGACTCATATGTACATTCTTCTTTTCTTGCATCAAAGATTGCAACTGGGAAGACTACATATTATGTTTTATTGCCCTATGAGAGTCTGAATAGAAGAAAAATGGAGGCAAAAGAAATCCACCTTGGTCAGAGGGTGGTGTTCCCAGTCACTGAAGAAATCTATCCCAATATAGAAAGCAAGTACCCACTGTCCATGAAAGAGCGCCTGGAAGGGAGATGGACTATCGAAGTTAGAGAGCGTACAGGAACCACCAAGACCGAAAAGGTACATTAACTAGATATAACTTCATGCGTTTCTTAATTAAGTAGATACTAAAGGTTTACGTAGATAGGTAAGATACGTTAGTTAAACTTGCACCTATCTCTTAACTAGGTATTTTTTAGTAAAATAGCTACATAAGATACGCTATATATTAATACAACTATGTGTCTCTTAGTAAGTAAATATAGAAGATACATTAATTAATATACTTCCATGCGTATCTTAATTAAGTAGATATATAATATACGTTAATCAATATAACTACCCGTATTCCTTAATTATATAGATATAGAAAAAAATACATTAATTAATATATATACTTTCACGTGTATCTTAATTAAGTAGATATAGAATATACATTAATCAATATAACTACCCGTATTCCTTAATTATATAGATATAGAAAATACATTAATTAATATAACTACAAGCATATGTTAGTTAAGTAGACACATTATAAAAGATGCATTGAAATCAACATGATAATATTTCATAGACTTGTGCATGGTTATAATAATCACCGTTTGCTTTCATATAACAAGTTATATATTTCGACGTACAATTATTATCATTTATGATCTTATCTTTGCAACACTTCATCATATAATGCATCATTCATGATATGAAAATTTAGAGAGAAATTTATTTATTTTCGAAAAGCAATTCGCGAAACTATAAAATACTTACACAATATCCAGAAGTTGAATGCCGTAAATATTGTGTTTTTAAAATATTATCTATTTGATTTAGATGTATACTTTTCCCATGAGCATCTATCTACTCATTAGAAGAGTTGTAATTATTTATGTTCCAAGAAACAAAATTTACTTGCACTAATTTTCTAACCAAAATTTCTTCTTCTTAGTTTTATTTTCATGAAAAGGTCAACAAAACCATCCGATCCATGAATGACGTTGCAACATTCATCATGTATCGTGTGATTTACTAAACTCCGGTGAGCACTTGGTCTCATGGATAATCAGACTTTCCAAAAAATTCTTCTAAAAATTTTAATTTACAACTTACCATCACTGAATTTTGATGTGCAGGTTTGAGAAGGAAGATGCACTCTGATGATGACCATGCCATGCAGCCTGCTTCCTTGCAATTCCATGTTTGAAAACTAGCAGTGTACTATGCTTGTTATTATTTCTCAATGCAATGCACCAGCCAAGAAAACTTTCAGTGTTGTATGTATCGTGTATGATATATTTAGACTATAAGTACTATTACATAAAAGTAAGGCGTGTGCATAACCCGTGCAAATGAAGAGTACTAACACTTGCACTTATAATTGATAGCTTATAAATACGCATGTTGGTGCATATCTAAACAATGATTTCTGTTCATATTTGACTTGATAAGGGGTGTTAAAATGCAAGAGTATTGAATGATAATTTGCATGAGTGTGTTAATACGATATTTTGGTTTATATTATCTAAGAACAAGTTTAATTAATAATTTAGTATGTTTTACTAATTTTGTAGTAAATCAATATTTAATATAATGCACATGAATTTTATTGTTACAATTTCAATATCTATTACATCAAAATGCAATAATTATTCATTATATATTAGAACTATTAGTCAATATCTCCTAAATTTAATACGTTTTAATAATCTTTTTGTAAATAAATATTTTAATATAATTTATGTGAATGTGTTGATGTTAGTCAAAAACTATAAGTAGTGGTATGAAACTTTGGTTACTTCTCCTTAAACGATTATACCAAATGATTTTTCATGGCTTCCAATTTTCTTTCATTGTATTGCTTCTTTTTGCTAATTTTGTGAAAATTTTCTTCCTAGTTCTTATTTAGATTTTTTAATAATATATTTCAAATAATACAATAGTTCATATTTTTTTAAATTCAAATATTCTTAAAAAAAAAATTAATTCGGCTCGAGCTCGGCACGTGTGAATTGAGCTCGAGCTCTAGCCAATTTTTTTCTGGCTCGTCGAGGTCGGTTCGGTTACAGCCCTAGTTTTTGGTAGTGTCGAAAAATATATATATATAAAAGAAACTCGTATTTATTTTACTACAAATTTCTTTACTTTTAACTCATGTTAGATCAAATTAATAAAGATTATTATGCAAAAAAGCGTTAAGGAGGTATTTTTGAAGTCCCGGACTTCTTGTTGCCTAAACAAATAAACTTAACGAGCTCGTATGTTTTATAAACCAATATTGTGAAGCATATATAAATCTTACAATTAAAAACATATGCATACAATTCCTCCAAATTTAGGTATTTTCTTTGTTGTTATTTTAATACTCTTACCTCATGAAAATTAAGATATTTCTCAATTTCATTGAATTTTCTATTCTTTCCGTTCAATATAAATTTCATATTTCTAAAAGAAGTACAATCTTTAGACCAGAAAAAAAATAAAGAGAATGCCGAAGTTCTATAAACAAAGTGTTCTAATTTACATAAAGAAAAGCCTCGAAAATCCATGAGGCTCATACTCGGAAGACAATCCGAGACAAGTTCTTCCTTATGAAGCAAGTTCGAGACAGGTTTGTCAGGCGAAACTCTTTTCTTGATATCAACGTCACTGGAGTTGTATGATTTGCCACTTCCATTACATCAGTCGATGATCGATATTAACTTAAGCCATGCTTTCGAAGGCAATTTAATGTCAGCCTGAAGAAAACAAAAGACGAGAGACATTAACAGTAATGTATACCACACTTATAATAATCTATGATCTATCCATACTCGTTTATTAAGATTCAAGGCTCTAGGGTCTATTTCGTTTTTCAATTCTATGCTTACCAAAATAACATCGTCACACTAAGGACGATGCCAGAAACTAAAGGTTGAAATAGGAATTTAAACACTCAACTAAAACTGTTTCACATTGATTGCTTAAAAAAATGCATTTTTGACATCATCCAGAACCAAAGTTGTGTATCCGTCTCTTCCTCATTGTCATTTTCTAACGAAAAAGAGACCTTTGTCCCTATCCATTCCCTCTCTACCAATTTTTTCCCATATTTAAAATTCAAGAAATGACAAACCATTGTATTCAAGAAATTTTATTGCAGTGTTCACAGAGGAGACTACGTTTATCCACAGGTTCCTTGTGTTGCATGAATTGTCGAGGTCCTGTATTAGAGGCAGAATACCTTTGCTCATATGCTTTCATGGCAGATCCTTCCCCTATATCAGAGTATTCTGAGTTCACCATCCTTTGTCTCTCAATGCGTAGCACCATGTAATATGCTTTGTTGACGAGGGGAAGAGGTTCTAGAACCAAAGTCTGACTACGAATGTTATCGTAGGAGTCATTCAAACCCATCAAAAACTATATTAGTTGGTTCGCATCGTTTTGTTCCGCCTTGGTTTTGTTGCATCCGCAAATGCAAATGCCACATGAACACATAGCTGGTGGCAAAAAGCATAATAATTCATCCTAGAGTTGTTTCAATTTAGTGTAGTAACCAGTTACGCTCATATTACCTTGCAGATAGAACTAATTTTGTGTTGCAGCTTGTATAGCAGAGTTCCGTCACACTCACCGTACCTTGCTTCAAGCTCCAACCAAAGATTTCTAGAAGAACTTTCATACAGGTATGCGTTTACCAAGTCTTTGGAGATGGTGTTGATCTATGTCCATACCATACAGTCTGTAATCCTCCACTATCTGTGTTGAGGAGTCCTAATCGCAGGCTGTAGTCCTGTGCCGTCGATAAATGGCAACTTATCCTTGCTTTCTTAAGCTATCCTTATATACCTACTCCAGGATAGCCAATTGCTCCCACTGAATAGAGCAGAAACCATTACCATGTGATGACCCAGTTCAAATTGCTATGGAAGGAAAGACAGGCGTATCAGTTGATGAGCTCGCCATTCTCGTCAAATGTAAGGTTAAGATGAGTGAAATTGATCGTTCAAAGCACTTCGTATGCAAAGACCATCAAGATGATTGCTCTGATACCATGATAAAATTAGGCATAAGCCCAATGGGTATTGGGTTACAGAGCAAGAAATGTAGAGGACTGAAGTTGTGTTTTCATTCATTCAACGAGAACTGGTACAATTTCAGTTTAAATACAGATACAACGGCGGTGAAGAAGAATCTGTGTAACTAACTAAAACAAAAATAACAACTCTGATTCCAAATCAGTTGCCACCTAAGCCACTAATGCCAACTAATGAAAGTGTAAAGCACAACTAATAAAAATGTAACGAAGGAGAAACACGACTTCTTCGCTGCAGAACCAGAGTAGCAAAAACAGAGTTAACAGAAGAAGATGTTGCAGTATGTGAAGGAGATGGAGCTTGAGCTGAATTCAACAGGTTCTACCAATCTCTTCCTCATATGTGGAGTGATGGGATACACATTTGGAACTTCTTACATTCATGGGTCTGCAGAGCAAACGCTTTTCTTGTAGTATATTCTTTTGACTGCAACCCATAAATATGGACATGATTGGGTTAAATAGATTATTGCAGAGATCATAAAAAGACAGGACAGAGGCTGGTGAATGAGAGGTCCAATGGGAAGATCCATGTTTTAAGTGTATTCAAGGTTATTATTAGTTGTTTGCCGTGTTTATGCATGTAAATGAAATGCTTAAATTAATTGCTTTGGACTACAAATTGTCTAATATTTCTCTATTCAACTATGAATTCTAGGGATTGTTTTATTTGGTTCCGTACTTGCTTAATAAGTTGAGCTATGCCATAATAATTACATGAACCCTCATTGATGTGGTGAACTCAGCCACAACGAGATCAACTACACTTTGATGGTGCAACACTATCTCTTACTTGTTTCTTGCAATTACTACGTACTTGGATCCAGCGCAATGAGTTATTTGATATGCTTGATAAATAATGCTCTCTTTCCACTACTCCTATTTTAGTCATATAGACATATTTCTAATACTTTGTAAGTGGTGTTGCGTCACATTAAAAATTGAAGGAATATAAAATAAAAGGAACTTGATCACAAAGGCTTTTTCCACTGAAGACCAAAAGTACTACAAACAAAGTATTCTATATTTACAATAGGTCAGATT
Source organism: Sesamum indicum (assembly GCF_026168435.1). Lineage (NCBI taxonomy): Eukaryota > Viridiplantae > Streptophyta > Magnoliopsida > Lamiales > Pedaliaceae > Sesamum > Sesamum indicum. The sequence continues at coordinate 25,869,296 of NC_142662.1, forward strand.
TGTTCTAAAGTAATAGATGTCGATGTCCGGCAAGGCTCTTGTGTGCGTCATGAAAGCTAGTGTGTTATTGTGAAGCAAGTTGACGACTGTATCATTCGGCTAACACTTGTCGGGATCAGCTTCACTAGCATTACCCTGCACATAATCAACAATATCAGTATCATTTAAAGTATGTAAAGAGCAAAATGCATAATGTATCTATCTATACCCATCTATTATGATTGATGGCTCTAGAGTTTGTATTTGGTTTCTCAATTATGTGCTTGCCAAAATAACTTCATCTCGTTAAAAACTGTGCGGGGAAATTCTAGAATTGAAGTAGGAGATTCAAACACTCAATTGTTTCACATTGACCGCTAAATAGAATGTGCTTTTTGACACTATCTAGAACAACATGATAACCTAATGCATCTATCTCTTCCTCTCTACCATTTTTCTAACCAAAGACGCAACCTTTGTCCCTATCTAGTTATTCTCCACCGATTTTTTTTTCCATATTTTAAAATTCAAGAAAGGGTGAAACCATTGTATTTTTTCTTTGTATACTTCAAATCCAAAATGTACGTGATTTCTATGAAACCTTCACATTCTCAACATTCTAACTTGGAAGTAATAGGATTATGAACTTTGAGGTCAGTTTAATTGTGAAGAATGCAAGGTAGTTCGGAGTTGACGCCTAAAAGGGAGATAATCCTCCACTGTTTTTGTTAATTTATTCCCAAATTATTCATTATGTTAGGTTTTATCCAATTTGCTTTTTCAAAACCTTTGTATTGTCATACATTTAAAACTTTTGTACAAATTGTACAGAAACACCATATTTGTCCATGTCAACGTCCAAACTTTGCAGGTGTATCATAGTAAAATTTATTAAAAATCACTACTACGCAACCACAAATTAGTTTATTTTTGAACTTCAGAAATAAAATATCAATACACTACAAGATAAAGCGGTTGTCTAGATGCCAATCTCATTATTTATTTTTATATTACTTGTACACCTATCATTTTAAAAAATCTGTTACCACATCTCGGCGAGTAGCAATATAGGTAATGCATGTAGTTCTTTAAGTATTATCAATACAATTATTTATCACAACAACAAAGTTAATTATACACTTTTTTGGAATTCTAAAGAAAAAAAATTTCATTTGTTCAAAAGTAATAAGTCGAATGCACTTCAAACTTCAAAGTGTTTCCAAGAATAAAAAAACTGCTTTAAATGACAATAAAGATCAATTAATGACTTTCTTTGAAAATAAAAACATGTGACTTTTTTAGGTATTTATCCACAAACAAGTAAATGAAATACATCTATATACTTATTAAAATTGCACAAAATATTCAAAGTTTGTAAATTTATCTTAAAGAAATTAGTGCATTTTGATATTGATTTTGAAAACATGAGTTGATAACACAAAGCACTTGACAAAGAGAAAACAAATCTTAGTAAAAGAATAAAAAAGAAAATAATTTTTTTAGAAATATACTATGGATGATTATTCAATAAAACTAAAAAAAAATCCCATATCTAGTATTAATTTGTTCATTAAAAAATATTTATCAAATGTTTGAGATTACGTATATTTACAAAATTCACGAAATCTTCTTAAAAAATTTTAATTGGCATCTAGACAACCCGCTCTACGCTTTAGCAAAGTATTTTATTTTTCAAAGTCCACAAAATAAAATAACTCATAGTTGGATAATATAGATTTTCGATATTTTTCTATGATACACCTGCAAACATAAGATGTTAAACATGAACCAACATGATTTCTGTAAATTCATACAATAATTTTAAATGTATAACAACAAAAAGTTTCAAAATAAGCTCATGAAGAAAACCCAACACGACGAATTAATCAAGAATAAATTTACAAAAAAAGGGGAGATTCGCTCTCCAATTTAGGTCTCAACTCTATACTTGCACCATTCACATTTCAACAACCTCAAACATTCCCAATCCTATTCTTTACGAGTCAAAATGATGGTCACGTGAGTTTTTCAAAGAAATCAGCGCACAAAATTTGAATTTGAAGTTTACAAAGTATAAATTTAATGGTTTCAGCCTCCTTGATTTCAAAATATGGGAGAAAAGTCGGCAAGGAAGAACTAATAAGGACATTGGTTTCTTTTCGGTTAGAAATTTGACGAGAGGAATATGAAGATACACAAGTTAACATTAGGTTCTAAAATATCATCAAAAAGCATACTTTTAGCTGCCAAAATGCGTCCCAATTGAGTGTTAAAATCCTACTCAACCCTTTTGATTCCCACACAATTTTTAGCAATATAAAGTTTTTCGGTAACACAGAATTTGCAAAACCAAATCCAAAGCCTTCAACCTTTAATAAACGAGTACACATAACCTATAATACTATTAATATGCTTCACTTGTAGAATCAAATATATGCATGCTACATGTGTTAGGCCACCATTTTTAATTGCAGAATACATACTTTTGGAATTTTCTAATGATGACTCGTCATATCTATCTGATGCTCTTTGGGACTTGAAACATGCTAGACAATTCACAATTTTAATGGCACTAGCAAAACATAGACAATGATAATACTGCTAACAATAAGCTTGCAAATAAAATAATTGCTAATAAATAATATGACATCTCTATTCAATAAAATAATTGCTAACAATAAACATGCTAATAAGGCAGAACTACGAATAAACCAAGACATAGAAGATAACAACATAAATACATGTGGCATTCTCCAATTCAAAGGCATAATATGCAACAGAAATTGACTGGTAACAAAGATAATAGTAGTTAAGACAAAGTAGTAACTTACTGCTCCTAAAGTAGTAGACTCCCAGTTGCCGATCAAAGCCAAAATTTTTTCAAACCAAAGTGCTAGCGAAGGAAGGATCACTAGCAGCTAAATTGCAGAAAATTTCCGAAAACATCACTAACCTCTCACACAGACTTACCAATTCAAGGCTAATAGTCTGATGGCTTGGAGTCTCAAGTTTGGTTTCCACTATCAACCACCAAATGGAATCCACTGTGAAAACATGCAAATGTGATAAGTTCCATTACAAGAAGGGAAAGACCCAAACCCAAAAAAACAAAAGAAAGACTAGATAAGCATATGGCTAAGCAAGAGGATAGAAGAATAAAATCAAAAAACATCTCACGATATTCTTGTGTTCAATATAGTGAAGATTTTTAAAATTTCAATGCATGCATAAATCTCAAATGTTTACTTTTAACAAATAAAATTATTATTTCGTATTTAAAGAGTGGAGATATACAGTGTAAACAAGGGAAACACGGGATATGCTCATGTCAAACATACGTCAACAGAAATTTTCACGAAAGAACTTACAGCTGCTAGAATATTGTACAAACATCATCATTTTCTCAAAATCCTTTCAAGAGCCCATGAAAAATAGTCTCAACACTTCAAATCATAACAGCCAAATGGGGAAAAGAAACAACAAAAAAAATTAAAAAGACAAAGAATAACATTGCACTGAAGACGCATGAAAATTTGTAGAAGGAATTTCGATCAGTAATAGAACACATATAGAACCTTGAGCCCTTTTCTTTGTTTTCTTAGTATCTCAAAGTTTGAACATCTAAAATTTAAAAATGAATTAAGAAAAGGAAGAAAAGGGATGGGGAGAGTTCATACATATACCTTGAAACATAACCTAGGTGAGCAGGAGCCAAATCGTTAGTGAAGACCAGTTGACGAGCCTTGTTCAAGGTTTCTGTCTCCCTCTCTGAGAAAATATAATGAAGAAATAAAAAATTTCAGCAAGAATCCAAAGGAAAAAAAAAAGAAAATACAGTAGCCCAGAAACATTTTCCTTACATGAATGAGAACAGGGATTGACAAGACAATGCTCCACTGTACATGGAAAACTCATTGGCGAAAAACCGAAGGGGAGTATTTTACAACTCTACTTTTATTTATTGAGGGTTAATAAGAAAGATGCAGTGATGGAAATTGTCTTGATTTTATAATGTGTAGAAAAACGTAGAACATTGAAATGAGGGCAATGAAAAGAGGTTGCCTTGACGGCGGCGGTTCATGTGTCCCCCAAGGGCTTGAGACTTGCAGAACTTGAGGGAACAAAACCTGCACTCGTAGACCTTCCCGGCCTCATCTTTTCAATCCTTAGCGCCGCTTTTCTTTTTCCTGTAGCCTCCTGCAAATATGCCAATTAAATCAACTTTGATGAGACTAATCTTATACCTAAATTCCAACCTTATTCACCCCAATCAAGATTTTTCTTCCTGTGTTATCATACTTACTACAGGGGTTTCCTTTTCATACTACAAAATCCCATGAAAAGCCCGAAACTTTTTTCAAGAAAGGTAGAGAGAATCTGAATTAAGATTTTGGGGGGAATTTGTTGATTAATTGAAGATTTGAGCAAGAGAGTTATCAGTTTTATTGCACAAGCAAAATATCTTCGCAGAAGAAACAAAAATTGATATCAAAAGTTTCTGAGAAGCACAAAAACACAAGGATCAAATAGTAGGAAAAGCAAAGGCATTACTAACTACTCCTAAGACCCAGAGTCGCCAATCAAGGTGAAGATATCACTACACGGCTTTCCATTAGCTTCGGACACTTGTCCTATTCTAGATTGCGTAAAACCATCAACACGACCTCACACACGGAAACAAAATAATTGGCATCACATTCACACAGGTAAAATGCGGAACTAGTAAGTAACGTTTTTGAAGCATAATATGCATGCATTTATATTGTTGCCAAGACTCACTGTCTTTCCTATCCCAATGGTAGGAAGATCAACCAACAGCCCAAGATGACAAACCAATACAAAGCCTACAGACTTTCCAATGATTTCAGTAAGGACAAATAGTGGCATAACAATGAAATCCATACAAAGGGAGCTGCAGTAACCAAGTATATTCAGGAAAAACATAGTAACCATGACCATCCGGAGGCGTGATAACCGATATTTTCAAACCATAAAATCATTCCATACCTATAATACAATAAATTCACAAAGAGACTACACCCACAAAACTGATAGAAAATAGAGTTTCTAGAAACTCCAAATTTGTCAAGACGAATCAAAAGCAAGCCAAACAAGAGAGTTAAAGATTTCGCAATGTGACTCTCCAATTCAAAGTAAGAATCTGCTGAAGTTACAGAAAGCTTGATATCGCAAAAGAATGACACCAGAAATTAAATCTCACATAAAACGATCCCAAAACATGTAGTTTTACTTGAAAATTTCATCACATGTGACAAGGAAAAACAGGGCAAGCGTATGGAAATAAAACCTCTAATTGTGGGAAATGGAGGATCAACCACAATGGCCACAACACATTATTCTTGTAAATAGAGCAAGCATTCATAAATTTCAAAATTATACCAATGATTTTTAGCAATTGCAGAAGAAAAAATGAAAAAGAAAATTAAATAAAATAAAGGGAAGGAAAAAAAAACTGGTTATTTCACCAAGAAGCATGGAACACAAGAATTCACAAGAAGAGCAATCAATTGTACCATATCAAGAATCAGAATAAAAAAACTGAAAACAAGAAAAAAGGGAGTTCATGAACATGAGGAATTCGAACCTTAATAATGGAGGAATCTTGATGCACGACTTCAAGAGTAGAAATGTCCAAAACCACAAGGGTTGCCCAAGCAATTGACGATTCATTTCTTGAGAAACTCAAGTCAACCCACCCACATGCTTGAGGATTTCACCGGTGGAATCTTGATTTTTTTTCTATCCCCTCAGATTTGGTCCTTCATTGGGGGGAACTTCATCATCTGTTATCAGCCGTATGAATCTTGGATCCTGAAAGGATATTAGAACCATTAGTAAAATTTCTGTTGATACAAGAAAGCAAGAAACTACAAATGGAAAAAGAGGAATTGCGAAACTTTTACTCAATCCATTCGTTCAGAAATTGGGAGAGATGTTGTTAGTCCCGGAAGTGGAAGCATGAAATTAGAAGAAAAGGAAAGAAGAGAAGAAAGAGGCGAGACAGTTCTTCTGCCGTGTTGTGAGAGTGATTCTCAGATTCTGGCTTATATTTATCGTCAGAATAATTTGCAAAAAATAATAAAATGCCGTTTGCCATAACGGTAAAATAATTTACTAAAACGAAATAAACAAGAAAAAGAAGAAACCAATTCATTAAAACTCTCTCTCTCTCTCTCTCTCTCTCTCTCTTCTTTTCTTTCTTTTTTTTTTTAATATATTAGTGAGGTGCATTAGTTAATATACCTACATGCATCTCTTAATTAAGTAGATAGACAAAGTACATTAGTTAATATACTGCACGTATCTCTTAGTTAAGTCGATACAGAACGATATGTTAGTTAATACAACTACGTGTCTATATTAGTTAATATAATTGTACGTGTCTCTTAACTATGTGTATCCTAATTAAGTAGATAAAGAATATATGTTGGTCGATATAACAGCTCGTGTCTCTTAACTATGTGTCTATTAGTTAGCTTCATATAGAAGATATGTTAGTTGAGTATAACGACACATATTTTTTATTTAAGTAGATACAAAAAATATATTAATTTATGCAGCTTCATGGGTATGTTAGTTAAGTTGACACATATTATAAAAGATATACTGAAATCAAACTGACACTATTTCGTAGACTTAACAGTATGAAAATTCTTCTATGTCGGACTTCTTTTGTTTTTCATCTTATTATAGTTCATAATAGAGTAGCCAATCATTTGCTTTCATGTAACAAGTTATATGTTTCAACATAAAGTTATTATCATGTATGATCTTGTCATAACCACACTACATCATATGATACATCATTCATGATATAAAACATATGATAAAAAATATAATTTTTCCATATAGTTGTTTTATGCGAATATCGTAAATAGCTCATATTCATATTGAATTAACTAGAAAAAATATATAATTTTAGTTCTGTAATTTACGGTGGTTGCATTTTTAATCTTATAACTTATGAGAGGTTTGTATTTTTTGTCCTGTAACTTAGGGTGTTGGCAATTTTGATCCTGTACGAAATTGATTGATAAGAATAAAATTGCAACTTAATTAGGTTATGTGCAAGTCACGAGCAATTTTTGATCAAATTAGCTCAAAAAATAAAATTGCTGCAATTTTGAAGTTATAGGACTAAATTGAGAAAATCAATTCGTACAAGACAAAAAATATCAATCCCTAAATCACAGGACTAAAATCATATTTTTTCTCAATTAATTATGACCATCCATACACAGCAAAAATTACATATCCGTACGCATTAAAAATTGCATGTCCGTACTGAAAATTATGTACGTAACAAAAATTCATATTAATTATATATGAACATATACGACCATATTAATGATCCATATACTTCTAAATTCTAATCATTAATATATTTGTTCATTTCTATATGCAACTAAAATTGTTTAGGAAAAATATAGATAACTAAAATTTTATTCGAGTACTAATATATGAATAATTACACCAAAACTTAAAACTTCATATTGCACCGAGACCATATAGTAAATTTAGTATCCACTCCACAATAGCAGAAATGGAAAAATGCAAAATGCAGTCTATATACATACACTTTGATTACGATAATGTATCATTAATCTAATTAACAATAGGCTTTATATTTTTAAAAATCTCTTAAATTTCCAGCACATTTATAGAGAATCATGGAAAAGACATTTTATGATGTATATTATATGATTTACTATATTATTCATATGGTACATGAATTATAAATGGTTAGTGAGTAACTTTGGACTCTAAAAATTTATGGTGGATTTTTTTTTTTATTTAGAAGTAATTTTTACTAATTTAGTTAGATTGGTGTTATTTAAATTGTTTTAACATTATAAATGTTCCGATTTTGGACACAGTCATAAATATACTCATATTTTGTATTAAAGTTTTGTTTATCTGTTGTTGTTGCTTTCTTTTTCCTTAAATTTTGACTTTAAAATCTTCTGTAATTAGCAATTTCATTCTATCTATTTATTCAAGGACTCGTAAGAAATTATATTTTAAAAAATATTTGCAATATTTGTTATTCTATAGCACGTAATAAGAATCGTATCACGTCAATACAATATGTTCACAAGTCCGTGAGATATTGTTAAACAAAATTATGGGAATTATCTCTATTACATTCATTTTTTATAATTTCACACACACTGTCACATACATAATTAATTGTCTATTGATAGCTCACTCACCCTATTGTCTTTCTCTCTCTCTCTCTCTCTCTCTCTCTCTCTCTCTTTCTCTCTCTCTCTCTCACACTCTCACTCTCTCTCTCTCACACACACAGACGCATTCAGAGAACTCTTTGTATACACAAGTGAAGATGGAGCACAATTCAAACGAAGGGAGAAATGTAGATCTTTATTCGATAATTCAACTTCATTTGATTTTCAATTGTATTTTACAATTTTTTATAAGCTCTAACATATGTTCAATTTTCCCTTGTAGATGGAAACAATACTTGAAAGAGATTATATCTATGGCTGTTGGAGAGTTAATGGTGTGCTCTTCCCAGAGCCACTCGATTTTAATTTTCCGACACCACCTCTACCACCCCCTCCACAACCACCATCACAACAAGTACCTCTGAGAGTCCCTCAGGCATGACAGATCTTTTATTTTTTTTCTCTTTCTTTTTTTCTAAAAAAAATATATGTTTGTGTCTTTGGCCTTCTTCTTTTGTTTAGATCTTTTATTTAAATATAAATTTTACAAGAAATACTAACGTAAAATCGGTAAGTGCTCAATATTAAAGTGTAAAAACAATTCCATTGTTTTTTCCTTTCAATTTTGAAATCAAGCTTTTCGGAAAAAAAAAAATTCAAATTGGCTTTTCTCAAATTTTTCTTTTTACATAGATTTCGATCTGTAGAAAAGATAATTTCTTCTCCATTTTAAAACTCTTTTTCTCTCTCTCCCTCTCTCTGGAGGGGAGTTTAGAGTTCGATCTATGGAAAAGATTATTTTCTCTCTCTCTCTGGAGGGGAGTTTACAGTTCGATCTATAGAAAAAATTATTTTCTCTCCATCTTAAAATTATATATATCTCTCTCTCTCTCTTCTCTTTTTATTTTATATTTTTTTAATGTATTGATGAACATTAATTTGTGTATGAGAGTTACATGCATATTCAAATAATAAAGTCACGATTCTGAAAATTGTTGAAAGTTGAGTGTTTGTCAAAAAGCTAAGCATCAACTAAAAATTGTCAGAGATGTTGTTGTTAAAGGTTCAACCAAATTTATAAATTTGATGATGTCATAATTCACAATAATAGTTTATTTTAAGACCAAAATTAGTTAAATATTATGTTTATGTCTTGACCTACCTCTTGGTATATCTACTATGAAAAATTCAAAAGAGTTACCTTACAGTCAACACACATAAATATTTATTTTATTAATCATTTAACATTGTATAATTTTGTAAATTAAAAAAATTTATGAGTTAACCTCCCCTACATTACTCATAAAGAATAAATTAAAAAAAAAACTTGGAACATGGATTACAAATCATTCTCACCCTTTTAATTTTATCTTTTATTCTTATGTCTACTTCATCGAGTAACAATTAGGACTCAATTCTTGCAGGAGCGAGCAGGATCGAGCAACGATGGATCCTCCCAAAGAAAAAAACGAGATCTAATTGCATCTAGGATTGTGGAGTCTAAAGCAATTTTACTCAGACTTTTAAGATGCGAGGAGCAGTCTGAATATATTTTAGAAATGCTGGAGGTAGGTTTAATTTATATTTGTGAAGTCATACTTTATTTATATCCACCATAAAGAAATCCTGAAAGAAGCAATTCTAATAAAAAGCCAAAAGAACTTGCACTTACATTGCACATTTTTAATTTGAATGTGGAAAAGCAAAAGATTTCATCTTCTACATTTTTGCTACACAAAAAAGATTACTATGACTCATATGTACATTCTTCTTTTCTTGCATCAAAGATTGCAACTGGGAAGACTACATATTATGTTTTATTGCCCTATGAGAGTCTGAATAGAAGAAAAATGGAGGCAAAAGAAATCCACCTTGGTCAGAGGGTGGTGTTCCCAGTCACTGAAGAAATCTATCCCAATATAGAAAGCAAGTACCCACTGTCCATGAAAGAGCGCCTGGAAGGGAGATGGACTATCGAAGTTAGAGAGCGTACAGGAACCACCAAGACCGAAAAGGTACATTAACTAGATATAACTTCATGCGTTTCTTAATTAAGTAGATACTAAAGGTTTACGTAGATAGGTAAGATACGTTAGTTAAACTTGCACCTATCTCTTAACTAGGTATTTTTTAGTAAAATAGCTACATAAGATACGCTATATATTAATACAACTATGTGTCTCTTAGTAAGTAAATATAGAAGATACATTAATTAATATACTTCCATGCGTATCTTAATTAAGTAGATATATAATATACGTTAATCAATATAACTACCCGTATTCCTTAATTATATAGATATAGAAAAAAATACATTAATTAATATATATACTTTCACGTGTATCTTAATTAAGTAGATATAGAATATACATTAATCAATATAACTACCCGTATTCCTTAATTATATAGATATAGAAAATACATTAATTAATATAACTACAAGCATATGTTAGTTAAGTAGACACATTATAAAAGATGCATTGAAATCAACATGATAATATTTCATAGACTTGTGCATGGTTATAATAATCACCGTTTGCTTTCATATAACAAGTTATATATTTCGACGTACAATTATTATCATTTATGATCTTATCTTTGCAACACTTCATCATATAATGCATCATTCATGATATGAAAATTTAGAGAGAAATTTATTTATTTTCGAAAAGCAATTCGCGAAACTATAAAATACTTACACAATATCCAGAAGTTGAATGCCGTAAATATTGTGTTTTTAAAATATTATCTATTTGATTTAGATGTATACTTTTCCCATGAGCATCTATCTACTCATTAGAAGAGTTGTAATTATTTATGTTCCAAGAAACAAAATTTACTTGCACTAATTTTCTAACCAAAATTTCTTCTTCTTAGTTTTATTTTCATGAAAAGGTCAACAAAACCATCCGATCCATGAATGACGTTGCAACATTCATCATGTATCGTGTGATTTACTAAACTCCGGTGAGCACTTGGTCTCATGGATAATCAGACTTTCCAAAAAATTCTTCTAAAAATTTTAATTTACAACTTACCATCACTGAATTTTGATGTGCAGGTTTGAGAAGGAAGATGCACTCTGATGATGACCATGCCATGCAGCCTGCTTCCTTGCAATTCCATGTTTGAAAACTAGCAGTGTACTATGCTTGTTATTATTTCTCAATGCAATGCACCAGCCAAGAAAACTTTCAGTGTTGTATGTATCGTGTATGATATATTTAGACTATAAGTACTATTACATAAAAGTAAGGCGTGTGCATAACCCGTGCAAATGAAGAGTACTAACACTTGCACTTATAATTGATAGCTTATAAATACGCATGTTGGTGCATATCTAAACAATGATTTCTGTTCATATTTGACTTGATAAGGGGTGTTAAAATGCAAGAGTATTGAATGATAATTTGCATGAGTGTGTTAATACGATATTTTGGTTTATATTATCTAAGAACAAGTTTAATTAATAATTTAGTATGTTTTACTAATTTTGTAGTAAATCAATATTTAATATAATGCACATGAATTTTATTGTTACAATTTCAATATCTATTACATCAAAATGCAATAATTATTCATTATATATTAGAACTATTAGTCAATATCTCCTAAATTTAATACGTTTTAATAATCTTTTTGTAAATAAATATTTTAATATAATTTATGTGAATGTGTTGATGTTAGTCAAAAACTATAAGTAGTGGTATGAAACTTTGGTTACTTCTCCTTAAACGATTATACCAAATGATTTTTCATGGCTTCCAATTTTCTTTCATTGTATTGCTTCTTTTTGCTAATTTTGTGAAAATTTTCTTCCTAGTTCTTATTTAGATTTTTTAATAATATATTTCAAATAATACAATAGTTCATATTTTTTTAAATTCAAATATTCTTAAAAAAAAAATTAATTCGGCTCGAGCTCGGCACGTGTGAATTGAGCTCGAGCTCTAGCCAATTTTTTTCTGGCTCGTCGAGGTCGGTTCGGTTACAGCCCTAGTTTTTGGTAGTGTCGAAAAATATATATATATAAAAGAAACTCGTATTTATTTTACTACAAATTTCTTTACTTTTAACTCATGTTAGATCAAATTAATAAAGATTATTATGCAAAAAAGCGTTAAGGAGGTATTTTTGAAGTCCCGGACTTCTTGTTGCCTAAACAAATAAACTTAACGAGCTCGTATGTTTTATAAACCAATATTGTGAAGCATATATAAATCTTACAATTAAAAACATATGCATACAATTCCTCCAAATTTAGGTATTTTCTTTGTTGTTATTTTAATACTCTTACCTCATGAAAATTAAGATATTTCTCAATTTTATTGAATTTTCTATTCTTGTCGTTCAATATAAATTTCGTATTTGTAAAAGAAGTACAATCTTTGGGCCAGAAAAAAAATAACAATCTTTATTGCCTTAGATAAGAAAAAACAAGTACAATCTTTCAGATAATACAGAGAATGGCGAAGTTCTATAAACAAAGTGTTCTAATTTACATAAAGAAACGCCTCGAAAACCCATGAGGCTCATACTCGGAAGACAATCCGAGACAAGTTCTTCATTATGAAGCAAGTTCAAGACAGGTTTTCCAGGCGAAACTCTTTTCTTGATATCAACGTCACTGGAGTTGTATGATCTGCCACATCCATTACATCAATCGATGATCGATATTAACTTAAGCCATGCTTTCGAAGGCAATTTAATGTCAGCCTGAAGAAAACAAAAGACAAGAGACATTAACAGTAATGTATACCACACTTATAATAATCTATGATCTATCCATACTCGTTTATCTCAAGGCTCTAGGGTCTATTTCGTTTTTCAGTTCTAGGCTTACCAAAATAACATCGTCCCACTAAGGACGATGCCAGAAACCAAAGGTTGAAATAGGAATTTAAACACTCAACTAAAACTGTTTCACATTGATTGCTTAAAAAAATGCATTTTTGACATCATCCAGAACTAAAGTTGTGTATCTGTCTCTTCCTCATTGTCATTTTCTAACGAAAAAGAACCTTTGTCCCTATCCATTCCCTCTCTACCAATTTTTTCCCATATTTAAAATTCAAGAAATGACAAACCATTGTATTCAAGAAATTTTATTGCAGTGCTCGCAGAGGAGACTACGTTTATCCACAGGTCCCTTGTGTTGCATGTAATATGCTTTGTTGACGAGGGGAAGAGGTTCTAGATCTGACTATGAATGTTATCGTATGAGTCATTCAAACCCATCAAAAACTGTATTAGTTGGTTCGCATCGTTTTGTTCCGCCTTGGTTTTGTTGCATCCGCAAATGCAAATGCCACATGAACACATAGCTGGTGGCAAAAGGCATAATAATTCATCCCAGAGTTGTTTCAATTTAGTGTAGTAACCAGTTACGCTCATATTACCTTGCAGATAGAACTAATTTTGCGTTGCAGCTTGTATAGCAGAGTTCCGTCACACTCACCGTACCTTGCTTCAAGCTCCAACCAGATATTTTTAGAAGAACTTTCATACAGGTATGCGTTTACCAAGTCTTTGGAGATGGTGTTGATCCATGTCCATACCATACAGTCTGTAATCCTCCACTATCTGTGTTGAGGAGTCCTAATCGCAGGCTGTAGTCCTGTGCCGTCGATAAATGGCAACTTATCCTTGCTTTCTTAAGCTATCCTTATATACCTACTCCAGGATAGCCAATTGCTCCCACTGAATAGAGCAGAAACCATTACCATGTGATGATTCCCAGTTCCAATTGCTATGGAAGGAAACACAGGCGTATCAGTTGATGAGCTCACCATTCTCATCGAATGTAAGGTTCAAATGAGTGAAATTGATCGTTCAAAGCACTTCGTATGCAAAGACCATCAAGATGATTGCTCTGATACCATGATAGAATGAGGCATAAGCCCCATGGGTATTGGGTTACAGAGCAAGAAATGTAGAGGACTGAAGTTGTGTTTTCATTCATTCAACGAGAACTGGTACAATTTCAGTTTAAATACAGATACAAAGGTGGTGAAGAAGAAACTGTGTAACTAACTAAAACAAAAATAACAACTCTGATTCCAAATCAGTTGCCACCTAAGCCACTAATGCCAACTAATGAAAGTGTAAAGCACAACTAATAAAAATGTAACGAAGGAGAAACACGACTTCTTCGCTGCAGAACCACAGTAGCAAAAACAGAGTTAGCAGAAGAAGATGTTGCAGTATGTGAAGGAGATGGAACTTGAGCTGAATTCAACAGGTTCTACCAATCACTTCCTCATATGTGGAGTGATGGGATACACATTTGGAACTTCTTACATTCATGGGTCTGCAGAGCAAATGCTTTCCTTGTAGTATATTCTTTTGACTGCAACCCATAAATATGGACATGATTGGGTTAAATAGATTATTGCAGAGATCATAAAAAGACAGGACAGAGGCTGGTGAATGAGAGGTCCATGTTTTAAGTGTATTCAAGGTTATTATTAGTTGTTTGCCGTGTTTATGCATGTAAATGAAATGCTTAAATTAATTGCTTTGAACTACAAATTGTCCAATATTTCTCTATTCAACTATGAATTCTAGGGATTGCTTTATTTGGTTCCGTACTTGCTTAATAAGTTGAGCTATGCCATAATAATTACATGAACCCTCATTGATGTGGTAAACTCAGCCACAACGAGATCAACTAACTTTGATGGTGCAACACTATCTTTTACTTGTTTCTTGCAATTACTACTTTCTTGGATCCAACACAACGAGTTATTTGATATGCTTGATAAATAATGCTCTCTTTCCACTAATCGTGTTTAAGTCATATAGACATATTTCTAATACTTTGTAAATGGTGTTGCGTCACATTAAAAATTGAAAGAATATAAAATAAAAAGAGGAACTTAAATCACAAAGGCTTTTTCCACTGAAGACCAAAAGTACTACAAACAAAGTATTCTTTATTTACAATAGGTCAAATTTGTTCTAAACATAATAGATGTCGATGTCCTGAAAAAGGAACCGCAAGGCTCTTGTGTGTGTCATGAAAGCTAGTGTGTTAGTGAAGCAAGTTGACGACTGTATCATTTGGCTAACACTTGTCGGATCATCTTCACTAGCATTACCCTGCACATAATCAACAATATCAGTATCATTTAAAGTTTGTAAAGAGCAAAATGCATAATGTATCTATCAATAAATACATCTATTACGATTGATGGCTCTAGAGTTTGTATTTGATTTCTCAATTATGTGCTTGCCAAAATAACTTCATGTCGTTAAAAACTGTGCGGGGAAATTTAAGAATTGAAGTAGGAGATTCAAACACTCAATTGTTTCACATTGACCGCTAAAAAGAATGTGCTTTTTGACACTATCTAAAACAACATGATAACTAATGTATCTATCTCTTCCTCTCTACCATTTTTCTAACCAAAGACGCAACCTTTGTCCCTATCTAGTTATTCTCCACCGATTTTTTTTTCCATATTTTAAAATTCAAGAAAGGGTGAAACCATTGTATTTTTTCTTTGTATACTTCAAATCCAAAAATGTACGTGATTTCTATGAAACCTTCACATTCTCAACATTCTAACTTGGAAGTAATAGGATTATGAACTTTGAGGTCAGTTTAAATGTGAAAAATGCAAGGTAGTTCGGAGTTGATGCCTAAAAGAGAGATAATCCTCCATTGTTTTTGTTAATTTATTCTCAAATTATTCATTATGTTAGGTTTTATCCAATTTGCTTTTTCAAAACCTTTTGGTTGTCATACATTTAAAACTTTTGTACAAATTGTACAGAAACACCATATTTGTCCATGTCAACGTTCAACCTTTGCAGGTGTATCATAGTAAAATTTATTGAAAATCACTACTACGCAACCACAAATTAGTTTATTTTTGAACTTCAGAAATAAAATATCATACACTACAAGATAAAGCGGTTGTCTAGATGCCAATCTCATTATTTATTTTTATATTACTTGTACACCTATCATTTTAAAAAAATTGTTACCACATCTTGGCGAGTAGCAATATAGGTAATGCATGTAGTTCTTTAAGTATTATCAATACAATTATTTATCACAACAACAAAGTTAATTATACACTTTTTTGGAATTCTAAAGAAAAAAATTTCATTTGTTCAAAAGTAATAAATCGAATGCACTTCAAACTTCAAAGTGTTTCCAAGAATACAAAAACTGCTTTAAATGACAATAAAGATCAATTAATGACTTTCTTTGAAAATAAAAACATGTGACTTTTTTTAGGCACTTATCCACAAACAAGTAAATGAAATACATCTATATACTTATTAAAATTGCACAAAATATTCAAAGTTTGTAAATTTATCTTAAAGAAATTAGTGCATTTTGATACTGATTTTGAAAACATGAGTTGATAACACAAAGCACTTGACAAAGAGAAAACAAATCTCAGTAAAAGAATAAAAAAGAAAATAATTTTTTTAGAAATATACTATGGATGATTATTCAATAAAACTAAAAAAAATCCCATATCTAGTATTAATTTGTTCATTAAAAAATATTTATCAAATGTTTGAGATTACGTATATTTACAAAATTCACGAAATCTTCTTAAAAAATTATAATTGGCATCTAGACAACCGCTCTACGCTTTAGCATAGTATTTTATTTTCCAAAGTCCACAAAATAAAATAACTCATAGTTGGATAATATAGATTTTCGATATTTTTCTATGATACACCTGCAACCATAAGATGTTAAACATGAACCAACATGATTTCTGTAAATCCATACAATAATTTTAAATGTATAACAACAAAAAGTTTCAAAATAAGCTCATGAAGAAAACCCAACATGACGAATTAGTCAAGAATAAATTTACAAAAAAAGGGGAGATTCGCTCTCCAATTTAGGTCTCAACTCTATACTTGCACCATTCACATTTCAACAACCTCAAACATTCCCAATCATATTCTTTCCGAGTCAAAATGATGGTCACGTGAGTTTTTCAAAGAAATCAGCGCACAAAATTTGGATTTGAAGTTTACAAAGTATAAATTTAATGGTTTCAGCCTCCTTGATTTCAAAATATGGGAGAAAAGTCGGCAAGGAAGAACTAATAAGGACATTGGTTTCTTTTCGGTTAGAAATTTGACGAGAGGAATATGAAGATACACAAGTTAACATTAGGTTCGAAAATATCATCAAAAAGCATACTTTTAGCGGCCAAAATGCGTCCCAATTGAGTGTTTAAATCCTACTCAACCCTTTTGATTCCCACACAATTTTTAGCAATATAAAGTTTTTCGGTAACACAGAATTTGCAAAACCAAATCCAAAGCCTTCAACCTTTAATAAACGAGTACACATAACCTATAATACTATTAATATGCTTCACTTGTAGAATCAAATATATGCATGCTACATGTGTTAGGCCGCCATTTTTAATTGCAGAATACATACTTTTGGAATTTTCTAATGATGACTCGTCATATCTATCTGATGCTCTTTGGGACTTGAAACATGCTAGACAATTCACAATTTTAATGGCACTAACAAGACATAGACAATGACAATACTGCTGACAATAAGCTTGCAAATAAAATAATTGCCAATAAATAATATGACATCTCTATCAATAAAATAATTGCTAACAATAAACATGCTAATAAGGCAAAACTACGAATAAACCAAGACATAGAAGATAACAACATAAATACATGTGGCATTCTCCAATTCAAAGGCATAATATGCAACAGAAATTGACTGGTAACAAAGATAATAGTAGTAACTTACTGCTCCTAAAGTAGTAGACTCCCAGTTGCCGATCAAAGCCAAAACTTTTTCAAACTAAAGTGCTAGCGAAGGAAGCATCACTAGCAGCTAAATTGCAGAAAATTTGCGAAAACATCACTAACCTCTCACACAGACTTACCAATTCTGATGGCTTGCAGTCTCAAGTTTGGTTTCCACTATCAACCACCAAATGGGAATCCACTGTGAAAACACGCAAATGTGATTAAATTCCATTACAAGAAGGGAAAGACCCAAACCCAAAAAAACAAAAGAAAGACTAGATAAGCATATGGCTAAGCAAGAGGATAGAAGAATAAAATAAAAAAACATCTCACAATATTCTTGTGTTCAATATAGTGAAAATTTTTAAAATTTCAATGCATGCATAAATCTGAAATGTTTATTTTTAACAAATAAAAATATTATTTCGTATTTAAAGAGTGGAGATATACAGTGTAAACAAGGGAAACACGAGATATGCTCATGTCAAATATACGTCAACAGAAATTTTCACGAAAGAACTTACAGCTGCTAGAATAATGTACAAACATCGTCATTTCTCAAAATCCTTTCAAGAGCCCATGAAAAATAGTCTCAACACTTCAAATCATGACAGCCAAATGGGGAAAAGAAACAACAAAAAAAATTAAAAAGACAGAATAAGATTGCACTGAAGAATTTGTAGAAGGAATATCGATCAGTAATAGAACATATATAGAACCTTGAGCCCTTTTCTTTGTTTTCTTAGTATCTCAAAGTTTGAACATCTAAAATTTAAAAATGAATTAAGTAAAGGAAGAAAAGGGATGGGGAGAGTTCATACATATACCTTGAAACATAACCTAGGTGAGCAGGAGCCAAATCGTTAGTGAAGACCAGTTGACGAGCCTTGTTCAAGGTTTCTGTCTCCCTATCTGAGAAAATATAATGAAGAAATAAAAAATTTCAGCAAGAATCCAAAGAAAAACAAAAAGAAAATACAGTAGCCCAGAAACATTTTCCTTACATGAATGAGAACAGGGATTGACAAGACAATGCTCCACTGTACAAGGAAAACTAATTGGCGAAAAATCGAAGGGGAGTATTTTACAACTCTACTTTTATTTATTGAGGGTTAATAAGAAAGATGCAGTGATGGAAATTGTCTTGATTTTATAATGTGTAGAAAAACGTAGAACATTGAAATTAGGGCAATGAAAAGAGGTTGCCTTGACGGTGGCGGTTCATGTGTCCTCCAAGGGCTTGAGACTTGCAGAACTTGAGGGAACAAAACCTGCACTCGTAGACCTTCCCGGCCTCATCTTTTCCCTCCTTAGCGCCGCTTTTCTTTTTCCTGTAGCCTCCTGCAAATATGCCAATTAAATCAACTTTGATCAGACTAATCTTATACCTAAATTCCAACCTAATTCACCCCAATCAAGATTTTTCTTGCTGTCTTATCATACTTACTACAGGGGTTTCCTTTTCATACTACAAAATCCCATGAAAAGCCCGAAAACTCTTTTCAAGAAAGGTGGAGAGAATCTGAATTAAGATTTTGGGGGGAATTTGTTGATTAATTGAAGATTTGAGCAAGAGAGTTTTCAGTTTTATTGCACAAGCAAAATATCTTTGCAGAAGAAACAAAAATTGATATCAAAAGTTTCTGAGAAGCACAAAAACACAAGAATCAAATTCTGAAAACTGTTCCCTTTTCGTAATCCACGGCATAAGGGAAGGGTAAGAAGATGATATATATATATATATATATTATTACAGAATTTCAGAAAATTTCATTGACTGATCAGTTGTAATCTTGGTTTCATCTTTTTCTTTTACTTTTTGCTTAACTTCAAGAAGATGTAATAAAAAAACCGCAGGCAATAGTACTAAAGACAAAGTAATGTACCAGCAGACGAGGAGCTGTCCTCTGAGGCCTGTATACCATCTTTAGTGTAATCTTCGCGTCTAATGGATTTCCCTCTGGTCTCCTGGAAAAACAAGAACAAAGAGAGAGAAAGTGAAGGAAACTGATCGAAGAGTTTGAAAAGATGAAATCATAACAAATGTTAGTGTGTAATATATAGTGGGCCAATCAACGGTAGCATTTCTTTCTTTTTTCTTTTTTCTTTTTAATTTAGAATGCTTATAAAAATTAGCCTCCAACGGTAAACATTTGCTTGGAAATTCAAATTAAAAATAAATTTGAGAGATTTTTTTCTTTATTTTATTCAGTATTTATCAAAAAAGATATTGAATATACTTCAAAAAATAAAAGATAAAAAACTAATATACTTTAATATTTTTTAATTCTTTATCCACAAAGTTGTTAGATAATATTGCTAAGATCTCTTTTGGATGAAGTCTAATGATTTTTTTATTTTTATCTAAAAAATATATTATATTTCATTTGGCATAATAAAGTTCATTCAGATTGTCCACATTTGCGGATAAGTGGCGCTTAAGTGGATAGTCTCAATGATTCTATTTTATTATATATCGATTGAAAATTTTAGCCGATCAGATCTAACAATTGTGTGAATTATATTAGTCGAATGATATATTATAAAATATAAATTAATATATTAAAATCATAAAATTATGAAATCTAAATTACAAAATTCCTCAAAATGATGGTAAAGTGAGTATTTGAGTTAAGAATAAAATAATTTTTTTTTGGATAAATAAAAAGAACAGTGTGGTACTGTCTCATATTTTAGTTTTAAATGATATTAAAATATAATATTTTAGTTTATATTATCCAGAAATAAACTTAATCAATAATTTAGTACATTCTGGTAAATTTTTTTGTATATAAATATGTAATATAATTCATATAAATTTTATCATTGTAATTTCAATATCCACTACAACAAAATGCTTATATTTCAAAATTTTCACCATATATTATAATTGTTAGCCAATATATTATATTTTAATTTTGGATGATATTAAAATATGGTATTTTGCTCTATTTTATCTAAAAACAAGCTTAACCAACAATTAGTATGTTTGGATAATTTTTTTTGTAAGTAAATATTTAATATAATGCGTATGAAATTTTATCGTTATAATTTCAATATCCACTAAAACAAAAATAAATTTATTCACTATATATTAGAATTATGTCAACATCTTATATTTTAGTTTTAGATGATATTAAAATATGATAGTTTAGTTTATATATATGATCTCAAAACAACAAGCTTAATGATATTATTTATCCACTAATGGAGAAAGCTTAAACCGAACGAAAGTTCGAGTTATAATGAAAATATGGAATATTCCTAGATTCTGAAAATACAGATGAGGGAATTTCTCATGAAAATTCCTGAAAATGTCAAAATGATCCCAAGAGGATTGATCCAAAACCTCTCACGCCAGAAGAAGAACGTGAATGGCTGAGAAATTTTGAAGTTCTACAAGTACTACCAGTAAATACGGTGAGGTGTTTACACTCCATTGAAGTCCATGGTAGAATCACAGCCAAGAGAAGCGGAACGGGTAAATTCCTGCATAATTGCAATTCTAAAAATTATGATTAAAGGAACTAATTGGAAAGAACTCGAGTCGGACACATGAAAGATCTCCCAAAATTTGAGAGTGATACAAAAGACAGTTCAAGACTATGGACATAGGTTAATTCATGAAAATAGAATCTTTGAGCCAGAAGGTGGACAAGGTCCTTAAGATCTTTCCCAATCTACACAAGGACCTTACAAATGTGAAGGCAGAAGTTGCAGTTCTAAAGAGAAACTAAAAGGAGAGCCCTGAGACCTCAAAATCCAGACAAGAGAGAATCAGGGACGCCCTTGGGACAATACCTCTTTTACATCAAAAGAGGAAGGCCACAGAGGTTCCAAAACCGAAATTCAGAGAAGATCTGATCATTGCACTATAAAATAATGGAGGTAACAAGAGCAGATCTATTAGATCTACCAGAACTGGCAGAGTCCTTTCCCCAACTCGGGATTGATATGCATATATAGATAGGGCTGGTTATTTACTTACTGAATGGAAGGCTCATTCCTCTACTGATATTTTCTTTCAGGAATAGACTATGAGGTGTCTGCCTGTTGAAGACGAGGTCTACACGCTATACTTAGGCAGGTCGGGCCAGTATGCAGTTTTTTCCTCTTTGTCAGTTAGAGTATAAATCGTATTTTGTTTGTATAGAGAGAACGTAAGCGTGGGGATTACTTGTGGTGTTTGATATGTATACATGATGTTGTGGGTTGATTATGCTTGTTATGACGTTGAGATTACGTATGCATATTGATTAGATGATTATGTGCATATTTATATATATGGATACATGGGTTACTATAAGTATGACGTTTAGGGAAGATATAGCCCTAGTAGCGATAGGGGGTGGTACATTAGGTGGTATCAGAGCAGGGATTAGATTTTCTAGGGATAGTAAATGAAATGTGATATTATACGTGAGGAAAATATTAGAAATCTACTTACATGTGCGTATTTCATATAGGATGGAAGCGTTAATGAAAAACGTTCCTGGCCCAACTGAGTCATTAGAGTCTGTGCAGGGTCATGATTCTGCATCAGAATATCAAGGGTTAGAATCCCAAAATAGAAATGTCCCAACAACCAGAAATTAAGCTCTTTATGCAACAATTTCTAGAAATGATGCAGAGGATGGCTCCACCTCCAAAACCCCAACCACAGGATGCAACTATATAAAAATTATAAAATAGTAAGGAGACAAGGGACGAAGGTATTTGCAGTTACAACTGATCCTGCAAAAGCCGAAGAATGACTGAGAAACACGGAAAGGGTGTTGGACAGAATTGAGTGTACTTCTGAGCAAAAGTTGATGTACGCAGTGTCCTTACTGGAGAAAGACGCCTTAGACTGGTGGAAACAGTTCCAAGGAGCAAGAACCGACTTGTCACTTTGACGTGGAATGATTTTTTAAAAGAATTTGCTGACAAATATACTCCACCGGTCTACAGAAACCGTAAGAAAGTTGAATTCCTTGAACTAAAGCAGAATGATTTATCTGTTGTTGAGTACGAGTTGCACTTTGTGAGATTGTCAAAATATGCTCCCGAAAAGGTAAGTACCCATGTAAATAAGTATTTAATGTAATGCATATAAATTTTATCGTGATAATTTCAATATCTACTACAACAAAATTCATTTATTTTTGAATTCACCATATTTTGGAGTTATTAGTTAATATATCATATTTTAGTTTTAGATGATATTAAAATACGATATTTTGGTTTATATTATCTAAGAACAAGTTTAATCAATAATTTAGTATGTTTTACTAATTTTGTTGTAAATAAATATTTAATATAATGCATATGAATTTTATTGTTACAATTTCAATATCTATTACATCAAAATGCAATTATTCACTATATATTAGAACTATTAGTCAATATCTCATAAATTTAATACGTTTTGATAATTTTTTTATAAATAAATATTTAATATAATTTATATGAATTTGTTGATGTTAGTCAAAAACTAAGTAGTGGTATGGAACTTTGGTTACTTCTCATTAAATGATTATACCAAATGATTTTTCATGGCTTTTAATTTTCTTTCATCGTATTGATTCTTTTTGGTCTTTTTGTGAAAATTTTCTTCCTAGTTCTTATTTAGATTTTTTAATAATATATTTCAAATGGTACAATAGTTCATATTTTTTTCAAATTCAAATATTCTTATAAAAAATTAAATGGGCTCGAGCTCCAGCTCGGCTCGTGTGAATTGAGCTCAAGGTCCAACCAATTTTTTTCTGGTCGCCGAGGTCGGTTCAATTGCAGCCCTAGTGCTTGGTAGTGTCGAAAAACTATATAAAAAAGAAACTCATATTATTTTACTACAAATTTCTTACTTTTAACTCATATTAGATAAAATAAAGATTATTATGTAAAAAAGAGTTAAAGATGTATTTTTCAATTCTCGAACTTCTTGATGCCTCATGTCGATGGTAGTTCTAAACAAATAAACTTAACGAGCTCGTATGTTTTACAATTAGAAACATATGCAGACAATTCCTCCAAATTTATGTATTTTCTTTGTTGTTATTTTAATATTCTTACCTTATGAAAATTAAGATATTTCTCAATTTTATTGAATTTTCTATTCTTGCCGTTCAATATAAATTTCATATTTCTAAAAGAGGTTTATGCTTAATAGCAATGCACTTATATTTTACATGTTAATTAAAATAACGAAATGTGTAACTCAGAAGTTTTACTTCTTTGGGCCAGAAAAAAATAACAATCTTTATTGCCTTTAAATAAAAAAAATAATACAGAGAATGTCGAAGTTCTATAAACAAAGTGTTCTAATTTACATAAACAAAAGCCTCGAAAACCCATGAGGCTCCAACTCGGAAGACAATCCGAGACAAGTTCTTCACTATGAAGCAAGTTCAAGATAGGTTTGTCAGACGGAACTCTTTTCTTGATATCAACGCCGCTGGAGTTATATGATCTGCCACTTCCATTACGTCAGTCGATGATTAAGTCATGCTTTCGAAGGCAATCTAATGTCAACCTGAAGAAAACAAAAGACGAGAGTCTTTAACAGTAATGTACACCACAATTATAACAATCTATAGTCTATTCATACTCGTTTATTAAGACTCAAGGCTCTAGAGTCTATTTGGTTTTTTCAGTTCTATGCTTACCGAAATAACATCGTCCCACTAAGAACGATGCGAGAAACTAAAGGTTAAAATAGGAATTTAAACACTCAACTAAAACTGTTTCACATTGATTGCTTACAAAAATGCAATTTGACATCATCCAGAACCAAAGTTGTGTATCTGTCTCTTCCTCATTGTCATTTTCTGACGAAAAAGCAACCTTTGTCCCTATCCATTCCCTCTCTACCAATTTTTTCCCATATTTAAAATTCAAGAAATGATAAACCATTGTATTTTCCTTTGTACACTACAAAACCCAAATTTGTGCCTAACTTCTACGGAACCTTCACATTCTCACCATTTTAATTTGGAAGACATGTGATTATGAATCTTGAGACAGCTTTAAATGTGTTGGACGCTAGAGACTTCAGAGTTGAGGCCTAAACAGGAGATAATCCTCCACTATTTTTATTGATTCATTCTTGATTCATACACTGTGTTAGGTTCCCATGTTGCTTTCTCAAAACTTTTGTTTGTCATATATTTAAAATTTTTGTACAAATTTTACAAAGCCACCATATCCACATTATTGACATCTGAACTTTGTAGGTGCATCATAGTGAACATATTGGAATATCGTTGTCATACAACCACAAATTAATTCACTTGTGAACTTCAAAAATGAAAAAGCACATACTAAATTGTAGAATATTTGCCTAGATGCCAATTATTTTTTATTTTCAGAATACCTCTGCATATATATCTTAAAAAGCTTTTTCACACAAATATAGTTAATAATACATGTCTTATATTATCATTTATCACAAGTAAAATTAATTATGCACTTCTTTGAAAACCCAAAAGTTAATCCAATTTTCCAAAACTAGGAAACAAAGTGCATCTTAAGTTTTCCAAAGAACTACAGAAAATATTTTAAATCAGTTATTATTTACAGAAATAAAAATTTTAACACATTTCTTGGAAGTCAAAAGTTGCGACATTTCATGCATTTTCCAAAAACAAGTACATGAATAATTGATTAAATACATTTCAAACTTTGTCTATTTATCTTTCATTTTGGTTGAAGATAAATTAGAACACTTCATACTAATTTTGAAAACATCAGTGCGCAACAAAAGAACACTTGAAAAGAGAAAACAAATCCTTTGGTAAAAAAGAAAACTAAGTTTTGTTAGTAATCAGTAAGAGTAAAAAAGTTCTCCATTTGTAAAAAAGAACACTTGAAAAGAGAAAACAAATCCTTTTGTAAAAAAGAAACTAAGTTTTGTTAGTAATTAGTAAAAGTAAAAAAAGTTCTCCATTTCAATATTTATTAAGTTACCAAAACTTTATGTTCTTTAAAAATCATCTACCAAAATCTGACATTACAAAAAATTTCACAAAAAACTACCAACTCATCTTGGATTTAAATTGGCATCTAGACAAGCATTGTACATTTTAGCATAGGATTTCATTTCAAAAGTTCACAAGTCAAATAATTCATTGTTGTATAATATAGATATTCCAATATATTTTTCGATGATACACCTGCAAAGATAAAGATGCTAGCAACATGAACCGATATGCTTTCTGTAAATTCATACAAGAATGATAAATGTATAACAACAAATTCTTTTGAAACAAGCGCATGAAGAAAACCCAACTCAATAAATGAATTAAGAATAAATCCACAAAAAGAGGAGGATTCATTCTCCAATTTAAGTCTGAACTCTATGCTTGCATCCTTCACATTTTGAGCAACCTCAAAATCCATGATCCCATTATTTCCAAATCAAATGGTGATAGCGAGGGCTTTCCACAGAAATTAATGCAGTAAATTTGAGTTTTGTAGTTTTCAAAGTGTAAATTCAATAGTTTCAGCCTTTCTTGATTTCATAATATGGGAAAAAAATCGAGAGACAAGAATTAATTGGGCATCGGTTACCTTTCAGTTAGAAACATGATGAGAGGAAAATGAAGATACAACTACCATTAGGTTCCAGAATGTCGTCAAAAAACATACTTTTAGCAACCAACATGTGTTTTAATTGAGCGTTTAAATCCGAATTAACCCTTTTGTTTCCCGCACAATCCTTAATGAAACGAAGCCATTTAGTTCGCACATAACTCGCCAACCAATAAACCCTAGCCCCTCAGTGTTTAACAAACGATTAAGATCACCTATACTAACTAATATGTTTCACTTGTAGAATCAAATAAATGCATGTTATATACTAACTAATACTTCACATGAAGAACCAAATAAATGCATGTTATATGTATTACTAGAAAATGATATATCAAATAAGGTGGTATCCTTTTATAATTGTATGCTGCATGTGTTGGTGTAAATAAATACTTAGTAAAGTTCGACATGGTCCAACCTCTTACATCAATCTGTCAAAGTTTAGAGAATCACATGTATGCATCAAAACAGAGATAGGTGAAACTGATTGATACAAAGATAATAGTAGGAAAAGCAAAGGCATTACTTACCACTCCTAAGACCCAGAGTCGCCGATCAAGGTGAAGATATCACTACACAACTTTCCATTAGCTTCAGACACTTGTCCTATTCTAGATTGCGTAAAACCATCAACACGACCTCACACACGGAAACAAAATAATTGGCATCACATTCACACAGGTAAAATGCGGAACTAGTAAGTAACGTTTTTTAAGCATAACATGCATGCATTTATATTGTTGCCAAGACTCACTGTCTTTCCTATCCCAATGGTAGGAAGATCAACCAACAGCTCAAGATGACAAGCCAATACAAAGCCTGCAGACTTTCCAATGATTTCAGTAAGGACAAATAGTGGCATAACAATGAAATCCATAGAAAGGGAGCTGCAGTAACAATATATATTCAGGAAAAATATAGTAACCATGACCATCCGGAGGCGTGATAACCGACATTTTCTGGACCATAAAATCATTCCATACCTATAATACAATAAATTCACAAAGAGACTCACACCCAAAAAACTAATAGAAAATAGAGTTTCTAGAAACTCCAAATTTGTCAAGACGAATCAAAAGCAAGCCAAACAAGAGAGTTAAAGATTTCGCAATGTGACTCTCCAATTCAAAGTAAGAATCTGCTGAAGTTACAGAAAGCTTGATACCGCAAAAGAATGACACCAGAAATTAAATCTCACCGATCCCAAAACATGTAGTTTTACTTGAAAATTTCATCACATGTGACAAGGAAAAACAGGGCAAGCTTATGGAAATAAAACCTCTAATTGTGGGAAATGGAGGATCAACCACAATGGCCACAACACATCATTCTTGTAAATAGAGCAAGCATTCATAAATTTCAAAATTATACCAATGATTTAGCAATTGCAGAAGAAAACATGAAAAAGAAAAATAAATAAAATAAAGGGAAGGAAAAAAAAACTGGTTATTTCACCAAGAAGCATGGAACACAAGAATTCACAAGAAGAGCAATCAATTGTACCATATCAAGAATCAGAATAACAAAACTGAAAACAAGAAAAGAGAGTTCATACATAAGACCTCTCAAGAACATGAAGAATTCGAACCTTGATAATGGAGGAATCTTGATGCACGACTTCAAGAGTAGAAATGTCCAAAACCACAAGGGTTGCCCAAGCAATTGACGATTCATTTCTTGAGAAACTCAAGTCAACCCACCCACATGCTTGAGGATTTCACCGTTGGAATCTTGATTTTTTTTCTATCCCCTCAGAATTGGTCCTTCATTGGGGGTAACTCCCAGTCGAATTCATCATCTGTTATCAGCCGTATGATTCTTGGATTCTACAAGGATATTAGAACCATTAATAAAATTTCTGTTGATACAAGAAAGCAAGAAACTACAACAGGAAAAAGAGGAATTGCGAAACTTACTCAATCCATTCGTTCAGAAATTGGGAGAGATGTTGTTAGTCCCTGAAGTGGAAGCGTCTTCTTCCACGGAGATGGTGGAAGAATGAAATTGGAAGAAAAGGAAAGAAGAGAAGAAAGAGGGGACTGTTCTTTTGCCGTGTTGTGTTGTGAGAGTGATTCTCAGATTCTGGCTTATATTTATCGTCAGAATAATTTGTAAAAATAACAAAATGCCATAACGGTAAAATAATTTACTAAAATGAAATAAACAAGAAAAAGAAGAAACCAATTCATTAAAACTCTCTCTCTCTCTTCTTTTCTTTTTCTTTTTTTTTAATATATTAGTGAGCACGTCCGAACAATAAAGTGTTAGTTCTTCCAAAAATTAATCAATTTGACGATGTCATAAATCAATGTAATAATTTCTATCTTAAGACCAAAGTTAATTAAGCATTATCTTTATTTTCTGTTTATCTTAAATTACCACTTAATATATCTACCATGAAGAATTCTACAAACCAAAAAAAAATACCATACAATGAGCACACATAGAAATACTTATTATATTAATCCTCTAATCTTGCATTATCTGTAAATTTTTTAAATATTATATATATATTAACCTCTTGCACACTACCCACGAAGAAACAAAATTGCGTGCACATGAATTACAAATCATTCTCACCCTTTTAATATGTGTTTGTTGGTCCATTTCATCGAGTAATAATTAAAATTTAATTCTTACAGGAGCAAACACGGTCAAATAATGAAGGATCTTTACAAAGAAAAAAATGAGATCTAACTACATTTAGAATTATGGAATCTAAAATAATTTTGTTGAAATTTTAAGAAGCGTTGAACAATCTGAATATTTAAATAAAAACACAAGATACTAGCAGCTCTCAAATAAAAATTACCTAAGTAGCCCAATAAATTGATAGATTTAGTTGCGGTTGGAATGGGGATACTCTTGGAATATACAAAGAATAGTTAGGGCAAAAAGAGCATTAAAGAATTCAACATATTTATAAAAAAATACCATAAGTTGCAATGAATAGCTTATGACTCTCTTACAATTTGGGCTTATATTAGTCTAATTTAGAGAAACATTAGCAAAAATTGTATTTAAAAAATCTTCATTTAACTTATAATACATTACAACTCCTTCTCGTGAGATTTAATATAATTACTAATACTCCATAAAATTAAAAATAATTATGTAGCCTCTAGAAGATGAAATTGATAGTATTATTTTATATTGTTATTTTTTTTAAAAAACTAAAAAAAAATTTGAAAAAATATAAATTTTTTTTTAAGGTGGATAAAGTAAATAATCCACAAAGTATATTAATTCAATAAAATATTTTAAAAATATGTATATAAAAGTATAATTTATAATTAAAAAAGAGAAAATTTTGATCGATTAACCACAAAAAAATGAATGAAAATATAATAGAGGCTAACGAAATAAGTTGGTCATTACACGGAGATTAGAAGGTATATATAATTTTTTAAGTAATAAAAAAAATATGTTTATAATTATATAAAATGTGTTAATTCAAGTTATAATAGCCGGCGACAGTGAAAGAGCGGCACATATATAGATATAGTTTTGTTTTTGACCCAAAGTGGGAAAATTGCGCGTCTCCTCCCCACCCCACAATAAGAAAAGTGATTTCAAAAACTGAGGCGCCAATTTGTTGATTTCTCCCGCGCCTTTCCCTCCGCTCCCCCGCCCTTTATTTCTTCCCTCATTCTCTACCCTTTTTCACCCACCCCACCTCGCTCTTCGCCGTATTCCACTGTGGGTTTAGGGAACACCAAATGCAGGGCCACCAACCCCACCCCGCCACCCCCATCTCCGACCCTGCTTTCCTCATTAAGCGCGGCAAGAAGAGGGGCAACTACAACTGTGGCCGCTGCGGCTTGCCAAAGAAGGGCCATAAGTGTCCCTTCACCACTAACAACGATGATGTGTCTACTCCCGTTTCTACACCTACCCCCCCCGCTGCCGATTCTTCCACGATCACCACCCTTAGCTCCGCCACGGTGGCGGCGTCTCGGAAACTGACGGGTGAGTCGCCTCAGTCGGTGGTCCGTCCTCTGCCTCCGGCGAGGCGCCGCAGAGCTCTGTCATTTGACGATGTTAGTGTAGCTGACTCAATTGATGAGTTGGAAGAGGAGCAATTTGATTTGGAGGAGGATGCGGAACTGGATGGGTCGGGCAAGCTGCCCGCGAGTTGTTTATGGGAGATTTTACGGAGATTACCGCCGGCTGGGATGCTTTCGGCGGCTAGGGTATGTAGGGGGTGGAGGGAGACGACAAGGCGGCTTTGGCGGGCGGCAGAGGAACTCCGGCTTAGGGTTCCGGCTAAGGCGCAGATTGGATTTGTTGGATCCGTGCTGCAGAAGTGTCCTGGACTCTTAAAACTCTCTCTTAGTATCGAAAGGTTAGGGTTTTAACGGGCTGCTGTCAGATCCAGGGTTTTATGGGGTCGATCCAGTGATACCTTAAGCACATGGATGAAAAATAACTGTTCTACAAAGAACTATAACTGATGTTAAACAATAGAACGATCTATAATTTAGAGGCTTGATGCATTCTGATATAGGATAGATTTTCATAAGAGGCTAAATAAAAAGAGCGTATCCGATAATAATCTCAACGGGAATTTAAAATTTTACTGATGAAATATTGGATCTCAACATTCGGGTATTATCAGTGTAATCTGTTGGAAATTACTGGTACTACTCAAAAAGTTAATGGTAAAATGAATCTTGAGAATATTGGCATGGAATCTATGCTTTGATCTGATTATATTTTTCTGCTTTTGGTTTTGCAGTGATGTTGATGCAACGATGCTTGCCTGCATTGCCTTCTCTTGCCCTAATTTGCAGTCGCTGGAGATCTTTACATCTGATTCCTCAATCAATCGGATCACTGGGTACTAATTTCAGTCTTTGATATAGATCCCTAGTTTTGTTGTCTGTCTCTTTTACAAAATTAATATTTTACATCTTCTGCTTATTATTTGTACTTTACTCCTGAATTTAAGAAATCTGTCATTATTCTCTTGAAACTAAGTGTTCAACTGAACTATGTGTTAGTGATGATGGTTGACTTTTGCAGAATTTATACAAACAAGTCTGGTCAAATCACAGGGAAATTTTGTTTGTTGTTGGCAGATTGTAACGTAATAATGTTTTAACTAGAGAAATGGAGCGACAGACACCTGCTCAGTTGTTTCATGTAACTTTACTTTGGCCTTAACAATTTTTTATTCAATTCAAGTGAATGCTATGCAGTGTGTTGCTGAATTTGCTCGTCTAGGTGGAAAGTGATGATTTACAACGAAAAGATACTTGGTCCCAAAAATACTGGGCCTTTTTGGGTGCTTTCAAGTTGTTTTTCTTTGTTTAGGGAGAATAGAGATATATGTGTGTGTGCTCTTGAGAGTTTTTCATAGTTTATATTAGTGTAAAATAAATAAAAAGAAGTTGAAACACATTGAATTTTGTGTTTTGTAAAGACATAGGCAAAACATTGGTATTTTTTGACTGTTTTTCACATAATAAAAAAATGCAAATGAAGAAAGTGGATTCACACATATATAAATTATCCGTTTTATCCAATTTCAACTTTTCCCTATGTTTCTTTGCTCGGTGTGATCACTAACTGCCTCGTATTTTTATGTGGGATGTTGGTTGACTATATAAACTAAGTTATCATCCAGGATCTTTCTTCGTCCACATTTTGGTACAGATGGACTATGTTCTCTGGAGATAATTGTTATGTATAATACTTATCTTGGAAATAATTATAACCCCAGTCTATAAACTCGTTCAGGGATGAGTTGAGTCGTTTCATTGCGGATAAAAGGTGCCTAACCAGTCTCAAGATGGAAGGGTGCTGTAACCTGGGGGGTTTTATATTTTCTTCAACCAGTCTGTCAACTCTTTGGCTTTCTGATCTTCACTCCCTCTCTAAGATGGTAATAGCAGTTCAGGTTCATAAGGTTTTGAAATTACATCGACTAGTACCACCTCTTTTACTTGAGACTGATTTTCTGTATGCATTGTGACATCAGGTTTTTAATTGCCCAAATTTGAGGGAGATATCTTTGGATTTTTCTCGCCAAGAAAATGATAGCACTGATATTACCACTGTTGTGGATGGTCTGGGAAGAAACTGCCCGAAACTTCAGAACATTCACATTGCTTCAAGTCGGCTTTCACATGCTGCAGTGCTGGCTCTTTCGGCTGCCAATCTGAGGTTTGTGTTCATGTTTGTGAGTTGTGAATTTGGTCTGCAAATGCTTCCATCTGTTTTTGCTGAAAATATATATCTCTGCTTCCTTGTTTTTAGGGGATTGCGGATGCTTTCTCTTGTTCTTGGATCAGAGATAACTGATGCATCAGTTGCTGCCATAACTTCAAGTTTTTCAAAGTTGGAATTGCTTGATCTAAGTGGGTATGTTTCAGGCCCATGTTCTGGCACTTATTCAAGAAATGAAACATTTGAATTAATGATTTCTGGCAATATAGAATACTATACCACTGAGCTTAAGGATTACTGTGAATGGAAAACATGATATCAGTACTTTTGCATGCCATCTCAGTTGCTAACTGATTAATGTTTCCTTGATTACATTTCTTTATTTTAGGTCTAGCATCAGCGACAGTGGCATTGGAATGATCTGCAATGTCTTTCCTGAGACATTATCAAAACTTCTACTTGCACTTTGTCCCAACATCACTTCGAGTAATTTTCATTTCCTCTGCAATGCATTAATAGTTTTGTAATCAAACATTCTCCTCATTGTTCTTTGCACTTTTTGTATACCTTCCACATCTGTAGGTGGCATTCAGTTTGCTGCTGCCCAGCTGCCTCGTCTAGAACTGATGGATTGTGGAATGACCATATGTGATCCCAATTCTGAGAAGTCCACTGATGAGGAGGATAATGACACTGAATTACAGAAAACACCCAACAGCAAGTTGCATCTCATATACCAGAAGTTAATTATCAAGCATAGTCGGTTGAAGAAACTTAGCTTATGGGGTTGTTCTGGCTTGGATGTAAGATCTCTAGTTAAAAACTTCTCTGTTTCGTGTTAAGGGAATGTATTCCTGTTTTATGGCCTGAATATGATTAATTTAATGCAGGCATTATATCTAAATTGTCCACATCTAAATGATTTGAACCTCAACTCTTGTAGAAACTTACATCCAGGTATTTTCATTGAGTTCTTTATAGCTTCTACCTCTTTCAAAATATTAGTTTACTTTCTTGAACTTAGAATTTGACATATTTACTGTGTTTTGATACTAGAGAGACTGCTACTTCAATGCCCAAGTTTAGAAAGTGTACATGCATCAGATTGCGAAGGCATGCTGGTTAAAACCATTGAGGCTCAGGTAGTAGCCAAACTATCATTTCCACTGATTCAAACAAGCAGTTCTAATTATGGCCAAATTTCTGTGCAATATGATATAGAGCTAATCATCCCTTTTTAAATTATATAACCTAAATACTTTCATGCTTGCATGGAGACCCTGTGATACATGCTTAGTGGGTAATTTATGAAAAATTCCACTGTAACTTCTGAATCTGGAAATTGTTCTTTGTGCTCTGATTCCCATGCATCAATTTTATATGACAAGCTTTTTGAAAATTTCAAGTGATTTTTCTTTTACATTTTATGAGTTCCCCCCCACCCCCCCAAAAAAAAAAAAAATAAATAAAAATAATTATAATAATAATACTAATAGTTACCTTGCATTTTGGAACTTCCATCAACTCTGTGCAGGTCTACAGTGATTCTCCAGCTGTGGAAAATCATGTTCCCTCCAAACGTCTACCTGATGGCTCCAAAAGAGTCCGCCTTCCATATTTTTGTAGTCCTCAGGTAAAACATCTGCTCATTACCTGTGCAATCAGGGATCTGTAGTGGTGTAGGAACTAGAGCGGTTAGGCTTGGCATAATTCCTTAATTCCTTCTGCAGTTGCTTGGATATTGCTTGTATTATGATGATACACATCACATGTAATTGTGTGAAAATCTTACAGCACTTTGCAATTGTGAACTTTTACTCACTTCGCGCTTACCTTCTGCAGCCATCCGAGGATGAGAAGAATTGGAGAAGGCCCGGGAAACGCCAATGTACAGTTAACGTAACCTCCTAATATATGTGCTGGTTCACTCTGTTGTTACTCCAGGGCTTGAGGCATGGAGTATGTACTTGTTTGTTGTTAAACTTAATTGGGGGCCGCATGATGTTGGCCAGTCTGTTCAGCCATTCTTTAGCTTATACACTTTTCTAGAGGCTTTTGTGCCTTAATATGTAGTGAAAAAACATTTCTCCAATTAAAACAGGTGATGTCATTCAATAAGGAGTTTATAAACTCACTCTGATGTGAACTCCAGTTACTAATAAATCATTTGTTTCTTTCATCTGTGCAACATGAAATGAATGCTCCATTTCCTGTTATTTTGTTCATTATCTTCGTGGACTCCTTAGTCTCGCAAAGTTTAGGCTTTGCAATTTAGTAAAGTGGAAATCAAATAAAAATAAAATCTTTAACGTGTGAACCATAAATTCTTTTTTTTTTTTTTGGGATAAATTACAGTTATTTCTGTTTGAAATTTGATATAATTATAAATATTTTTATTGTTTTATAAATTATAAGTTCTCCTTGATGTTAATGTTTATTTAATAATGAGTTAATTTTGTTTGTTTTTGTTAGATTTTCATTTAATTTTTGTATTGAATTGATTAAAAATGTATTTTTATATTATAAATTAAAATTTTATATATTTTATAAAATTTTTAAAAATATTTTTATGAATTAATATTTCCTATCGAACCACCTTAATTTTTTAATATTTTTTTTTAAAAAATTTAACATGAATAAAATAGTAATATTCACTTTACTATTAAGGAATATATAATTATTTTTTATTTGAGATTATTTATAATTTTTTAAATAACGAAAACTTTAAATCTCAAGTTAGTTGCAACTTACCTAAAGATTTATATTATTATAGGGGTAAATTACAACTGTCTCCTTTGAAGTTTTGTATAATTACGAATATTCTTTTATTATTTAAAAAATTATAAATACCCTCTTAAATAAAAAATAATTATGTAGCCCTTAAACTGTGAAATAGATATTACTATTTTACCTTTGTTGATTTTTTTTTTAAAACAATTAAAAGAGTATATAAAAAATATAATTTTTTTTTTAGAGTAAGTAAAATAAATAATCTAGATGGAAATATATGTTCATAAAAATATTTTAGAAAATTATGATATATATATAATTATAATTTATATTCAACATAATATTTTGATTTATTTATCATAAAAATTGAATAGAAACTTAACTAAATGAACACAAAAGATTGAAAGTTGTTATTATCATCTGCTGAGCGAACTTCGTCGTTTTAGAGTTTCCATACTTAGTGTCTACTTTCCGAGTAAATAGTTAGGAGGGTAACGTGAAAACGCATGTGAGTGAGGGGAGACTGCTGATTTGTGTCTAAAACCGTTTTTCCAATTCTGCTAAGTAGTTATTGGATCAGATCATAAAAAATAAATAAAGAGAAGGAAAGGGATTCCGATCAGCTCTCACAACACTCTGCCATCTGCTGTGACTGTCCGTTTTGAGTTGGGGTTATGGAGGTTTCGTCGTTTTCAACCACCTGCAAACCACTCCACCACTCTCCCTCACCCTCAGGTGCCACCGCTATTTTACTGTTTATGCTAATTTTCGTTATTGGAGTTTTACGGAACTTTTTCTTTTCCGATTAGGTTTATGCGTGATTGTACTCGCTGTCTTATGTGAATATAATTCTATGATTGCTCGTTTCTTTCCCCGATATAGTTGCAGTTTATTATGGTTAATTTGGGATGATTACCTTTCTCTGTGTATGGCCGCAATCGGCAGCATAATTCTACATTTTTGACCCTTCATATTACTGCTTCTGTTACTGTGAGCGTTACTCTTATGCAATTATTGCATGTATTGTGCTGGATGCAGATGCATTTCGACTGGAAAGAACATGGTTTCCCCGGCGGAATCAGGTTCATTTGTTTCCGACAAAGATAGCCTTGAGGCCTTTAGTGGGTCATACTGGCATTTTAACATGGAAAACACAAAATGCCCAGGTTCTTTTTTAACTCTCCTTGGACTACTCAAATTACCAAACAAATACACACTATACTTTCTAAAGTTAGCTTCTAATTTTTAATTATTTATGTAGCATAAGTTTTGGGTTTTTATTTTTGAGGTCTTCATTGTGTTGATACTGGAAATGATTCTTTTTTCTTTTTAAACCAGGCATTGAACTGTCAATTGAAGGAAGTTCCCATCATAGAGGCAGGGTATGCTATCAGTAAAAGCACCGATATCTCTTGTACAAATTTTAACTTTGACATGTTGTCCCATGGTCTCGTTGATTTGATTCCTCATTATGCTTTCTTCTTTTTGTTGGGCACATACTTTTGCATATGGAAATATAGTATTCATTATTTCTAAATATAATATTTATCGTGTATATGTGTTCTGTCATATACATGAGCATACTTAAGAGTATTTATGAAGCTCAAGGTTGTTTGCTTCCTCATTCTGATGTATGTTTCTTCCATAGGCGCTTTATTTCTTTCTTTACACATAAGTAGTTAATATCACCTGTCAAGGATGTGTATTTGTTTGCCATAGTATTTTGTGTATTTTCCATTCATTATTGAGTTTAATTATCTCTATCAGGTGCATGGATGAAATATATGATACCTTGGCTGAACGACTTCTTCCCACTGCAGCAGCTGAATCAAATCCCAATTTTAAGTGAGTTCTGAGTCTTAACCTGAAAAATTCAGCTATACAAACGTTATAAGCTGAAAATAATTTGATAGGTAATTATCACCCATAAAAAGCTGCCCATGCAATTTTCCTCATATTGATCTCACCTTATGCCTCATAATGGCAAAGCATCATATTTTCCGGCTATTTGATGGTGAGCTCTTTATAGTCTTATTCCTTATGGACTGAGGCAAAGGATGACGAAACAGATGCTGTCATGTGTATATTTGTTCGTGGATGTAAACATGGGACAAGATCTTGAGCACTAATTTCTAAGAGTGTGTAAAATATCTCCTGGCTGTAAGAAATACATTCTCTTTATAATGTAGATTTACATTAACTATGACCTTGATTTCTGAGTATAAAACATGACTTAACGTGCTATTTTGTCTCCTAACAACTGCCCCAACCCCTCAAATAGATGGCTTGCTCTTTGGACTGCTGATGAAGATAACTGCTCGATTATTATTAAGATTAGTTATCATCTAATTGCAATTAACTGTTTCATGAGAGCTCTAATAGGTGAAAACTTCTCCTTGTTCTTTAGTTAGACCATCAACTATCTCAAACTATGCAGAGACCAATACAAACTCAATTTGCAGGCATATTGTTGGTCTTTGCGGGCCTCCTGGTGCTGGGAAGAGCACTGTTGCATCTCGGGTAGCTCGCCGTGTCAATGAGTTATGGCCTCAAAGGTCTTCTTGCTTTGATTCTCAAGTTGAGTCCCCAGAAGTTGCAATCGTGCTTCCCATGGATGGATTCCATCTTTATCGTCATCAATTGGATGCAATGAAGGTTAAGTTATTGTGTTGATAAAATACCGGTACTACTAAATTTATTTGCTTAATTTTTATTGGTTAGTTCTTTTCTAGGATTTGACTTAAAGATCTACATTTCCATATTCTACATAAAGTAATCGACATTTGTAAGCCTTCGGACTCCTATGATTTATGTTATTACCTGCAAGCCTTACTAAGCAGAGTGTTACTTTATGTTATTCATGCGAAACTAAGTCAAGATAGAAGCGGATATAGGATCATCACATAAATTCTGTGTGCTCTATCAGATTGATATGTATATTTGGCTATTTGCAGCTTACGTCCTTTGGCAAAGTTAACAAGTTTATTGCTATGTCTATACCATTCTGATCATTTAAGTTTGTTATTAGGATCCAGAGGAAGCTCATGCAAGAAGGGGATGTGAGGCCTTCTCTCTAATCACTTATTTTAAGCCTTATATAGATGAAAAGTATTGATCTTTCTGTGCTGATTCAGCTCCTTGGACATTTGACCCTGAACGTCTGCTGAGATGTCTCACGAATCTGAGAAACAAGGTAATCATTAGATGCGTATGTGTGCATTCGAAATTTAAGTACTAATTAAAGTAGACTTTGTATCTGGACTTTTCTGCTGAATTAGATTAATATCTAAGAGTAAAATGCTTTAAATGCTTTCTGTTAGAGATACTGCCCAGAATGCTTCTATATTGCTTCTTGTTCAACATATTTCTTCTTATGCTATACTATACTAGTTTTCTCTTGCAGGGTTCAGTGTATGCCCCATCTTTTGACCATGGTGTGGGTGATCCTGTTGAAGATGACATCTTTGTGAGCCTTCAGTAAGTTGTATATATCCATTACATGATGGTTCAAATGTTCATATGACAATCCCCGGGTCCATATATGAGATGAGTAAGGTAGAGATAAACGTTCAAGAAAAATCACACATAAAAAGAGTAAACTGCTGCTGGAAAGACTGTGCTCTATATTTAAGAGCGGACTTTTTGTGGCTGATGCCCATTGTGGATCTTGTACCATTTGGGCTCTTCTGGTTTAGATGTTACATCAAAATTGTTACTTAAGCATCCAAAGTTTGACACTGAGTTGTTCTTGAATAAGTGCATAAAACAATTTACCATCATCCCCATATTTGGTTTGTATTGGATAATGTTTTGATATGTCCTACAGTATAAATGTGAATATAATGTTTTTACTGGGTAATGAAATGACAGAACCATGTCCAATATTTCATGCTACTTTATGATGGTAGTTTATTCACGGAGTGTGCATATGGCTTGCTATTTTATGCAAAGGAAAAGGAAAGCAAGAAAGAGATAACACAAACACCTGATTGCCTGAGATTTGCATTCTAATAATGCTTTATCTGGTGGCAGGACCAAGCATAATCATGGTTTTTAAAGCAGAACATCTGGAAGTACTTGCAGTGCTTCTGGATTTTGTGATTTAAATTTCCTGCTCCTATGCATACTGAATAAAACATGACATTAGGCTGCTACATGCAGTGATATTATTATAGTTTGTTAAATTTTTGCTCCTTGTTGCAGGCACAAAGTAGTGATTGTTGAAGGTAACTACTTGCTTTTGGATGAGGACATCTGGAGGGATATCTCATCTATATTTGATGAGAAGTGGTAATCTAGATCATCTGATAACCTTTTCTGTTTTAGCTATAGTCCAGAAAAGCATGAAAATATGTTCTGTATTAGCATGGTTTTCTGATCTTTATGCTAACGTGATTAAGGTAGGCAACTGATTCATTGGATGTTTGATAATATACACATTCCCTTTTTTTCTTTAGTTGTCAGGTTTCCATAACATATACCAAATAGTATTTCTTATGTTATTACCTTATAGGGAGTTAATTCTGAAATTTGTCCATGCAGAGTGAGTTTGGTCCTTAGAAAGGTTTCAATGTCCATGATTCCGTGTCTTCTCTCATTCAATAACTAGAAGCAATTTATCATGGCCATCTGTCAGTGGTACACTGCCACTTGTTTGTATGGTACCCAATATCAGATTCTATAAATTTTTAACATTTTGTGTATCATTGCTTGCTGTTGCACAGATGCCATACCTGGGGTTGTTTGCTTGATATTTTCGTTGTATTTTTCTGCTGCTTGATCCTTACATTCTCATTTAAATGTGGGAATATGTACTTTGTTTGGATATAGTAGAAAGTTTGCCTGCAATGCATTTATCACTTAGGTGGTTTGGTACGTGCTCTTTTTTTTTTTTATTATTATTAAATGGGTATAAGAATGAGGTAAACATCTTAGTTCACTAACGAGGCATTTATCAGTTCAGTTGGGCTTTAACATAAAATTTACATGTAATATCAAGTAAAACTTCTTAGCAATACATTGCAATTCATTTTCCAGGTTCATTGATGTTGACATTGAGACAGCAATGCAACGGGTCTTGAGAAGACACATATCCACAGGTGCATGCACCTTAAGCATTGTTCATTCAATTATTGGATAAAAAGGGGGATTTTCAAAGATATGAAAATTGACTATAGATTTTTTTGTTGGTGAAGGAAAGCGTCCTGATGTTGCTAAATGGCGGGTAAATATTAACTTCATTTTCTTCCTTATTTCTCTGATATATCAGGGTTAATAATGCTAAATTTTTGGAGTTTGACTGAAGTGGTGGTATCTTTTCACTAATTCATTATGCAGATAGATTATAATGACCGGCCCAACGCAGAGCTGATTATCAAGTCAAGCAAAAAAGCTGATCTGATAATCAAGTCAGTCGACTTCTCAAGGTGAATCACACGCTAATAAAATAATAGACTCGTATGTTCAGCTCAACCTTTATTTTGTGGATAAAATTCCAGTAATGGCTGAATGCTGCTTCTGTCAATAAATCTGTAAAGAGACCCATCTTCATTCTATTAAGTCTGTGTGTCCAGCACAGTTAATAAAGCTTTACATTTCATTTCTGTAAATTTAGTTGTTTATACCATCTATCCTACTTGGCCGTCACTACAGCATGGGTAAAGTAGTCTTAGTTTCTATGTCAGATAATGCACGACTAACTGAGCACTTTACTTCATAACCCGATGGTTTTTATATCTAGAGAACCCACACCCGCAATAGCCTGATATGGTTGTATGAAATTTCTTGCATTTTATCTGATGGGCATCAGATCATCCGACATCCAAATATATGCATCATAACTGGTGATTTGGGTGGGAGTCCAGTTGAGTTCTATCTTTTCTCAACATAGATGTTCCCCCCCCCCCCCCCCCCTCGCTTCCCTCCACCCATGTTCCTGTTTCCTATGTCGTTGCTACTGTTTACTTGCTGTTCTTAAAAAGAGGTGCATTGCATGTGGATGCTTCTTGGAACCTTGATGTCTTTTAGGTGATATGTATTATGCCAAGTTGTCCCTTGAAATCTACATGCATGGGGCTCCAATTATCTAAGAGACTTTATATTCAATTATGATACTGCTTGGTTCATGTAACTTAATTCAATAACCTGTCACCTCTGTGGGGGTAGTGCTGGGCTGTAAAGCAGATTTCAGGGATTTCACAAATGTCTTCACATGATCCGAAAAGCATTCAACACTATGATCCATTCTTGGAGGATCTGAAAATCTGTCCTGTTGAATCCCAAAACGATTCAAATTTTGTCTAGTGAACATCGGAATCCCGCTAGAGCGGAACTGATTAATTAAGAGGAAGTTTTCTTGCATGAATGACTACGAAATTGATCTCAATTCCAAAATTGGCTGGTGGGTTTGCCTATTAGGTTTTTAGAAGATACTAGTATGTTTGTCCGTGTGCATAAAATAATAATCTGTACGTTTTGAAGTATACTATAAGAATAAAATATATAAATCAATAAATTAGAATTCAAGAAAAAAAGAGAAAAAGAAAGAAACAAAAAAAAAGGAAAGTAATTGTGTCATATTTGTGATAGGAATATAATTGTTATTCTTGAAAATTAATGTGGCTGTCACTACAAGATCTTTCTTTTTTTACAATAGAATAAATATACATACAAAAAGAGAGGCCTATATCGAATCTTTTCATTCTCCTAACCCATTAACTCCATGTGAATTGATTAGCCAACCAGCCAACCAAAATGAGTAGACAGGAGTGCTCGCTCTAACTGAGTATTAATTATGCACATGGCACCGCTGCTTCCGTATAAAAATTCAACATATTCATTCTTAGCTTCTTACATAACAAGAACAAGCAATTAAAGAATTGATCCCGTCGTAATGCAAAAGGAACTAACAGTTTTAAGTAGGGAACACACACAAAATTACTTTAATATACAAGTCAATGGGTATCTTGACATTATTTGGGGCACATTATTAAGAATATACTAAACAAACTACACGAGAAGAAGTCTGAAAGACACAAGCGTAATAGTAACAAAGGACACTTAAAAATTCTTGACATTACTTATTAATATTACAAGAGAGCAAAGCAACCATATAAAGATAGTACAGACACAATCCAGCATCCTGCTCGATCCATCTCGTGCCATTGTCGTTTCTTTCGTACAACCTCACTAAGATCAAAGGAGCAGGTTGTGGTCGAATTTACTTCATTGCCTTAGCTTCTGCTCTTGCATTTCTCCATGGCTCTTGGTGCTGAAAGGACATAAATTCAATGTCTCATTCAATTCATTCGTACAAATGTACTGTGATAGTGATGTGCAATGTATGTGAAAACATCGGGGTCTAATGGATATTCTTGTATGTATTGTGCAAGCAAAAAGTTAATGGTGAAATTGAACAATCTAAGCAGCAAGATCTACGTTGTGGTTATGTGACGAGATTCACATTTTTCGGTATCTTAATGTCTGATCTATATAAGAAATTTCCTTGATATTGCCTATATCCTATTAATAGGTATAATCAACAACGCAAGCAGTCGGAATGAGGTTGTATTTAGCCAATGCTGTCACTCTCTTAGTTTTACTACTATTTCGTGTC
Organism: Sesamum indicum; assembly: GCF_026168435.1. NCBI lineage: Eukaryota > Viridiplantae > Streptophyta > Magnoliopsida > Lamiales > Pedaliaceae > Sesamum > Sesamum indicum. The sequence goes on from NC_142662.1 coordinate 25,912,331, forward strand.
TCACATCGATGATATCTAATATCTTGTTTGGCCAAAAGTAATTCTATAAGATTGGATGAATGAATTATCTATGTCGTTTGGTATACTCAATAAAGCAAGGCAAAAAACCTATGAATTTGCAGCAATATATACAATTTTAACGAAGTGAAAAGAGGTGGATGGAGATATATATAGAATTGGGTTCAGATATATACTAACCAAGTCCCTTTGCCTCTGTTCCTTTCATTATGCGTAGGCGCTTGCATGACTCGACGAACATCCTAGTTGACATACAAAAGAGAAGAGTACCATAAAGACATAGTTGTCATAATTATGAGACGAATTAGAGTTATCCCTTTCTAGTTGGTAATAATTTTACAAGCAGTTTACTTACTCCCAAGGGACGTCACCGACGAGCATCCAATCCCCATCCTTGTCCTCATAAGTTGGCACATAATCAGAGCCATTGAGAAGGTCCATGAGCTTGCTCTCATTCATGAAATCCATCATTCCTTGTGAGTCACATTTACCTTAAAATCAAAATGCGAACACCCGATAGTCAACCACTGCCACAAATGCGTAGTATGTAAACCGTATGATCAAATCAGATTCGGGTAACAATACCGAAATTTGTCTATTACAACCCATTTGGAGTAAACAATTCTGTTGCCTGAAAAGGAAAATCGCTTTCTTTTTTTTACCCAATTTTACTTTTTGTTTGGACAGGATTAGATGTAATGTTTGTGAAAAGGAAAAAAAAGGGTAATGTTTAGCCATTTACCTATGGTGAAGGAACTGAACATTTTGCCCAAGGCATCGGAGAGTTCTTGGTAACTCTTGTACATCTTCAAGTCAACTTTGCGGAGGTAGGGAGCGCCGTCCATGCTCACCTTCACAAATGCAGCGGCGCCGCCACTTCCCTTCTCGGTCTCCTCCGAGTCACTAACCTTCTGGACCGCCATAACATTTTTCCGGAAGGACCGGACCGGCGGCCACCCCACAACCTGTGCCCTACATTATTCGCATTTCATAAACAAATAATTAATTCTTCGTTCTTCAAATTTTTTCTTTTTACTTCACAAATCTAAGGTAGAAATAAAGATTATATGGTTCCGCAATTGAGGAATAATATCTCATTTCACCACAAAAATCATAGGAAAAGTTCCACTCCGATCTCGAAGAAGGAGGACACTTACTTAGCAGGCGGCTTAACCGAATCATTAGGGCAAGGAAGAAGATTCTTCTCCTTGCTCAAAGTCTTCTCCTTCAAATCACTCTGATCCAAATTACCCACATCCTTAGTGGAGAGATTCAGCTTCAAATCCACAGTTTCCTCATACCCTCTCTTCCCGTAATTGGCATTGCTCTTCTCTCCTGCACCAGGCAATCCCAGCCTCAGCTCCGTCTCTTCAAACCCCAACTTGTTGCACCTTCCTTCCTCGTAATTCAGCATAGTGTCAACCATTTTCGCTCCAATTCGCGGCTCTTCTCCTCCTGAATATCTCCACTGCGTCTGAATTCTCGCAAGCTCTTGCTCTAGCGCTGAAGAAAGTGGCAAACTGAATGGAATTATTGAGTAGAAAAGGGGAAGTAAATGACAATGGATGATAGTATCGGAGAAAGTAGAAAAAAGGGGGGGAAGAGTGTGTCTGGGCAAAACGGGGTATAAATATACGGATGGGTGGGAATTTGTCTTTAACGGAAAATCCGACACGTGGATCAATCAATGAGCTGGAAATCCAATCTTGCTGGAATGCGCATTGACATGCTCATCCTCACCTTAGCTTACTTTCCCATAATTACTTGCCCTAATTTTGTTTGCTGTGTTGTGCCACAATTTTTACCCAAATTAAATTAATTTCAATTTTTTAGGGTTTATTTGATTTTTTACCAAAGTCATTTCTTTTAAGCTTTGCCTCCAAAATATTTTCATAATCAACCATTGTAAATATTAATACTCCATAAATCTATAAATTATTACACCCCCACCCCAACCCCAATGATGCCTCCAAAGCTTCACTTTTCTTGAACTCTGATCCAAATTGCTTCTACTTTGGATCAAGCACCTTCTTTTTCTTAAAAGACAACATTGTCTCTTTCACACTCCCTATTTTTCTACATTTTCTTTTTATTCTATTTTTCCACAATTCTTTATACCTCCTTATTAAAACCATTCACATTTTAAATTAAGTTTGACCCGACTGTTGCATAATTAATTATAAAAAAAATTTATTTGTTAGGGTTCAATAATAATCAACACCACAAAATTGCATAATATTCACTGGGAAAAAATATTCAATTGGAAACGCAGAAAATGAGGGTTAAATTTTTTTCGTAAAATTTAAGTTTATCTATAATTTTTAAATAATTTCATTATTTTTGAATATTCTGCATGATTTTTGGATAAAAACTTCAGAGACGTAAATTTTTATATATGATTAGCCGTTACACTTAATTAATTATTAATTGATAATCGTCGGAATTAAATCATACTTAGATTGATATTCTTCAAAATAATTTATAAATCCCTTTACAGCCTAATTTTTAAAAATTTCTTTTTCTTTAAGTTTATTTATTAATAATAGTAATAATATGGGAAGAAAAAAATATAATTGGAAAGAAATGGTTGTGAATAGAGAAAGATGCCTAAGAAAACCTAAAAATTGGATGTAGGCTGTAGGTATACCTAAAGCTTGAGAGGGAGTGGGACCCAAAATGTAAGGGGATAAGTCATGTGCTAAGATTCATGGGTGAGGGCCCCACTTAAAGTGGGCATGTGAATCTGTTGGCGGGATGTCACCTTAGAGTCAAACCCTATTCCATGTGCGCCGCAGCAGGCCATCCCATCCCCCCCTCCTATTTCTTCATTTATTTTACTTTTTTGTTTTTGCAATTTAGTCCCTCTATTTCTATTCCTTTCCACATTAAGTACACTATTTTCTTCTCAATGTAGAGGAATGGAGAATTTAGAGAAAATTAATTTTTCTATTTTGTGATGGTTATATAATGATTTTATTATTTAAATATTAACATTATAATGAATGTTCATGAAAATTTAAAATTTCAATTTATCGAGCTCAATTATAATTAAATACAATATTCATGCAATGTAAAATCAAGTATCAACTTTTTAATTTTTCACTAAAAAATATGAGAAAATTAAGCCGAATTTCAATTTAATCATACCAAATAAGTAATATACATTGAACGTGAAAACTTATACCACATATCAACACAATATAAATTCCATTATTAACATTCCATAACACAATATTAGAGATTTTCACATTTAATTTGTATTAAAAATATATATCATTAAATTTATATATATATATATATAGTGAATATATTCTCTTAGTAAGAGGAGCAATTATAAGATGATTTGAAGGGGTGAGTGATGCATCATGATAGGCCAATCATAAATCCATCATAAGATGATTGATGTTTTCACTATTCATTGGACGGTGATTTAAAATATGATTGTTTTGGTCAGAGGGCAGAAGACAAGGTTATAAATACAGTGGGCGACATGCTACAACCATGCCCTTCATTGCATTTCCTACATACCTTATTAATCATTAATCAAAATCAACTCCATCCATTATTCTTCATCTTCTCAAGCCTATACACACACTTACCTACATAAAATTCATTCCTTATTATTTCAACAAAACTACCCCCATTTTTAAATATAAAATCATGTGTTTTTCATTTTATAAATACTGTACGTCGATAGTCGAACGATTTACACTAATCCCACTTTTAAATACCGAAAGTTGTGTGTAAATCGTCCAGACGATGGGTGCACAAAGCACCGAGTGTAGCATGAATTTAACATGTCGGTTATGTACTTTCGCGTTTTGAAACACGGGTTTCATCGAACTTGAACCCATACTCATTATATGATAAATGAATTATACTTGTTATATAAATAATATGATATAATAGCACTTGTTATGTGATTAGTCGATCCGACTATAATTGGTCGAGACAAAATATTTCCAACCAATTGGGCCTTGTTTCTTTTACAAACCCAGTTTGTGCGTCAATTCTTGATGTAAGGTCTTTGGGCCCAATCATATCACGTGTCGAATGTCAACAAAATGTCTCATTCTACACACACATGCGCAATAAATGAAGCAAAAGCTAAGTCGCTTTTTTAATACGGTAAATTACATACTTCCTTTCAAATCTGACTTTATTATAAATAATTTTTTATTGTTTAAAAAATTAAAAAATATTTTTTAAAATAAAATAAATTAGATAGCTCCTAAGTAAAAATTACTCTTTAAACTTTATTGAATATAAAAAATAGAAGAGAATATTTTACAAAAATATAGAATAGATAAAATAAAAACTCCATATTAATTCGTAAAAATATTTTAAAAAATAGGACCATTTGATTAATTTACCATAAAAATTAAATGAAAAAATATGGATGCTGGCGAGATATGCTTGTTGTTAGACAGATATTAATTCAGAGGGAATATTTATTATTTTCTAAATAATAAAAATATATATATAATTATTTTAAATTTAAAGGGATGTAGTTGTAATTTACCGATTTTAATATTTTCAAAGGTTTCAATATTTGAACTTAACGTTTGACAAAATTTAAATAAAAAATAGTTTAATTAACGGTGAGAGGATAGTCCACGTCGAGGGTAAGGCCCAAAGATGGACATGGGAGGCAGTGAGAGTAGAGTAGGGCCTTTTTGTGCCGGGTAAATGGGCCCATAAACTAGCCCAAAAGTCCAAGTCTAAGCCTAAAACCCACGTGTGGTCAGGCCCACATCTCCCCATCAACATTTAATAACTCACACGTGTGTACTCATCTCCAATTTAATGCTATGCCTCCTCCATTCTTTGAACCTAGGAGCATCCCCACCATGCCACTCTATCTTTTTCAAAAATTTTAATTTTAAATCAGGTTTGGTTGGACTTGAATCACTTATATGATAAATATAATATACTTGCAGTGTGATTGGTGTATAATTTAAAAAAAAATGACCAATTACATAACAAGTATATCACATTTATTATGTGATTAATTTAATTCAACCAAATTTAATTTGAATTAAAATTTTTCCTATGTTCCAGTTTCTGAACCCAAACCCAATTTTTTTACCATTTATATGAATAATTATGGGCCAACAAAGAAAAAACATATTAATAAACTTATCATATAATTATATACTCAAATTGATATAAAGATAAAACATATTAGTAAATTCGTGTACGTAGTTGAATCTTGTGGGCTCGTCCAAATATATTTCTAGAGCCGAATATTCCTAAAAATCAGGCATTTTCACCGTATAATTTACTTTAACTTGATTTTCTTGCTCTCTTTGTTTTCTTAACAATATGTAATTCATTACATCATTCAACACATTCAAATTCAAATATTGATTCAAAACATAAGTAATTCAAATCAACGAATATATTAAAAAACAACAACGTTCTTGAAATTCAAACTAACAACTTTTTAATTATGATATTTCAATCTTATGAATCGAGCAAAATCAGGTATAGCAAATTTATTGAAGGGAGGTGGGTATGGAGGGGCAGAAAGTGGAAGAGGAGGAGATGGAGAAGCCCCAAAAGGTTTGAAACTCCTAAATCACCTAATGATATTAAGGAGTGGACCCACTGTGTGGGTGTGGGAAGTATGAGTTGGGTTGATCAACATAAAAACGTGATGACAACATCTGACTTGGGGGTTGTAGGTGAGTGTGAGTTGTTATTTTGGTGAAAGAATGTGTTTTCTTGGCAAACCAAAGTGGGGTACCACCCCATACTCCCAAGTCCCAATCCCAAATGGGGTGTTTCCATTTCCACCTTGGGATGCTCTCAATGCTTGCCAATTCGCTTCACTATCGGTATTTATTAAGCAATCCTTAGTTTTAGAGAATATTTATAATATTTTAAATAATTAATAAATTTCAGAGGAGTTCGTTGTAATTTACCCTATATATAAATAACATATTTCATCACCAATTTTATTATTTTACAATATGTAATCAATTAATAATTACTAGAAGATGAGCAAACATCTTAATCCCTTAGAGTCTCAAAGGCCAAACACCTAATAGATGAAAAGTTTATAATGCCAAACACTTTAATATCTTATTTATTTAAATATTTTAAGAATTTCTTTTTAATTTTTTGAATTTTTATAATATTTTATAAAATTTAAAGTTCTTCAAATAAAATTAACCAAACACCCTCGGAGATACGTTCTCAGTAACTTACGACGTGTTCAAAGTGATAACTACATAATTTTTTGTGGCTTAAAATTCTCATTAATCAACTGTGATATTAATCTCTGATATATATATATATATATATGTATATATGTTCAATTAATGCGTGAATTTTTCCAGAAAATGTAGGTCATATGGACGTTCACAAATACTATTGGTGCTTGCTATTTTAGGTACACCCTTCGACATCAATTGAAACTGTGTCGTTCCAGTTCCCTAGTTGATTTAATTACATACGTTGACAGAAATATGGATCACCAACATACTCATACCATTTCCTTGTCTTAATTACTGCCTGTGTCCCTAACATCCATCACCACATAAATAAGCAGAGTATCGATCATAGGTTTAAACTCCATCCATGTATGAATATTAATATATTTTTAGTATTGTTTCAAATGCATTACAATAAAAGGTCAGTCGTTTACTATGTGTACTACTGTACTTGTAAATGTTGAAGAACTACAAATTTACATCTGGCAATGATCGTTGGGTCCGAATGTAATATTAGGATAGACTCCATATTTTAACATTGTCTGCAAATTCTAGTTCGAATCAGAGTTGTCGCGATCGTCCAATCAAGTATTACCAGATTTCTTATATGACAAATATAATTCAGTTGACATATAAGTGTAACTAAATTCGAATCGAGTTAAAATATATTTTCATATTAAAATATTTTACGTTGATATTTTTTATTTTGATAATTTAGAAAACAAGAAATATTTTCATTCATAATATGGAAAAAAAAATTGAGGGAATTTATGAAAGTTAGGTGTAGTAGATAAAAGTTGATTTAAGAGGGAATAAAGTGAGGACAAATCCTCTCTTTCAGCATTCATTGCCTGCTGCCGTACCACTAAGGAAAATGTGTCCCTTTCCCCTGCTAACTTGCACGTATGAAAGTTAGATCGGGCACACCACTAGGAATGGAGAAAAGAGTCAATTTAAATTCCTTAAATTAATTGTTTTTCATTTTTCTTTTCTCAATAATTTCAAATCAAATTACTCTTTAGAGAAATAGACAAACAAAAAACTATTAATGATGGTACAACAAAAAATTTAGGGATTATAAAAAAAATATGAGAATAATTCGGCAAATATACACTTTTAGTTTCATAGTATAAGAAAAATAATTCTAAAATTAGAAAACTCAATACATTTACGGAATTTATGAGACTAAATGTATCGAGTTTTTTATATTTAAGACCATTATGAAAATCTCGTATAGCATAAGACTAAATGTATCGAATTTCTCAATTTTGAGATCATTTTAAAAATCTCATAAAGCAGAGGGCTAAAAATATTGAACCTCCTATCCTATGAGACTAAAAGTGTAATTTCGCCAAATAATTCGAAATGAATTAGCCCGATCACTTATAGCTAGATCAATTACAAAATTATAGTCAATATAAAAGCTATCACATCTTTTTTCTTGCGATAGAATGTCCTGGTTATCAAATTATTATAAAGGGTTTTTTGACATCAGGAATAATACAGGGTAAAATACTTCAGAAAGGGTTATTATCAAATTCAATGAACCGACCGTATTAATCACAAATTCAGAAGCATAATTGCATGTGTTAATGACTCCACCCAATTCACAGCATAATTAGACACTGTGTGTAATTAATCACACAGCCCAAGGTTTATGACTTTGAATTTAGTCCTATTATCATCATAATCATATGTACATAACACTGTTCTTACATGTAATGATGAAGAATCCTATGTATCAGTTTTGGCTAATTAATGATGCTTAGGATAAACAAATCTTTTTTTAATTAAAATTTTACTTTTTTTTTAATAAAAATAAAGATGGGACTCTTTAAATACATTCGTGTGTGAAGTTATATAAGAGTTAATTTGGTTATAAAAAGATTTACTTAACTTGTAATGAGTTTGTAGTAACTCAACCGGGATAAATAATTTTTTATTTAATTTTTTATTAATATTAGAAAATTAAGTGAAATTTGTCTGATGAAGTGATTTACTTTTTAGATGAACAAAATCGTAAGTAATTTACATGTAATTATACCACATTTTAAGAGAGGATAGTGTAGTTATTTCTTAATTGTACGTATGGTGGTATATATGCAATTCAACTATAATTTTTTTTATTTAAATATTATCGAAATGCAGAGCTCGTTATTTTATACAAGTGTAGTATGAATTTGGAGGATCACTAATTTACAATGTGTTTTCGAAATTTCAATAATCAAATCGGACAATATCTGGACATGTTTTAGAAAACACACACACTAACTGTTTGTTGGCATTAGGTCCTAACACGGATAAAACAGTTAACCCAGTGTCCGCACGAGCTATCAGCCTATCCTTTTACATTTAAAAAAAAAAAAAACAAAAACAAAATTGGCGAGGGCATAGGATTCTCTACACTGATCCGCAAAAGGCAAAGGCCAAAAGTAAAGTGGGCCCTCATTGTTTGTTTGGTATGATTTTTCGATGAGTTTTCTCCTTTTTAAGACAGCACAAAATTTAGACAGCGGGCCTCTCATCACATACCAGAAAAGAAAAACACTTGCTACTTTTAATTTCAAATTAATACTATATTTTATATGTTCACCATAATTTTATAAAAAACTCACATTATTTATATATTTAGAAATATTGATGAGATCGGTTGGTCGGATATAATACTCTTGAATCCATTCGTAAGAAATAAACTTGGAATCAAAATACTCGTCTAAAGAACAAAAATACTTTGAAGGGTCAAAATTAAGAGAATGGTCGTAAGATTAGAGCAACAAATTACATTACTAGCATTAAAGTGATCTGGATAGTCCGCCCAACAAAAACACTATAACAACCAAGTTAGGGGAATGGTCTATAATGTAATAATAAGGTTGGAACAAATGACGGTCCAGATTGCAGATTATCAGATCGGATTAAACCGACCCGTTTTAATGCATTTACAAAACACGTAGATTCTCTTGAGTTGGGCCGTTCAAGATTTTCTTTAGAGTGTAAATTAAAGAAATAAGCCTTTTACACATATTATATATAAAAGGTTATACACACAATTGCAATTTATAATAGAAAATTTGAACTGAATAATGAAACCACATTTTGTGTATTTTTTTTTTTATATTTGTAGCTGGATAAAATTATTACAAGATAAAAAAAAAGGAGAAAAAGAGAAAGTTTGTCTATCTTCATGTGCGTTATATAGATTATGGCGTATCCCTTGGCCTGTCGAGAGAGAAATCATCAGTTGAGCACTGTTATACTGTACGATCTTGTTTTATTAGAAACTTACATTTACCAAAAAAAAAAAGTTTGTTTATCTTCAATACTTTAATAAAGAAGAAAAAATATGAGTGTTTTTAATTAAATAAAGTGGTGCGACAAAATGGGCGTAATTTGCTGCTGTGGTGCGGGACATCTAACGACATAATTTCCAGGTCTCATGAGACTCATTATTAGTGTACAATAATTTTTAATATCCATACATAATTTCAGGGATATCAAAATTAAAGTCAATTAGAAGTATATCTAATTTTTAAATAATAACTTTGATTTAATAATCATTAATGAGGAGATTCATTTAATTTCTGGGCAGGAGATAATCCCCGTCCGTGAAGGTAGGAGGGAATGAAGGGTCAAGATTGAATATTTGAGTTGATGATTCCCATATTCACATGCCATCCCACATGTCCATGCACCCTCCTTCCGTTCCATTCACACATATATCAGAGGGCCCAAAACCATTTTCCAATTGGGCCCGCTCCATCAAAACCCACATGCCCATGCCCATACCCAACTCATCAACCGACACCCCGGGTCCCACCTTCACATGCTCTGCTCTCCACCCTATTTTTTCTTATTAATTTTATATTCTTCAATTAATAAAAAGGAATATTTACTTTTCAAAATGTATTCCCTCACTTTAAATTTGTTCCTTTTATGTATAGAGTTTTTCTAAAATTAAAATGACTCTTATAAATTTATATTATTTTTAATTTCATTATACTCTTTTCTGTTTTTTAAAAAAAAATGCATTCTTTATTTTAAAATAAAAAAAGAAGTCATGGCATATTATTCTTACGTGTGTATAAGTAAAATATAGAAATTAATAAATCATATTTAAGAAAAGAAATATATTTAAAGTATTATTGACATATTAAAAGAAAAAAATAATTATAATAAAATTTTGAAATTATTTAATTAAAAATATAATAGTTATATTTAAAAATTAGTTAGTGCAGCGTTGTTATCAATTATTATTTGTGAGTGTGGAGAATTTTTTTAATTATAATTAGATTACATGAAATTATAAATATTAAAAGTAAATATCACTCCTAAATTTTTAAGTAAATTAACAAGACTCAATGAAATCCAACGCTCCTTAATTCATCCTTTCCACCAGCCGTGGAGAACTCATCGCAGCCGTCCATCTCCCGGTCCACAGCTTTCAATAACGGCAGCTGTCGCTGTCCCACCTCTGTTCCCTTCCCCATCAAATTAGATTAAAATTTGCCGCTCTTTTCCCCAACATCTGTATCTCTCATTACAAATCCTTGTCCCCACACCTGACCATCCCCGCCACACGCTCCGTCCCGCCCACGCGCACATGTTGGTGGCCATTCACCAGCGCGTGTTGAGGTGAAACGCGTGGGCCCATCCCCTTCAATTGTCATGAAATTCATGCACACGGGCAATAAACTGCCCGCACCGTGTCTCAACCCCTACCCGTCCTATAAAACTTTGTGGGCATTTCCCACAACTCATTCACAACTTCCAACTTCCAATCAAATTCACTACTCCTCTGCAGATCCAAATACACAAGGAATTCTTTGTTTTGTACCATAATACAAGTTTCGGGTTGTACTAAGGGATCCGAATTAGTGAATCCGAAATGGAAAGATCAGCAGCAGCGTTCGAGAATGATCTGAATCTCAAGGCAACTGAGTTGAGATTAGGGTTGCCCGGAACGGATAATGAACCCGACCACCAGCAGTCTTCTTCTTCTTCTTCTTCTCAACTCATCAAGAACAACAAGCGCTCCTGTTCAGAAATGGACGGGGCTCGCCAAACGGGTCAACAGCAAGAATCCGGAGCCCCGGCTCCAAAGTAAGTTAAATTCAACTTTATACTACTATCTGCCACAAAATAACACAGTTTATATATATATATATTAGATACGTATACAGATTGCTGATCTGAGATGTTTTGTTTGCTAATTCAGAGCACAAGTGGTTGGATGGCCACCGGTTCGGAATTACCGGAAAAACGTTCTGGAGCAGCAGAAAAAGCCCGAATCGGATACTGGATCCGGGATGTTTGTGAAAGTGAGCATGGATGGAGCTCCATATTTGAGGAAGATTGACCTCAAGTTCTATAAGAACTACTTGGATCTACTCAAGGCCTTGGAGAACATGTTCAAGTGCACCATAGGTAAGAAATTAAATTACCCAAAATTTCAGAAACTAAAATTCAAAAATACATAATTAATTAATTAATATTTTAATTTTCAAGAAATTAAAACAAAAGGGATTTAACAAGGGTTTTTGGTAATGTGTATTACAGGGGTGTACTCAGAGAGAGAAGGTTACAATGGATCTGAATACGCACCAACGTACGAAGACAAGGATGGTGACTGGATGCTTGTGGGAGATGTTCCATGGGACATGTTTGTTACTTCTTGCAGAAGGCTGAGAATCATGAAAGGCTCGGAAGCTAAAGGCTTGGCTTGCCTATAGGCTATAGATACAACCAAACGAGGTCTTGTTCGAATTTCATGCACAAGGAAGAGGATGATGATGAGCAACTCTTGATGGGCTAATTAGGGTTCTTCAGTTAGATATTCAGACAGTCGACACAAGCTGTGAGATACGAGGCATCAGAATTATTCATGGGTGTGATTCTTGGGCCTCTTGATCATGATCAGTGTTTTTCTTAGGTTTCCTGCAAGAGAAACGTCTACACAGGAGGAGAAAGGGTTTTAATTAACATCATGCATGTGTACAGAGATGTTAGAGAACTTGATGATGTTGTTTTCCTCATCACTTCTTTTTGTTTTGAATTTGTAATGTATTTACAGAGTATACGTATACTACAACATTTATACCATACTAATTACTGGAAAAGGAAAGCCATTTTTTAAGGTTGGGAATGGCTGAAATAGATCAATTTAAATTGTAAACCATTGGGTATATATATATCAAATATTAATGTTGCACTTAGCTATTTAATTGAAATTTATCTTTTGAAATTATACATAAATTATACTGCATTTGATGTAAAATAATTAAAACTTGTTGTATTTTCCAAAATTCATGTAATATTAATTGATCTTTTACATCCAGAAATTCTGGGGTATCACGGGGGAAAATATTGCAACATTCATGGGATATAATTAATTTAAGACAATTTTAAATTTTGATATATTTAAAGAATTTATATGATATATGGCGTATTATACGCACCATATTATTTAATGAAATAAAAAGATGTAACATGCACTACTAACTTGAAATAAAAAATCAGAATTGATCTTTTTGTCCAAAGAAATAGTAACTTTTGACATTCTTAATTAATTTTAAAACTCAATTTCCAGCTGATTATCATATGGTATATTAGATTATATAGATGTTGCATTATGTCTATCTATCATTCAATTTGTTCCATAGTCAAAATCTCAGCCAGCCCATAGTACGATCTCGCTCAGGTTAAGGGATGCAAAGAAAATTTTGCCCTCCACACATGAATTTATAGAGAGATTTTTTTGAGAGGGAGTAGATTGTGTGTAGTCAAATCAATGAATATTCACATGATATAAAAAAAATATTTTATTTATTTACGGTGGTGTTGGAAATTATATAGTACGATAGGTTGTGTATATTTATTGTATGACTTATATATATTACTTTTTTGTCCTTGTAACAACATATACATAAAATATATATATATAAATCGTATACACAAAGATTATTTTATTTCAAATTTATAACAAGTAATATATATATATATATTAATTAAAATAAAAATATAAAAAAAAGAATAGAATTCAATCCGATAGAAGTAAGCTATCATTCGACCAGACTGCCCAGAAATCAATTCCCTATGAACGAGCAACCGGATTACCTGCTCAAGAATTCAGAGGAGAAAAATCGAGTGATGAAACAAAGGAGCAACTTTTGTGTATCACTAGAAGAAATTGTTACAATGTAAAGGAGTAGTACTCATCCGGTTATGATTTTATTGTAGTAATGATGTAGTGATGGCTGTTAGTTAAATTTCAATGAAAAAGGGACAGGGATCCCGAAAAGCTTCCCCCACCTTCAGGTGTTAAAAAAAAATAAAAAAGCTATCATCCAACTCATAATCAGAACCATTAATTTGACTCATAGCAACGGACTTTTGCAACGAATTTCATGAAAAATGCGAAAATCATGAAAATATATATTCTGTAGTAAAGAGAAAAAACCATACACCATCACATACAATATCCATTTGAATTTAAATATAACATATAAATTACATGATAAAGTCAAGTGGATTTATTACAATAACTGTTTGATATATTTTCTTTTTATTATATGATTTAACTATAATATGATAATATTGTTTCTTATTAAAAAAATAAAATATTAAAACAAACAATGATTTTCTATATTATATATTATTCTTAAATTCCATGGAATTGGGGGGCGACCCGTTTTGTGGCGGGCCACAGACACGGACTATGGATGAATAGAACATTTCGGACTCGGTTAACATCCGTATTTGAATTGGTGTCGTTGGGCAAGGAATTGGATGTAACCATTAATGGGTCGGGTCCATTAATAGGGGAAAGCCCAAAAAATGAGGTGGGCCGAACAAAATTGTGGTCTTGTGTAAAACACGCGTCCATTTACGAAGCGAGTGTAGGCAGTAGGCGTACTTCACACCCCGTTAATGTTAGTGCAAAGGTGAGAGCTGAAACCTCGATTTGTATCCTCCCCCCCCCCCCACCCCAGAAATCTCCATCCTCGTCAGTCTTCCACCTAATAGAGCTTACAGTCGTTAAGATTTAAACGGAAAATGCTGGCCCGTGCCTCTCAACGCCTGCTTGAGATCCGTCAAGCTTTCCGCCAGCTTCCTCAGGTTTTTGTTTCTCCAATTTCGAGGTTTTTTCTTTTGCTCTTTTCTGGTTTGATTCAAATGGTGTTTTATGCAGGCGTCGCGATCGTTCTCGACTGCGCTCAACTATGTGAGTCGACGATCGATTTTTCTTTTATTTTTGTGTGGTTGTCCTTTCTGGATGAGATTTGCGTCTCTTTATTGTATTAGCATAATTATTTTCCTTTCACTTTGTTTTATTTGATTTACGAGTTTCTGAAATGCAGCATATTGATAGTCCGGATAATAATCCAGACCTTCCATGGGAATTTACTGATGCGAACAAAGAAAAGGTTAGTGGTATACTCATCATTTTTACTTATTGAAGAATTCTGATTCGTCTGTTTCCAATTTCAATGCCCGTAATTGAATTTTTTAGCCGTCGTATAAGCCTGCTGCTTCACTGGATATAGTACCGTTTACTGTTTATTAGCCTTGGTGTAAGGAGAAATGGTGTTTGCCGAGGAGACTTGTAATTGACCTTGGTTTGTTTTGGATTCTGTAACTGCCAGAAAAAACCTAATTAAAGAGGGAACGTTCAGAATCAGTTAGAGGAAGAACGCATTTTTTCTGACCCTACTTTTATGTTCCTGTGCTATTAATTGTATTTCTATAAGTCAATATGTTCTGGTTTATTATGTGTTCGCTATTTGGAAACACTATCAGCTCCAGCCCTTCTTATTGGCCTAATTGTCTCAGTTCCCGTTTCTAGGCAAATTAAGAGTGCCAACCATCTTTTCTTCTTCTCTCTTTTTATATGTGACATGCTAGTTTTAGGTGCTACCTTGTTGAAGTCTTTTTCAGTTAATTATCACTCTGATATGCGAGGAAACTCATGTTAATGGCCAACTATTTTGCTTTGCACTATTTCAAGAAGAACAAGGTGTTGTAGTGTGTGATATTCCTCAATCGTTTAGTGGTGAGTTCCTCTATATTTGGTGCCAATTCGAATATGTCCAGAGTCTTGTTGGTGTATGACTAGACCAAGAAATTATAACCTATCTATTGGGGCTGCAGAAAGTTAATATCATGAAGTATAATATTTCAAATTAGAAACAAATTATGTTACATGCTAGAGTCTTGTATGAATGATAATTGTTGTGTGCTGCATCTGATGGCCAATGCCTAACACAGCCTGTAAAATGAGGTTATTGTTCCCTTGTAGCTCCTGGCCTTAAAACTTCAGACATTATGTTTTGTGAGAGATGGACCCTGAGATCTCTGTCATTATACGGGATTTCACTGTTTTTAGAAAAACTGAGTGCAAGCTATGCAATGTGCAAGTAACATTATTTTGCTGAATAAACTTGTGAATGGTCCTTGTTAAATCCTTTGAAATTTTGAACAAAAGAAAATTACAAGTATTTCATTTTGCACAGGTAAAGGAGATAATCTCTCACTATCCATCCAACTATAAGCAATCTGCTGTGATTCCTTTGCTTGATCTTGCACAACAGCAACATGGAGGTTGGCTCCCAGTTTCAGCGATGGATCACGTATGTTAACATCAGTAATTACTGATGCCTTCTGTTGGATACACTTGTTAGTGCATCAAAGTCCGATTAGTGTTTGCCTTAACTCTCCTACCTATCTCTAAAGATTCACAATAATCAGACCTGGCAAAATGAATTTGCTTGCCGATCTCCTTGGTAGCCTCATTTATTATTTTTGTGTCTTCTTGTCAATAATGGTTGGTATGGGCCCTGGTCACTTTATCTGAACACCTTGCTTAAGAAGAAATTAGTATTTTCATGCAAGCCTGGTGCATCAGTCATCTTGAAATGACTAATGTTTCATGTGTTTTTGGTATCTATAGTTTGATGTCTAATGATTAATCTGATGATTTTGGTAGGATAGCAATGTGTTACTTGATCCTTCCATTTGATTTTTGTGATGTTTGATAAATATAATGAAACCAAATTATTCACCAGTTGTATGGAAGTGCTCATTTATTTTTTCTGTCATTAAAGGTTGCTAAGATAATTGAAGTTGCTCCCATCCGCGTATATGAGGTTGCAACTTTCTACTCGATGTTCAATAGAACGAAGGTAAGTTATTTTGCTTCTTCAGATATGATAACTTGTAAGATTTGCTAGTTGTGTTTGCACGAATTTCTGATTGGTTAAGTTACATGTTGGCAACTAAAGGTTGGTAAATACCACCTTTTGGTTTGTGGCACCACACCTTGCATGATACGTGGTTCTAGAGAAATTGAAGACGCATTACTGAAACACCTAGGAGTAAAGCGCAATGGTAGGTGCTGTATGACATTTTTATAATTCTTATTTCTTTTCTTTGGAACAGTTATGTGTGTTCTGAAAGTGGAATCTTGCCAATGCCTGTTTTTGTTTGTAATCTGAAATATTATGCTTGCATTTTGCAGAAGTAACTAAAGATGGCCTGTTTTCTGTTGGAGAAATGGAATGTATGGTGAGTTGTCCTACAAATTATCTTTCTAGAAAAACTTTCTTTGTTTTGTGTGCTTTTGCTCCTCTCTCATTGATCTGCTTATGGATGCAAGGAATACGTTCTTGGACTTGGGGGTCTCAATTTACCCAAGGAACAGCTTTTGGTTTATTTCTTCACAACATGAAATAGATTCATTAAGTGTATCGCTATATAGCAGACGGCATACTTCTACTGTGCTTCATCTCAAGTGTCAATTGCACTAGGAATTTTTCCTTTTAAATCTTTTGAGCATGTGTAACTTCTGGGGTACCTCGAATGCCAATGTAAAAGACATAAGATCACTGAAATAAATGCTATTGATGTTTATTCGGTGATATATGACCTGAGCTGTTGTTCTCTTCCGTAGGGATGTTGTGTAAATGCTCCAATGATTACAGTTGCTGACTACTCCAATGGATCTGAAGGATACACCTACAACTATTATGTAAGTAACCATCATTTTTCAGTGTCGTGATAACGATGACACTATGATTTAGAATGACGTGGGTCTCTTTTGATTGTTTCAGGAGGATGTTACCCCGAAGCGCGTTGTTGAGATTGTTGAGGCTCTGAGAAGAGGGGAGAAACCACCGGTAAGACAAATCTGCTTGCGATATTAAGGTTGTTAATAGAATGATTTGCCATTTTTTCTCATATGATTTTTCTTTTCAGCGTGGCACACAAAATCCTCAACGCATCAACTCAGGACCAGAAGGTGGGAACAGTACATTGTTAGGCGAGCCTAAGGCTCCTCCATGCCGGGATCTTGATGCTTGCTAAATAAGTTGATTTTCCCTCATTGTTCCTAATAATGATGAAAAATTGTTGGAAGCTCGGAGCATCTGTAGGATGTAAGCTGTTGATTACCCGAATGAATTCAAGATTTCATGTTTTTGTTGGCTCTTTATGCCAGTCATGATATGGAAGGAGTTTTTCGGAGAGTTGTTCATTTTTACATCAGGTGATAATGTTATTGCCACCAAAATAGACCTCGAAAACCTTGTACTAGCAAATCCTGGGTATAAAATAACCTCGCTTGTGTGGTAATTTTGGGTTATATCCAATTCATAGATCGCATAACAACGCTCTTTGTGCAATTCATACAGACGTAACTTTGTCTGGTGATTTGTTTAACATTGTAACTTACTGAAATATCAAGACGGATCCTGCAGTTCAATTCATAGACCTGCACGATTGGATGGTTCCTTCATATTGCAAAATTCCTTTCCAGATCCAATTGCATAGGGAGAAAGGAGTGTGTAATAACAAAACCCGTTTAATTTGGTTAATCCGCTTTACGCTCTAAACATCATCATTAAGACCCTGGGAAGACAGTTATATGATATATCTATGCAGGTAGCCGTAGGTCTCGGCATATCTATGCATACCGCAAAAGATTGCACACGAGGATGCACCTCTTGCTGCCGGAAATTTGGACAAGTTACTACTGTGCTCTATTACTCTGTGAAATTCTCTCTGCGATAATGTGGTAGCACAGTAATGATGATACAGAAGAACAAAGAAACCGAAGTGCGATTACCTTCAGAAACCAATCCACTAAGTCTACAGACCAATGGTACAAAATGATTTCTCTTGGACTAAAATCTTTTACTTTCTGGTAGAAAATAACCATTATTTAGTCTAACTATCCTTCTCCACTTGCATTGAAAACAACACTACAATTATAATATACACGCATTAATCCCTTTGAAGGGTCCCAAAATCCACTAGTGGAAACTGTTCCCTTGATACCAAAGTGCTTTCATCACTAACCACCAGCCCCTATGGTCCCACCACTGAGGTGCAACAAGAACTGCATATCAAGAAGTCTGAAGTTTGACATTTTCTCCGCTGCTCCAACCGAGTAAGGAGATTTCCATTATCCTTAACATGCAGTGTCAACCAAGCCTTTGAATAAGGTAGAGGTGGATTGTGGAGTCAGATTTCAAACAAAAGGGAGTCAAATTAGGAAGAGTCTGGATTGGATAGGACTAAAGGATGACTTCTGTTGGAGGATTATGATGGGGGGCTGGACTCGGGTTTCGCAAGTGTCACAGTGTCGCGAGGTTGTGTGTGGTAGATAGCTGAGGCAAGGGATATGGGCATAATGCAGAGTGCCTTGGATTGAAGAAGTTGCATGGCAGCCCCAACATTTTCTTCCATAAGCTTGGCGACTTGCCGTTCTGTACCATCATTTGACCACTTCTCCCAGGCTGGCTGAGCTCTTCCACCATCGCCACTTTCTTCCTTCGGGAATAAGCCACAGTGATGATATTAGAAAGCGTATAGAAAATTTCATGTGAAAAATCATGCTTTTTTTTTTTTTTTTTCCTTTTTGGATCAGATACCTCTATTGATGATATAGGGATATCTGTCACAAGTGGAGCCACAGCACCCGCTCCTCCCAATCGGCTCATACTCAACACCTGGAAATTGATGGTTTACATGAGAAAAACATGTAACAAAGTGATGCAAAAAATGCTCAGGAGCCCAGCTTTAAGACGCTAGGTCAGCAAAATGAAGCAGGCAATTGATATGCATGCCATGACAAGTTAATACGAAAGGAAAGATAATATAGAAATTGTTTCCAACCATTCTCTTCTTACAAGATGGTTGTATCTTGCATCGAAGTTTTCATGGTTTTCAATGCTATAAAATATCATATCATGGTACTAGATTTAGCCATTTAACCCAATTTACGCATGGACATCACAAGACATTAAAAAAAAAAAAAAAGAAAACAACTGACATCCAATGGTAATACGATAGTGTTTTAACAATTATATTACAGAAGATGTTTGAGGATTATGATTAAGAGTAAATTTGACAACAATGAAAGTGTTAGGGAGTAAAGAGTTGCCTGCCAATAAACATATTAGCTGGAAATGGCTGAAGCTTTCTTTTGATGCAAAAAGTTTAGTGATCCAGTATCATAAAATAAAAAGCAATGCAGGAGGCAGTTGTAAAACACCCATTAGATGCTACCCATGCATATACGGGGACATCCTTGCTAAATATTCACAACATATTTGCATCTTAATCAAGTAAAAGTTAGACTTATACTGGTTTACCTTCACTTGGAGTCTCAAGAACTTCACATAATCCACAATTTCATCAAGCATAGCTGCTCTATCAGTCTGCACAAAAATTTCAGGTAGAGTATGAGCTCTAATTATAAAAACATGGACAAGGCACATTAAAGAAGTTCAAAATCTGATTCTTTTTATTTCACCCAAAAATAGAATTTAAAGTACTAAAAAATGCTATACACAATGGCAGAGAGAAAGCTTACCTTGTTAACACTGGGAACTAACTCTTGCAATGCCCTTATTCTTTCTGCTATTCTTTCTCGCCGCAACTGTAATAAGAGAAGAAAATATCCAATCATATACTTTTATTTTCAAATTATGCAGTTTCATTATTGCATTAAACCAAATCATGCAATCATTCAAATTAAGCCTGAGAAAGTTTATTCTTTTGCAATAATAATGAATGTTAAGAGATTTCGCCATGACTGTTATCCCCAAGGGACCAAAACAGAGATATTTTACTCTTACTAGAAACAGAATGTACTGTTGATTAATCCAAGAATTCATCCTTTTACAAGAATTATTAGAGAAAATCCATATAAGAGTACCAATTCTAAAACCATTTTGTGGAATCAGTTATGCATACCCGCTCTGCTATGCTGTGTGGGTCCGTTGCTTGGCCTCGTCTAGCTCGTACCCTTGGCCGAATTGCAGGTGGATGAGGCGCTGCAGGAGCTGTATTTGTCATTGACTGCCCATGAAAACCCTGTGAAGGTAAAACGATAATCTATAGTGGGTTGCTGACGACATCCACAGCAGGACATAATAATAATAGTAATAATAATAAGTACGCATCCGCCTTAAATTTCGAGCTACACCAATCAACCAACCCCAGAAGTGGGCAAACCGCCTAAACAAAAACTGAAATTCATAATTATCCCCTAGTGTATTTTCAGAATTCCCCAGAAACAATTGATTGAGTGGTATTCACTTCTTGAACTACAGCATTTTTTAAATTACTGTTATCGTAACGGCTAACTTACCATGGTCATCTACTATACAACGTTTGAGCTTTAAAATATGAAAGATACCGGAGCAGTAATTTCACCCCAAATTCCCAACTATCCCTAATTGATTAAACGTTGCCAAATTCGCAAACAGATTTCTCAAAAGGTTACCGGTCTAGCAGAAGAGGATGCGCGGGAATCAACAAGATCGTCACGGAGGAACCTCTTCCCACTCCCAGATACATCGTTAAACCCTGCTTTCCCTTGCTCTAGGCTCAACCCCAACGGAAACCCCCCACCTCCACTTCCAACTCCAACTCCAACTCCAACACCGTATGCACCCCCCATACCAACTCCAAGCCCCATCCCCATAGCACCCAAGTGAGACGCGCCATCGCCCGAGCCAAGCTGCAGCATCATGGCAGCCTCGTTACCAGCCAAGTTGGCGTCGGCTCCGGCGGCATAGCTCGGAAACCCTAAAATCTGCTCGAGAAAGTCGTCGGAGGGGGTTTCACCTGGATTGTTGGCCATGGAGCGATTCAGGTCTGAACTGGAATCGTTTAAATTGGCAATACACAATTGCATTCGATGGCAAACAATTGAGAACACTCAATACAAATTTATATATATATGTGTGTGTGTGTATAGGCGCTCTAGAGTGAGCGTATGTACGTATTGACGTGTGTTAGAGAGAGAGAGAGAGGGAGAGTAGCAGCTTTCTCTGTTCAACTTTGTTTTCAGCAGCAGAGAGCAGAGAGTGAGAAGAAAAGAGAGGGGGGAGCGGAAAAGCGGGTGCCCCTTTTTCTCGCCTTCCCCTTAAAAATGATTCCACTTTTCCTCATTTTTACTTCTCTACCCATTTTTCTTCATTTCCAATATTTTTTCCTCTTAATTTCTCCACACCCTCAATTTATTATATTATATTATATTTATATACATCAAATCACTAATACTTTGATTTTTTTATTAACTTTATATATATCACTATTAACCGTTTAATATATATTCTTATTACAGTTTTCTCCACTTATATACTAACATCTCAAATTTCATTCCATTAAAATTAAAACACAAGCAATCACGGCTTCAACACTCCAATCTGTTAAATCACATATTATACTTCACCTTATACAATTTAACTTGTAACACAAAGTACAATTATTATATCCAACCGCTTAAACTTTTAGGTAAAGTGATGACCTAATGATAATTTTTGGGTCGTTCATCTTTTTAAAGAAACATTAATTATTTTTTTTCCCTCGTTAAAAGTAAAACAACTTTATGCTTTACTTTTAGTGCTTTCCTTTCTGGACTTGAGAGTTTTCCTCTAAACATGGGTTTAAACCCTTGGCATAGCTTTTCCCAGCCATTTTCTATCACAAAGCAAAATTGTGCTACTTAGTCCAACTTCATGTCACCAAAGTCTTCCAGATGGAAAAACCTTGCCAATCAAACTCTTATTTTGAAAAAAACTGGATGGAAATCGTTTTCAAGACTTGCAAGGGTCAAACTAGTGGACCATTACCAATGTTAAAATCAAGTGGGGACATCATTATCACATGCTAAACAATTTCATACTCAGCAAACAATCCGACACAAGTTTGACTTGCATATTCAAAAGGGTCATGATTCAGATTTCCATAGCTTTGAGGAAAATTTCAGCAATCTGATGTAGACACAAAGGCAGACTTTGGAAAGAATTTGGTAGTTGCCAATGTTGCAGCACTGGTTATTGACTGGTAGGAGGATCACAGAAAACAAGAGGGTTCATGAACATAATCTCTCTATCGATGTGGTAATAATTATATATACGTAAATGATATTAATTGTCACAATACCACAAGATTACATATTTCGCGATGTGGACAGCGTATTTGATAAGAGTACGAATTATGAAAAAGTACGTATGAACTGTGCTAATTTATAAACCAACCTAAAACAATATCCAAAATAAAGTAAAAGATCGTAGACGAAGCAAAAAGAAGTGGAATGTGATTCCACCTAGAATCAGAACCAACTAATCTTATGTAATAGATTCTAGAGTATTATTACATGTTGAGAGAATTCTTCATGGAGAAAGGAAACAAGCTATCAGTGTTTTGGTACCTATAAAGGAATGTTTCTTTAACATACTGTACTTGGTATTAAAATAAGTTGGTTCGCTGTGCTTTATGCAGTTGTACCAACTCAACCTAGCACTCAAAATTGGACGGATAGGTTTCGGAAATCCTTGGCCAGTCAAAGCTTCCCTTAACTTGTTCTAATTTATCTCATATGGCATGAAAACTTTGAATTTTCGTCAAGAAGTTTGAAGCTAGAATGCCAACCTAGCCATGAGTGATTTTTAATCAAACATATAGTTACAAGTGCCCCAAAGGAGAAAAGGAGTTAAGCTATTGCTAATTATGTACTTGAAAACAGTACGTCTCCATGTACCCGAATATAAGCCTGATCGAAGCCAGCCCACCAGAGTATAGATACTACAGTTTTACGTGGAGATGGTGGTACTGACAATTAATATTTTGTGATTCTCACTATCATCACATTTTACTTTGAGAAGAAACTCCACTTCCAGGCTCCTACAGTTAGAGCTAGAAACAAAGGAGACTGCTGCAAGCCTTCAGAAGGCCACCACATCTGGCTCCTGAAATTAGATTCGAGGGAGGTCAATGAAGGTAAAGAAGACGGAAGCATCAAGAAAAATGACATGTAGACCTAATAATGTGTACAACAAATGAGATGTTCTGTCTTGAATGATATGCCTTTTTCTATCCTTCTAATTATGTTTACCTAGTGAGCAATTGAGCCATTTGAAGCCAAATGTGCAAAGATTGATGCTTAGTTTCACATTTTGCATGATGTAATTCTAGTATTATCAAAATGCAGGCCAAATTTAAGACGATTAAAGCCATTTCTCTCAACTAGTTGTGATGATGTTCACATATTAGGCTACAGGAGTGTCACATCCATTTGTTTCTATAAGTTTGAGAAAAAAACCAAGGCTGATACAAGTCAATCCGATAAAATATGGAAAGAGGGAATGCTACCTATTCATTCACTTTTTATTTGGTTTTGAGCCTGAGAGAAAAAGTTCTTTGCATTGCGTGCCACATCCTCCTCAAGTACTGCCTCCAACAATATGTCAGATCCCCTTAAGTCATCTGAAACAGAACGCACTAGTAAGTTCTTCAAAAAGCATCAGGAGCTAATAATTGCATAATATTACCACTAAAAAATGCATTCCCTATCTTGATGGAGACCTTGACTTATGTGCTCCATGACATGCATGACACAGTGGCAGAAGAATAAGAAAAGAAATAACTGCAGCATATTCCTAACTAGACAGATGCATACAGATTAAAATCCCAGAACAGAATCTTCAAAACGATCACCTTTTCGACTGGGCAACAAGTTTGCACTTTCAGCTGATATCGGAAGAACAATGAACTGACCGGAATCATCCTTTAGTTCACTAAGAACTTCATCCATGGAATTTGCAGTTAAGTGAGTGGATTCAGCAAATCTTGCATATGCAGTTGCTTGGCTATGTATATCAGAAAGTGGGGAGGTTGTTGAACTGTGATCCTTAAGGAACTATCAATGTCATTCACTAAAAAGGAAAACAGAGTATACATCACAAATAGTATTAATTACTAGAAGTTACCTTGGCCATGCTAGTAGTCTCTGTGCTCTCAACTCTGACTGTGCCCTCTTCAGTGGGTTTTGAAGATTCCTTGTCCACTATATTCCAGTAATGAAACTAAGTCAGTCATAAAACGAGAAGATCTATCTGAATAAAACACAATAAGTTTTACCCAAAGAGATACCATTTTTAATGGGTGGTTGGCTAGCAATATTGTCCACTAGCCTTGTTGTCAAGGGACCAGGATTCATGAAGGAGATGGACCGAATTTCATGGCGTATGGCTTCTAATTGAGCCATTGTATCTTGCAGTTCTTTATGCACCTGCCAGATTCTAATTCAAGCTTTCATATTAAAAAATCCAATTGTATACAAATAATGCTACATCTAAAGCATGGAGGATAACATTGCGAATTTGAATGCTAACAACAGAGAGCGTAACAGTATCTTCAGCATTCCCGCTGAAATGAACCACTCAATTCAGCTTATCAAATCCACGCACATAAAACTAAAGCAAATAACACTTCACGCAAACATGTAATGAACATATCATTAACAAATATCTTTTAAGCCCCAGGATGAACTTAATCGCACTAAGACAAAAACCTGGCGAGCTTGAGATTGCTGCATAACGCTTTCGAATTGACCACGTGCCATTTGAACATATCCAATCGCACGCCCAGCTAACCTCCCCGCTGTTCTAGCTATAATCGGCAGATCCTTTGGCCCTAATTTTCAACCAAATTTAATATAATAATAAAAAAAAAACGTTTTCGCATCAATAATAAAATAGTCCGAAATGTAAATCAAGCCTTACTCTAATTACGCAAATCAATAAAATAGAAAAAAGAATGAGCAAAATTTCGTGTAATTATTCAAACCTCGGCAGAAATTCAAATAACAGCAATCACGCGCAACTTATATACGCGGAGAGACATAAACTTCAGAGAGAGTGTACCGATAAGAGCAGCCGTAGCTCCCAGCAGGAGGAATAGTTCACCATACGAAATTCCGAGCATTCTAACTCCGGCGATTTATTCTCCGGTGGATCTTCCGGGAAGAAGAAATGGAGAGAAACAGAGTGCGAATGGTTTGGTGAGCTGTCTATGGCTATTGGGCTTTATTAGTGGGTTTGACTCAAATGGGTGAGCCTATAGATGGGCTTTATTAGTGGGTTTAACTCAAATGGGTGGGCCTATAGATGGGCTTTATTAGCTGGTATGCTCAAATGGGTGGGCCTGTAGATGGGCTTTATTAGCCGGTATGACTCAAATGGGTGGGCCTATAGATGGGCTTTATTAGTGGGTTTGACTCAAATGGGTGGGCCTATAGATGGGCCTATTAACGGGCTTTATTTCAAACTTACATTTTAAAGAAAAGGACAGAGAATGGGCTTATTTGTTTTGTGAATTTTTATCTCAACATAAGATTAGTTGAATTAAAGATTGTTGATTATCATGCAATTCATTATATATTTAATATATTAAAATTTATAAATTAATTTAATATATTAATAATTTAACAATAAATAAATAAACAATAAACTGCTTAGAGATACACCCACATATTTGTAATTGAAAAAACCTTCGTTAGTTCACTGAGAATTAATTTTGTAATTGATGAAGAATCTCAATCATGAATGTAAATAAATTGAGTTGGGTTGTATATATAATTATTTTAATTTTTTTTCCATTTAAAGATTATATTAGAATTTAATTTTTTATTAATAATTAAATTAAACTAGAATAGTTTTAATTTAATTCATTGTGTATAACCAATTGAATTCAAATGAATTTTTAGTATTTAATCTGAAATTGAAAATCGAATAATTCAATTTGATAATTATAGAATGTAATCAATAATTTTTGAAAATGCCTAATAAGTAAACAAACTAATTTACCACATATTCGTATTCCGATTGAATTGATTCTCTGGTAAAATAATCAAATCTAATTGTTTCAGTATTTATTATATTTTTTTTTAAATAATTAAATACATATATCAACTTGTCAATTGCGGATTAAGTGTGTATATATATCCCTAATTTCATGTCGAAGTATATGTTAGAAAGCAACTGAACACAAGAAAACGAGGTTTGAAGATTACTTGTTGGAAATGGCCGCTGCTCTGCAGACAACTTGCTTCCTCCGACTCAAGAACAATTACAATGTGATACAGTGCCGTTCTTCAACCAACAGAGCATTCAAATGTAAGCCCCCCATGGCCACTCTCGCAGCTGCTCCAACTGTTGGGCTCTCTGAGACTTTCTCAAGATTAAAACAAAAGGGAAAAGTATGAATTCATCTTCTTTTGTTGTTTTCTTTTTTTTCATCTTCTAGTCTATTTTGATTTGAACAGCGAAAGTAATTTTTATTTATGATTATCTGGTGTCTGTCTGGGGTTTGGGGTGAGGGGACTTTTGTTTTAGTTGGTTATGTCTGGAGAATTTTCAGTGGCGCTGAAGCAAATTTCTGTTGATGATGATTTGTTTTGGTTTTTGTTAATGTTGTTAATGGGTCTGTTAATTGGATGGTTTTGTTTTGTTGCTAGCAGATTTTGGTGGCTTTTCCTCAGTTATAGATTTCGGTTGTTTAACCATTACTTATTTTCTTGTAATGCAATTTATGGAGCAAAAGTGGCATCTTGAAGTCATTATTCATTCTGATTCTGTAAATTGATTGAAAATAAACATCTCCCCTGAAAAATGAGCAAAGAAAGGTCACTTGGGACAAAATTAAATGAAAGAGATAACGGCTCAATTTTCACATAGAAAGTGTGATCATAAGTTTTGTTTAATTATTGTGTATATAGACATGTGATTGATATTGATAATTCTATTTTTGACTAAACAGTTGATTAATACTCTTTCAAGAATGTGTTATTGGTTGTACTGTACAT
Source organism: Sesamum indicum (assembly GCF_026168435.1). Taxonomy (NCBI): domain Eukaryota; kingdom Viridiplantae; phylum Streptophyta; class Magnoliopsida; order Lamiales; family Pedaliaceae; genus Sesamum; species Sesamum indicum. The sequence continues at coordinate 25,939,721 of NC_142662.1, forward strand.
TACTGCATTAATTTAAAGAATTTGGAATTTTCAGAAATGGATATTTCATTTTCTCAATGTTTACATTTATAACCATGCTTTTGGTGTAAAAAGGTGGCATTCATTCCGTATATCACAGCCGGTGATCCTGACCTTCCAACCACCGCAGAAGCGCTGAAAGTCCTTGACTCATGCGGCTCAGACATTATTGAATTAGGAGTGCCTTATTCAGACCCTTTGGCTGACGGTCCTGTTATCCAGGTTTGAAATGTGGTGAAAGGAAATTTTATCTTAGAATGTATTTAACATGGTGTGTGAATAATCTACTGTAGAAGTTTTCTTTTGTGTTATTTATCAAAAAGTTAATTCTTTCTTATTTCTTTTCACAGGCTGCTGCCACACGTTCATTAGCCAGAGGAACCAATTTCGATAAAATCATTGCAATGTTGAAGGAAGTAAGTTACGGTTTTTATTTAAGCCACAAAAGTGATTAGAAGATGCTGTTTAGCATGGTAATGAAGCGAGGTTACATTTTCCTGGCTTTGTCTTTCTTGATGTACCTTAACCACACAAATCTGACGCTTTATAGTGACACTTCTTTAATGGTTCGTTTGGGTCTTCATGAACTATCATCAAGAACTTTTTGGGACACGAAACCTTGTTCAATGCTCATTGTTGCTAGATGTATTTTGTTTTTCTATAGCTTAGCAAACCCTTACCAACCTTTTGAGCATATTTTTATATTACAGTTTCTTAGGATAACCATTTTTTGCTTCTTGAAAGGTGGTACCTCAATTATCTTGTCCAGTCGCACTATTCTCATATTATAATCCAATACTCAAGCGCGGCACAGAAAAATTCATGACCACTTTGAAAGATACTGGAATACATGGTAATTGTCCTTACACTTCACATCCTCCCATTTTTTAACATAGAATAGAGAATTTATCTTATTTGGCAAAGATCCCATTTTAAGGTTTTTAGTCTGTTCACCATACATGCGATCATTCTACCATAACAAGACTTTGTGAAAAAGCATGGCATGGGACTAGGTTTATGGTTAAGCGCAAGAACAGTTTCAAGTTTCATATCAGTAAATTGATTGCTCGATCTAATATTTGAATCAATGCCACGATATCCTTCTATAGTCCATTCGATTATTTTACAGCTTTGCCTCCTCTCTTGAATTATGGCACATTTTTTGCAACTACATAAATCGAATTTTATCTAGGAGTTTATTGTTTGCAGGACTTGTTGTGCCGGATGTACCTCTGGAGGAGACTGAGATATTGAGAAAGGAAGCTAGTAATAATAATATAGAACTGGTTGGCTTTCCTAACAGTTTAATTCCTACCTTGATTTTTTTGAAATCCAGAGTTTGCTTCATATGTTTGCTAGTGGTGATCACCTGACGTCACCTGGAAACCTGTTTCATGATTAAAGAAATTGCCCCAGGCATCGTGGTAGAAAGTCAATACTTATGTTCCTGTAATTTCTTAGGATAATCATGAAGCTCAAATATGTCAGTGGTTTAATCATTTTCTGTTTGCACGAAAATTTAAAGATAAATTGTAAAAGTTTGGTTTGGATTTCAAGAAATTATTCAAGATAATAAGTGGTCTTTGAAATTGGAAACTTTTACCTTACTTTTGATAATCTCGTGATGCTATCCATCAGCACAGGTTGTGGGTTTGTAGCTTAAATTTTCTGCAAGAATCATGGATACATATGGAAATAAACTATCGGTGTCAGGAAAAGTAGCAACAAGATCTTGAGAAATACTTTATGATACTTTGTCATAGGGAAACACATCATGTTGGGTGGCAATCTGTATTATCAAGATATCACTGCATTGATTAATTGAACTGTTTTCATTCAGTGCACTGATGGCCTTAGTTCTGTGTATGATTGATTCTAGTTTGCCATTTCAGGTGCTGCTCACAACACCCACTACTCCAACAATACGAATGAAAGCTATTGTTGAAGCTTCAGAAGGATTTGTCTATCTTGTAAGGTTCCTACTTCCTTTTTGGAACAGGGGTTATCTGTGGACGTCTAGATCAGTATCTTGCTTTTTCCTGTTTCTTCTTCATGCTTCCATTGCCAGTTTATACCCCTAAATGAGGCTAAAAAAGTGACTTCATTTCTTGGCTTTGGTCACAAAACTCTTCCTATGTAGATCTTTCAGACTCATCATTTTGTTTCCTACTGTTTTGCAACTGGGTATTTATTAACATTGTTAGCTTGACGAGCTCCTGTGTGCTGTACTGCTCAAAATTTAATGCTTGCTTTCAAATCCTCATCGATGGGTGTTTTCTGTTCTGAGCAAATCTCAGTTCAAACACTGGCGCGCTGGGGAAGGTCCAGCTGAATGCAGAAGAAATTTTAAAATTTTCAAATTCACATCTCTTTTCCACTTTGCCCAAGTTGATCTATTTTTCTTCTTAATATATCAATAGGTGAGTGCAGTGGGAGTTACTGGAGCACGAGCATCTGTCAGTGAAAAGGTTCAATCTCTTCTACAAGAAATTAAGGAGGTAAATATGTTTCTTATCTCATTAGTTTGACCCCTAACTAGACATTTTTAGTAGCTCTACTGACTGTTGTTGCCAGTTTGGTTTGTGAAAATCACCACCACAGGTTTTATCATACCTCTTCTCTGTTTATTTTTGTTTGGCTTTGTCTTCAATGTAGATGAAGTATCTGAGGCAATCATGATTTAAAGTTCGTCAACCTATGAGAAATTAGCAGTTCCTGTATAGCTGACATTTTCTTTTCTTTTGTTCTTTCTTTCAATTCTCTCTATCTCTCTCACATTCAGGTAACAAACAAGCCAGTGGCAGTTGGTTTTGGCATATCAAAACCTGAGCATGTTAAACAGGTCAGTCGTGAATGTGTAGACTGTTTAACGTGAAGTATTTCCAAGTTTAGGCATTAAAGTTGAATGGTTTGATGCTGGCAGCTAATATATTTAAGCATCACTCTTTCAGGTAGCTAGTTGGGGAGCAGATGGAGTAATTGTTGGTAGTGCCATGGTAAAAATACTGGGTGAAGCCAAATCTCCTGAAGAAGGCTTAAACGAACTAGAAGCGTTCACTAAAAGCCTAAAATCTGCACTGTTATGATCAATTCTGCTTTTGCACCTTATCCTGAAACCGGGCTTCCCAGATGCAGTGAAACAGGGTCGAGGGTTTTGGATCTCCGTAGCATCACAGGTCATGAACTTCTTGAATCCACAGCCGCGTTATTTGGTGGCCTCCATTAATCAATATCAAAATTGTTTTCGTAAAAATAGGGTTTGTTGTTAGACTTCTTACTTCAATACAATTTTCAGATCGTTGGACACAAAAAGAACAATATTTTTCCAGATCTTAGCTTTGGTGTTGTCCACCATTGCGCCAATTTCTTATCGTTCTTCCTCTCCTCTTTCTTCCCATTCTATGTAAGCGTGACCAGTGCACGATCACTATGGGACGCCCAATGGTTACCATATACATATGCCCATATGCATCACATGAATATATGACTACAAGTGAGAAAAAAATCATCGTCTATTTGCAAGCTGCATAAAAGAATGTTGGGGGATAATTATTACACTTGCTAACGGATAAACATGCCATCACTTGTCTCCCAATTATGTAAGCTCAAGATTATCTTGTGTCCTTGAAATGCCCAAAAGCAAAGATTCATGTGAAAACTTGTCATAAATAACTAAAAGGGCAAAGTAATAGCACTCAGAAATACACACACAGGTAGTGTCATCTCAACAATTAAGATAATAGTGCGAACAAATAATTTAGGCAATATTTTAACGCCTTCCAGATGCCACTGATTCGGTAGAGAAGAGGTACTTCACTCTTGAAAGAACAGAGTCGTGTGCAGGGTCATACGGATGATCCTTGGAAGGAATCTCCAGGATTGCTGGGATTGGTTTGTTATAGCTGTCTACCAAAAACCTTACCATATTTGCAACCTGAAATGGACGAAAAGATGTTATCAGCGCCACAAGGGACAATTTATAGTAGTTAGGATTAAGAAACAAGCGAATAAAGAAAACTGAAAACTTACATATTGGCTGATCAACACTATTGCTATGTCTTCTCTTGTTGTGAATTCTTTGAATGCATCTTCAATCTGTTTCACCGTTGTTTCTAAACCAAAAGCAAGAAACATCAATGAGCCAATTGAACATAATGACAAATACTCAACTGAAAACCAAATACAAGACAAGACCATCTTTCTTAGGGTGGGCATATTCTGAGACCACTTTATCGACACACAGCTTTTTTGCACTATGTTCAGAGAAAGCGAAGTATATTGTGTTTGTTCCATCTTCTGGGCTTTAAATATACCGAAATGATCACAAAGACCTGTGTCCAATTATTTGAGGCTAGCTTAACAACTACTGAAGTGCTGAGTAGTAGATATGCTAAGACAGAAAAGTACAACTTTTAGTTGCACATAAATTTCCTCTCTTCTGCTTATATTACTAATCATACAACTCTAGAGTTCATGGTATGTTCAGATAGTAAAAAAGCTAGGTTAGAGAAGAACATAGCATAATTATATACCTGACCTGAGGTATCACAGCCTATCAAAATCAATACAATTTTTTATGTTTGTCAATATATTCATGCCAACCACAACTATCTAGTATGCCAAGATAACTAGACTTGAAATAAGCAGCAGCAACCTGCCAGTCAAGTCTACATTAAAAACCTATCAACACCCCAGCACTTCATGAACAATGCCAAGCAAAAGGCTCTCAAACACCAGAAGACCATCAATTATACTAAAGACTAACTTGTCTTGTATTCCACAAGCCTCTACCTTGATGTCCAATTCTATTCAAAACATTTTCATACTTTGGCACATCATCTTGTTTGCTATGTAATCTCAAATTATACTTTCCAATTACATAAACAGAATTGAAAACTACAATAGATGGAAGTGATTGTATCATGAGCTGAGCCAAAGAATTGAATGAATTATAGTAATTATTCTGATAAAAATAATTAAGAGAACAGGCATCAGACATACTTGAGTCCACAATGAGGTAATTTGTTTTCCTCCTTAGATCAACATTACCAACTCCAGCTAGCAAAAACCCAGTGATAGTGTCCTACATGAACAAGGGTCATCAGTGAAATTCATCAAATGATGTACGAGTTGCAAATAAGTTAACCAACTTGCTTAAGAAGAATTAACTCATCAAGTAGTCTAACACCTAAATCTGTATCATAATCTTCGTATAAAAAAGGCCCGAAAAGGAGAAGAGAAATTTGGAGAAATATCAGATGGTTGAGGCAGCCAATTTACGGGTCATTCTATTTTTCCCTTGTCACATTGATGAAAAAGGAGAGGGAAATATGGTTTTCACATCGGCCAAACTTGCATTTGCCAAGGCACCGGATCACAATGGGTATACACCTTACAGCTAGTAGTATTGAGTCAGCAAATAGAACTTATAGAGTCATCAAGTTAGCTCAGACGGAACGCAAGTTTTACAGCACGTGCAATTAATAAATTGATTGAAAATAGCTCACGTTTTCAACTGCCTGATACAGCATTTGAAGCCAAGTAGGGCGTGAGATTGATATGAACTTTGCACTTAAAATCAGACTTCATATGGTACCAATCGACCCAACTATGTAGCACCTTCTCTCATAAAAACTTAGATCAAGGTAATCAACCTATGACAACAGCAGTTGGAGAAGAAATCAAACCCCAGGAATGGTGTAAGGAGATGGTTGGAATTTCTGCATCTCATGGATAAAAGCAAAATATGTAGACCAAAAAGCTACACCACTTGATGAATATGCTCTCATAATAGTCATCAAACTACAGGGAAATTACCCGATTCTTTTCTCAATCTATAATCAACTAACTCAAGTACTTGAAACAACTGAAAAGAAAAAAAACGACCAAACATATCCTGAAGACAAACGATAAAGCAGACAAATAACCAACAACCACATAAAGTGAGAAAACCTGGTCCAGAAAGTCAATAGAAAACTTCAATTGGTACCTCATCAGCGATCATGGCTATGAGCGCTGAACTGCTTGTCCGGATCTGAGCTCTGTTTGCCATTGATACCAGAAATCCCAACGAATGCTGAACCTTGTAAAGAAGCAGAAAGCGGATATATATTAATTAAATCAAAAACTAAACGCAGAAAATTTTCGTTTCACAGAACTTTATCGTAATCCATGATAGTGAAACCCAATCAAAAATCAATCAGAATATTTCTCGAACATATCTCACCTTTTGGAGAGTTCGGAATTGAGTTCAGATCGTGAGAAGAGAGATTTTGAGAAGTTGAACACCAATAATGAACAGAATAAACAAAAAGAAGTAAATCAGAAATAAAAATTGTATTCCCCACCCCCCCCCCCCCAGAGAATACAATATTTACATTTTTCTCCTTTGATCTTTAACAAATTCTATTTCATGATCTATTTTATTTTGCAATTATGAACATCTTATTTTTTTTAACTTTCCTTTCAAATATTCATAATATTTTTCCTCATTTATCTATACAGTATATATAACTCATGAGGGATGTTTTAGTGTCATGGTCTTGCAAAATTATGGTATTTTTTTCTCTGAATTTTCAACATTATGTCATTATATTTTTTATAAGTTAAATATCTATTTTTCACATCAAATTTTGTGTCTGTAAAAATAAATTATGAGACTAGAAAAATATGGACAAAATAAAATTTATTAATTTAAATACAAAGAAGTTCAATATCAGAGAATAAAGATAATTCTCTAATTCTTTTCTCCAAAATGTTGATTCAAGAGCTTGAAACTTGTTCTTAGATGTAGATGTGTTCTTCTCCAAGGGCTTTGACAATATTTCGTCTCGCTTCGTCTTATGTTTTGTGTTGTATGTGATGTGTTCATAATGATTTTTTCTATAGTGAATGCCCATTTTTATAAGCGCGAACAAAACTTATATAGTTTGGGCTCATTCTTTGATCTTGAACACCGAGATTTTTGACATGGATCAATCTCCTAACAGGTCTTATTTGAACGTATTTTTATTTAATTTAGCCAATTCAAAATAAAATAAAAAATTTATATATCTTGGCTCGACCTATAAAAATAAATAAGACCCAACTTGAATATGGGCTTTCGAACTAATAATCTTGAAAACTTTTAATTTAAAACTCAATTATAGACCAATTTATTTGGCTTTAATTAATAAATTAGTCTGAAATATTTTGATGTCAACATTTATCTTAACTTGTTATTTTATATATGTTAGGTATTTTTTTAGCTACAAACACTACAAAAAATATAGCATTTAACCACGAGCATTTGTCAAGGTCAAAAATTAATAATCATAGTAAAAAGTCATTGACCATGATCACGCAACGATTGTTGATCGTAATTTTTATGAGTGCGGCTAGTAGTCATGACAAAAATAATTTTCGTGGTTATCTTTTTACATTAATTTTTATTTAATTATGATCAATAATAGTTATTTACCACAATTTTAATTTATTACCAAGAAAATTGTAAGCAATAGTAATTTTTTTTCCGATTAGAGATTGAATAATACAATTTATATAAGTATTTAAATTGTGGCACACCACACACACACACAATTTATATATATTTATCCAATCAATGAATTAGGGGGACAAATGTTACATGATGAATAGTTCAGGGGGCAAAATATATTTTATCCTAAATTTGATTTAACTATGATAATGCAAGTTTAATTTATACTCAATATAATTTTGTGTTTTTATACTTATTACTTTAATTTTAAATGTTTAGATTACTTATAATTTATTTATTTTAATCTTTTTAAAATTTGAATAAAATAATTTATAATTTTATTTATTTAATTTTTAAAATACAATTATCTCGTACCTTTGGCACGGAATATTGACTAGTTTATATGTATATATTTGTTAATACAAATGTTTGCATGCTATTTTTCAACAAAATACATTTAATACACTAGTAACAAAAATGATATTACTTAACACATAATATAGATGAACGCAGAACGTATATATAAAATTTTAAAACAAACAGACACTCACAATATTTATATATCAAATATAATAAAAGATGTAACATAAGTCTATAATAAAAAATCAAAACGCACGTCCTTTATTTGCAAGCATATAATAAGTAAATAATCATAATGCAGCGAAAATCAATTTCTGTTCATTTATCTTCGCTGCCGCGGCCCTGTTTTCCTCCCTTGGACTTCTTCTCCCTCATGACATCCGGATGGTTTTCTGCGCGCATCCGGAGCGATGTGTATCCCTGCCTGCTTTGGCTTTCCTCACTTGCGCTGCTCGCTTCTCCCCGTCCTGCTGCGCGCTTACGCGAAGGGTTTGGCCTCGAAGGCTCCGCAGGCGTCTTCGGTGCTTTCTGCCCAACATTTTCGTCGCTATTGTTGGATACATTGTAAGGATGATAAGTAGTTAATTCAAATCTGGATATGTATATATTCATATATGTTGACACAATATTTCTTCAAAAATGTCAATTATGAATGTAGAGTTGCTTTGTTGTACCGTGGTTGTTCAGTTGGGAGGACGGTAACGCCTGCTGGATCAGTGTTCTGCTCGACCGCTGGTTGATCTTTCGCTTCCTTGAATTTTTTATGCAAGATTTTGGGGAAGTAGCATTCAAATTAATAAGGGATTTTCTACTTTTATATCACGGAATTATCACTTTTTATACTATAACTTTATATTTAAGTGATACTTTTTAAAAGTTATGGGACCAAATATGATAATTTCATAATTAATTAAACTAAAAGTGTAAAGGCACTTATAACCATGTGCTATTTTTTGTAAAATATCTAACGAAAAACTGTAATGAGATAAGAAAAATGCTACTTTTTAAAAGTTATGAGATAAAAAATAAGAATCCCGTAACAATAGTATCAAAAGTAAAAAAAATAAAAATAAAAAAAACTTTTCATATTACTTACTGTAACATGGTTCTTTATTTTTATTTTTTTTTATAACTGCTTATGATGAGGTTGGAAGTGTACCTGGTTTTCAGTGTTCGCTGGAGTCAAATCTGCAGAAGAAATGATAATCATCTCAGGTTGTGTTATTTTGTGATGAGGTGATCAATAATAAAATAAATAAAAATTAAGATAAATATATACGAATTATCCAAAAAAAAATCTATATATACGTTACGTGCACATAAACTAATGTAACCATGCATATTAACGTAAGCATCGAATGAAACTTTTTCTCTCTGCATAATCAATTCTTTACCATAATTGGGTGCAAAATCTTTTTGAAATCATTTATCGTCGTTTTTTGGCGGTAAAATTGCATGTTAGCGGACGTAAATTATGAGAACGTCATTTCTCTGTAATTTGTTGAAAGATTTTACTTCAACATTCAAAACAACGCTAGACAAGATGTATGTAGACATGAAAATGATACCATAGAGCAAATGTAATAAGAAAACAACTTGGTTTGAAAAAGTATGTTATTTGAAAATTTTACCTTTTCTTGCTTCGTTACTCATTTTCCACCTGCAAATTCAAATTTTTTTGAAAAACATCAAATGCATATTAGGATATGAAATGTCGAACAAAAATACTAATAATAATCGAGCGAGGATGAAATTTACCAGATTGTCTGACACAAAAAATAGTAGTCCAAAAATTAAACTAATGGAAGAGGTAAGCTTGAGGTGAATATTTGCCCTCATGAGGAGCCTATATATATAGTTATAAACATTTATTACATAGAGCACACATTGGATTTTGTGATATAACTTTAGGTATTGCTTTAATATTATTATTCAAACTTTTTTAAAGAGAAAATCCAATTAACTTTGTAAAGGAAAACAGACTTGTTTTGTTTGAGGATGCAACAAAGTATCACTTGAGTAAAATCAGTGATTTGTTATCTTGTCATCTCTTGATAATAAATACATTCAATGATACTTGCATACTTTCTGAAAATGGCTAAAGTTGGAGAAAATGTTTGTGATTTACTGAAAAATAACGAATTATATAGCGTCTTGAAGTGAGTAGATATATATAAATATTACGAACTATATATATTTACTATTTATCAATCGTTGTTGTAATATGGTAATTGTTTAAAAACGTTCCAAGTGTAGTTAACAATGAGAAGGTCGACAAAATTTGGTATAAAAAATTAACTAGCGTCTACAAAATTGTTGGTCCATATAAAAAGAAACGCCATATAGCGTAGTTCACATGATCAATTGAACGTTAAATAATGAAAGATGGTAATTGGAAAGAAACGAATAAACAAACAAATGGGATGATTAAATTTTAGAAACTATAGTAAATGTGGAATATTAAAGTGAACTCATGCGACATGCACATAACTTGATTTTAGAGTAATCGTGCTATACGATGATGGTCGTTGTTGATCTAGAGTACGAAGTTCCATAATTGCCATGCATTTTAAGAGGCCATATTTAAAATATTTAAATATTATTTATACGTATATTCAATTAATAACTCTTATTACGATCTGTCATGTAACTAATGCGATGATATCTTAATAGTTAAGTAGGTTAAATGTTCTCTTTTCTTCGACTAAGTTGAATTGAGGATTAACAACTAAGAGTTAATATTAATATTAAAACAAGTTAATGAATACGTTGTTCGCTTATAATTTAGGTTGCATGGAAGCTATGATAAAAACCAGATTTTAGGTCAAGATCTCGTATACAGAAAAAATTTACTATTTTATTGTCAATATTATTAAGTACACTATAATAGTTGTTTTTAAAATTTTATTTCTCATCTATACATGAAATATGAATTGTCAAAATGTCCTCAATTATATTTATATTTCCACAATCCGAAGATATGTTGGGGCGGGAACGTGAAAAATACATCTTTTAACACACTATTATTCTTTTTGCATTGTATACTATCAATTTGTCCCATGACATCATCTTTGAGGTCGCATATGCATATGTATAATCTTTGTCTAGCAGTTTTCACTGAAATTTGCAGAAAATACCAATAATCATTTATCCAAATAAATACAATAAATTTGTTACTATAGATTTGAACCTAAGAATAAATACCAATAGGCTTAAACGAACTCGTTTGACACTCCGTCCAGCGACAAGACTGCAAATTTACGGTTGACATAGAAAATACAAACGAAGATATTAGTAGGATTTGCTTTACACCACCAAAATCAGAATCCAGGCGCCCATATCTCAAATAATGTTGTCAAAGTGCTAAGAACAATTGTGGTTCTGTATCCCTCCATGTCCCAAACCATTCTTCTTAGGCTTGAGAGCAAATCATCGTCAGATGGTTCATGACAAGATATCCAACAGCTAAAGTGCACGTTTGATATATATGACATAAAATTCCGCCTGAATTAGATCAAGAGACCATCATTGTACATTTCACAGTAATTGTTACAACACCAACACCAGGAGATCTCTTTTCGACCTACCTGATATCAACCAGGTATGCTTTGTATATAAAAATGAAAAAGCACCTGAGGCTGAATGATGGGACGATAGAGCAACATATATGCTCCATCGTGTATATCTTTCATTCTGATCTTCGTTGGTCTTTCTGATTGTTGTAGAGAGGCAATGCCCAACGTGAACGTTTTCGCTTCCCATAACATCGCCAATAGAGCACCAATATCGTTGCGATTACGCCAAGAGGGATCGCCCATCTGTTCCACAATACTAATTCCATCAGCACAAAGTTCCCGCAGTTTTCTTGCATATATAGTACATCTTTTATTCTCTTAACAGATCTTAATAAATTTCTTTCTTCTCTTCCGGATATCAAACATCTATATCTATTATTAGTTGAAATTACCATCTTATGCACTGATCTCAAGACAAGAAAATTGATAAGCAAGACCACAGCATTGTCATTGGCACAGAGCAAGTTTAGCGTTGCAATAGTGCCTGAGCAGTAAAAGAGAAGGATTATGTTTGTTTCTTACCTGTCTAAATCAAGAACAGGGCTGTAGACAACCGCTTCCCAAGTCCTCACAATAGCATGCCAAACTGGGTTGTAATAAAGAGATTCCGAGGTCCAAAACATCCGCGTGTACGTCTCTAAGAAAATAAAAAGTATCCATGCTCCAATCTCGATCAGAATAAACTTTATGATAAACCGACCCACCACCACCATGACAAGTGAGAAGGCCACCAACCAATTGAAAAGCCTGTGGTTGTATTCTTTGATAAATAGAGATTTTGATTTCCCCAACATCTACAAGATAAACGTTACAAAGACACGCAATTGGTAAAGGTGACACAAAATCTAAGAAAGAAACAAACAACAGCATTCTTAGAAACCAAAACTGGAACTAGAAAATAGAAAGTATTGTGCTACAAAATACTTTCTTCCTTCAGTCCTATCTCTCATCCAAGCTTAGTGTCATAACTGGCTATAATTTTTCAACACTTCCCAAGTCCCATTCTCATGTTTCTACCCCCCACCTGAGTCTAATGATTTTCTAAGGACTAAGTGACAGATTAGATTTACATCACTTCTCAATTTCGAGTTTACTGCCTGTACACCCATGTATCAGAAATCTAGGGGGTAAAATAAATAAACACAATCACAGAAAAACATAGACAAGACGAAAAGATAATTCCAGACCTTCATCATCCGCATTTCATAGTTGCTTTTAGAAGGTCCTACACATTCTCTTTCAAAACTTTGGTTGCATTGAAGGAATCCTGCATTAAATTTAGCCATAGATGGAAGTCTTAGGACTTGAAGTTGGTCCATTTTTTCCTCGCATCTTATATATAGTGCCTCACACAGCTTTGAGGATTGTAATTCATTAGCCAGAACAAAGTTCTTGTATACCTGCATAGACTCATGAATAAGCACAAAACTTTCCAGGAATTATAGCAGCAAAGTTACTATTCTTAGTTTCTTACCTTCTCAATTTCTTCAACTAACTGCTCAGCTGATTTCTTGGCGTGATGACGGCCAAAATGCTGCTCATCAAAAGCTTCCATTGCTGCTTTACTAGAACCTTCATGAGCTCGCTGGAGAGACTCCTCCGATGTGGGCAAACCCAAATTACTCATACGACTACTATACAGTTTCAAACATCGCTCCAGAATACCCTTATTGAAGACCTCCACAAGGGACCCTGTTGATGGAATCTCCCCTTTATTTAGGGCCTCAAGAATCTGGAATACAAATTATCATATAGGTAAGGCCATCAAACCTAACAATTCAGGACTGCTTCTGAAAGCATTATTATCTTTATATGTTCTGTGCAAATTTGAATTGTTTTTACAAAATTATGTTTCCTATTTTTACAAAATTTTTATACTTCTAGTATAACATCTCAGGAAACAAAACGACATCAACCTGAGTATGGATGAAAAGGTGATCAGAAGCTAAATAAGTTTTAGAAGACAAGACAAAACCGGGATGGGATGGAAAACAGCACCTGCTCCAGAAAAGAAACAAATTCCTTCCCGTTGAGAGATTTACCCTGGACAATCTTTGGTCGGATGATAGACGATACAACTGTTTTCAACTGCTCCCTCTTCTTAACATATATAGAATCAAGTTCATCGTCCTTCATGTCACAAAGCTTTGTGCGTAGAAGATGGGGCTGTACCACAGGTCAGATTAGGCTATTAATTCATTCTGCTATTTTGTGGGTGCATGAATAAGTTAGCAAAAGCCTAATCTAAAACAGATAAGTCATACAAATACATCAAGCATGAAGAACAGATGAAAGCTAATAAAGTAGTAGTAGTAGTAGTATTTACTATGTGTAAATGGCAGACTATCTGTTCTCAGCTTGTTTTCTGAAATCTACTATTTTCCTGTTGAGTTACCAAAATGTTTCACCACTTAACAGCTTGAAGCACATCCTAAGAAAAAAAATTTACTCCATGATTCCTTCCATCAATCTTTGATTTTCTTGATTGACACAGAATCCTAGGAGAGGGTTCAAAGGCGGGAATATAAACCATTTTCATCCTTTTTAACTTCTGAGATCATGATTAAGAATTCTTGAGAGCCACATCATCCAAGTTAAGATTGGGTAAGTTTTTAAGGAAGGTTAATCCATTCAGGATTGGCAACATAACCCACAAGAAGATGGGCATAGGGTGTACTCCTCAATCTCGGCACTGCTATAAAACACCAACAGGCTGCAATCTGTATAACCTCAGTTGCCCACAATACTTATATTTTGATTCCTAACATAATAGAGTGCCAAAATATCTGAATCTCAAACACAGCATGGTCATTACAATTTCAAGTCATTGCTGTAGTCATCAGGACAAGCACATTTTCAACCTCCCACAACAATCTTTGTCCTTCTTAATAAATTCCATGATCCAAAGAGAAACTAAAAAGTCAAGCCACCATTTGGAGCAATAGCATTGACCACGTTTGGAGACAATTTAAAACAACAAACACAAACCTGAGGTAAGCTAAAGGCTGTGCTATTATCCCCCATGATAGCCAAAGATTCACGAATCTGGTTCACCTGAAAGCAATGACCAAAACATAGTACGAGATTTTTGGCATAAAATACTAGTGATCACTTAGGAAAATAGAGAGTGAACATACCTGATCAATATTCTTGTCCCCTGCTCAAAACAAACCCCCATGTTATTTTTGGAATCAAAGTTTATAAAGTGCCAAATACAGTATGCAGGCTGAGGAAACTGACCATTGGCATTAGGGACTCGTCGGAGAGCCTCATCAACCATTTCTTGCACTGACTTTCCTTCTGAAAACGCCGACAATGAAGTCCGTCAATAATTCAGAGAAGGATAGTGGAAACAAGTGAAAGGGGAAGATCTACAAGGAGACTCTACAACAAATACAGGCTCTTGAACAGTAAGTCCGTTGTAGGCCACAGTGTACAGACAGTAAACCAATCCCGATTAAACTATCAAGTGCCTAAAGCTTTATACAGATAATTCTAGATATACTTACGTAGAAAATCACGCTGGATTAACCATAATAACTTAGCGGGTTCAAAAGCCACATCTTGCCCCTGCACCAAAACAAAGGATAGCAAACTCAAATCTTTGAAACCTTCCTTTGTTCTCTTTTGGATAGAAAAACAAAACACAGAAAAGAGCACTAAGTATCAAAGAAATGGTAGAATTACCTTCACTCTGTTCCTCATGCCCGTGCAAGAAACAGACAACCAAAAACAGCATTAGAAGAAAAAACTGACACCAAGATGCCAAATTAAAAGTAAACCAAAAAAAAAAAAGGATGCATGTGCAAACTTGTGACTTCCAATTAACATGTGATTACAAACCTTCCATAAAATTCTTCAGCAAGCTCAACCGCGAATGATAACCGAGATATATCTGCTTCACGTATCTAAGAATAAAGCAGTACCAAAAATTAGCATCAATCTTAAATTCTTAACATAGAATGGATTATGGGCACTCATGCCAATCACAGAAACTATTCGAAGAAAAAATACGACGCTAAGATTGCACAAGCTGTCATGAAAAAAGTGAATGCAAATGGAAAATAGTAATTTATAATCATTTATATTTAATCCTTTCCATATTTTGATTTAGTGATTATAACCCTTGGGGAGAGTTATAAAATGTATAGAATACGCAACAATATTTCAAAAGCATGTAGCACAGTTTACATTTAACAGCTGAAAACCAAATAGGAACTCTTATTCATTTCCTAGGCTTTTTCAAAACTTCTAGACAAGTTAAGTTTTACCATAAGTAATGTATCCCAATGAATTCCATATATATTTCTGCTAATGACTGCGCATCACCTTTCGCATTAGAGGAGTGATTGCGTTACCTTAAGTGCATTAGTAACTAGTTACTTATCAATTAAAAAGAAAAAACATGTGTTGGTGCCCGCAACATTCCAATCTCAGCTAATGCAATCCTTCTCTGATGAAAGCCCCAGATGTTTCAATCATTTATGAGGGCATTGAAAATATTTACCCTGCCTTTTCATTATTATTAACTTTTATTGCATTACAGCCTTTCACATGAATTCTAAAATCAGCAGTGTTCAACCTGGAAACATTGATGGTTCCAACTACCTTCTCTTACTCTATGGAATGGAATAAATGACATTCATGACATACATTTTGTCTAAAAAACCATTCTCCCATGCATACAAGTCTAGGTAACCTTAGTTTTACAATTCAATAGCCCCATACTACATAATAATAGCAGGTCTGTTGACAAGAATCTTTTAATAACTGAAGTTCCTATCCAGTCCATAAATTTGTTCCTGTTTGTGCTACAAGAGGGATGATAGTTACAGGCAAAGGCACAAACCGTCTCAGGTAGATTGTATATAAGCACAGAACTCATCACAGTTGCCAGGGCAAAAATCCTGCAAATCAAGTGTTGTGAAACCATGTCAATCGGACAACAGCATTTATAAAATATTTACGCTCTCAATCACAAAGAAAATTAGACTATAAGCTCTGGCGACTTGCCTGTCATCATATACATTTGATTTCCCAATACTTTCAAATCCCTCTGTATCAAGATAGAAGACAGATGTTTTAACTCCATCAATATCCAGTTCCACTGGAGCTCCCCATACCCATATACCTATAGAAATCAATGCAAAACTTTCAGCACTATCCAAAAGGCATGTCGAATTTCCATACAAGGACTAGCCGTAATCCACAACAATCTAGCATAAACCTTTAGTTTTTGTATCGCGCATGTGCCCAACACCGAAACCTGCCAAGTTTGGAGTTAAAAGTCAGGATCAAGAACAAAAGTGCAAGAGACCAGAGTAGCAATATTTAACATGAAAAAGTAACTTGACTTCACCTTCATAACATGACAGTGATAGAAGTTGATTAAGCAGGAACGATTTTCCAGAACGATATGGACCAATAACCTGGAAATACAGTCGTAAAATGATGTCAGAGAAAAGGGTTTTGGATGTTTGAACATGACTGATGCAAACAAGATTTGCTTAGTAAGAGAAGCTTTATCTCATGCAAGCAAAACTATATCAAAGACTCCTGAATGCTGACCAACCTGATAAATCAACAAACACTTCTAGAGCACCAAGCACCACAAGACAAAACTAGTCACGCTTGTTTTATTTATTCTAAAGCTATCTAATTATTACAAAAAGGTGTAAGATGTACTTTCCCTTGTAGAAAAAAAATTGTTAAAATGACAAAGTGCATGTGAGCATGCAATCAGGGCTTACCGCAACAGCCGCTATAGGGGTGGTGATTCTCTCAATAGCTTCCAAGCCTTCTCTTGAAAGGCGGAGTTTTGTGTGGCCAGGATCCGGTTCTATAATAGGAAACCTGTGCAAAGGAAAAAGAAAATAAATGAACATACTGATATAGGGAGCATTCTTGAATACAACTGAGATAAGGCATGGGCAAATACACATATACAAACCAAATATATTAAGCATTAAGGATGACATACAAAATAAATGCATAAGAGGGGAAAACAACTAAACTAAAAAAGTTCAAATAAAACCTACCCAATGAACATAGCAATGGATGAAAACGTGATATCTTACGTCCTTCCTTTATATATCACGTCCTTCCTTTATCCTTCTTTCTCTTATTATCCGTGATACTTTGATTTCCATCAACAGTGAAATAAAAATATTCCCAGTTCTTTTAGATTCTAAGGCCTACTTTAAGTGTAATAAGTGATTGCAATCAAAAGAAGTTGAATCAAGGTAGAATTAGCACAATTTATTACCAAAAAAGCATCAACCCACCTTCCTCCGGGCCTTGGAAAAGTTCCCCTTGCGTAAAGAATGAAATTTGATCTACAAGCAATAACTAACCATTTTCGTGGACAAAACCCTAGAAATGTCTCTTTAAGTTTATAAACCTCGCCCTAGTTCTTATAGCACATGGGAAAAACAATCTCAAAGCGGCCATATATTAAATCCGCTTATTCCACGCAATATTTTGTTTTATTAGAGAAAATTGCTGAATGTAATACAGCTACAGGAAAATACAAGCATTCATCCGAAAATTTATTGCGTAAATCCACAACAACTGTAAACCAACTTCCCCGCCCCCGAAATCTATTTCAAACTATATCGTCAAAACATCGCAAGCGCTTCCAAGTAACTACGAAGTACCAGACGAAAAGAAGCCGAAAATTACAAAGCACATGAATGTGGCAATTTAAAATAAAAACAACCAATATTTCTCAAATTTCAGAGAAGGAAAAAAAAACGCATCACCAAGAAACAAGAAACATGACACACCCACATCAGAGAGGAAATGCACGTGAAACGCGACGTAAACAACTAACCGAAAGAGCAAAGAATCAGGAAACTCACGCTTGACGGAAATTTTCTATAGAGTGTGACCCAGATGCGAAAAAAGAAAGTAAAATCGACAAAACGGCGACCGGACTGAAAATCCGCATCTCCGATCCGCAACAAAGCCGTTCTCCTGGAAATGCAGCGTAGTTATCGATCGCATATGACTGTACGGGCGCCAAGAATCATTAGAGGAAGCCAAGAATGGGGGAAAAAAAGAGTTGGGAAGATTTTCAAAAGTTTCGAGGGAGAGAGAGAGAGAGAGAGAGGGTGTTGGGGATCTCAAGAACCCATGATGGTTTTCTGACGCAGATTAGAGAGCGTAAACGAGAATTAACAGTTTCATATTGAAGTTTTACTTTTTATAATTATAACTTGGGCTCTGGATCTTGAAGGTTGATGATGAGTTTTCTTGATCTGCTCAGATTTGAGGAAGACGGTAATAGGGTGTAAAGTAGAGGATTCTTACCCCTCAGGAAAGCTGACAGCAGTCCCGATTTTGGTTTTGTTATGTAATGTAGTCGCGTAACGACATTTAGCAACTTTATTTCTGGAATACCACCTTTACCATAATTGCTCTCTGTTGTAATATTTCAAATGTATTTAGAAATTTTCCATTATATTAAGCATTTATGAATTTTAAATGCCGTATATTAACATACAAATGGACCCATCTTCAATAATTTCTCATTTCATTTACTATAATTATATTTATACCCTGGACTAATGCTTTGTTTATACTACAATTTACCAAATTCCAAATTTAATACCATATCTAATTAAAAATCACAAAAAGAGCCCAAAACATTCAATTATTTTTATCATGGTTTTTCAAGAACTACCTTTGGTAGTTATTTTCTCTTACGCAATTTATTAAGTTTTTCAATATTATTTATTATCTTTCTTTGTCAATTTGTTAATAAAAAAATATTTATATTATATTTTTAGATACTTTTTAAAATTACAAAAACTAACAACACAATTTAGATAAATATTTGATTTTATTATATTTTTAAAAATGACATACATACATAAAATATGCCACAGTTACTGGTGTCAAATTTGAATTACTCTAAATGGTGGGACTAATTTTATAATTTTGTGGGACGGTGTCGACCAACCTACTGTATGCATTATTCTTTTAGGCCCATTAATGTAGTCTATACTCTTTCGCATAGGCCCAATAATTAACCTACACTTACACAACAAATAATTATATTTTTATTTTAATTTTTTGTGGGAAGTACAAAAATTAGATTGAATTAAACTTAGTGTAACTATACAATTAATAGATTTAACTGCTACAACATAAATATATATATATATACGTATATGTGTATATTTTCTTCTTGTTAAATAGAAGCCCATTTTTTTATGAGTCAAACACTATTGATTCATAATATATTTGTATAAAAGTGATGAGATACATAGCAAGTGTGATACACTTGTCATGTAATTAATCATTTTTCTTAATTTATATACCAATCACATTAGAAGTGTATTACACTTGTTATGTAATCGATTTTGATCGAACCAACCCCGATCTAGTTTAGAATTTTTCATGTATAACGAATATAATATATTTGTCATATTATTGGTATACAGTTCAAGTAAACTAATTAATTATACAATAAATGTCGTATAACTGATGTATAATTTAAAAAAAAATAGTAATTAAGCTCATGAACACTTTTAATGAAATGATTGGATTAGACCCTACTTCACTTTGGTACAAGAATTTGTTAAATGAAAAAGATGGAGAAAAAAACAAACAAACTAAAACATTGGGCCTCTTCCAATCTTCACCAATTTAGCTCTATGCAAGAACTGCTCTCGAGCACAGACCCTCACCTGCTTCATATAAGCCTCGAAACTCACCACTCCCTCCTCAATTCCTTTCTCCAACGCATACATCAAATCCTCCACTGCTAAATCACCTGCCAAACACTCCCTAATCATTTCCGACTTTCTATTCCCAGCTCCAAACGCGTCGTCTATGGGAAAACCAGCTGAATGGACTTTCAACCAATTCACCAGCCTATCGGATTCATCATACAGCTCCCTTGTTCTTCCCTTCAACTCTTTCTTTTCTTCCTGGAGTTCAAGCATCATATACTCCACAATTTCAGCTCGTTTCTTCAACTCGGATTGAAGGGCTGAAAATCTTTCGATTTCTTCTCCGTTCTTCGCCCTGATCGCCGCCATGTCGTAGTGGATCATGCAGGCGACCCGGTCCACTGCCTCCATTTTCGTGACCATCGACGGGTGGGTCGAACTCGGGGGGCCCGAATAGTGAAACGGGTGGTTGTGGGAGAAGAGCTTGATCAGACTGCGGACGAGGTCGGAGAGATTACACTTAGAAAATTGCCAGTTTAGAAGGTAGGAAGATACGGTGGCGCCGGAAGAATCAACAAACGGGTGGTGATCGTAGATGGGATGCATAACACACTCTACGTTCACATAGACAAACGGAGGCGCTTGCGGGTAGAGTTCCGGCACCCAAATGGTTACGGGCACGGGCGGGCTGGGCCGAGAAACGGGTAGGTCACCGGTAGCGTAGAGGAGTTTAACCTCAGTGCCGTCGTTGTGGGTGAAGAAACCTGTAGAGGGTCTGAGAGAAGGGAAATCCTGAAAGAGAGAAATGAGGTGTTCCCGGATGACCCATTTCTGATCCGGATCGGAGTAGGAGAGGGCAAGCGGACCAGCACAGAAGAGCGCGTCTTCGACGAAATGGATCGGGTTTGGAGAAGACATAAGGGACTGTTTGGTGAAAAGCTTTAGAAGGAGGCTAATATATGAAGAAGATGAGAGGGTGTTGGGTGGATTGGCATGCAAGACTCAAGAAAGCGATGATGGTATTAATTAAAGACTTGTTTGGGGGGACGTCAATGTTTATGTATATTTCCAGAAAGTATTTTACTGTCTTTTAGTTGTTTGTTAGTTGCAATAAAACATAAAGGAAATTTCCGACTTGTATTTTAATTTGTTCTTAAAATAAGGTACCAGTCAACATGACTTGGTCAGCATAAATTGGAGTGTTGGATTTTGGGAAAATTTTAATCCAGGTAAATTAGTTTTTTTTTTTCCCGTTATAATACATTGTTTATATATTTTATATTTATATAATATATTATAAAGCATGAAAAAATATTTATTATACACATACAGAAAATGGTTACTACAAGAGCTAATCTATACTAATATAAAAAGAAAAGCCCCTTCACACTCACAAACGACGGTTAATCATATAGCAGCACCAATTTTTTGTGAAGTAAAAAATGCCTTCATGATGAAATAACTAACTTATACAACTTTTTAAAAATTGCATTAATTGATAAATTATTTTTTTTCTTTCTTTATTGATTAATATAATGTTGGTTTATACATTTTACTTTTGTTTATAATATATTTTAAATCGTTAAATATTATTTACTATTGCATGTGGAATAACATGCCACAATAGCTAATTTCGAAGAGAAGAAATTAATTTAAGGATAAATATTAGTATTTCAAAATATTAGTATTTGTTACATACGAATAGGATAATTAAGACAACAAGGTCATGTTCAAATAGTAAGATTGGCATATGATAAACAAAGGGTTGTCCGTATGAATCATAGGAATATGGATATATATCTAATTTTAGAAAATGGAAAAAAGGGTATAATTACTTTTAGAATATATAAAGAGCTGGGATTTTATAAAATTGTGTATATATTAAATGAAATAAGAAATATGATATCTTTTTATGATCTTCGATTATAATTATTTAAGTAATAGTTTTGTGACCAAGATTGAACATTGAATGGTGACGCACATATTGGGCCCAGAATAACATAAATAGCCCAATTTTCGACCAATATTAATTAAATTGCGTACCATACTCTACCACTTTTATATGCGAAATTGCAATTATTTTTTATTTGTAGATATGGATAAGTATCATTAGGTAATTGTATTATTACTTATACTTTTTAATTGAAATGGAAATTCTCATTTCTAAATCGAATTCGATAAAATTGGGCTGAATTAGAATATGGGTACAAAATATGAAAAGATTAATTTGGGAATGATGATAAAAATTTTTGGCCCATTACAGAAAAGCCCATACTGTGCACACAATTGCGGCCCAATAATATTCAAAACATTAATTAAAATGGGAAAATGCGGCATATGCAGAAAATGAGAAGTCGCATTCAAAAGCTTGACAACTTTAGCATTTGTACTCAGTTTAGGATACTTATAGGTGGCTTGAAAAGATGGAAATCTGGAAGCAGAGATGAGAAATTATTGCACTCAAGAATAATAAATGATTTGAGATATAAAATAAATAATATGAGATCAATACTCAAATGTGCACGCATAGTTCATTTTAAATTAAAAAATTATTTATCATTTTTTAAAAATATGAATGTTAATTGAATAAATAAAAAATATTTAAAAAAATAGAAAAACGTCGGGAAAAAGTATGAAAAATAGAGAGAATAAAAAAGAGACGCAGTTGGAAAAAAAATAGAAAATAGAAAATTAATAAAAATAATTAAAAAATAAAAAATGATTGGAAATAAAGTGAAGCATCAGGATGTGGTTTCAATTCAATAAAGGTAATGATGAAGCCTGAAGAAAATTTTATACAACCAATTATAAAATTGTGTTTAGAATATTTAAAATCAAAAGTTTTAAATTTATAATAATAAACTTATACAATAATTTTAAAATATTATTATTTCATTGATGTGCGTACAAATAAACTAGCTCAAGTGGCCCAAAAAAAGAAGAAAGAAACGGAAGGACCAGGACATCCCCAGACTTGGAGACCCGGGACATCCCCGGCTTGGTCCATAATCAAAGCCCGTTAAAACATTCGACCCAAAAGGCCCACACACATGACAACCCACTTTCCCACATGGTACCTCATCAACCCAGGTGTCAACCGCCACCTTAGACCATATCAGCCCCAGAAGGACCTTCCTGATGGTTGGGACTCTTGACATGCAAGGGTTCTCCCAAGACAAAAAAGGCTGCATAAAAAAGTAAGGACTTTCTGATGGCTATGACTCTTTGTAGGCGAAGGGTCTCCCTAGAGGTGAAGTCAAAAGAAAATTTTAGTCAAATTAAATTCAAGCAAATCAAATCAATTACAAAGTAAGTGTAATACACTTTTTTTTTTATGAGATTAGTCAATTTTTCTAAATTACACGCCAATCACACGATAAATATAAATTCAAACAAACTCGATTTTAAGTTAGAATTTTAAATAAAGTGAATTCAAATATTAGCATTTGGGGAAAGGAAGCAATATCATCAACTTTGGGAGAAAAAAGAAAAGAAAAGAAGGGAAGGAAGAGATGTTGATGTTGTAATGTAGTTGAGGGGTATGATTAAAGCTACTTTTTTTGGTGCCCCTATTTTCAGGCATCTTCTTTGACCTTGCCGTGTAAGAAGGGTCATGTATCAACTGTTCCATATTTTTCTATTTAAATAAATTCTTCTACTTTGAAAATTGCTTTTTCATGCAATTAAACAACATCCAATCTCATGTCAAACAATTAAATACACATGCTAATAGTTTCTTTTATCTTAATTGCTCATATATATTTGATGCGATTAAAAAATCGAGTCTAATTGAAGTATAAAGTAATAAAATAAAATGCTAGAACAAAAAAATGGAAATGAGCGTATCATTGCGTTTTTTTTTATGTACAAGGAAGAGATTGCCATTGAATAAAACTCTAACTATGAAATTATAATATTCTCGTGCAACTAAAGTTATAGTATGAAGGTGAGATGTGCTTTGACTTCGGCTCAGTAATTCCAAAACACTAAGTTTTTTTTTTGAGCTTGTGAAGCCTCCTCGGATGTGGGTCAATTGGGCTTCTTTTGGCCAATTTATTTTCTTGGGCACCTCCTACAAAACTCCCCGAGGACTTTATCAAAACTAGGCTGTCTAAGGGCATTCTAGGCCTCCGAGGGGCACCTTGGGCCTCCCCTTTGAGCTCTTGCGATATTTTTATTAATTTTGGATCGTTTGGGTCTCTTTAGGCCGACTCATTTTAAAGTGCATCAAATTACTGAACCCGTCCCATTCTTTCCAAACTCGTATATTGAGTTCGATTTGAATTTATCTAGATCTAATTTTTTTCTTTTAATAAATCAATTATAAATATATCATGAATTTCGTATCGAATATCCAATCAATGACAAGTACTATTACAGTAAATTGACTCCATAACCTTATAGTTATAAGGCCTCAGTTTCTTCAACTAAATTAAACCTCACCATCAATTTAATGTGAATTCAATTCATTAACCACTCATTTCATATTAATTACAATATAATGAAAAAATTCGAACACGAGTCAGTTTATCATATCAAACTTATCGCATAGTTATTATTATTATAATATTTAAATAATTAATCACTTTTATTAAACTGTACATCAATCAAACAATATAAAAAGTACTACTTCCATTATACAACTAACATAGGTTTTGAATCGAAATCAACCCATGATAGTGGAGTGGAGTGTTAGAAAAGATAGTTTGGAAAAAGGAAGGGATCATTGCAGTGCATTCAATATTGGTGCAGAGCAGAGCAGAGCATCTTCACAAGTCCATGTCAAAGTATACATCACAAGCAACCCGCGATGCTGATAAAACGTGTTAAAGCAACAATCCAATATCTCTCTCTATATATATTTTTTCTGATAAAGACAGCAAAATAAAAGAAAAGAAAAGAAATGGGTTAAAGTAAACATCACGTTGCTTTCTCAATACCCTCATCTTTGATGCCCTGTCTGTAAATTTGACCTCACAAACACTGTAAATTTTACAATACATTGCGTCTAAAATCAAATAAAACATGTAATTGGTAGGTGGGAGTTGAATTTTTTGGTTTGAAAGTGTGTGCACTTGTTTATTTCGAGCAGAAGTCTTTATGCGACGTAATAGAAGGTTTTGTTTTTTTTTTTTTGAAGTAAATAATCATCAACTTATATTTTATGGTGTTATATTACTATTGACATGCTTGGAAATATCAGCTTTAGAGTTAGTGATGTAGAGTGAAAGGTGGGTGATTTTACAATTGATTTGGTGGGATCACCTGAATTATTAATAATTATAGTACGTACATGGAAAAGCTATACTTAAATTGAGAATCTTGAATGATTGTTAAGGAATTATGCAAAACCTCGTATATGTACAAATGTAAGAGATTGATAAATATTTGGAATCCCACCAGCTAACATTATGCAGTCTGCGCTCATTTTTAATTATCAATCAATGATTCTGAATTTTCAGTCTTAAATCACCGCGTAATAAATAAAGGATATCGCAATGATTGTAATGTGACAAAAACTGCACGGAAAGCCAAGCAGAGCCTTCCCGGGTTTCAGTTCCCCAAATATACTTTGCTCCAATTCCTCCCCCCCCCCCCGACCCCCAGTACAAACCAAAAAGGCTGACGAGATTGTGTCTTTTCACGCAGGCTAAGAGACCTGTTCAGGCCCGACGACAAGGGGTTTAGGAAACTCAAACTCCAAACAAAGAGAAGGATTTTAAGGAATTGAATTGGGAAAAGTTCTCTTTAAGTCAGCTTAGGTCGAACAAACATGACTTTATTTGAATTTTACGCCAATCACAACTGATTTAAAGAAAAGTTTTCGACATGAATTGTTTTTGAGCTACTTTTACAAAACCAAGAAACATGCAAACAAAGTTCATTTCGATTGAAACAAGGGAAAGTACTGTGAAGCAATGAGCCAGGAAGGGCATAACAATAAACAAGGGGCTTACAAGCTGCTGCTGCTGTGCTGCTGTTCTTTTCCAATCTTTATTGATGATATTAGCACTAATTGCTACTAGTTTTCAACACCCTTACATAAAAAACCGAAGGGAATTACAAAGAGACCAGAGATGGTACCTCGGCATGTAAGATTTAAGGTACTCAAATCTGTTATAACTAGAAAAGAAAAAAACAAATCCAAAATTTGTTATGGTTTAGGTTCAATTACAGAAGCCAAACCAGTCACAATCTTCACTCCTTTGTTCACACTCTTGGGCTTGACCTCTGGTGGCTCCCATTTCTTCACACTCTTGAAACCATCATCTTCACGTGGGCTGCTGCTACTGTTAGAAAAGACAAACACACCATCATCATTGTTAGTTTTCTCCAGAGGCGCGCATTTCTCTCCAAGAATTGTCATTGGTATCAGTGCCGACTCCCTCTCACCCGTCGGCTTGGTTTCTATATCATTGTTGCATGGTGAACTTGAAGGGATTTGACATGGGCCGAGTCGGGTGAAAGGGGAGAGCCATTTGGCTTTCACGTACTCGGGTTTGCGCCAAGGAGGGAAAGGCATGCCTTTCTTCTTCAAGCTTTGCTTGGCTGCTTCAGATACAACGGCGATTATCTTCTCAAGACGGTCGGCTTTTCCGATGAATATATTGGGCAGTGTTTGGAGAACCAGTTTGTACGCCTTGGTGGACCTTGCAATTTCAAATTCCGATCTGAAATCTATGTCAATTATCAATCTTTCCCCTTCAATTATCACATCGACATACTCGTATTCCCCTGTAGAGAACAATACTTTAATTTTTCATGATTTGTTAACTATGAACATAAAAAAGAGAGGTATTTGAGCCACGAATAAAGCCAGGAATTAACACAGACAAGAGGACAATCCTGCAGCTGATGGAGAAAAGGAACTTACCAGCGGGAAAGGAGGGGGATTTTTCCCATTTAGATTTGCAGATTG
The DNA here is from genome assembly GCF_026168435.1 of Sesamum indicum. Taxonomy (NCBI): domain Eukaryota; kingdom Viridiplantae; phylum Streptophyta; class Magnoliopsida; order Lamiales; family Pedaliaceae; genus Sesamum; species Sesamum indicum. The sequence continues at coordinate 25,966,745 of NC_142662.1, forward strand.
AAGCGTTGTATCCAAGAGCTACTAGACCATCTGCCACAATTTTTCTGCAAACCCCGTCTTTACGCTTAGTGATCTTGTTTCTCTCGACGATTTTTGCAGTGTCGGCTAGCAGATTTCTTTCAGAAACACACAAACACGGTGCTAAACTCTGCTCAATAGTCGTACAACAACATCATTCACACAATAAAAACAAAAATTCTGTCAAATGAACCACGAAATCACATGACATACGCTCCTGTCAAAAAAAAAAAATCTACCTTGAGGACGTCATATGCGTGGGCGAAAGAAGAATTGTACGAGTCCAGTTCCTCATCGGAGCCTCCTGTACACTTTCCATGGAAGCAATTGCACCTGTTCTTTCCACACCTCTGCTGCTTCTCGTTGCTTTCCTCGATAAAATTCTGAACCATTTTCGCTAGGCAAACCGAGCTCGGCTCAAACTCCTCCACGCCGTCCTTGTTGCAGTTATGCGGCAGCAAGGTGGCGCCGGCAGACTTATCTCTCGAGAACGGCTTCTCGAAAAGCCGCATGAACCTTGACTTGAATACTGGCTTCACCGCTGTCTCATATTTTGGATGCGGCTCCTCCGGCGCGTCGAAATCGATTGGTTGAATCTTCATGGGGTAAGGCATTAATCTTATCAAACCCGAAGTCGCTGATTTGTGCGGAGCTTTTCTAGTTTCTTCCATGCTCCATTTTTCCGCAGCACACAGTCGTAAATTTCAGTCAACGTTGAAGACTTCAAATTCTAAGGTAATTTCAAATCACCCTAACAAATCTAGATAAAATTGGCCACAAAATTGCCGATTAACTCCTCAACAAACACAAAGGTAGGGATTTGAACACCCTGATCAACAAAAAAGCCAGCGACAAAGGCAAAAAATGGACGATTTCCGGAAAATGTCTCAAAAACCCATCAAACAAATTCAATCTAACACAAAAAACGCTAATTTGGTTAGAAATTGACCGATCTACAGAAACTTGAAAACCTTAACAACAATCAGATGCCTTTATCTCATGGATTATCATGATGACTTATAATAATCCACCACTTGACACTATTTGCGATACAAAGCATGGAATAACTTCTGAAGTCTGTTAGGAAATAACTAAAATAGCTTTGCTTTTGCTTAGGGCTTTCAATTACGTCTAAACCTCACAACCCAAGAGAAACGGAACAGGAAAAAAAAAAAAAAAAAAAAAGGAGCCTATCGACGTGACGTCAGTCCTCCGGCGACCTAGCCGATCATTCAGATTCCGGAGACAAATCGAATCTCCGTCGAGGCTATTAATCACCGGCGCTTAGAGAAAAATTACACGCGCACACACAGAAACTATGTGAGAAAAAGGGGAAGAAAATGGAGCTCCTTTCTCGTGATGGTTCAGTGTACTGTGTGAAAGCTAAAGGGAAGACCAAGAGTTGGGCTCACATTTTAAAGGCGAGCAATTTGCTGACTAGGACTGAGAAAAGCAACATGCTGGCGTCCGACGTGGCAAGATCAATCCAGTCCATTCAGGTGTACGTGTCGGGAGATTAGCGAGGTCGGCTCGTGATCGCAGCGTCACGCCGCCACGTTTCCCTCGGCTGACGCGTTTGAGGGGTTCGGTTGAGTTTCCGAAAATGGCCTCGGGGTTTCCCACGAATTACGTGGTTGTTACATATGTTGCCTCGGAGTACTTTTGCAACCGCCTCACGTTCGACGCGCTGTCCCATTTGCTCTACCAAATTTACCAACCCAATGGATAACATTTTTTCTCCTAATTACACAAATGCCCCTATTAATTCGTTTTATTTTTTAATATTAATTTTTTAAATTATTTACTATGCTAAAAGCTCGCCATTCTCTATTATTATTCAGTATGTTCAAATAGATCAATATTTTTAAATCTCTATATATATTCAAATAAAATAAATAATAATAAAAGACAAAGTAGATGGGTTGTGCTTTTAACTGTTTTTAGATTTGTGTAAATCTCATTTTTTAAAAAAAAACATTATGTAAATAATTTAAAGTTTATATACAAATAGTTTTCATATGTTTTGTCAAAGGCCTCAAATTTCCATTTTCAACTTTTCATTATCTGTTACAAACCGCTTTCACTTTTACTTTTATTCAAATCTTAACTTTATTTATAATTCATTTATCTAAATAGTAAAAGTATAAAATTTTACAAGCGCTCCCCTAATACTGTTGAATATACAAATTAATTTAATTATAATTAAATATATATTCTATACTTATCCTGTTAGTAAAAAAAATATAGACCATTAATCACGATCAAAACAAAAGTTTCGAATTAAAAAAAAAGTTAAATTAAATTGAAATACTTGATGTATATAAAAATGATTTAATTCCATTTGGAGGATAAGATTGTCCACACCTTTTTTACTTTTTGTTCAGCTGCTAACCAAAACCCTCAAATTTCTACCGCGGGGGATGTAACAGGTACGACAATTGCACAACCCCAAGGGTGTTTGTGTCATTTTGGTGTGATTATGGGGATGTTTAAAAGTTGTTGGGTGATGAGTCAATATAATTGGTCACATCCTTAGTTAAGACTTAAGAAATAATATCTTACTGTGATCGTACAGCCTATTACGGGAATAAAAAATGCAAGAAATTAATTTAGATATGAACTATTATATTTTATTTTATTAAAAAAAATTAGTATATTGATTTGAGCAATATATAAAAAAAAATTATAATAAATTAATATAAAATGAGACAACTGTCCATATATTATTGAGATTTCATCTGATGTGGTTCACGACTCGAGCTTCCCCTGGCTTATAAGCCACATCATTTGGCATCGTATGTAGACATAAGGTCATGTGCCCATCCTAAACTCTTCATTTGAAAACTGATAATGTAAACAAACGTTTTACATTGATTGTAGACGATAAATTTGATGACTTGTAAGTGTTAAAGCCTCCACCTCTCTATCGCGACCCATTTTTTAAGAGAAAATTGTGAGGCTCGTATAAGTCAGAGTGGGCAATACCTTGCACACTAAGGCATGATCGAGTCACGAGCCATATCATTTGGCGTCATCTGTATGGATGAGGTCATATGCATGTTTCAAGCCCCTTGTTTGTAGAGCTAATAATATTAAGCGTTTCATATTGATTAGAGACGATGAGTTTGAATAGCTCATAAGTCATAATGTTTCATCTCCCTAGGAAAGTGCTTTACATGACAAATTTGTGAGAGACATATAAAGCCAAAAGCAATACTCAAATATAACATCGATCGAGCGCGAATCGCATAAAAAATTGTAATATTAAATTTGTTAATGGGATATCAAACTCAACTATAAAATAAAATAATATTGGTATTAGATAGGAAAATATTTTAAGATTATTTAATATTTTTAAGTTAAATTTTAAAAAATAAAATTAGATAGAAATTGTAAAATCAATTTCTTGAAATTATTAATTGGTAAGAATTAAACACTGCCCACAGCCGTGCGATCGCATTTGTGCAGTACAAGTGAGAGGTAGAGGATGTACTACCAAACTACACTTATTCGGTGTGATTTCACCATTGGGTAGGGCGATATTGGAATATCATCTATATTTAGCTGAATGACGTGCTTTGGATATGTCTTTATTTTTTCTTATAAAGGACCAATCAATTATGATATATTATAGCCTGAAAGTGAAATTGATATACACCATCATGATTTTCAACTTTTTTTTTTTTAATTTCTAAGTAAATTTTTTAAGTTAATGTGATATTTATAATTATGATAAATTTTATTAAAAAAAATTGTAATTAATCCAATATTTAAACCACTCATGACTTTAATCATATATTTACTATAAAATATGAAATAAAACCGTTGAATTTTTGCTTCCATAAAATAAATGTACTACACTTTTGATCCCGTGTTTTATAAGATTAATATTTTTTGTCACACAAGATTAAGAAATGCTGAGATGTGGTTCCAAAACCCTGACATATTTGATCCAATAGAATTAGTACTGATCCAAGTCAAATACGCAACCTATTTAACATGAGATCTCAATCTCGTTGTATTGTTCTCGTACAATGGTCCATGAGATGAAGAAAGCACGTTAGACTTGTCGGGATCGTTCTCGATTAATATCCTCCGACGTTCAAATAAATTTGAATTTAAGATAAAAACAAGTGACCTGAAATAATAAATATGGTTGAAAATATTAAATATGTTTTACCATAAATATTTTAGAAGAGGCGTATTAGACTTAAGTGTACTCCACCAAGTAGGTCCCGTAACTTCATTTTAAGACCTCCGCTACAAGAGATCATGCAGTTGAGCCTCTTGCACGTCAATTGAGGCCTAAAAACAGATTAATGAAGCAGGTTGGGTAGCGCGGTCCGACCCGACTCATAGGGCACGAATCTATTGATTTTTTTCTGGTATTTTTCACTATTAAGCGGACATTTTTGGCTTTTCTTCATTTAACATATTATATCCCCATCAAGTACATGAAACAACGTCTGCAATATTTTTTAATTATATTATACCAAAAATGAAACCCATGAAATACGAGACCAAAATACAGCCACCGGTCTTGTGGGATAAAAAATTGCAATTTTACCAATGAAATGCCACGTACACTTAGGATGCAAAAAATGAACAGTAAAAACGTATAATTTTTGCGTTGTTTTTTCACGAAGAACACTTTTAGATAGAAAGAAAACACGAGTAACGCCGAGCAACTCCAACGCTGGTTGGACAAAGGCGCACTTATCCTAATGGGGCCCACCGGGAGGGGGGGGGGGAGTCAGCATCAAATTAAAACCAGTAGCAGGAGCAGGGCTATTTTCGGAATGCAAACACCGCTCTCTTTCTAATGATAGCGGTTCACAACTGTCGCGACGCAATCCACGCGTCGCTATCTCGACACAACAGCCATGGAGCTGCTGGATCTATCCACGTGTGTTATCTGTATCCGTTGGATATTGGTAGGGAAATGAGAACAAGATTCGCAAATATCTCCTTCGCACCAAGGAGACAGATAAGGAAATGCAATAGTTTCCTTTTTCTTATTTAAAATTAATTCATAAAAATAAATTGTATATTTAATTTTATTACAGACTATATTACTTGACAAGGTCAAATAAGTAAAAAGATATTTTATTAGATCTGAAAAACTAATGAATTTTATTTAAAATTATTTTCCCTATTATGAATGCAAGAGTGGGTAGATTGGCTTTAGGCTTTACCTCACTCGAATGTCTTAGGTATATGCGACTTTTGATTTGCGTGTATTTGTTGACATTGTTGGGTTACAAAAGTAATACGCGTTTTATTGATTGACAGCAAAGGTAATAAATGTCCAAGTTTAGTCCTTGCATAAACACACTCTATAATTATATATAATTTTTTTAATACTTTTTAAAAATAATTAGTACCTTTGAGATTTATTTCAACATAATAAATAAATTCATCGTTAGTAAAAATTCACCGAATTTAATGTTGTTAACTAAAAAACTGTACAAATATTCATATTTACTTCAAATTAATTTATTTGTAAGTCAAATAAAATTTTTATGACTAAATTACCCTTACGTATCTTCATACGTTTATATATGTGGTGATGAATATCTTCACTATTATAAGAGTAGTTTAATCACAGAATATTTATTCAACGTGCAATAAGTTCGTAATAAGTCAATCGATGGTGAATATCGATTTTCATTCAGTTTATTTTTTGTTAATATCAATGAATCCATTTAATTTTGACTAACGGATGGACCTATTTGTTAGACAGAATCAAATATTAGGGACACTAAATCTAATTGCATCAAACTTTAGGGAATCGGGGTTTAATTATCTGTATAATATGTGTCCAACTTTTTAAGACCTTGTTGATTAATATTATTAGATTGGATATGCAGTTCAACATATTCTTATAAGGTGTTTATTTTGTATTGCGAGGGCTCGATTTTATCTCAGATTTTTGTTTATCTCATTATCCGAATAATTCATATCACAAAGTAAATGGGCCTCAGATTTTTGATTTGATCCAGGTTGATTTCACTTGTTTGTGCAAGTCAATAATTGCAGCACACCCAAAAGGCATGTTGGTAGAGATATTATGGATCGTTATTGGGCCTAGAAGTAAAGTTTCTCCCGCTAGGTTTGGGCCTGTGTTCTTGTCAGCGCCTGGGCCGTCCCCCAATGTCTTTTAATGAAATTTTAATGCTTTTCAAGAATTGACATAATTTAATTTTTTAGAGTTCGTTAGATTTTTATTTACTTTTTGTGATAAATTAATTGAAGTACAAATTATAAATTTTAATTTTAATTTTTCTCATAAATTTTTATAATTTTTCAAAATTTTCATTGTGTCTCTTCCTATTTTTTGAATATGTTTTTCAAAAAATATGCAATAAGAATAAAGTTGAAAGTTTTATATCTTCATTAAAAATTACATAATTTTATTAAATATTAGATGATATTTATAATTTTTTAAATAATATAAAAATTATATAAAATTTTATAAAAATTCAGTGTAGTTTATTCTATTAAAAAAATAATATGAAATACTAATTTATATCTCCAAACTCCGAAGCAGTGAAGCCATTATTGGTTTCCGGAATGAGACAAGTGGGAAACTGCGCTTTCACGCAAAGTAAAGGGCACTATGGTAAATTTAGCAGAGAGGCGAAAAATTTTCGAACTGGGAAACTGCTTTCCCACCTAAAAGCAACCGCCAAAATTGCGCTCCAGATTCAAAAAACGGCAATAAATTTCCTCTTTCCTTTACTCTCTACGTTCCCAATTTGTCTGCTCTCCAGTTGCATTGCTCCCGCGCTGTTTAATTTTTGAGGTAATAACTTTCCTTTTTGTTTGTGATTTGTTTGTATGATTAATTCTTTTCTTCAGTTGGTTTAGTATATTTGCTGCGTCGGATTCGGTTAGAATAGTTTCCAGGTCGTTTGACCGATCAGCTTCCCTTTTCTTCTGAGCTATTCCGTGTTTAAATTTGCTGTTTGTTTGCTGGTTGCTGATTTTTGTCTCCCAAAACAATCAGATCTGATGTAAAATTAGACAGACGTGTAGGTTTATGTTTTTTTTTCTTTTTTTTTTGTGTTTCTAAATTTCATTTCTTTCTTTCTCGTGGCTCTGGCTATACGAGGATTAAGAGGAAATGGAAAACCAACGGAAACTTATTCCAGGTTGAATTTGGAAACAGAAGTTGAACAAACCGAAAACTGTGAGAAATTTAATAGGTTAAATATTTTTTTGTTTAAGTTAAGAGTGGAGAAAACAGTAGTACAAACGAATTGTTCAGAGGTGTTCGTGTATAACTACATCTGTGCTGTCTACTCAATTTCTTGCATGTATTTGAAGATTTTTTTTTTTTTGAATATTTCTGAAATTGCAGTTAAAGAGAGAAAAAATGGCCGGAAAAGGTGGAAAGGGGCTTGTGGCAGGGAAGACAATGGCAGCTGCAGCAGCTAACAAAGAGAAGGACAAGAAAAGGCCTGTTTCCCGATCAGCTCGTGCTGGCCTTCAGGTATATACGTCATTAATTTAGCTTAAATTTTAGTGAAGTTATCTATTTCTAATTTTGTTGATTTTAATGTATGTAGCTATTGAATTTTAGTCATTGAGTTGAATTGTCTTTAATTTTTATTTGAAATTGCAAGTTCTTATAATTGAAGAAAATTCTCACATGGTATTATTTGGAAGAGGTAAATGGTTGAATCATGATAATTACTGATGTACCATGTGGCTACTTGTCTTGTATGCGCGGAAAAGGATTAAGTGCAGCTTAAGGACTGGAACCTTTTGGTGACTTGGGAAACAGTGACTTAAGCTTTTGAATTTGACTTGCATGGCATGATCACTTATGCTCTATTATATTTGCCTTATAACTTATACAACTTCATATCTATAGAAGAAGCATATCTGATGGAGGGTTGTGTCGGGGAGTAGTAATGTTCTTGTTTTTAATTCTTGCATGGACTGGTTGCATCACTTATGGTCCATTTGAGACTATTGGATCAAGGGGAGAGGGTGCTGTGAATCCCTTGGCCTCCTACGATCAAGGGATAGTAGTGGACCAGGACTGTCACATTGGTCCACTTTAGCAAAGCTTCATTTTGATTATTTTTCTGGCGCAATTTAATTGTGGGAGTAGAAGTCTTGAATTGAAAACTAAGTTCTGCTTTTGGTTTCTTATGTTTTCTTGTTTTCACTAGTGGTATGGAATGAAAATTGCACCGCTGCTGAAATTAGTTTCACTTTGGTAAAAGTGCTTGTCAGCTGTTTCCTCATGATGCTTAGTTGCACAAATATGGCCTATGTCATTCTGTTGTTGTTGTGTGCTTCAACTTCACTTATAAACTCACACTAGCTTTGTCATGGATGGCCCTAGTTTCCTGTGGGTAGAATTCATCGCCACCTCAAATCGAGAACCAATGCTAATGGAAGAGTTGGAGCCACGGCAGCAGTTTATTCTGCTGCAATTCTTGAATACCTGACAGCTGAGGTGCTTGAGTTGGCTGGAAATGCCAGTAAAGATCTGAAAGTTAAGAGGATAACACCTAGACACTTGCAACTGGCAATTCGGGGAGATGAGGAGCTTGACACCCTCATCAAAGGAACCATAGCCGGCGGTGGTGTGATTCCCCACATTCATAAGTCTCTCATCAACAAAACTACCAAGGAATGAATTACTGTCTTAACTCTAAATGTCTATTTATAGATGAAACAAACAGTGTTTTGTATGATTGCGACTGTTAGTATTTGCTTCCATCTTTAGGTTTCTAAGGTAGTCATTAGAGTGCAGATCATAGTTAAGACCAAGTAGTTGGAATTGTAGCTGTGTTTGATTATTGATGTAGTTGTTTCCTTTAACATTTAATATTGATTCATGGTACATCTGTGCTTAACTCTACTTGTGTTGACATATTTACCCCTAAAATCATTATGGCTGATGCATTCGGCATAAAAAACGTTGATTGGATGCTTGTTGTATGACTTGATGTATCTGCGTTCTGAAAATGTGATTAGTGGGCTTATGATGAGGGAATAGAGTGTGCGTTCTGAAAACGTGAGAAGTGCTGACAACTTGAGATGTAGAAAAGGAAATATACCAACTGATGGACGAGCTGAAAAAGCTTATCAAACATGTCTCCTACACTCGTTGCTACTGTTTTTTATTTTAACTATGTTTTCAAACTTGGGCTGGAAATGGAAACAGACAAACTAAACGCTTTTCTGATCGGTATAGCAGACAAGCAATTGTTATATTGATTGTATCGATTGGATTGATTCAAAAATGTTGGGCCATCCGAACTCATCTATATTTGAATTGATTGGAAAATTTATTACTTGCACATTAGTAAATATGTAATTTCTGTACAATTATTTTAACAATTGCTATGTTGCTTTCCAAATATGTCTTTCTTTGTGTATTCTTTAGAAATTTTTTTATTCAAATCAGGTCTCACCAAATTAAATTAATTATATAGTAAGTGTGATATATTTGCCACTCTTTTTGAATTGTATATCAATTATAGAGTAAGTGTTTATATTTATTATATAACTGATTTAAATCTGACTAAATCTAATTTAAATTAGACTTTATATTTTGTAAATTCACCTACATAATTTAAATTAGACTTCTAAGTGTAAGTCAACACAAACATAAATGACATAATTTATGATGTGATTTTTCTCTACCCAATGTATATATATATATATATATCTATATTAAATGGAATAAAAAGATTCAATAAAAATATAATATGCAACAAGAAAACATATATTTAAAATTTCACATCCAAATTAAAATTGGAAAAAGGAAAAAAAAATAAAATGACAATGTTTGGGAAAATTGTTAACTAAATTAGGAGTTAGCAAGCGTGATATATTTTTTGAATTATATATTAATTTATATTTGGTATATAATTTAAATAGAATTGGTGGGAGGGTAGATTCCATGTTATTTGAAGGAGGGGTTTGCAAAATATTCCATGGCCTACTCTTTGTTGTCTAGTAAGATCTCTCATAATACTACTACATCTTATTTCCCATGCTCCATTTTGTTCTCTTCTTCTTCATCTCACCTATACACACACACACTTTCTCTCTCCACCGTACGTGCCGCCGCCTCCCCCTCCGTCTCTAATCATGGATGCAACGTTGGTGTGGCCACACAAGAGCCTCTCTCCGCCGCCGCGACTCAACCGGAGAGTTACCATGCAAAATCTCAGACGCTCCCCCTTCATTCTGTTGTCAGTACTCACAGACGGCAACTTTGATACATCATCATCATCATCATCAACTCATGAATCCAAAAGCGTTTACAACGACAACTGGTTTGATCGTCTCGCCATTAACCATCTCTCCAACAGCCTACAAGCTTCGGCAGGTGTTCTCTCTCTCTCTCTCTCACACACACACACACTCTGAATTAATTCACTTCCATTTCAGATATTAAATAGAATTTGAAAAATTATTACAACACACACAAACACACACACGATGAGTAGGGTTGAGAAGCAAGAAGAGCGGGTACGATGGTCTGATCGAAGCAGCAACAATGGCGTCTCGGCGCTTCAGTCCTGTTGAACAAAGAGAGATTGTGATTCGAACTCTTGAGACTGCATTTCCGAAGCCTATTCTTTCCTTGGCAAGTGCTCGATATCAATATTTTATTTTGAGGAACAGTAAATATATAAAAATAGTTAATATCAGAGAGAGAGAGAGAGCGCTTCGATTTTGTCATATTTAAGACAGAAATGGGAATTATTAATAAGAGCAGTTTAATTTGTATGGTAGCAGATAAGGAGAGTAGTACCAAGATCCAAATTTGCAAGAGAATACTTTGCCGTCTTCACAACTGTTTTCTTTGCTTGGCTTGTTGGTCCCTGCCAGGTATTTTACATGCATCTCATTATCCTTAATAACTATTTCTAATTTACTTTAACAAATATTCTCTCTCATGATTTATATATTTATATACACACAAATAATATGATATATATATATATACGCATCCTATTTATAAGGTTTTAGTTTAGCTGTTAAGGTTCTTCTTTTAAACATTTGAGTATTTTACTTACCAAATGTGAATTTCCATCTCATTTTCTTGTAAGGTGAAAGAGTCAGAGATTGATGGAAGAATAGAGAAAAATGTTGTGCATATACCAAAATGCAGGTACGTGTTTTTCTACATTCTCCTCCACATTTATAATTATTTGTCGTGTCATTGTTGTACACATTAAGAAAATTGATGAATTATAAGTTTAGTATATTACACTTACTTTATAATTAATTTGATTCAATTGAATGTATAAGAATTTTTTTTTTTTTAATCTCAAAGTTATGATGAGTATAATTAAATTTAGCATTAAAGAATCGAAAACCAAGAAACGTGAATGAATTAAAAACAATGGTCATTGTAAAATAATAATACTTTAGATATTTATTACACATATGCTTCATTAATTACAACTCATTCTAATTCTCAATAATTATGATGACAACAATTAGAATCAATGATTGGGTGGTGGTCACTCATATTCATACTCACCATCATCAGGTTTTTGGAGGGGACAAATTGTGTAGGAATGTGCACTAACCTTTGCAAGATGCCGTCTCAAGCCTTCATTAAGGATTCCCTCGGAGTGCCCATCAACATGGTCCCCAGTAAGCAAGCAGTTATCCCCCACTTTTCTCCTAATCTTACATGTATACTATTTATATTTTAAAATATATTATAAATATAAATAAAACTTGTTATCAGTTGAATGATATTCTTAGGATCACAAAAAATTACTACAGCAGTGTCATAACCTTCACTTTCTTGTCTTCTTTATAATAGTGTAGATAAGTTGGATTGTGAAAATATGAAATATAAACAGGGGGTTGTGATATAATTTAGATGGTGAAAGAATGAGGCATATTTGAAGTGAAGAGATTGAGGGGACAAAAGGGAAAAAGGAGAGGAGAAACAGAATGTGCACTGAGAAACTTGGAAGCTTATATATATGTATGGAGGACCCCATCTGTATAGGTAGCCCAGTTAATAATGATGCAGATTGTAGACCCACAACACAACTCGCCCAACTTCAAACCTCCACCTTCCATTCATCACCAATCCCTAACTTGCATACTTTTCTGGCTTAAATGCAGTTTTAATTTAGGCTTTTATGTTTTCGTACAATAAAAAGATGTAAGATCGAAATGTTATTTTAAAAAGTTAAAGGATGAAAATGATAAATGACTTGAATTACAAAAGTAAAAATGCATTTAAGCCTATTTCAATTCTCAACCCTTGGAAAAGAAAAAAAAAACCAAAGGAGGAAATTCTAGCTTGAGTTGAGATGGGTAAAAGCAAAAATTTATTACTTGAGTGGTGCATTCTAGTTATTATATAGTTTAAGAAGAGTGGTCGTTATATGACAAAGGAAACATTGTAATTTTATTCTGTAAATCAATTCATATAGGAAAAAAATGTCACCTCCTTAAGTTATAAAATTAAAATTCAATTGGATTTGTGCAAGTTTAATGAAATTTTTAGCTCGAAAAAAGGACTAAAATAAGAAAATCAATTTGTGTAGGGCCAAAAATCCCAATTCCCTAAATTACAAGACTAAAATGATATATATTTTTTTCATAACCAATAAAACAACACTTAAGAGTTTTACATTAGTTGGTGTAAGAATATTTTTCATTCATGTATTTGCAGATTTTGAGGATATGAGCTGTGAAATGATATTTGGTGAAGAGCCTCCAGACCAATCCCTGGATCCAGCATTCACACACCCCTGCTACAAACAATGTAACATTTGTGTGTGTGTGTTTGTTTTATAATTAATTTCATTTTAGTCGCGCTACTCAATCATCGTATTGATATTTATGCAGGCAAGGGCAAGAGCATCCAAAGACAACACAAGACCTGCACAAACTAAAACATCTATATATCTCCTCTGATCACTCCAATCCGTTTTCTTGTCTTGTTTATGGACAATTCATCGTAACTTTGATTTGCTTGTTGTTCAAACTATATATATATATTGTCCTAGCTAAGATGTGATGCGTTCTTCATCTATATAAGCAGAGAGCAAATCCCATATTCCTAGAATTAAGAGATATGCGGTAATTAATTATTGATACATGGGACAGAAGGGTAATGATTAGAAGGAGGGGATGAATGGAAGGATGGAGAAGTACGATGAAAATTAGTATGGGAGGGATTTAATTAAGAATTGAGGAGGAGGATGATGATGGTGGTGGTGGATAGAGTATTATTTAAGGATTGATAATTAGGTATTTTTTAAGGTGATTAATGGGGAAGACAAACTGGAAAAGTGGTTTGAGTGATGTGGGGTTTGAGGAGGGCAAGTGTGGAGTTTCACAGTGTTTCCCACTTGTTCATGCAAACCCCACAATTGTGTTGTTTTCTTGTAATTTAAAATCACCAAAATAACCTCACCAATTCCAATTCTAAGACTTTGAATAGGTTTGGAGCCTACTTAGGATTTTGGTGGGATTAGAATGATGTGATGTTGTTGGGTAAGAAGTTTTGGTGTAATATTTGCTAGTAATCTTCAACACCAGACATAGACATAGTCAGAGGGTTAATCCACAAATCACACTGCAATATTTGAATCAAGTTTACGCACATGACTAAGCTAACAAAACCTGCTCATGTAGCGTAAAATCTTTTTAAAAATAAATATGTGGTATTTATCATTTTTATACGCATGTTGAATGGAATAGAAAATAAAATATAATTTATAAAAGAAAATTCAGTCGGCCAACTACACACATCGACCAAAACCCATTTTCTGTACACGAAACTAGGTGATGCATATGGAATGCAGTATTGCCTGCTAAGTCCCAACATATTATACTAAATAACTATCTTTTTATAATAATTTAATTTTTTTTTTCAAGTTTACCATTCCCCTGCCGCTATTCCAGGTTTCCATTTTTGCTTTTATTTTTTTAATTCTACATGAAAATTAGGAGGGACACGTTTAATTTTGGAACTATATATATGTGGGCAATGTACACTTTGGGCTTCAGCCCATCACTACCCCTACCTTATTTTAGCCCACTTCGGTACTTACACAAGCTATGAAGAGAGATGTCTGCCCCCTCAACTCATAACCAATTTTTTTTTTTTTTAAAAGTTATATAACAATTCAACTAATATATTAATAAATACCCACACATTTAATAAAAATCAAATTTATGATATCAAATTTATTTATAAATCCTCAGACTTAATCTTAACCTCTAAGGTAACACATCGGTGATGAATTCCTAATCACTTATAAACTGGAGTAGTCCTACATTTTTTTAGATTTTGTCTGAATAAAAAATTAAAGGGAACCAGATTTTCTTTTATGCAGTCTTTTTACCAGATACAATTCGTTCAATTATTGAGTACTTTTTAATATGCGGTACTGATTAAATGCATCAATAATTTCAAATAAAAGAAATACACCAAAGAAAAATAAATAAATAAATAAAAAACTATTACACATCTAAACAAACATCCACATTCACATGACTCGTACCTACAACTTTAGAACTACAAGATTTCAACCTTACCATTTAAATCAAAGGAGTAGGGAAAATGAAAAGCTAAAATCACAAAATGAGTTTTTTTGATTGTGTGTGTGTGTGTGTTTTCTTTGTATTGCATAATAATATAAATGAGGTAGTTGGGGGTAGGAGGTAGCAAGTGATGGTCATATTTAGGCATATGCGGTGTCTATAGGGTTGTACATAGAGTGATAGACCTCCCTCTATTAACACCTGATAACTGCCTATAGCTTCCCCCTTCACATGGTAGCCCCATTTTTCAGTAGGTCCATTTCTATCTCCTTCCATCCACTCCCCTAATCATATCCCCTCTCTCTACTCCTTTTTACCATTCACTCTATTCCACTCTACTTTATTCACATTTCAATATCATTTAAGTAACCAACTTTGTATTTTTTTTGTATAGTTTATAAAAATAAAAACACAGATATGGAGTGCAGCAATAATAGAGATGCGGAGAAAGTCATGTGAGATAGAATGGGAATAGGAAAAGCATATGATGAATGTAGGACATAGCAATCTGACATTTGCATACATACATTCAAGAATTTTAAGGGCGCACAGTGTGATGATGAATAGTTATTTGTGGGTAGAATTTGGGACACTCTTGCCAAGTGATTTGGGTACAATCACCAAACAATATTTATTGTATACATCACAACCATTCAACTGACATGCTCATGTGTGTTATAATTCGGAGTTGACACACTTTTGATTTAAATTCAAAAATAGGGAATGTCCTCAAAAGTGAGAGTAGATTCAACATGAATTGGTGGTTAAGTAGATACAAATTGTGAGTGAAAGAAGTAGATAGATTGATGAGATGCATGTGGACTGTGGAGTCTCAGAGTCTGCCACCTTCATACTTCCAACTTTCCATCACTCATCCTAATAACTACCCTAAAATGCATTTTATTCCTTTGTTAGGTTGAAATACCTCAAAACTCTCTTATATTTTTAAAATGACTAAAAAACTTTTTTGTGTTTTATAAAGTTTAGCAAAACATACTCCTTTTATTACTAATTAACAAAAGATGTATTAATTTTAAAATATAAATGGAGGGTAGAGGGGGGAGGGTAGACTATGGAGAGGGCAGCGGGGTTAGGGGTAGGGGGGTTAATTTTATTTTATTTTTTTATAATATATATTTAAAATTAGAAAAATATAAATTCTTAATTTTTTTTTTGAATTTATGATCCAACAATTAAGATTAATTAATTAAATTTGACGGTATTGGTACAACCAATACAGAATAAACGATTATTAAAATAAAAAATAATATATATTAAATAAAAGTATAAAGGTCATTTTATAAAAATTTAAGCCATTAGTTATAATTACAAACATCTATTCTTGTTATTAAAAGATAAAAAATATTTTTTGAAATTAACATTCGTCTAACAATGAATTGGCATAAAAAGATATTTGTCAGACAGACGATTATTAATTTTAAAAAATATATTTGTAATTTTTTAATAATAAAAAAATATTTATAATTATGAGAAATTCTGCGGGAGCAGTTATAACTTAACCGGAAAGAAAATGTAGAAATCTGAAGGTTGGAGTTAGAGAAGCGGAGGTTTGGATGAGAGGAGAGTGCAGTTGATGATGAAGAAGAGAAGCATGCCTAAAAGCAGGCCACCTCATCATCATTTTCAGAGCTAAACATCTCACTCATTCCCAATCATAAGATCAAACCACTAAGCTAAATCCAACCATTTTAGGCCTAAAAAGGTTCCAAGTCCTTTTCACCTTTTTCACTGGTGAAATAAAGTTGTTTACTAATATACCCAAAGTTGAATCACATGACAGCCCATGAATATGATCCCCGGCAGCAACATCTCACAAAGAAAAGCTTCTACATTTCTTGCTTTTTCTTCTTTTTACAGCTTGCAGACGTTAATAAAAGTAGCCGTTAGTCATGTTCCCCAATAATCAGCATTAACTAAGAAAAACAAGTATGTGAATTACCATCCAATTAAAGTTTTTCAGAAAACCAACTTCCTCCTAGGCATCACACATGATGATAATGTGTTTCTTGATGCCAGAGCGGCCAGGTCCCGAATTGTCTCGCTGATTAGATCCTTGAATATCAGCCGTTCCATGTCCAAAATCACCTCCGACATCTCCACCGGGCAGTCTCCCCACCCGGTGGCTGCATCCCTGTCTAGGTCCTTCTTCAGAACACCACAAATGGTCTCAAACAGATCATCACCCGTTTCGGGCTCTCTGATTCTTTGAAATTCTGACCACACCTTATCTAGGGACGGCTTTGTAATGTTGCAATAGACGACCTTCCATGGAGGCAAATGCCTGTTCCTGTCGAGAATTTCATCAATGGTGTCGAAAATCAGTTTCCTTTGCACCCTGGACGCTTTGGATGTGTCCTTTCCCTCGAGACACTGTTGCTTCTCAAGCAGCAGAAAGACGTTGGAGGCATCCGGAAGATAACGAGATGCTCTCAGGACATCTGCGATGTAGACGAAATCAGAGTCGTTTGATATTTCTTCACTCCTCGACCCAACTGGGGAAGTCACCGGGCTCCATATCTCGTCTTCCAATTCACTAGATTGATCTGTTATATCATTCAATATCGAGATAAATAATATCAGAACCTTTACTTGGATGTAAAAACAAAGAACCTCTAACAAAAAAGCATTTTCTGAACAGAGATCATCATTTCACATGCTCTGCGGGTAATCAAAATACCAGCAAGTGGAAGTATTGGGATTTTGCAGTTTCATAAAGCAAAAGAGTATTCTACTATCATTTTCATAATCAGGAAATGTCTTCGCAAAATCCAAACCGAACCCCTCACTGCGTTCTTATAATGAGGTTCTTGTAGAAAATAAGTAGACAGCCTCAGCAAGGACCACAGGGAAAGGTATTTGTGGTCACCAGGGTCCATTCACTATTTTTTCGGATCAGATTTGGTTGCACATCCACATAACACTGTCGACTCTCGGACCAGTTATTAAACAGGTTTGTACCAGAAAATGTATCTGATCAATCCCCAACAGGCCAGTTCAAAGACACCAAGCCTCTATAGTTTAGGCAGCAAATGGAACGAAGTAGCTAGGGGTAGCACTATAGTTGTAACTGCAAATTTCATAGTATCTTGTTCTTACCCAATTCAATGATATTAAGACGAAAAGGGAGAATTAGTTGAGTGAACACAGTCTTTATTCGATCAAATATTCATGATTCTACCACATGAGTACCACATCGTGACGATGCTTAATCCTATCAATTAGACTGAACCTAAAGAAATCACTGGGCTCTCCTTATCTTGTGAACCAATAACATAACCAAGTGCAATTCAATCGTCCATGATCATTTTTGCGTTCAAGCAAATCCAGTTCAGGCTATGATTCTTCCCATGGCAGTTATAAGAAATTCTCGATTATTACTCAAAGAAGATTAGATATCGATCGTAGTCCATACTAAGCTAACAGCTCACAAGTGATTACACTTCCAACACCAGATCCATCAATGAGTTTGACCTGTGAAGGTTAACATCATCGTGGTAGAAGACAACAGCGACGAGGGCGATTACTCATCTGGACGCACGGTCCATCCCACGTGACGAATCCTACAATTTCATCAGAGTGCAATATTTTCCTACCTACGTTCCCAACCCCTACATTAACCTAAACCCGTGTCCTCATTAGTCCCCACTTCTCCTCCAATCAAACTTCACCCCCCATTTTATTCGTTAAATCTAGGTTGGCCTAGGTTAAAATAGAACCACCTCACATAATTCTTGATTAATCCAGCAACAAATCATATCGGCTTTTATTACTATAAATAGCCATGGAATTTGTTAAGGACATAAACAAATAACTAATGATGTTGTTAATTGAATCCAACCCGAATTAAATTGTACCTTTGCAATCAATATTACGTCTCGTGGTAACAGGTGAAGGGGTTGATGACTCGTCCTTGTAGAAGGACGAATCAAGAACGGACACAGGGCTCGGTTGCATATCAGCGGCAGTCATCTCTGCTATGCTGTGAAGCAGCTTATCACATCTCTCCAGCAAATTCCTCCCCTCTTTGTATTCCTCAGTCTTCCACCTCTGAATTTGCATTCACCACGTTAATAGAAGTAATTAATTAAGTGATAATCAAAATCAATTAAAGATGAGTTAATTAAACGCCGAGGATTCGTGCATTACGTCTGTATCAGTGGATGTAGTGATACTGCTTCCTGAAACGGAAGAGGATTCGTCCTCTGCGGCAACAACTGTGGTGAGCTTCTCTTTCTGCTGAATCTCTGCCGTTGTTTTCTTGCTCCTAGGCGAACGATTATTGACCGTCGAATCAGGTCCAGTTCTTCTTGAGCTAAGCTTCGGTGAGTGAACCGGAGAAACTCTCCGGTTCACCGTTGACTCGTTTGTTCTCCGCTGGGTTTCAACGCTCAATGGTTTGGGCTTCACCAGTGAGTTTGACCGCCTCCCAACTGCATTGCCTTCACACCGGCTCGTCTTCGTCGGACTTGGGCTTCGACCAGTCCGAGTCGGACTCTGTACACTCCTATCACGCCGGGGACTCACTGATGGTGAATTTTCTCCAGTGTAACTGTAGCTACAGCGTATGCCGCGACCTTGATTTCTACTATTTGATGGAGAATAATCATTTCCCATCCTCCGGTTGTATGGCGTCGAAGGCTTCATTACGACGATTGGCGACTCGTCATAGACAATATTCCGGTGGCTTACCTGATTTTGCGGTTTTCTGGAATGGAGGAGTCCCTTAAGCTGTAAAGCTTCGAGGATTTGTTTCAAGGTGTCTAAATCTTTGGACGACTCCTCGATTCCTCTCATTTTCAGTCTGCTCTCTATCTCCCCGTAGATTGATACACTCTGTTTTGGCTCCGGAAAAAAGTCTCCGGAATCGAAGAAACTTTTGCGGTGCTGGGAAGCTTTCCGTGGCGATGAAGAATTAAAGCTGCCTCTGTTCAAGCCTTTCGGCGGTTCAGCCTTGTTGACACTCTTCAGTAAATAGTTCCTTGGATCTGCATAATGTGCATCCCCTGGGGCGTTGTCTTTCATAACATTGTTGAAAGGGCCAGAGTGCGGTTGAATTGGGTGCTTGGAAGAAAAATTGCTCTCCTCTGCAATGAATCGAGAGTGAAAGAGATCTCTCGACACTCTAGATTCTGAGGCGGATCTCCTAAGCTCAGGCTTGTTTTCTGGTTCAAAGCTGGATGAATCTGGCAATGGCTCCAGGCCCATGAGCCTGGCTATAACACTGGGAGACCGGTGTTGCTGGCTTTCATCATTCGCATCACTCGCAATACTATCGCATCGATTGGCGGTGGATGAACCTGTGCGGATTTCTTTGGGGTGGAGGCCTCCCTTTGCATCGGTGGTAGCCCTGCTGTCCAGTGATAGCCTCGGAGCTTCTTTGCAGAACTTCCACGAGGATTTGGTGCCTTCTTTCAATTCGAATATCGGGAGAGGAAGAGGTGATTTAGGCGGGAGCTCAGCAACAGCCTCCGCTACCGGTGATCGGAGCTCCGCCGTCTGCGGCTGTTTTGTGCTCTCTGGACTCGGTGCAGCTGAGTATGACTGCTTTGGCTTTCCGTATTCCCTCGAAATGGCCGGCGACGCGGGAGCCGACTTTTCCGAATCCGACGTCGTGTCGCCAACCTAAACAATGAAAAACAATTATGAACACAAGAATAATTTCACGTAGTGGTAGAAAACGAAAATGTAACAGGGAACATAATCTCACCGGCGAAGAAGGGAGGCGCTTGGCAGAATAGAGGCTTCTTCCGCTCAAAATCTGGTGGCGATCAAAGAGTTGAAGGAAACCAGCCATGCAACCCATTTGTTTCTTTATCTGCTTCTCCAAATTGTGCTCTTCCACCAGCCCCGTTGACATTTTCCGGTCACTGACGTCAATTTCCGGTCTCTCTCTCTCTCTCTCTCACACAATCACACACACAAAAACACTATTTGCTGAAGTTAACGTCTCTCTCGGGGCATTCCCTCTCTCTCTCTCTCTCTCTCTCTCTCTTGTGTGTGTGCGTGTGTAAACTGTAAACTTTTGGTTTTGTGTGCTAAACTCCCGCTTTCTGGTGTTTTAAAGGATGGACGGAGGTGGAGGAACAGTGGAGTTAGGGCTTGGCTAAACTCACGCGCAGGTCACTTTTACTCGTTCCTTGTAAGTCGTGAAGTGATGAGAAATGACAATGATACCCATAAATATTTGAATTTGGTGGAATAGGGTATGAACATTACAGAGGTCACGTGCCGCAATCTTACCCGTGCGAGGCAAGTGGTGCTTGTGAGTGAAGACTGAAGCGGGAAGCAAATCATGACAGCTCAAGGGGAAGTAGTAAGTATCTATTATTATATTATATATAACGCCATTCACGAGGAACGCGACATATATGTTGTCAAAAGTCGCCTTCCTTCCATCACAAACTCGGAAATAATTATTCTTTATATATATATATAAATTTGATTAATTATACTCTTTTTTATATAATTCGGTTAATACACTAAAAATAAATTGATTACAAGGAAAATGAAATTAAATTAAAATAGGGAAAAGTGAAATGGAGGCGGTTGTGTTTGATTTGTGGGAGAAGAAAGAAGAGTGGTGAGGGCATTTGATTTGAGGACTGGGGAAATGAACTAAATTGTCTCATCTGCTGCTTTTGGAAATTAAGGCGGAGAGAGAATCCGCCAATTTTGGGTATTGCCGTGGAGCTCAGCTGCTGCACCTCCTCTACTTCACTACACTACAAATGCCGAATGCCGAATGCCGCCCGCCGCACCTGCCTCTTCCTCCCCCACACAATTACACTCTTCTCTCCAAAACTTTGATCTTATATGTTGATTTTTATAATTTATAAAATTATATCTAATTATTTTTAAAAATTTTATTTAATAAATAAATTTATTCATTAGTTAAAATTTATTAAATTTATTGATATTAATAAAAAAATTAAATAAAAATTAATATTTATCATTAATTAACTTATTATTAATTTATTATAAATCAAATAAATCTTTTATAATTAAATTATTTTTATAACGGTGAATATATACCTCCTCATATACATTAACATATAAATATTGTAAGGTTATTTGATTGACTTAATGATAAACTTGTATGTTTTTTTTTATTAATATAATAAAACTCGATAAATTTTAACTAACGGAGAAACATATTGTTAAACGAAATCAAACTTCCAGGGTACTAAATATAATTTTTCAAAGCACGTGGGATCTACATGTAATTGCATCAAATATCAGGGAAAGGTAATGTAATTATCCTTCTAAAGAATTTTTTGGCCAAGCCAAATCAATCATAAAGTAAGAATGATACACTTATCGTATGATTGATCACTTTTTTTATACTATACACTAATCACACTGCAAATATATTATACTTGTCATATAATTAGTTCAATTCGATCAAAATTGTTATGGATTAGAATTTCCCTGTATCTCACCATCCAAACCCGCAAAACCTAACCCGATGCTCACCCCTAGTGTTGAAAAGTTAATAAATAAATGAAAACGTGACAAAAAAAAAAACAAATTTAAAATAATTATGAATTTTCAAGTCTGCCCTTGTGACGTCCTTTGAGGGGACGGGAGCGTAGAAAGGTTGGGGAAAAATGGGAAAAAATGTGATTTTGGTCTTCAATGTAGGTATTAATGTAATTTTAGTCTTCAAATTTTAATTTTTTTTGGCACTTTTGGTACTTGCATTAACTCCATTGTTAAACTTAACAGAATTTTCTTTAAAGTATATTTTTTTTATCATTTTGTGGTATTTTCCAAATTTAATTTCAGTGCACCATTTCTTTTTTTTTTTAATTTTAAAAGAGAATAAACAAAGAAAAATAATTAAGCATTAAATTTTCTAAATAATTTAACAAAACATTTATGCCAAAATATTATCAGCTCTGCTCCATGGCTTCTGGGGCAGACTGCTGTGAAATAAAAGAACACCAAATAATAATTCAAGAATTCGAGAAAACAAAAGAAGAAGAAGCAACACTTGAGGAAAATGGCGATGGTCTCGACGGCGGCCAAGGGTTTTCTTTCAGCCTGCGACGTAAGTGAACGGATGTCACGAGCGACAGATTGAAAAAATGCTAAAAAAATTGAAATTTGAGAACAAAATTACAAGGATAAAGTATTGGAGGGTAAAAGACTACATTTATCACGAAAAAAATGACAGCAACAAGGTTAAATATTGGAGATTTGAACAGCAGAGTGTCGTCACACGCGCTTTTCCCCTATATTTAGTGTACAAGAAACAGTAATAAATGCGAGTTTCTTAGAGAGCAGAGCATGCAAACGTTTCTCTCACTTGGTGTACGTATCTGACAATCAGCTCTCACTCTCAGGCCTCGAAATGTTGTGTCAATGGAAATGTCTATACTTACCTAAATTTTGTACCCTCTCTAACCAATTTACTGCCCTCTTTCACACCCACCCACCCCTTCATAATTATAGTGTGTCAATATACAGCCACAGATTTTTATGAAACACTCAAAAATATAAATTCATTTTTGTATCTTTATTATAGTTACTTCCATACAAACAACAAATTCAACTGGATCCCACTCCTTTTCCAATTTTGTCCCTTGCTAGAGCATTGATTGTTGTCAAATTTTTGTATTATAAAATCGGTGCAAGACTTAGATTTTTTTACCTTTAAGACAATTATTATTCCGCCTTAGTTGTTAACGGAAGCGACTATTTGTTTCTCAAGATACAATGACTTACAATTTTAAAACAGCAACATTACGAATTTTGAACAATGAACAAAAAAAAAAATATATATGGATCCTCTTACTAATACTATACTTGCACTTTTAATTACGTAGGAATGCTATGAAGATGAATTTATTAAAACGAAGTGAATATACAAGTCCAAAATTTATTATTAAATGGATATGTCCAGTAAAAAAAAAAAGACAGATTTAAAAGATTATGATTTTTCTCATCCAAATAAACGCATCATTTCACTCCAATAACACACAGTTTCACTCAAATAGACGCACCTTTTTTTCACCTAATAGACACGTTATTTCAGTCGAATGACACATATATTCGATTGACTGGGTATGGTTCAATGATGATTTGGCTCCGTCAATTATCATTCACATGTCACGAGCTTGTTATATATCATACATTGTAACCAATCAATTGTTACGATTCAATCTGGTCGATATACATTTATGCTTTAATTTTTCATTCACCATTTCCCAACATTAACATATTTGAAATTTTCTAATTGTTTAGTTCAATTATATGACAAATGTAATAAGCTTGTCGTGTGATTGGTGTTCAGTTTAAGAAAAGTGACTAATCACATGACGAGTATATCATGCTTGCTCCGTGATTAATTTTCATGTATAATTAAATTATACATTATATACACATATGTTAGAATTGAACAATTTTTTGCAATCAATTCAAATAGTCTAACTAATAACTCGACAATTTAATAATTTATTCGGTTCAATCTGGTATTGATTTGTATAAAATTGGTCCCCCAATGAAAGCATGGATGAAGGGGAAAGTTGGTAAAAACATCGGGGTAATAAACTTGGATTATAATACAACTTTGCTTGTAAGATGATCAAATGTTATGTGCCCAATTGTACGACTAACGACTGTATCTTGGTCAAGACAGTTCGTTTCGTGTCCTTTTTCGAGGAATTTACTAAAACAAAACTTCGTTACCCATTTTTATGCATTTTAATTAAGACCCTTGCTAGATACCAGATACCAGCTATTAATGACTTTATTTTTCAGAAACGGAATATATCATCAATCTTTGCACAAATCTTGTAATAGTGAAAATATACCTTCTCACATGCATTAATATTTTAAGATGTATAAGTATAATTTGATCATAAAAATATTTATTTGATATGCAATAAATCATTAATAAGCCAATTGTGAATAAATATAAACTTATATCTATTTTTTTTTGTTACTTCAATGAATTTCGTTAGACGTAAGCAAGCCTCGGAGAACTAGATATAATTTTCAAACCATAGGGAGTTTCGTGCAATTACAGCAAATCTCAAGAGAAGGAGAGTGTAATTATCCCCTCCTTTTTCTTTCAATATTTGTTTTCATAATTTTCCTAATACTTTTTATTTATTCAATCAAAATGTATATTCTTCAAAAATAAATTTCTCCTACCATACCTATTAATTACATAAAAACATAATTGACGACTGACACGACTTTTACATCGATTGTAGACGAAGAGTTTGAGATGTGGTTAATACATCCTTAATGACCCAACTCCAATTACAAAAATAGATGAACAAAAATTCTGAAATATCTATAGTGCCGTGACCTATATCATATTGTTTTTGGCGATCGAAAAAAATAATGTTTTTCATTGAAAATGAAGAACAACATATATGAGCCGAACTTGATTCTGATACAGGAGGGTGCATGCATCAATCATAGCCCACCCCACCCCACATGCCGATCAGGGAGGAAAAAAAAATACTCTCTGCAATTCATATTTTATACCACAAAATTAGTTGATTGGGTGTGATTGGATTTGGGAATGCTGACTGAATCAATGATGAAGGGAGAGATGGATGGGGATTCTGATTCCTCTCACTCTCCGGGGTTTAGTGCACCATTATACAGTTGGACCACCTTCAACACTGCTACTTCTTCTGACAACTTCTATTATAATTAGGTTTTAGATACACGAAAACTTTATTATTTTATTTTTTATAAGGGATTTTTTACTCATTTTATATCAAGAGGAGGGTAAATTGTATTTTTCTAGATTTTATGTACGTTCAGAGTGATAGTATTTCTTTCCCTCAATTCAATTTTAGATAAAATTATATCCACATCCCTAACTTATATTTTATTTATACAAATTATTTTTAAATTTTTTTATAATTACAGAAATTGCCACGCAACAACTATAAAGTAGGGATATTTTGCATAACAATATTGATATGTTTTGAAGTATATATGTTATTTAAAAAAAAATAAAAATAATTTATATAATTATGTTAAAATTTGTTATGATTATATATATACTTTTTTAAAAACTAGAAGTAATTTATCAAAATAAATTATAAATAAGAGGTGTTAATATAATTACCTCCGAACTCGATGCCGACAACAGTAAAGCTGAGGCGTGACTAATGCATATGCGCTCCGTACCTCTATTTCTCAACTTTTGGCAGTTCTATTATTTCTATGTAACTTAATTGCAACACTCCCATAATCATTCCTTTTTTTTTTTTGTTTAATTATTAAATAATATATCATGTGTTCGAACCCTAATTTATGCGTGGGATATTATTTCTATTATATAGTAGGTGATGTTTCTACTCTAATAATAAGTGTTGATTTGATTTAGTATATTTGATATTATTTATCATAGTATGACTGTTGTAATGGTTTTATTATTCGATATCAACAAGAACGATTGTAATCAATTTATTTTAATTGATAATGATTCATTATTCTTACTTAATATATAATATATATATGTGTATATATATGTGTGGAGATATATATATAATATGATAAATTACTGTATATAATAATTGAAATTCGTAATATATAGTTTTCACCTCTCGATTTTCTCTTATTGAATTTAGGATTTATAAGTTCTTAACAGAGGAAATTTGCATTCAAAGAAAATTGATTTGTTTTCTATTTAGTTTATTTAAAATATTTTATATATCTTATAAGATATTTTATAATTATATCACATATTACTTTTTATTGTAAAGATGCATTCTCAAATTTTTAGAGGTAAAATTACATTTTTAATCTTATAATTATTGGTCGGTAATATTTTTATTTTGTAACTTACTCATTTTATATATTTAGTCTTTTTTTTAATTTAATTTTGAACATTTTACATTTGATTTTAATATTACGAATTTAGTCATGCATTGACAATTTAGTCATATATTAACATGCCCTTTTCTTCTTCTTTGATGATGACGATAACCATGAACCGGCCACCCATGGCTATAACTTACGAGTGCTTTGATCACGTGAGTAAGAATGGGGAAATTGTACGTTTGATTTTACAAGGTAGAGAATATTGTACTTTTAGTTCCATATTTACAAATTCTATTAGTATTAAAGTTTTAAAAAAATAACTTAACATTTATAATTCTATCAGTAAATTACATAAATGGATGGAGTTGCTTATACCTTAACTTAAATCAGTTTTACTTCAAAAGTAGAAATTACCAAAAAATGATAAATGTTTGTTTTAAGTAGCTGCAACTACGCGTTTTATACTAAGAGAGATTAAAAATAAGGGTAAATTATCTGTCTTATTGCAGAATTACAAATACACTTTTTGAGTTTATAATTGTAATTACAACGGCACGTTCTTTAGAGACAAAACTTACAAAATTTAATTTGAAAAATATTATACAACACACCCATAAAAATATAGCTATAATTTTGTGAAAATCATAAAATATTTATATATTTGAACCTAATTTCAAGAAAGGTAAAGAATGCAAGTGTTGGTGGCCTAAAATTAGAATATTTGAGGGGGTGCAGAAGTTGAGGTTGATAGGGTACTAGTATTAAATGAGTATTCAAGAAGGTGAAAAGGGAGGCATAGTTGCAGGAGCAGCTCCAGCCTCCTCCCACTATGCTTGGGAATCGTAATATTGCCATCCCCCCCTTCTCACTTACTCATGCAATTTTCCCATCTTACCTCACATGCCTCATGCCTCAATGCCTCCCCCCAATGTGTGTGACCATGAGAGAGATGCACGAAACCCATAAATACTGAGATATGTCGAAAGACAACAAACCACAAGCTGCTGAGGTGTAGGCTGACGGTCACGGGCAGTACTCCTCTCGTTCCGCCCCCGAAAGCTTAAGCACGAAGCCTATTACCCAAGGGAGGATTAGAGCCCGAATCAATAAAGCCATCTTGCAACTGTAGCTCACATTGCCTAGAGATGTGCCCGATGCAACCACAAAAGTAAGAAAATTTTTGGGAGCCGCTCGTACATGAAAGTAATCAAGTGATCATCCCCCAACACTGTTCGAATAAATACTCTCTTGTGACAATTCATTATATGAGAT
Organism: Sesamum indicum; assembly: GCF_026168435.1. Lineage (NCBI taxonomy): Eukaryota > Viridiplantae > Streptophyta > Magnoliopsida > Lamiales > Pedaliaceae > Sesamum > Sesamum indicum. Next base: position 25,994,411 of record NC_142662.1, read on the forward strand.
ATTTACTAAATGATTGTCAATTTTAGATAATTATTTATAGTTTTTCAAATAATGTCAAATATTAGAAACATAATGGCAAGTGGGAAACTTGGAAGATTTCCACAAAATAAATGAATTGGTGGATGTAGTCCAACCTTTGCCCTAAACCTACGATAATGTCCTCCTCACCACCACCTAATTCCATATATGCTTTATATTTTATTTTAAACTTTTTAATTTACAAACCCCCTATTCTTAACTGACATCATTGCACTTGGACTACGTTTATCCAGAATTTCAGGCACACACTTTTACACTAATTTACTCACTAATCCTACATCATTAATTATTAATTAAGCTTATTTGCTCAGTAGCTCCTACACCTACACTACACATTCCTTCGGCCCTTTACTTTTTATTCAGATCTCCAGATTTTCAGCATCCTGAGATGGGCCGTCAATTAAGACAGTGAGGCCCATCAACAATTATTACTGGGCCGAGCCCGTTAATAAAATTGGACCACCACGTTCGGTTGGATTTTGTGTCGAAGGAAACTGGGCCTACAGTCCAATTGTTGAATTATTGCGTCAGATTTTGGGTTCAATTATCATAAATGATAATGATACCCCTAAAATACTTTTTTTTCATACTCAGGGCTAAAGAGGCGGGCACCCAACCAAACATTCAAGCAGGCCAAACAGTACTGGTCTATGAGTAAAGTATCTGCCCTATAGCCTAATCCACCAAGATGAGTCATCAGACAATAAGGACGACATGTCATACATAATTTTGATACTATGAGGCAGATCATACTAAAAAATCTCCAACAAATTCTTCCTAGATTGATGGTGGTCAGTTCGGGATAAAAGAGAATCTATAGAATCGAGTTAGACTGGCATGACTCGTTCAAACAGTTATAACTTTTTCAAAATAAGTCCAAATCGTAATTTATTTTCTTTTTACTAGTTAACTTACTCATGCACCTTTCCAATTATGTATCTCAAGCTGCAACCATTTCTAAATTTTGCTCTCCATCGTCCTATAAATAGAAGTTATCGTGCAGTCATAAAGGTGTCAAGTATTATTCACTCACTCTCACTCTTTTCTCTACGCAAGTTTCTTGACTGTTTTTTGCAGTCCACACACAATTATTCTCACTTTATAATGATATTTTATCAAGTTATTTCAATTATTTCAGCATTATTCTTACGTTATTTCAAATTTATCAATAATCCTTTTAGTATCCAAGTGCTAACCCTATTTTGCACATTATTTCTCATTTGATATTATAATTTTCATAATTTTTTTTACTATTTTGGTGCTATTAAACTTCAATATGCATCAAATATTATTATGTATTTATGAAAGAATAGTTTTAACTACTATATTTGTTTAATTAATATTTATAATGTAATAAAAATACAAACAAAATTGCTTAATAGGAAAATAAAGAAGGAATTATTTTGTCCAGATGTTACGACCATAATAAAGTTGATAAATTATTACAACCGTTTTAAAAGGCCACCAATAAAAGCCATTTTAGCATCTCGACAAAGATTATTGAGCATTCCTATAAATAGAAAACAAAGTTTTTTGAAATATGGAATAATATAATGAATCGTGTTGACGTCAAATCTTGAGAGATTAAACACGACACAAGTTCACTTACCCTCCAAAATTCCAATTTAAAAACACGACATCCTCAAACAGCAGACTCGCTCTTTCTCTTCCCCTTCAGCTCAACATCCTCAACACCGTACACCGAGTTATGCACAGATTTCTCGAACTTCTCGCCGTCGCCCCACAGTGCATACGCCTCCTCTCCATGCACCGCATCATCCCCGCCGTTGAGCTCTTCCTCCGACAACTTCAGTGGGACCACAAGCCTGATAAACAGACAGATCAAGCTCGTCACGAAAACGTTCAGCCCTATGATGAACACAACTCCCAGAATCTGAATCCCCATCTGCTTGAACCCGGCGCCAACTCTGCCAGCGTGGATGCCGTAGGCTAAGCCAATGTAGTGCTCCCAGGTGTCGACGAGGTAGAAGAGGCGGCTGAGTTTTGGGTTGGCAAAAAAGCCGGTGAGGAGGCCGCCGAGGGTTCCGGCCACGGCGTGGGTGTGGAAGACGGCCATGGTGTCGTCAACTTGCTTCAGAATGCGTATTTTCTTGTGGAGGACCATCATTGTGAACCAGGGGATGCTGCCGGAGAGTAGCCCCATTATGATGGCTGCCCACCCTTGAACCACTCCTGATCATCAATGTGTTTTGCTTTCATAAATATTCACATAAATTGTCCAATAACACAGACATGGACTGATCGAGCTTGAAACAATTATATAATTGGTGTAATATATTTTGTATGATTGATGTATAATTTTTAAAAAAATCATACGATAAATATATTATATTTACTTTGTGAATGATTTGATTTGGACAAATTAATTTTTATTAAAAAAAATTTCTTTTTTTATAGGAACATGAAAAGAAACAAGCAGTCAATTATTTATCGATTTAATTATATTTTTAATTTTATAATTATATTCTTCTACATTTTAGTCATGTAAATTTTTTGAATAAAATTTGGTCAGACATAGCCAATTTTGAAAATTCTAATTAAAATTGTGAAATTAAAAAAGGTGAAAGTGGATTTTAGAATTGGTTTACAAAAGTGAGGGATAACTAGGTAGTGTAATTACAGAAGTAGAAATGCAATTAAACACAATTTACCTGCGGCAGGAGTGATGCAGACTAAGCCAGTGATCATCCCTTGAGTGGCACCAATCACAGAAGGCTTTTCAAAGAAAAGAATGTCTAAGAGTAGCCAAGTGAGCAAACTTGTGGCAGCACAGATATGGGTGTTAAGCACAGCTAGTGATGCATCAATGCTAGCCATGTAAGGGTCTCCGCCGTTGAAGCCTGTCCACCCCATCCACAGTAGCCCCGCCCCTGCAAGCATCAACAGGATGTTGTTCGGAGGGAACCTCTCACGGTCCCTCGTCGCCCTTGGCCCTACCTGCAATACACACACCAATGTCCACAAATAATTCACTCTTGATATACAAGCATATAACGTTGATTCCATATACTTAAAAGACGTTCCTAGAATGTCGTATAGAGTATTTTCGGTATATAGTAACTCACCCAATAGGCTGCGGTGAAACCAGCGACTCCTGAGGAGAGGTGAATGACGAAGCCGCCCGAGTAGTCGATGAGCCCCATCTTCGCCAACCAGCCTTCGGGGCACCATATGCTAAAGGCACCAATGGTGTAAGAAAATGTAAGCCAAAGTGGCACAAACAGCATCCATGCAATAAAATTCATCCTCCCAAGCAAAGCACCAGCAATCAATATCAAAGTGATCGCTGCAAAAACAAACTGGAAATACAACATGGTAGCATTCGGGAACTTATAGCCAAAGGCTTGTTTCAAGAGCACGTGTTGGTCTAGTGCATCATCGATCCTCCCAAGAAACGGGAGGAGTTTGTGCCCGAACGACATCTGGTAGCCCCACCCCACCCAACAAACCAAGACTGCCGCAAAGGCGTAAAGGGCCATGAAGGCCGAGTTTACGGCCCATTTCTTTTTAACTATGGAACCGTATAGTATAACAAGGCCGGGTATACTCTGTAGGCCGACCATCGTGGCTGCAGTTAGCTGCCATGCGTTGTCACCTTTGTTCATCCAGGGTGGATTAGCCTCATCCGGCTGGGCGTTTGACGGTAGCCAGGTGTATCTAGGGTCGGTCATCTTGCCAAGCCGATGACGATTTAGCCTCTGAACTGATGTATGGGGAAGAAATTAAGCGGAACGGGAGAGGTGAAGTGTGTGAAGTTAACAGGCTTTTATATATTTAGCTTGGATGGCTTTTAGGACACTGTTGCTGCACACCTGGAAATTGGAGTATGCAGTTGAGATTGAATTTCCCAGGAACTCCTTTGTCAACTAGTGTTCAAGACTTGGTTATGGACCAAACACAAGGCTAAAAGAGTAATTAGAGAAGAGGATCATGAGTAAAGAGAGGTGTAAGAAGTAGCATTGGCGGAGAATCCAACTGCTGGGAAGCTGAATCTGTAAAATTCTTGTGAAGAAAGGACAGGTTGTCTTCCTTGTGGATGTATATATAGATTGGGTATTCCGATGAAACTAACATGTTAGAATAGAATAAAATCATGTCTTATCATATAATGTGGTCTGATAAATCTAATGCTAACTGAATTGTCTTGTTGTTGTTGATATATATGATCATAAGAGTCTCTTCATTTTGGCTAAGTTTATTCTTTTCTTGATTAATGGCATGCTGCAACATCCCTTCACAGATGCAGTTCTGAATTGATCAAGAAGCTGAATATTGCCTCACTCCAAGTAGTATTCATTACACAAAATTATAACATATTTTCTTCTCATAAAATCACCATAAATAGACGTCGGACCACAAAATATCTTCTATCATGCTTTCTTGTCGCGTATTCATATTACATACGCATACATATTACAAAAGATCCATGTTGCACCAAAATGGGGTTGTAAAAATCATAATTAGCAAGAATTAGGGACAAATGATTGTGTATTAAGTTGTCCCTAAGTTGTTGACTATAAATATGTTATTAATTATCTATAGTTATAATTTTATATACAATTCTTATGACCGATCATTCTATATACAGTGGGAAGAATAAATAATTATCAATTAATATATATTTTTAATGATAACTTTTAAAATTATTATTCAATATTTTATTATTAATACTATATTTGTTGTAGTGTGTCTTAGTTTACATCGTTTAACTTTGGAGTATATGAATTTGGGATATGATGATTTTGACTATATATGTCACATTTTTATAGCTTGGTGTGGACCACATTTACTTTGTTGTTTCTTAATGTAGGTGTTGGTAGAGAGAGATTGAAAATTTGAAACTATAGTTGTTCACACAAATTTTGAATTTGTAAAAATGAATTATACTATTAAAAGAATATCAACAAATTATTTTTTTTTTATAAATTTAAATATATTTTAGGGAGTAAAATAAAAAATATAAATAATAAATGAGAAGGGCATTTTTATTCTGTTCATATCAAATTATTTATCGATAGAATTTGTTGTTTTTCATACTTCAGCAGATAAATACGATTATATATGTTAGGGGTGTAAAACACTCGAGTTCGGCAAAAAATTATGGCTTGAGCTCGAGCTTTTCTATTTTTTTATTTAATTAAAATAAAAATTATTTTAAAATATTTCTTTATTATATTATATTGACAAGTCCAAATTATTTGAAACAAAGACATATTCCTATTTTTCTTTAATTATTAGATAATTTAAAAATTAAAAATTAATATAAAATAAGAGATATAGTAATAATAATGAACTTACGAACTTGTTGATTGAGTTTGTTTTATATAAAAATTAAATATATAAATACAAATATTATCTTTTTATCATTAGCTAAATTTAAAATATATGATATTGTTTAATAATTATAATAAATGATTAATTTTTTAATATAAAATAGATATAATATTGAATATGGACTTAAATTTATAAAAAAAATATATATAAAGAAAAATATTGGGTATAAACCCTTCAGTAGTGAGCCCAAAGAAATAGATTCCTAGCTCAACTATACAAGAAAAAATGGGTTACGAAAAACCTTAACATTACAAACCAATATACAATAAAATATAAACAAATCTTAAATAATATATAGAATATATTTACAGATCTAACAACAATATTATAGATCCATAGTGGAAAAGCCCATGGCCACAAAGACCGGCAACCTCTCACAGTTGCTCAAAATCCAAATAACAATAAGATACCTAGGCCACACAGACTCACTTGAACCACAAAGGTTTCTTACATAAAGAAAGGTTCACGAAGAACGTATCAAAAAAATGAGGAGAAATGATTTCTTAATCTGTTACTTGAAAAACCAGAAGCCATGGAAGGCTTTTATAAAGGTACAACATTGAAGACGGAGGAAAAGAGAGGCGGTGGAGAAGGATTTCCAAGGCCATGAGAATTAATGAGAGGAGAAGCAAGGGAGAAGAAGCCAGAGAAAAGGTTGTGAAAGAAATGAGGGGCATAATGAATTACGTTTAGGGTTATTATGCATAAGTATAAAACCTATCGGATCAGTTAAGTGGGTGGAGTCGATAGGCTGGGTGCAACAAATGGGCTAAGGGAGTTTAGTGGGCTTGAGCCATCCAAATAAGAAGCCTAGGAACATTTTTGAGTTTGGATCTACCAAAGGGTCATGGGATTCTCAATAAAAAGAAAAAGTTAAAAAGCTCGTGAGTTTATCAATAAAAGTTTGAGTTCGAACTTCAAGCTCATTAGAGGCTCGAGTTGGGCTCCAAATAGAGCCAGCTTGCGAGCTCGAGTACTTTGGCACTTCTAAGATTATACGTAGTTCAGTAATGTGAAATATATTTAATTTGAAAATAAATTATATATAATTTTAATTTCGATTTTTGTCAATTAATTATGTGGCTGAAGTACTTCCAGCGTCACGGACCTGTGGTTCTTGACTGCTCGTCTAGGTCCACAAACCTCCTCCAGTACTTCGATACAGTTTGATAGCAAGATTAGGACTAGAGAGTTTCCACCTCTGTTTTCTTCGTGGGCGCTTCAAATTCAAGGAAATTACCCCAAAGCTCAGTCTTTTGGCTTGCGGGTTCCTGCAATTCGGCTGTTTAATGGCTTCGGCAATGCTGAATGGAGCTGAAAACATCACTCTCTTTAGAGGGATTGCCCCAACCCCAAAAGGGTTAGGTTTTCTTGGTTCAGATTTTCATGGCAAGCATTTCCCCAAGTTAACTTCAGTTTCATGTGGCAGGATTTCTGCTAGGCCTGGAAAGAACAAAACCCTCATTACAAATTGCAGTCTTTCAGCTTCTAGACCAGCTTCACAGCCAAGATTCATACAGCACAAGAAAGAGGCGTTTTGGTTTTATCGGTTCCTTTCAATTGTTTATGATCATGTGATAAACCCTGGGCATTGGACTGAGGATATGAGGGACGAGGCGTTGGAGCCAGCTGATTTGAATAATAGGAAATTGACTGTTGTGGATGTTGGTGGAGGCACAGGGTTCACCACTTTGGGGATAGTTAAGCATGTGGATGCCAAGAATGTAACCATTCTTGATCAGTCCCCACATCAGCTTGCCAAGGCTAAGAAGAAGGAGCCCTTGAAGGAATGCAAGATAATTGAGGGGGATGCTGAGGACCTCCCGTTCCCCACTGATTATGCTGATAGATATGTTTCAGCTGGGAGGTATATTCTTGAATGTTATGTGCTCATTGTTGCATTTCTAACCTTGTTTCTAGGTTTCTTTGATTGCCTCAAAAGTGTGAAGTGGGATTGAAGCATGGTGTTTGATGGTTTGCCTGAATCATGTTTTCTTATTGCTTGCTTTGTAGTTGAATGAGGTTTTGTTTCTGATATCTGTACCACACAATGTTTGTCCAGTTCTATTGCTTAGCTGTTGGGCTCATTATCTTACTGAGTCAGTGTGCCTTTGCTGGAGAGTTTAAGCTTTATTATTCTCCTTTTAACTGTGAAATAGTTTATCAAGTCCACTTCAGCAGTATATAGTTATGACTTTGCACCTTGTTTCCTTTTCTCTTGTTTTTTTTTTTGGGTAACTTTTTGCATATTGAAAGTGATACTTGAAGCGAAAGTGGGAACGACTCCAAGTTGAACTCAACATTGTGAATTGCCTGTATTGTTCTATAAATACTTCTGTTGATTAGTTTCAGACATTTTACTGTTTTTAGAACCTGTCAGGGAATTGGTAGGTGCAAGTATTTTCAAAACTCATGCACAATAAGCTGCTAACATGTCATGGACAGTTACTTTTTGGTAAATCTTGTGGAAGTTTTCATGACTTTGTGTATCTTCTCAGTATTGAGTACTGGCCAGACCCGCAACGTGGAATCAGGGAAGCTTACAGGGTTCTGAGACTTGGGGGAAAGGCCTGTCTAATTGGTCCTGTGTATCCAACATTTTGGTTATCTCGTTTCTTTGCAGATGTGTGGATGCTCTTCCCAAAGGAGGAAGAGTACATTGAGTGGTTTACAAAGGCAGGATTCAAGGATGTCCAACTTAAAAGGATTGGTCCAAAATGGTATCGTGGGGTTCGCAGACATGGGCTGATCATGGGATGCTCTGTCACTGGTGTAAAACCTGCATCTGGGGACTCACCTTTGCAGGTAATTTTCTGATTGTTCTTCTAAGTATCAAGTAAATTCATCATTTTACTTTGTACCTTCATGCAACCTTTGATAAACTTGCTTAAAATCAACTTTTTTGTCACCTGCTTGTCCACCTAAAATTTTTGAATCTGAATTCTTGATCATTGTTTTGTGAGCAAAATCTCCAATATATGCATTAAGATTTTCCTGGAAATAATAAACAAGCAGCGTTTTTGGTTTCTTTTTGATAAAATTATTGAGTTCTTCCTGTTGTGGTCTCCTTGGAACTGTAAGCATATATCTAACGGTTTTCCATGGATTTGTCTACGAGTGTAATCTAGGATAATGTTAGTTACTGTGGGAGTTTATGTTGAAGGGATTGGGGGTGTTACAAAGAACGAAGCTCTTAGTAAACATATATTCATGATAATTAATGACCATGTGGTACTTACAACTCTAGTTATTATGACGAATATTTCTCTCTCATTTGTATGCTAGAGTTATATTTTGTCGTCGAATAATTGAAGTAACATGAATTATCAAAAAAAAAAAAAAGTAACATTCTTCTGACATTTTTTTTTTGGCAGCTTGGTCCTAAGGCAGAGGATGTATCGAAACCTGTAAACCGATTTGTGTTTCTTGCTCGCTTCCTTCTTGGTGCCATGGCAGCAACTTACTACGTGTTGGTTCCAATTTACATGTGGATCAAAGATCAAATTGTTCCAAAAGGTCAACCTATATAGGGTGATGCATCATGGATCTTCTCCCTATCGGAGCTGTTTACTGTCTTCTCTTCGGTCGGAGTGACATTTTCCAGTAGTTGTCTCAATTTAGTGTGTGGATCAATAGGCAAGCGTCCTTGTAGTTTTCCAGCCAAGAATCAAGCTCTGTACTTGGTTGTTCAAAGTTCAAACATGGCTAGACCAGTTTTCACCTGGAATATGATCAATCTTTTTCGGTGCTTTGTCCTGTAAAAAAGAAAGTATACTGGTCGCCATCTGCACTATTCCAAAGATTCACATTGCTTACCATTCTCATGAGGGTTTTTTATTTGGGTACCATGATTCCTCCTAAGCCCACTATGGCTTGTGGGAGAGAATCGTGGCTAATAACTTTACGAATTATGGTGCAGTAGAGCTCAAAAACATTTGGAATATTTCTTTCGTTGACAAGAAATAACCATAACACTTATTCCAAAAATTCAGTACAGTGGGTTTGTTTCTACAGCCACCATATCTTTCCTTGTCTGTTTTGCGAGCTTCGTCATTCTTCACCCAGAGTGAAAATCAGTAAAAATAACATATCCTGAATATTCTGGTGTCACAGATGATGGTTTGACAGGAGAATTTGGAAAACTAGAGATGGATAACTGAAGTTGGATGCACAGTCTCGTCCAGTACCAAGGAACATCCGAGAATTGAATGCTAAGTTTGGGAAGCACAAAACAGAAATATCTCACTAGTATTACAACAGAAACCAAAGATCCAACTCAAGATTTCGTGCTTCACACCTACAAACAACAATGATAAGTGGCTAATTTAAACCATTATCTGGACTCACGTCTTCATATGATACTAAGCCCCGTTGGCCACTGGAAGGGGGACTGGATGGGGAACTTCTGGGAGGTGATGAACGTTTTCTTGCTTGCTTTCTGGAAGCAGCGTCAGCCGATCTAGATTGAGATGAACTGTGGCTCCTGGAGCGTGAAATAGACCGTCCTCGAGCTGGCTCATCATCCTTCTGTGGGCCAAGACGAGATTTCAATCTGTCGCTGAGCACTGGGCGCCTATCCGTGGGACTAGGACTGCGCACAGGGCTTCTGCTATAGCGCCTACCCCGACCACGGTAGGATCCAGGGCTTCGAGAAACTGACCTGCTCCGACTCCTCTTGCGTTCATATCTATCACAAGCGTGCTACAAATTAACATCTCATTTATGACAAGACCAGTAAGAAGCACATCTCAACGATCCATAGAGGTTAGGTAACAAGGATTCCGGGAGTTTCATAGAGCATAATTAAGACACACAAGAATATGCTGGGCAATATCATTGAAGGAGGTTATGAAAGAGAAAAGCAGAGGCATAGACCTGGGTGGGCTCCTTCCTCTTCTTGGAGGACTCCAGTAGCGTCTTTGTGGTGAGCGTTCGAATTTGCTTCTGTAGCTTGAATACCTAGAAAATTCATAATTAGCAAAGTTGACATCTTATGTGAACATTAATATCAATGAATACACAAAGGCGCTTATAGACGTCACAACTTGTCTGCGCTCTCCCGTTTCGTGAAAACTCAACACTTCCCACATAGATTTCAAGCATTCGCTTGTGGTGAAAATTGGGGGTGGAGTGGATAGAAATCCTAGATCATATCATCAGATCACAGTCAACTCAAGGTGGAAAATAGGGGGCATTACGTGAAGTAACTTAAAAGTCCAAACTCCTGCAACAATCCTCTGCTTGGAATGCAAAAACAACATACATTGCTGGTAATTTTGAGAATGAGGTTCTGAAGGGGTACAATGAGTTGGAACACAATCTCTTTACAAACTTATAGACGTGATTTGGCAATCCTGAATTACATGGACAAGGCATCAACATATTCAATTTTTGGAAGCAGAAACACAAGCTTACAGAATTCAATTATTGCTAACTTCACAATGACTACATGCAATGGGGGAAAAATTGGATTACAGAGTCCGCGCATGTTTCTCATAATTTAGGAACCAACATTTCTCATGTATCTAGGCATCATTCAGGTCTTCTGACAGTGACCAGTTTTAGCGACATACCAAAAGGAGCTGCTAAAAGCAAGAGGAACATGCTTAATAAATAACAAAGAGCAAATCAGACTTAGAAGCAGGCATCAGACACTACCTGTCTTGGTTCCTCTGAATGTTTCTTCCACCGTAACGATAAGATCTATCAGGTGAACGTTCTGGAGATGGTGTGCGATATTTTCTAACAAATGCATATCGTTCAGTGAAACCCCGACCTTTTCTAATGCGCTTCTGAGTACCACCTGGAGAGCGGCTTCGAGACAAATCCCGACCATGACTAGAAGGCAGAGGGTCCTTACTTGGGGGACTTCTGACAGGACTCCTTGAAGGCTTTTTCTCAACTTGCTCACCAGATGCTTTAGGAATTTTACCACTCTCTTGAACTCTGGGACTTCTACTTGGACTGCTCCGAGGACTAGTTCTTGGCCTCCCACCAGAACTTGGTGTCAGACTCCTGCTAGCAAAAAAATCAATAACTTGTCTAAGCACCATGGGTGATCACTAGTTATATAATTTCAAACAATAAAAATTAACAATTAGATCAAGTCATACTTTGAATGCAGATGTTGGAAAGACAAATAAAAATAAAGTGGTGTAGAAACAAATATCTGAGGCAGGTAGTGCAAAAATAAAGACAACCAGTGGACAAACCTTGATCTGCTTGAATTATCAGACTGATTCAGTAGAGCGGCAGCTTGATTACTAGTGATACGTCCCTGGCCATTATTTATATGGCCATCATTCTTTTGAGAAAATTCACCCTCTTCACGCGATGAGTCATCCCCACTGTGTTTTCTATCATCTCGCTTCTGCTGCTCCGTAAATTCGGAGAGAGGAACTAATGACTTCTTCTCCTTCCCTTTAGATTTCCCATCACAATAAATAACACGTCAGATACAGTAAAGCTTAATTAAAATAAAAAATACATCACTCCTGATTATCATCCTAGTCGTTGAGAAGAAACAATGAAATGCATATCTACAAGTAGAGCATCAAAGGATAAAATACCAAGACTTTGTGCTGGCTTCTTATCTTCTTTACTTGATGGATTGGTTTTCCGCGAAGATTTGCTCCTTCGCACATTTTCATCATCAGAACTGCTGCTTCCGCTACTACTGCTCCCACTACTATCACTATCAGAAGAACTTCCTGAGTTCCTAAAAATCAAATTTCAAAACAAAAATATAGCAAATGAGGATGTAATTTACAATAAGTTGTTCAAAGACAGTTCAGGTAGCTTCAAGACAAACCAAAATGTTGGTTCCAGAATCATAAGGACAGGTAACACTCTTGTATCAAAATTTTTAAGATCTTTTTACCAATCACATGTATTTTGCCAAACATCTAGAGGCTAAAATAAGAATTTTATATTCCAAGAGACAATGAAATACATTAGTGGGATGTGCACATCAAGCTGGTGAAAGCACTATATGCAGATGAGACAAAAAATTGATATTGACAGTATAGAGAAAGACCTCTTAGACTTTCGCCTTGATCTTCTATCACGCTGAGCTCTCCGCTTCTCCCTTTGACCACCCCTCTTTTTTCTCCCATATTGATGCCTTCCCTTCTTCGTCAATTTCCTTTTCTTCCTTCGTCTACCATCACTAGATGAAGTTGAAGAATAAGATTCTGAGGAAGAATCTGAATCAGAGTCTGAATATGAATCAGTCTCTGATGAATATGAGTCCGAATCAGACTCAGAGCTGTAAGAATCAGATGAAGAGTAGCTCCTCTTTCTCCTCTTATCCTTCACAGATGCTTTCTGCTTGCCTTTGGCCTGACCATCGGAACCATCATTAGATGGATTGCTTTTTGCTGCTTTTTTCTTCTTATCTGAAACAGTGCATAAGCAGAAATGTCAAAACAAAATTGGCTAAAGATACAGAAACAACTTTTTCCATCTCATAATTGCAACCTTTCTGAGCTTCAACTGAATTTTGTAATTTCGCCTTGGACATCTCACCACAATCTACAATTTTTACAACTCCAGCTGGTCTCCCATCAGCTGTTCCTAACTGCTCCATTTTCTTTACAACGTCCATTCCCTTCACAACCTTCCCAAAAACAACATGTTTTCTGCCACCAAAAGAAAATTAATAACAATAATAATAACAACATAAGACCTTTTTCACAATCACAACAAATGTGGAGTTAAAAATAAAATAAACATATGAAATCAAATAAATAACATCTAACAAACTCTGAGTAAAATTGAATACCCATCAAGATGAGGTTGCCGTTTAAAAGTTATAAAGAACTGAGATCCATTGGTGTTTGGTCCACCATTGGCCATAGAGAGAAAACCAGGCCCACTATGATCCAACTTGAAGTTTTCATCTGTAAAGAAAGAATGTGAATGTGTATTTAATTGATAAAATAAACTACTATCAGGTCAGGAGGGCTCAATCACACAGAAAAACATACCAGCAAATTTCCCTCCATAAATACTTTCACCACCAGTGCCTGCAAACGATTAAAAGGTTGTGTCTTACGAGTCTGAGCATGAAGATGGAAGTTACATCGAGCATCTGCCATTTGAAAGTACGAGATCTGGAAGAAGAAAAGCATACCATTTCCTTTTGAAAAGTCACCACCCTACAGATGAAAACAGACCATAAATTAGATTAGCTTTCCAAAATTCTCTTCTGTATGCATGATGAAATTGAAGAATGGCAATAAAAAGATAAAGAACCCCCATCCAAATACTCCAGTTAGATACTTCTAGGAGTAACAATGACAAGACATGTGCCATGAATTTTCTTTTGATCTAGTTTGTCAAAAGAAAATTGCATAATTCAAAGCCATAGTGATGTAGTACAAATTCCATCTTTCTACATGCTATTCAAAGGTTGGGCAAGCTTGGATAACAACAACCAAGCAGCTGCTGTCCACAATTGTAAAAGTTTGCCTCAGTAGAAATGATACAATAAAAAATGGGAGAACTTAAACCAGCCACACATTAGTCAAACATCAAACAATATGCCTAAAGCATGACACCAACATATGAGCCTATTGAGGTCTACCATAAAGAGTCAGGGTCAGCAAGAGGAAGAGAGAGACAGGAAGATGGACTATCCTAGTCCTCTTTCAACAAATAGAGTTAGCTATTAACATGATATAAGAAACGAACAACACTTGCATGAAAATTAAGCAGCAACTCAAGATTTTCGTCTTTGCAAAGATTATTTTTTAAGCACATAAGAAGCATACTTGAGCCATAAATCCTTTTATTATGCGATGAAACGTGGAGCCCTTGTAGTGCAGAGGTTTGCCTGTCAAGGATCCAACACCTTTCTCACCTGCAAGAAGAAATGGAATACCACTGAAGAGACAGTCAAACCAAAGACTTATTCAGATAGACTCCTGAAATAACTGTCCACCAGAGAATTTTTCAACCGGACTCCGAGACATTTCATTCATATAAATTACAACAGAGTAAGAGAAACAAACTGACGGTAGAGATAAGAGCAAGAACACACTTCCGTGTTCACAAGAATTAGATCTTTCACAAATTATCTGAACAATACTCTTATGCATTATCAACCCAAAAAAACACATGGAATATGTATACATAATATATAAAAAAGCACAAATATCAAACTGTGAAAGAGATAAATTAAACGATCCAAAAAGGATACACTAGAATGAGAAAAAAATTCCGAACTAGCAAGAGTTAACATTGTACCTAAATATGAAAATTTAACAGAAAAGGAAGCATCACCCACTGATGTTTCAGGATACTAGAACACAAAATGCAGTGGGTCATAGTAAAAGCATATGCATTTACAAACAATCACACACACAATCTTTGTGTTTCCAGCCTCCCGGCCCCCTTTCCTTTAATTTTATTTAAATAATCATCATTCATGCATATATGTTACAATCATTCAATAATATTGAGTCTCTTCAGCTAAGTTAAAATACGAAGATGATCAATGCATAACACATTCACTATAAGAAACAAGTAAGGCCATCTGCAAAATTGCAGAAAACAAAAGTAAATATATTGGTAATTCCACCATTCAATAACTCAGGCTTCTTGCAAAATCAATCCTAGCGAGAGAAATATGAACTGTGCTTCAGCTATCTGCAACTGTGTTAAATTTAGAAGTTCAGAATGTGACAGGAAAATGAATTCTTCCGTCTTAATCCAACTTAATTCTGGACATAGTGGAAAAGTAAAGGGACTTGATGAAGAACGAAAAAGCTTTATCAATTAATTGTACGCATTAACAACATGATACAGTTAACAATGTAACAAATGTATTCCCAGAATGATTTCATCCATATTAATCCAACCTATTTCTGCATTTAACAACTAAAGGACTGGACGAAGAATCAAGTACCTGCGTAAATCAACCACATGATACAGTTGAAACTATCAGCAATTTATTCCAAATAGGTAGCTTAAGACTTAGAGTAATCATCCACAATTACAGGGAAACTTGAAATTATGCAGTCATGAGAATAAGAATTTGATATTCCAAACAAAGCAAAGTTCAGCAGCAATTTAATCTACCTGTGCAGAGTGCCCGGAAATTTTCAGCTGTCTTAGGGACAACATCAGCAAACAACTGCATTATACAGAAACGTGTAAGTTATAAACACCCGGGTGGTGTTGAAACATTTCAACGGTTTGAAGGTGCTTTGCATAAGACAATTACCTCGATAACAATTCTTTGAGTGGTATCACTATCAATAGAAACATCCAAGAAAACTGATGGGTTCTTCGTCGACTTCATATTATTCAGCGAGGTAAGCTAAGATAGCACAGACATCAGAACTAAGGATGATCAATGATGGTCTCCGGAAAATCTTTTGCAACACTATAAGATTGCATATAGGATTAAATGAACATGAAACTATGCATGTCAGGGATCATTCTACCAAGATGTAAAAGCTTGACATAAGTTCTAGTCCAGATCAAGTAATATCAGAGACAGAGTTCTGTTAGTTGGCTCCCACAGTATGCAAATTAACATGGAAATGAAGAAATGGCAAAAAATAATGATTAAAAAATACAGACTTTAACAAAAATAATAACTGCACTGCAGCCAACAAGAAGGACCATCTGGTTTGTCCAAAACAACTAAAAAGAAAGACTGTCAGCAAGAGGCAAAGCATTCTCTTCAAAAAAAAAAAAAAAAAAAAAAGAAAGAGAGAAAGAAAGCAAGAGGCAAAGCATTACTACTTTAGATCACAAGAAATTGATATCCTCCAAGTCTATCACCCTTTATGGCTTACGCTGCTAAAATTTTCCCAAGTTTGAGGAATAAAGAATGAAAATGTCATAGGCTCCCAAGCCAATGAAACTTCTGACATTCTAAAGCCTGATTCAGAACACAAACATCCCAAAGCAACCATGAAAACCAAAGATAATTATTGAAAAAGTGTGAAGCATGCACTGTGACTGAAACACCAAATCTGTCAAAAGATTAATAGATTAATAGACCCCATTGCAAATAATGGCCATATGACATTAAATATTTTGTTGATTCACAGTTGAAACTTAAAGTTATAGAAAAACTTGAACACCAAGTCAAAGAGGACTTTAAAGCAGAACACAACTACATTTAAAACCCTACAAGCTCTAAGTTCCAAACCCTTCATTCATGGCTAGTCACAAGTTTTCACTTCGCTTGGAAACTCAGTTAGAATTGGAGGAAATCTTTCTTCTATCAGCTACAATAACATGAAATGACAAATCGCAGGATGGCAAAAACCCTGAAGTTTTCCATCTCAGAGTCCCATCTTCCCCGGGACACTGACTTCAGAAAGATAAAATTAGAAAAACTGAACCAATTCACAACCCAATAATTCATTGAATTCCAATAGAATTTGAACTCCACATTCAAATGTCATATTTTACTATTTCAAAAGGAGGGAACACAACAAAAAAATATTAATAATTCCTGACCGGGTTCTAACATCAATTCAAATCTTGAGAAAAAGAAAAGAGATCCCTTCGTAAAACCTTAAACCCACATTCTCGATTCTACAATACAAAAGCACATAAAAACCCAGACAACATCAGTACCGAACAAACTATGCAACGCATGAAACATGAAAAAGAATACATATATATATATATATATATATATATATATATTACCACCAAAAGACAGAAAACTAAACTAGTCAGAATCATAAAACCCTAAACCCTAGTGACTGAACAAACCCACGGTCATATACCTCGAGCAAGAAAACTCTTGAGTGAGAGAGAGTGCTTCTTGAGAGCCAATTAAGCCGTCGGCGGCCTTGAGAAATAAATCAAAGTGCACGATATGAAGATTTTTGTATGGCAATGATTCTTTTTCCTCTTTTATGCTATTTTACTAAATTTTTCTACGCTGCTTGTGGTTCAAACTAACGGTAAAAAAAGCGCTTCTTCCTTGGTTAAATACAGTTTGGGCCAACATCTCAAGCCCAAGCTCATGGGCTCATTTTTGCTCCCAGAACTGTACATATGAATAAGGGATAAGTACACTCACGTTCCCTAAAATTTAATGTAATTACACATAAATTTTTTATAATTTAAAAAATTATATTTAGCACTTTTAAAATTTATTTTTATTTAATAAATAAGTCCCATTATTAGTCAAAATTCATTAAATTTGTTGACATTAACTAAAAAATTAAATGAAAATTGATATTTATTTTCAATTGATTTATTTATTTAATTATTTATAGGTATAATTACATTTTTCTCTCCTAAATTTTAGTGTAATTACATGTAGACCCTTTGTGGTTTGAAAAATTGTATCAGCACCCTGAGGTTTGCGTCCATCTAATAAATAAGCCCATCCATTCATCAAAATTCATTGAATTTGTTGATGTTAGCAAAAAAATTTAAAAAAATATATATATTTATTCAATTAACTTATTATTGACTTATAAGAGGTCAAATAATTTTTTTTACAATTAAATTACCATCATACATTTTCGCGCATTAATGCATATGATGAGGTATATCTTTACTGTTATAATTGAAGTTTAGTTCGAAAAAATTATTTGGCCCACAATAAATTAATTTAAAATTAGTCAATCATAAATATTAGTTCTCATTCAATTTTTTTGTTAATATCAACAAATTCGATGAATTTTAACTAATAATGGAACTTATTTGTTAGACGAAAGTAAACCTCAAATATATTGAACGTAAACTTTCAAATTACAGAAAATCTACGTATAATTATATCGAAGCTCCTGAGAGGGGAGTGTAATTATCCCTTTAAATTAATGCACGTGAGTTTAATGTTAATGTTTGTAATATTGTTTTTTTTTTAAGTAGCATAAAATATATCCTTTTCACTTAGGTGCAATGTTCGTCTCAAATGTTATGAATGATGGGCCATTTTATGTTTCTTTTTTTTTTTTCCTAGCAAAAGCCACAATATTATGAGCTTGGAACTTTCAATTACTAAGTCAAAGTTTGTTAATCTTGATGTGTGAGATAATTTTTGATTTATTTACATTAAATTACGTGAATATGCTCATGTACAATATAACTTTACTTAAATTTCTCCTAATATAAGATATCCAATACAAAAAATTGTAAAAATCATGCCAAGAATGTCCCAATTATGACCATCCGATAATCAAATTAGAAATATCGTATGATAAAAAGGTTGTATAAATTTCATAGTAGCAAAATACGTTTGATAAGTGCTTAATGTTCGAAATTCTTCCATATTCAACCAAACATCATTTATATTTAGAGTTTAAGTATTTCAAATTTTTTAAATTTATAATTACTAAAATACATTAAAAATATTCATTACTAGTTAAATTCATTAATTCAGACGTATATATACATTTGTTTGTATTACAGATTTGCCCTCTAAAACGACTCGGAATAGACAACAAACATAGTTAAGTATCCCCACAAACACTCAAAATCAAAACCCAACAACGTAAAAGTCATACCACATATGATCTTTGATATTAGATTATTTTCCCACCCCTTTGATTAGGTTAATTAATTTTTTTCTCATCCTCCTGTCCTCTTTCAATTCAATTCAACCGTTGATTTTAGACCCAAAATCTTTGAGAATTTTCGGTCTTCAATGTAGACTGATTTTTTTTCTTTTTTCCCCTTCCCCTGATTTGACTTTTACGAACATTAATTTAATTTACTTAGGAAAATTTGGAAATGTTGTACCCTTATAACTCCAAACTTTGCGTTAAATCGGGTCATTGTTCACTAGCACTGAACTGGAAATTGCCGTCGGCAAATGGCGGATTCGTTGACGGAGGAGCAGATTGCTGAGTTCCGGGAAGCCTTCTCCCTCATCGACAAAGACTCCGACGGTCAGTTTTTTAACCGTTTAAACTTTTATGTTAGATAATCATTCGATATTACATTAAAAAAATTTATTAAAATAAGAGGTTTTGAGTTCGAATCTCATCTCATCTCACCGTACATGAAGGGGTGATTACTGTGGAGGAATTGACGTCGGTGATGCAGTCTTTGAATGAGCATCCGACGATGGAGGAAATCCAAGAAATGGTGAGTGAGGTTGATGGTGATGGTGATGGTACAGTAGATTTTGAAGAGTTCTTGGGTATAATGGCAAGAAAGATGAAGGTATTTTTTATGTTTTTTTTTTTTTAAGAATAGTTAATTCTAAATTTTGAAATTTCGATAAAAATTTGATAATTTCAGACATTGCTCGAATAGTAAAACCAAGATTTTACAATTGCTCATTTGTAGATTTGAGTGTAATATTTATTCTTGCAATAATTTTATTTTTATATATGTATTTTTTTAATCTATATATTATCAATGTATTTAACTAAATATTTGATACTTAAATATATAAAATAATGAAATAATTTTAAAAAAATGATAATGTTAGAATTGATATGGGTTTTGTAGGAAAATGTGGGGGAGGAACTTAAAGAAGCTTTCAAAGTATTTGATCGGGATCAAGATGGATTCATATCGGCCATTGAGGTAAATTACCATTTACTATATTCCAAAGAGTGTAGAACTATATACTCGAAAAATAATATTTAAATTGGACTATATATATATATATATATATACTTATGTGTGATTTTAATAATTTATTTTTTTGTTAATCATAATTATACTTATGTGTGATTTTAATAATTTATTTTAATAATTATACTTAATCATCATATGAGAATTCAAAATTCAATATTACATTTACACCGTCTCCAAAAACTTAATGTTTACAGCTAAACCCCTTTCGTTATGATTTGAACGAAAAATACTGATATTAGTATAAAAAATATATATAAATTTTTAATTTTATCCGTCATTATGTAATTTAAAATTAGTTTAATTGGGTGTGGATATGCAGTTGAAAAATGTGATGATAAATTTAGGAGAAAGAGTGAGTGATGAAGAAGCGGAACAGATGATTAGAGAAGCTGATGTGGACGGAGATGGGGTTGTGAGCTATGAAGAATTTGTGAGGATGATGATGGCTTCGCTGCATTAATCACTTTTTTTTTTTTTACATAATTATTTATCATCGTAATATATAATATATTAATATTGTGTGTGTGCATACATTGATTTGAAATTTAATATAATAAATCCGACCAACTTGTTGGAATTAATTTTGAGTATTTGAATTATATTTTGATGGATTTCAAATTTATTCCATATGAATCATTTAAAATAATTTAGGTAAGTTTATTTTTCTAATTTAGATATTCATCCGAATATATATAATTTAATAGAACGAGGTTAGAGATCAAACTGACGCCTTTAGGCAAAAGACGAGAAAAGCGCTTTTGAGTGCCATCTGGAAGCCGCGTGGATCCTCCCCTCTAATCTGTGAAGCTGGGAATCCGCGGTAAATACTGTTGCAGTAGCCTTAACGAGATAAAGCTCAGCACAAGTACCGCCCAATGGGCAGCGCCCCACCAACGTCTCCAAACTCCGACGACTACTCCGCCTCCGCAACCCTAATCCCCTTCCCCCATTCACTACCCCTCTTACGTGGGCCCGTCAAAGCCGGCCCAAGGGACCATCCCTCTACTGGTACGTACCTCCTCGCATTCAAAAACCCACGTGCCTGGGCCGCCGCATACGAGAATTGTAAAGCTCAACTCACCTCGCAATGCGAATCCGGGGCGCGAATTGGGTGCTCCATTTCTGCTTCCACAAAATGCAAAACCCCTTGGTGGAAAGTTCTTCTGGGTCTATCGTCCGAACAGGACTTTAGTGAAAGAGCCAAGTGCGAGGAGATTGAAATGGAAGCTTGTTTTGCAGCTGCAAGAGAAAGGTGCGGTGTCTTTGCGAAGGACAAGTGCGGACCGGTGTTCAAGAATGCCAGGATTGAAGTGAGTGGTTTGGATTTGAAAGTAGTGGATCGGAAGGAGGTTTTCAGATTGATTTCTGGGGTGAGTTTTGGGAATAAGAAAAGCCATGGGGCTGGGGTTTGGGGAGTAGACAAGTCTTGGGATGAGTTTTGGGGTAAATATGAGGTTACTACTGTTAGCGGCAGGGATTTATTTGGTTCCGAGGACATGAACATTGAGGATTATTTGAAAAGCAGCAGTTAAAATTGGTATTTTCGAGTTTGAGTATAAGATACTGAATTTGTTTGTGGGAATTGAGCTTTTCGGAAGCATTGCTCGGGCTTCCAGTTGTGGATTGCAACTGAAATGTGAGCTTTGTTAAACATTTTATTCTTTGACTTCACTTTTTGATGAACTATGTTACGGTGTCTAAGAATGTTGTTTCCAAACTTATGAGGTTTTCACATGTCTTGATAAGAATAACCTGAACCAGATAATATGTCATGACACACAAAATTAAATCAGCATGTATTCTCTTGCTATATTAGGTTTAGAGCATTCTTTATGCTCAGGTACTCCTGAGTACTTCATTTCTGTGATTCTTTGACATAAACATGTGTCACTTGGGACAAAGTAGTCCTTTCAAAGGACTGGACTACTAGAATTGCATTTTCTTAGTTCTTTGTATTGCTTTGTTGTCTTGGTCATATAGTAAACTGCACCAGTATACCGATGCATGAGTGTGAGGTCTCACCAACATTACATCAACGTTTGAAATTTATAGTTAAAGAAATACTTACCATGAGAGCGTTTGAAATTTGCAACCCCCACAACCACAGAACTTGAAGAATTAGTTTCTGTTTTTTGCCAAATTTAACAAGATGACTCTTGAAACATAGGTCGGAAATTTAATTTGACATTGGGAAAGAAATATATATCTGTATTAGAGTTAGAAGGGAAAAATAAACTCATCTAGAATACACAGAGGAAATGCTTTAGAATATTTGATCAGTTTTGATCAGTTGTATAAGACAATTAACAAATTTGTGTAATACTTGCAACTTGAACAGTTTCACCAGTGTCTTATGCTCTCTTATTAAATGTAATATTGCTATCTGTAAAATCAAGTTTGCAGGTCTCAATGTCTCATTAATGACTAGGCATTCAAATTGGTGCCAGAATTTGATTGAGAGGAAAGTGAAGAGTATGCTAGTATAATGATCTCGCCCATGATCGTGTTACATGCTAGGTTTGGCTAAATAAAATTGTTAGGGATAATTCTTGCTAAAGCCATTGATTTACATGTGTAGTACCTAAGTACATCCACAAAATCAAGTTGTGATTGCCGTAGGACTCATCACTAACTACCCCAAAGTAACTGAAGGTAGTTATATAGTTGATGAATTGATGAACATAAAATTTTCAAACTTAGCCAAAATTTTATTTCTTATCCTACTGAAAGTTGTCTAGTCTTGCATTGGAGATTGTAATGTGAGATGGTGATGTCAAAAATTCAAAACCCTCCATTGTCACATTATCACATCTGGTCTCTATTTACAGAATATTTGGTGCACCCGGTATATGCAGACATATCATCAGCTATGCGTAACGAGCTTGATAAGGAAATCTTGCTGAATATAATGGCTAACTTGTTTATGGTTTGTCAAATTTTTGTAGTCTACTATTCCAAACTTGTAATTATGCTCAACATCCCACTCTATCTAGTTATCTTGTATCAACTTAAAAAGATTTCTACAATCTTAACCTTTATTTGCCAACCCCAAATAATGCATTTCACTAGAGAAGAAAGCTATACTGGTGACATGCTTAGTCTATCTAAACAGTAGAGTCTTTGGATTACTTGGTTGTTAGTAAGGTTTGGCATTGCCACCAACGATTTGTTAGAGTGGCAACAATGCTCCCCTTATGTGGGAGAAGGTCCTGGGTTTTATTGGAAACCTTATAAACTTAAAACTGCTGTGTGCTACCTTACAGCACAGAGTTCCAGTTTGGCAAATCGATGAAGTTATACCATGGGGTTGGGGGTCTTGTTTTGATTCCTAATAAGGCCTGCTTTCTTTTTCTATTTTTTTTATTTTTTTATTTTTTATTTTTTGTTTTTGTTTTTGTTTTTGTGGGTGGTTGGGGGGGTGCTGTCAGTTCCACATTTGGTTGTGATCTTCATAGGACACTTCTTTACGTGACTGACAAGTTTTTAATGCTAAGGGCTGTTGGAGCCACTGCAGATGTGTATTATGTTGTAGGTTTGACTTTAGGCTCACCTCTGGAATCCATGTGAAGATGAGCCTAGACTTCAAATGTCACTTAATGCATATACAACACTTGTGGAACCATATCCGCTGAAGGTGAACTTTTGGATTCAAACAGCACAAATGTCTCTTCAATTTTTGTTAGGTTGCATCCAAAGTCTTATTGTGTCTCTCATTGTCTCGATCAGAATGAGAAGTCTACCATGTAAACTTCTAATTGATTGCATTTAACATTAAAATGTCACCGACCTATGTGTTTTACCAACCTTTTGGAGCTTTCTTGAGTACATTATTTTACTTACTGAGAACATTTTTCTTCCTTGAACAGGTAAACTTGAAGAAAGACCTGCAAGAACATTTTTACACTACACTTGCTGACCTGGCTTCCTTAGATTCAGATTTCCTTTTGAGCACTTTTTTCCAATTTGTCGATTGGCAACAAAGATGGAAGAAATTTTGTTATCAGGTAGGGATCATTTCTAGATGGTCTACTGTATTTATTTAGTTGGTTTGGCTGCATCCTCCCTCCGTGGTTGAGGACGCGGATGTTTGAGTGTGTGTTTATGTCTGCAGTTCAATTCCTTGATTATAGGAGCGAAAAAGGGGAAACAAAGGAAGAGGACGAAGACTAACCACTGCGCTTTTTATTCGATAACTCCCTTGGAGTGGAAAATATTGGTCTCCATATTGCATCTCTTTCCACAGGCTCTATTTATTTTTTCGTAGTCTTATTTTTGCATAATGAATTGCAACGTAATAAATGAAACCTTGGTGGATGAGTCTGTCAACAACTCAATTAGTTATTCACATACTTCACATGCAATTGTTGAGATATTCATGGAAAGAACAGTGGTTAGAAAAGTAGAGGAAGTTGCATTCTGTGACTTGTGGAGTCCATGCTCTACTTCATTAATAATAATGTAGCGTGAGGCGTCATGTTTGTTGCAGGAAATTGCCTAGCACTTTCTTCATATTGTTTTAATCGCATGTGGTCAAATTTCACAAGTCATGTAGAGCTCCTCTTGCCATTAATAAAACCAAGAATAGGTGGACAGATGAGCATGATCTTAACAGCCTAGAAGTTGTCTTCTTGTGAATGGCAATGTTATTTTTCAGCTTAACTAAGTACGAAACCGGAGATAGCTATTTATATTGAATTATAATAACTAATAGCAAGTCAATTGACTTGTGAGATGCTTAGTGATAACTTTTGGACAAAATGTGCTGGCCGTACATGATTTTGTTCTTCATTTACAATGCTGATGACAAAAATATCAATTTTCTAATTGAGTGTCATCTCGCTTTTACTTTATAGATGTTATAAAAATATTTTGATGTAGTTTTCTGGAAAAATTGGAATAAGTAAGAAAAATAATTTAAGGGATTTTATTTTTGTTTTTGTTTTTCGAAATGATAATTCTTTTGTCATAAGATATATCTTGAGAAGCGAGTTCTGAGAATAAATCCTATAAGCAATGACGCCCTATGTTTCTCTTTCTTATTGGTTGTTTTTTTTAATATGATGCCAACTTGGAATGCCTGGGAAATACACTTGCAACAAGTATTAGTCATCTTTCACTTACAAAGTCAATGGTGCGTGGTGATTCATTATACATTATGTCCCATCTCTATTTGGTAGTTTAATGGTATGTATGATACTTAACGCAATGGGAAGTTGAATTAGCAATCGCAAGTGGATTACGGAAGCTGCATATATATAAATATATATATACCTGAAATGTTCATTTGCTCAAGGTGTGAAGGGTTGTTTTGAGAATCCACTTGTTTGTTTTTACTTGTTACTAGAGATGTTGCGCTATCATTTTTCATCACTGCAATTACTTGGAAACATAAACATTCAAGAAACTTTAAGTCAATCTTTGGCTACTCTCTTGTTTTGTTTGTCCAAATGCATGTTGATGTGGTTGTTGCAAAACTCACTCTATCAGGCGACCTGCCGACGAAGGAAGAAATGTAAATAGTGGCGTTCACTCTGCTTTTAAATGTTGACATAGCTATTCAAGACACTATTATTCTTTTATGTATTTGTCAATATTAATTAATTATTATAGGTGTCCTAAGTGTTAGTATAGCGACATGTGGGGGGCGTGTGATTGTATGTGGGCTCTTGGATTCAAGCTCGTGCCCGACTGAATGGCTTTCAGGAAGTGAAATGCTCCATATTTCAAGTCCAAAAAGCCTGCATTAGAAGGCGGCAAAGTCGGCAATCAGGACTTTTGCAATGAAGTTTATTAATTGATTGAGAACTGCAGAATGTAGGATTGTTATATAGTCTGATGGGAGCGACTGATCACATGGAAAGTACAATAACAATTAGGGTAAATTACAACGATCTATCCTGATGTATGATGTAATTATAAATATCATCTCGTTGGTTAGAAAACAATCAATACTCCCTTTGATTTTAATAATCATCTAATGATTAGCCCAATCTGTCATATTTTCATCTGTTTTGTAGTGAACCGATCAAAATGTCTTTGTCGATTAAAAATTACAATTTTATTTATTTTTTAAAAAATTTCTAATTTTTTATGGATTAAGTGGATAGTTATTTTTTTAATAATTTTTTCATTCTTCCCGTCTAAATTTTTAAAAAAATAAAAATATATGCGATAAGGGTAAAGTTGATAATTTCATACCTCTATTCAAGAATTACATAATTTCATCAAACATTAGGGGTATTTATATTTAAATAACAAGAATGTATTTGTAATTACGTTAAATTTAAAAAAAATGATTGCAATTTACTACCACTGATGCATGCATCTGGTACAATTCTTCAAAGTTAGAACAAGGAAGTGAGACAAAGAAAAAGAAGATTATAACTCCTGATGGAAAAATGCAAATGGAGTACGTTAATTCTTGGGCTTTTGTATCTTAGTGTTGTAGCAAATATGGCCTCAAAAAAATTGAATTTTTCAAATGCCAAACAGGGTATAATCTCACATTTTCCACTATTATAGTAAAAGTAAACATCTATATTATAAATAAAGGGAAGTACCTCTTTGGCGTCTTTTCATTTTTTGGTCTATTTTTTTATTTTATATTACATAATTATTTTTATAAAAATCAGGCGCGCGTGTACCACAAATTATTAGTATTCATAAAAGAAGAGAAAAGGGACATCTTTTGATGTACGAAACCAAGCTCTGCTGATTCAGCGACCAAGAAAGAAAAAATAAAGTGATGAGCAAAACATTAGACTTTTGGCATATTCAATACACAAATCTAAATAAGTGAATAGAAGAAAACGCGGTTGGACAGGTGGACAAGCCACCTTAAAAAGAGGATTCCTATAAGAGAAATTCTAGTTGGAATTAGGTTCACATCGGAACTTTAACGTTGTACTCTCTAGCCATTGTTTATAACGAACAAGCTCTATGTTGGGTCTAACACTGAACAGATCAAAGTAGACCACCTAAAAAGTTTGATCAACAATTAAACAAAACACTGTTTGCTACTTTATTGTGTTTGTAGGATCTTAACGATTTTGTCTTCATGATCAATTGTCAAAAAGGTTTCTTGAAAGCAAAGATGTTTGGAAATTTAGCTGAAGAAACTTGCATGCTAAGCAGAGATTATCTGTTCATTCATCCCTATCACCAAAGCTACCTCATGCTCTGCTTCTTACTGCAGCAGAGACCTTCAATGGCTGCGAGGTTTGAAGTGTCAGCATTCACATGTAAATGAAACTTCCGGGAAAGTTCCTTTAGTTCCGTGGTGATTGTCTATAAGAACTCTTGTGAGCTATGGCGTTAGAGTGAACTCCTTTCTGTGGTTATCTGTTGACTGCTATCCGCATAAGTATATTTGACATTTCTTTTCAAGAATTCCTTGTTTCTTGCTAGTTTCAGAGGGAAAAAATGGCGAGCAAACTCAAATATTCTTCAAATGTTTACTACGGTAACATTCAGTCCGTGCTGCTTAGTATCAGCACTGCCACTCTTACAAAATCCCAAAAGAAATGGAGGGTTGCTTGCATTGTCATATATGTGTCGCTATCTTTGGTGAAGCGCATTGTTTCTAAGAATAGAAAGTTGGATGCTCGGGTGCTCAATGCATTAGCCTCTCCTAGTTCTCCTCACAGAGTTCTTGAAATTGAGCCGGTCTCTAGTTATCTCCATGAAGTTGGGGATAATAGAGGGCTGTATGCTAAAATAGACCAAAGAAAGCTCACGGAAATGGTCAAAAACAAGAACTTAGATGAGCTCCGTGGGTTTGGTGGCGTTAAAGCCTTAGCAGAGCTTCTCAAAACCGATATGGAGAATGGAGTCCATGGAGACGAAGAGGACTTAAGCAAACGGCGCATGGCATTTGGCTCCAATACTTACCAGAAGCCGCCCCCAAAAGGGCTGATCCATTTCGTGGTCGAAGCTTTCAGGGACACCACAATTCTCATCCTCTTGGCTTGTGCTGCCCTTTCTCTAGCCTTTGGAATCAGAGAACACGGTGCACGAGAGGGCTGGTATGAAGGTGGCAGCATTTTCGTGGCTGTGTTCATTGTGGTGGCTGTTTCTGCAGCCAGCAACTTCCGCCAAGAAAGGCAGTTTGACAAGCTGTCTAAAATCAGCAACGACATTAAAATAGATGTTGTGCGGGAAGGCAGGAGGCAGAAGGTCTCGATCTTTGATGCAGTCGTTGGAGACGTTGTTTTCTTGAATATTGGAGATCATGTCCCAGCTGATGGCCTATTCATCGATGGCCACTCGTTCCACGTAGATGAATCGAGCATGACAGGGGAGAGTGATCATGTTGAGGTAAACTCAGTGCACAATCCATTCTTATTGTCTGGCTCAAAGGTGGCTGATGGATACTCAAGAATGCTCGTAATATCAGTGGGAATGAACACTGCGTGGGGCGAGATGATGAGCTCAATTACAAGTGAGTCCAACGAGCAGACACCGTTGCAGGAGCGCCTGAACACACTGACTTCTTCAATCGGGAAAGTAGGCCTTGCTGTGGCTTCTTTAGTCCTTGTAGTAATGCTGACTCGTTATTTCACTGGCAACACTGAAGATGAAGATGGGTTACAAGAATTCAACGGGACCGATAAGGATCTGAATGACATCTTTAACTCAGTGCTGAGAATCATTTCTGCTGCTGTGACCATAGTGGTTGTGGCCATTCCTGAAGGCCTGCCTTTAGCCGTCACGCTAACGCTTGCTTACTCAATGAAGAGAATGATGGCTGATCAGGCGATGGTGAGGAAGCTTTCGGCTTGTGAAACCATGGGCTCGGCAACAGTTATCTGCACAGACAAGACGGGCACTTTAACTTTGAATCAGATGAAAGTGACCAAGTTTTGCATAGGTCATGAAGAAACGGGACAAGACGTTTCTCGTGTTATTTCTCAAGATATTCTAGAACTGTTACACCAAGGAGTTGCTTTCAATACTACAGGTAGCATCTATAAGCCCAAATCAGGATCAGTAGTTGAGTATTCTGGAAGCCCAACTGAGAAGGCAATTCTCTGCTGGGCTGTCCAAGATTTGGGTATGGATATTGACAAGCTGAAGCAAGATTACACCATTCTTCACGTCGAAACTTTCAACTCAGAGAAGAAAAGAAGCGGGGTCTTGATCAGAAACAACGCTTACAATTCTAATTATGTACACTGGAAGGGAGCTGCGGAGATGGTACTAGCAATGTGTTCCTATTACTATGAAACTACTGGAGGAACAAAGAGTATGAGCAAAGAGACAAGATCCCAATTTGAAAAGATTATCCAGGGTATGGCAGCAAGCAGCCTCCGATGCATTGCATTTGCTTACAAGCAAGTGGAAACCGGAGAGTCCAAATCAAACGAAGATGATAAAACTACTATTTCACAAAGTCTAAGTGAACATGATTTGACGTTACTTGGGATAGTTGGTATAAAGGATCCATGCAGACCAGGTGCAAGAAAAGCTATTCAATCCTGCAGAGTTGCCGGGGTTGAAGTCAAGATGATCACTGGTGACAACGTGTTCACTGCAAAGGCCATAGCTGCTGAATGTGGAATACTCGAACACAATCAGCAGGTTGTGACCGGGGAAGTAATTGAAGGCGTAGAGTTCAGAAACTACACACCTGAAGAAAGAATGCTTAAGGTTGATACTATTCGTGTCATGGCAAGATCATCCCCTTTAGACAAGCTTTTAATGGTACAGTGTCTAAAACAGAAAGGGCACGTAGTGGCGGTAACTGGAGATGGAACGAACGATGCCCCTGCACTGAAAGAAGCCGATGTAGGCCTCTCTATGGGAATCCAGGGCACCGAGGTAGCAAAAGAGAGCTCAGATATCGTAATTTTAGATGATGATTTCTCCTCCGTGGCTACAGTTCTACGTTGGGGACGATGCGTTTACAACAACATCCAGAAATTCATCCAATTTCAGCTCACGGTTAACGTGGCAGCTCTGGTCATCAACTTCATCGCAGCAGTTTCTGCTGGCGATGTTCCCCTGACAGCGGTTCAGTTGCTATGGGTAAATCTCATTATGGACACATTAGGGGCCCTGGCTTTAGCTACAGAGCGGCCTACTGACGAGCTTATGCACAATCCTCCTGTGGGGCGAACAGAACCTCTTATCACCAACATCATGTGGAGAAACCTTCTGGCGCAGTCTTTATACCAAATCATCGTACTCTTAACATTCCAATTCAGGGGCCGGTCTATATTCAACGTGGACGAGCAGGTAAAGAACACACTCATCTTTAACACTTTTGTGCTTTGCCAAGTTTTCAATGAGTTCAACTCAAGGAATCTGGAGAAGCAGAACGTATTCAAAGGGATTCACAAGAACAAGTTGTTTCTAGGCATTATCGCGGTAACTATTATCCTGCAGTTTGTGATGGTAGAATTCCTAAAGAATTTCGCTGACACGGTGAGATTGAGTTTGGCACAATGGGGGATTTGCATTGCAATTGCGGCCTTAACATGGCCTATTGGTTGGATTATGAAGTTCGTGCCTGTCACAAAGAAGCCATTTCTAAGTTACTTAAAGTTCTTTTGTTCGAGATCTTGAAGTCACTCAAACGGACAACATCCTCTCCGGCTAGCTTTGTTCTAAACAGAACATAGAATGCTAACAATGGAGACTTAAAGATTAAATATTTGGTTGCTGCAGAGGGCAACCGAACAACAGCCTGAAACAACATTACTAGGAAGACGCTTCCTCCTAAGACATAGACTGCATTTTCTGTTTATGTCCAAGACTCGCCCTTTTCACCATCTAGCCATAATCTTGAAACCATTTCTCCCTCCAACACCGGGAGATCTGCCCAACTGTGATCAACAGTCCTGTTCTATCTGGCACGCTGTGTTGTAATTTTAATTAATTACATGAAGAAATCCATAAATGAGGTTGAGTAAAAGAGGAGAAATGTTTCTCCCACACAAGAGAATGATGGAACAATGATTGGAATTGTTTGCAACAAGATTGTTGGCTGTTAATGGCTGCATTGAGGTGTGGCCATGCCATCATTCCTCATGTTTGTCACACCAACAACTTCAAACAATTCTCTTCTCATGCCATTCCTCATATTTGACACACCAACAACTTCAAACAAATTCTCTTCTCTCTCTTGAGATCTCCCTCTGGGCTTCTTTATCAACATTTTTGAGATTTGAACTTTGTTTCGGTAACGAGCTTTTGAGCGTTTGATTGAGGTGTTCTTCATTATAGTGTTAATACCGAAAGAATTGCAACCATCTTATATTGAGAGAAATTACGTTGTACCCGGTGCATTATTGATACGGACCGTATATTTTCCTCAAAGCAAGCAGTGAATTTTGCGGTTCGATTAAATTTATGATTACCAATTTGATTGAAAATTGTCACGACACAATTCTCATTGTAATTTTATTATTTAATTTACTTGTTGCAAAATTTCGTTTCTAAATGTTATACTATTTTTATTCCAACGTGACTTTTATTGCTTTTGATTTCTAATCTAATTGTTATATTTCAAACAATTGTTTCAATTAATTGAAACTGAAAATTTTCCAACACACTGTACACAACACGAGCTGTTCGCATCAGACAGTTGTTCGTTGGGACAATTATTGTGCAAGAGAGACATACAAGAAACATGATTCAATAAACAAACAGCATAGACTATTTCCATCTTGAGCTTGTAGCATTCCTACCTTTCTAACTCCCATTCTTGAACCGACGGTCATGGTTCCTCTCTTGCTGATCATTTCTGCTTTACTAACTTATTACATGACATTAATCATTGTCGTCTTGATTTAGGTTGTGTTTGTTAGTCTATTGATTTGCTACTTGCACATATGTATGAAGACTTAATGCTGGTTAGATTGTGATTTAAATTGAAATATGCGACTTTTCTAAAAGTATTCAAGCTTACTATATTTTCACCTTAAATATCGTAAATGGGCTCTGAGGAAGAAATACGTACGGAATGAGATAGAATATAATAAATGTGTCGTACCATAAATGTTTCAAACTTGAGTTATTTATAGGCCTACATGTATAGTATGGATTAGGCCACGTGGCGTCATCCTAGCGTCCCCTGTCCATAATCGTGCGGTGGGAGACCAGGCTGCTTATGAGCGTGAATTCAGGTCCTGGAGTGGGTCGGATTTTGAGGACCCGACCCAGGTGTATGCACGTGGATCCCCTCAATTTTTAGGGTATTTTCACTCTAAATAAAGGACTTTTTTGTCCTTTCTTGGAGAGTGGGGTAATAACCCCATCCAGATTGCATGGAGAAACATTCTTACTTTGTATTGGTGAATTAGGATAAATTAGAACAGGCTTTTCTGATCTTTGTCATAATTATAAATACTTTTCATTATTTAAAAAATTGCAAATATCCCTAAAATTAACTGTCGTCTCAAAACAATAAGAGGTTATTTATAAATATGATAAATATAAAAAAAACCTATTATAAATTATCTGTACTTTAAAATATCAGTGTCGATTTTTTCCGTTGTCGTTATCTTGTTTTTGTTGAAGTTACAAGTTTCATTTATGTTATTTATATTACATTATCTCAATATGTTCAATAGAATAAATTATCATAATATATAAGTTAATAAAATAAATCAAATAAAGTAGGGTCGTGATACCTGTCTTAATGGCTGAGCATAACTTCATACTCAACCTTGTTCCTTCACAATATTGTCTTAGCGCATGTGTACAGCCTCAAAGAGACTATGAACCACTCTAGGATAAAAGTCATGGTAAATGAACTAAATTCACAAAAAATAATTTCTACGAACACTTTTGTAGAAGTGTGAGTAGGGTCGAATTCACAGGGATTGATTTTAAATTAATTCCTTCAAAAAAATAAAAGTAATTAGGGGGTTTATGATTGTGAAGAAGAATAAAAATAAAAACTAAATTAAACTTCAGGGCTAATGGAATTAGAAGAAGTAAATATAAGAGAAGAGTATTCCAGTTAAAGACAAAATCCTGTTAATTCTACGATCGATCATATATGCAAAGATAACAAAGATTCATGATAAATAAATTGGTTATGGCTATTGGTGCGACCTAACGACCCCACCTTTCTTTACCTTGTCCATAGTCAAGAAACGTCCATTGACTAAATCCCTAATCAGTAGACAACCTTAGAAACGTTCTTAAGATTTAATTTACCAATAACATTAAGAACTAAAAAGACCCAATTATAACAAAAAAATTCCTACGATGATTTATTTAAGTTAGATTGTGCATTCCCCATAACATAATCGAGAACTTTTACATAATCAATTATGTTATATTATCACTAGTTATTGAACTAAACAAACAATTACGGATTTGCAAGTTCAAGTGGCTAGACAAATATTCATGACAATGAATAACGGTATCTATCGTTCATAAATCAGATTATTTGTAATAAAAGTACAGAGAACAACACAAATACCAATATGAATAAAAGTAGAAAGCATAAATTAGATCACACAATTTGTTGAAATTAAGCATTCATCAATTCTTCAACCCGAATGAGAGAATTAGCTAGACATGCTCATAAAAGAACGCATGAAAAATAAAGTAAGAAAATAAATAGATAGACGAGAATTCAAGATCTCAAATTCTCAAGAGTTTAAAAGTTTATCTTAAAGTAAATTACATTACATATATATACTAACTAGATACCTAATTCTACTATGATTAAAAGATAGATTCCTAATTGAACTAAAAGACTAATGTAAATAAAATTATTATCCTATTTAAACTCGTCATCATCAAAAGGTAGTCTAAGCAGCTCCAAATTCTTGCCAGAAATCGAGTTTGAGTCTTGTCCGTAATTTTCATTTTGGTTCTTTTCTTCATTTTTCATTTAATTTGTCATAATGTTGCAAAATAATATTTAATTAGGAGCATTTTGGTCACAAAATAAGTCAAAATATCCCATGAAATAAGCACAAAATGCGATCATATCAGAACCGCATAAAAATATAAAATATAACGGTCGAAAACTTATGAAACCTCAAATGTCACAATTAAATTGTTATAACGGTGAGTAATTGATGTCTCAAATAGATATAGAATAAAATAGACATATTAATCTGAAATATACATTGAATATAATTTTTTTAAAGCTTATTTAAAAAAAATATATAAACGAACAATATCATGCTACAGGACTAGCTAGACTACCTCTTCCCTTGTGAGGCGCAACGAACAATTTTGCTAGGAGACTTACTAGCCTAAGACCTCATCTCTTGTGAGTTGTGAGGCTCATACAAAATTGATCGAATAATATCTTACACAATGAAGGATAAATTAAGTTAGAGGCAACATCAAAATATAATATATTTTATTTTCGTCATATTTAGGTATCAAATTTTGATTGAATATATTAATAATTTTAGATTAAAAATTACTTGAAGAGGACATGACCTAAAATAGTAATAAATTGCAATGTTTGTGACGGAATATCCTGCCGTCATCAATCCAGGATCAAAACCCAACCCGAATAGTAACGGTTAAAATTGGGCCCGGCAGGCAGTGGTCCGATTTCAAGAACTAGAAGTAGAAGGTAAAGATCCTACCCGATCTAAAACAACTGCGCAAAGTGTTTTATATCATTATCATGCTATACTTTTATCTATGTACAGTCTGTACAATTCCAGAGCGGAAGTAATTGGACTCAACGCTTGTTCCTGTTTCCTTCTCACTCTCTCCGATCGCCGGCCCCGCAATTTTCAGATTCCAGTATCCGCCGGCGAGATCTCCGACTAGGTAAATTCGGATTTTCTGGATTTGTTGACTCAGTTGTTTTGGTGAATAGTAAAGAGTGGTGAATCTTGCTTGTTTGCTTTTTCTTGATGAAGATTTGGGGTTTTCTTGTGACTTCTTCAAGATATAGTTTATTTTGATGCACTGTGATTTTTAGCAGTTCAATTGATTAATGACAGGTGATTTGGTGTTGCCCAATCTTGTTTGATTGTTTCCTGTTTGTAGAGTGAGATTGAGTGCATGTGTTAGTTCTTTCACTCCCGAATTGAATTTCTGTGCTTTCAGTAGTGCTTGATGTTTTCATTCTTCTGTTCGTTTGGGTATTGTCTGGGTATATAAGTTCGTCAGCTGCCTTTGTTATTTAGTTGACGGTGTGTTCGGGAAAACATGGATTTGCAGAGCGGAAAAGCTGCAGCTTTATCACAATCTAATCGGTATACAATTTTCATGCGAACTGTTTTTTTTAGGGCAATGTACATCAATCGTCTTTAGGATATATATGTTGTTCATTTCGAGTTTGTAACAAACAAATTTTCCTTAACGTTTCTGTAAGTTCCATTGCTATTCGAATTGAGATTCTCCTGATCAAATGGTTGGGTACATTGGAGTTCCCTCTGCATTATCTTGATTTCTTGCAGTTGTAACTAGATAACTGTAAATATGAAGAATTTTCATGTTTTAATGTATTGGCTGTAATTTATTTTCCACTGAATTGTGTGGTCAATCAAAATATGATTTGCTCGCTGAGTTCATCTTTCTGTGCATCAAGCAAGAAAATGCTGGTTTTCTTTACTTTGCCATTTTATGAATTCTGGGTGTTGGCTAAAAGAAGCTTACCCCTTTTGTAGGTGATCAAACTTGAGATAGAATCTTCATGGGGACCGAAAATCCTAACCGTCCAAATTATCCATTGAGACCAGCTGCATCACCCTTTGCTGCTCAGCAAAGTACGACACCTTTTTTGCCATCTGGTCCTGTGCCTGGATCAGAAGCATCTGCCTTCAGGCCTGCACCTCCTGCTTCATCTCAGTTTCCAACACCTCCCTTTCCCACTGGACCTTTGGTTGGATCAGAGCCCCCTGCCTTCAGACCTCCGCCGTCAAGTAGATCTAATGACCTGGTTAGGCCACCTCCGTCATATGGGTCACCAACATCAGGATTTCAGCGCTTCCCAACACCCCCATTGACCTCAACCGGTCAAGTACCACCTCCACGCACCTCGCTTGCAGGTCAAGCTGTTGTACCTCCACCAACCAGACCTTCTCCAGGTCCCGTTTCTCTTCTTTCACAGCCCCAACCACCATCAGTACCCATGGGAACTCCTCCTCAAAGCATTAAAACTGGACAATCCAATCCGAATGTTCCTTTGCCTGCTGACCAGCACTTCTCGACTTCCAGGCCAAACACCCAACCTTCTTCACCACCAATGGGGCCATCTTATGCAACTCCCAGGGGTACCTTTCAGCCAGCCTTTCCAGGGTATACTAACACACAACCAAATTCTGTTGCTCAAGCTCCACCTACGCATCCTGCCTCCTTCCCATTACAACATGGGGGCTACGCTCCACCATCTACAACTCCTTTTCTTGCTCAACAAAGAGGTTATGTTCCTGGTCCACCTACGTCAACTCCTTCAGGCCTTTATTCGGGGAACCAAGTTCAGCAACATGGCATGGCACCTCCTATTGCTACTTCACAGACCTTGGCAGAAGATTTTAGTTCACTTTCTCTTGGATCTGTACCTGGATCATTTGATGCAGGACTGGATGCTGCAGCCTTACCAAGGCCATTGGATGGTGATGTGGAACCAAAGTCTTTTGCTGAGATGTACCCAATGAATTGTAGTTCTAGATTCTTGCGACTCACAACAAGTGGCGTACCAAATTCTCAGTCCTTGGCATCCCGGTGGCATTTGCCTTTGGGAGCAGTTGTTTGCCCTCTGGCAGAAGCCCCTGCTGGGGTTAGTCTCTATCAAATTTAGGATGTTATGTTTGTTAACTGTGTTCATCTGCAACTGCCAGTCTATCGCCCCTAACTATCAGTTGATTTTCATTCAGGAAGAAGTTCCAGTAATTAATTTTGCCACGACAGGCATCATTAGATGTAGAAGGTGCCGCACTTACGTCAATCCTTACGTCACATTCACGGACAACGGAAGAAAGTGGAGATGCAATATATGTTCATTACTTAATGATGGTTAGTTTCTCAACTTCAGATGCTCGAATAGATCTTTTAACACACAGACATTGACACATATATATACATATATATTGAATATTTTGAGTTCATACTGTAGCTTTTGAATCATGCGACAAATCACTTATGCTTTTAGCCTGACCACCGTTTTTGTGATTACTACCACATTAAGTGACACCTTTTGCATGGAAAAAAAATACCAACTTGCTTGTTACTTTACTCGTCATAAAGAGAAGGAAATGTAGAAGCAATCTGATAGATAGATTATGGATTCCTCACTATCAGCAAGCTCACACAGGCAATGAACTACTTCCGACTTCTTCGGTTTGTAGCCATAGTGTATAGAGGAAATGCTGATTGAGTCTTTTCCTTGCTGTTACATGCATTTTTGCTTTTCCATGCTTAAAAGTTTTTCCTTTTGGCATTGAACTTATAGTGCCTTCGCACGTATTTATACATACTTCATTGTTCTTGTTTCAATCATAGATTTTCCCTTACACTTGTTAAGAGATAACAATTCGTAGAATCTGGTCTGCCTCTCAGTGACGAACAGGGACAGCCACTAAAAATCACAGCACTCTCTTATGGAAGCTTCTAAGTAATCGTTATAGGTGCACACATGATTGCCTAATTTTAATCACATGGCTGTAATGCTCTTTATTTGCAGTTCCAAGCGAGTATTTCGCGCACGTGGATGCTACTGGCAGAAGGGTTGATTTGGATCAAAGGCCTGAGCTTACAAAGGGTAGTGTTGAATTCATTGCTCCTGCTGAATACATGGTCCGTCCTCCAATGCCGCCATTGTACTTTTTCCTCATCGATGTATCAATAACTGCAGTTCAGAGCGGAATGCTAGAGGTAACTTTTCTAGTAAAAGTAAATATTCTTCAGTGAGATGCTTGTGCATTTTGGTAAAGAGATTCATCTCGCAAAAAATGTGGTTGGCATGCTACTGTCTTAAATGTACTTAGTGAAGGAGCTAGGAATTGGCTACCAGATCTATTTGTATGATATGCTTTACGATGTGTTCTATCATTGGATTTTTTTTTTTATTACACTCGCGCACCCAACACACATAGACACCCAAGGTTTGAACAGGAGACCTCCCATAGGGAAGTCTTGTGCCCGAACCATTAGGCTGTCCCTAGGGAATTTGTCTATCACAGGATTTGTTACTCTTTTGTAAGAATTAAATTACTGTTATCACATTTAAGAAATTAAAAAGGGTTAATATATTCATTATTCGAGAATTTGAAATATCTGAAAGAACTAACAATATAGTATGTTGATCTTACAAAGGAACTACCATAACATTTGGTGGAATTTCTAGGTTTATTTTATTCTTAATCCTATTTTCAGCCATTGGAACAAATTAAATTAGATAGTCATTTGAATAGTAGCTTGTTCATTAAATGAAATTGCTCCCGCAATTGGTCGGTTATGAATTTATTTGTTATTCAAAAGAACTATATATTTCTTCCAAATTCCATATCATTTCATCTTTTCCCTAAGAACAGTATTGTCGTACAAAGTGAATTCAGATTCCAGATTCAGCTTCTTTTCAAGCACTTTTAAAATTCTAATTTCAATTCCATGTGTCTGACGACTATGGACTAATTTTCTAACAACTTTCATACAGTAAATTCTGGGCTTCCGTTTTGCTATTTTCATAAGTCTAGAAGGGGGTACCTTTGTTAATTGATGCTTTCAGCTAAGCAGCTTAACACCATAGGGGTCTGGGAACTGCTTTTGTTTTGTTCAATTACGGTCTTCTTTCTCTATCTTTTAATTGCTATGATGTGGATGTTTTTTCTATCTTGATTATATAGGTGGAAATTAAGCATTTATATCAATTTTCCCAAGTTATTTCATCTGCTTGTGTCTTGTGCATCTGATGAATCAATGCTAACCTGCATTACATTTGCAGGTTATGGCACAAACTATCAAGTCTTGTTTGGATAGCTTGCCTGGTTCAACTCGAACTCAGATTGGCTTCATAACTTATGATAGTACCATACATTTCTACAACATGAAAGTAAGTGACTGATGTCATAGAGTTATGGTAAATCATTTAATCCATTTAACTTAATAACTAGTGGCTTCCTCTTGTGCCAGTCATCATTGACACAGCCTCAGATGATGGTCGTCTCCGATTTGGATGATATATTTGTTCCATTGCCAGATGACCTTCTAGTCAATTTGTCAGAATCTAGAAGTGTGGTGGAGGCATTCCTTGATAGTTTGCCCTCCATGTTCCAGGAGAACACGAATGTGGAGTCTGCATTTGGTCCAGCTCTTAAAGCTGCATTCATGGTTATGGTATGTTTGCCTCTGTTATTTACACCACTCTTAATGTTGATTATCAACTGTTGCCTTGGTATTATTGGAAACTTTTCTGTAATATCTTGCCCCATTTGGCTTTATTAGTTACCTTTCGATCGCCCGTTTGTAGGTTGAACCTCTGGGACATTGCTGTCCCTTCACCTGGTCACTAATTAACTTTTATTTCTATTGTCAGAGCCAACTTGGTGGTAAATTGCTGATTTTCCAGAATACTCTGCCATCACTTGGTGTTGGCCGCCTTAGGCTGCGTGGAGATGATATTCGGGTTTATGGGACAGACAAGGAGCATATGTTACGAGTACCAGAAGATCCATTTTATAAACAGATGGCCGCTGATTTTACCAAGTATCAGATAGCTGTGAATGTATATGCTTTTAGTGATAAGTACACAGATATAGCATCCTTAGGTATGCTCTAACTTGCTTAAACCTTCTGTTTACGTGGAATAATCAACTTACAGTTTTGTCGGTGATTGATTTGTTATTCAGCATGTTTCAGTTCTAGTCATCCTTGGATCTCCACATATAATGATGCATTTATAAAATTAGTTGATTAAATATGCCGTTTGTGGTTGCCATATGATAGATTTAGAAGTCCTCAACATGTGTCTCTACTTTCGCCGTTTCATGCGCAAGTCAGGAAGGACCTATAGATTCTGGATTGAGAGAGTACTAGGATGAGAACTAAATTGCAAATAATTTAAATTTTAACGTAGAATAGGTTTAAACTGGAGAATATGATACATTGATGTCTAACCAATTTAGAGATTGTTAGGGAATTATAAATTGAAGCGACAAGAAGAAACAGAAATAACACACTCATACATGTAGGCTAAGTGGTGCCTTAAGAGGTTCGTTTCTTCTTTTGAGACTTGATGGCCTCAAGACAAGAGGGATAAAACACAGTCCATAAAACTAGTCTTATCCTTCTTGCTTCATAACAAATTGCAGTAGAAATATGTAGGTGATTGAATGTTGTATGACTAATTCTAGTGGGGAAGTCTGATTTCTTTAAAATGAAAACACGACTTATGCTCTAAAACTTGACAGCGCGCATTGAAACCATGAAATTTGTCTTCTGCTAATTGCTTCAGTGCAACTCATTATTATAATTCATAGAAGATTGCTGACCGAAAATTCATGAGATTCCCTAGGTCTTGAAATCCTGGGTTTTGGAATTATCAGTGTAATGTAACAAGTAGGAAAGGAGCATTGAGATGATACTGGAGTTACCAACATATGCGAGGCTCACCCTTTTATTAAACTTCTCTGCTTTTTTAAGCTGCTGATGAGACGCTACTAGTTATTGGAGTAACTTGGGTCTTCATTTTCTGCCAGATAATTACGATTAATCTGCCATTATTAATGCTTTATAGGAACTCTAGCAAAATATACTGGTGGTCAGGTGTATTATTATCCAAGTTTCCAGTCCAGTATTCACAAAGATAAGTTGAGACATGAGCTGGCCAGAGATCTCACTAGAGAGACTGCATGGGAAGCAGTCATGCGTATAAGATGTGGAAAAGGTAAACTTTAACATAGCAGGCTGCAGATATGAAAATCATTACTTGGTTGGCA
This sequence comes from Sesamum indicum, assembly GCF_026168435.1. Lineage (NCBI taxonomy): Eukaryota > Viridiplantae > Streptophyta > Magnoliopsida > Lamiales > Pedaliaceae > Sesamum > Sesamum indicum. The sequence goes on from NC_142662.1 coordinate 26,035,249, forward strand.
TGTTGATCATTTTTCTTTTATTTTTTCCTATAATGTTGTTTGGTAAGCTTCTTATATTGCAAGCTTGTGTCTTTTCCTTTCTGCAGGGGTGCGTTTCACATCTTATCATGGAAACTTTATGCTAAGATCCACAGACTTACTTGCACTTCCCGCTGTTGACTGTGATAAAGCTTATGCAGCGCAGTTGTCTCTTGAAGAGACCCTGTTGACCACGCAGACTGTGTACTTCCAAGTTGCTTTGCTGTATCCTTGTCTCACAAAATAGTTTAAGTGGATATCTTGCAAATGTGGGCCTGTTTCATATAAGTTCTTTCTTTTTTGAATTCAGTTGTTTCATGGTGGTCACATCTAAGCTAACTTCCTTTTCTTTTGGACAATCGAAGGTTTCTATTCTTTCCTTATTTATCTCATGAAATGTGGCTGTTTCACCTTCAAGAGTTGCTATATTTTTTAAGGTTCTGTTCTATTATTTCTATAGTTTAAGATGATTGAAAATTTTAGATAGTCCTTCATTGCTGTTACCTGTTATCTGGAACTTTTCATATTTGGGATCCTTATGAGCTTAAATTCTCTGAGGATAGATAATAATAATCCCTTAACCATTGCTAAGATATACTTCTTCTTCTGGAGAAAGGCGTATCAGGGTACACACGGCAGCTGCTCCAGTTGTTGCAGATCTAGGAGAAATGTACCGCCTGGCTGACACTGGAGCAATTATTTCTTTGTTTTCCAGGCTAGGTAAAGAAGTTTCCATCTCCCCCTTTCCCTTTACCTTCCTCAGCCGAATCTCTCAAACTCGGGGGAAAGGTCAAACGAGAAGATAGAAGCATCTGAGTTTACCTCCTCTTCATAAATATTGTAGACTAATATCAATTTAATTATTGGATAAATTAATCTGCAGCAATTGAGAAAACTTTGTCCTCCAAGTTGGAAGATGCTCGGAATGCCGTTCAACTTCGGATTGTCAAAGCCCTGAGAGAATACAGAAACCTGTATGCTGTTCAGCATCGCTTGAGTGGAAGGATGATTTACCCTGAATCACTAAAATTCTTACCGTTGTATGGATTAGCATTATGTAAATCAACACCCCTCCGTGGTGGCTATGCTGATGCCCAGCCCGATGAACGCTGTGCAGCTGGTTATACCATGATGGCTTTACCTGTTAAAAGTTTGCTGAAACTTCTTTACCCTGACCTGGTTCGTGTGGATGACTATCTTGTAAAAGTAAGTATCTTGAATTCTTGTTTTCTTCTCTGATGGAGTTAATAATTCGGATTTCTGAAGCACATCTTACCAATTCCCAGATATCTTCACAGGCTGAAGAGCTTGACAACATCAGAAAAAGGCTACCACTTACTGCACAGAGCTTAGATACCAGAGGTCTCTATATCCTTGACGATGGTTTCAGGTTTGTCATATGGTTTGGCAGATCTATTTCACCTGATATAACGAGGAATTTGCTTGGGGAAGAGTTCATCACAGACTACTCAAAGGTGAGCTTGATTTACTGTTTGAAATATTCCTGTATACCAACCTTTCAGTTTGTGAATTAAGCTAGTTTATCTGCTTAGTCATTTCTTTGTCTTCTGCATTAAGGGAAAGAAACAGCACCATTTGGTGCAGGCTTGTAAGCATGCATGTGATCTGTATTGTGCTTGTGTTTTTGCTCTTTTCTCTGAAAAAGTCGGTCAAACCTTATCACTTTGGAGGTATTGGACAAATCATTTGATCTGAAATTGATTCATTTTTTCTCTAACTGGGTTTGATGGAAAATGAGAATTGTTCTAGATTTTATTTTCACTTGGGAGGTATTTTCACTGAAGAACATTTTTTTTCTTAATATTTTTAAATGTCCTGTAGGAGCTTCTCGTTTTGGTTTGTGAAAGAGTCAGCCCTGTTCCAGATTGTAGTTTGTTTAGCAGATAAAATTTATGGCCCCAGCTTTGCAAGGTGGTTTTATGTTTCCATGTGCTGAGTTGAGTTAGAATAGGAAGGCTCCTTGTTGACAAATCTATTGCAAGTCCAATTATGAAAAGATAGCTTTTATTTGTCGAATTTCACATTCCAACCCTGAGTGTGAGTCAAGTGCTTAGATGATGTGATCATCTTTAATGGCCATCTATTGTCAACGTTTTTATTTTCAAATTTTGTATGCGTGAAAATCCTTAGTTATGCAGCAATTCGATGGTGTTTATTGCAGTATTAGCCAGTTACAATCTTTGTATTAAAAACATTCCTGTTTAAGTGTCCCACTTCCAGCTGCAACTTCATTGACTTGGTCTTCTTGTACGTGGTCTTTGTGTCTTTGCCAAATCCAGGTTAGCCTTTCACAGCGAGACAATGAAATGTCAAGGAAGCTGATGAAGTTACTTGATAGATTTAGGGAGAGTGACCCGTCATATTTTCAACTATGCCATCTTGTGAGGCAAGGTGAACAACCAAGGGAAGGCTTCTTCCTACTCACAAATCTAGTTGAGGACCAGATTGGTGGTGCAAATGGCTATGCTGACTGGATGATGCTACTATTCCGTCAAATTCAACAAAATGCATAATATATAGGTAATGTTCTTATTAGCTTTAGTAATGCATTGGGCTTTAGCATATTCTGAAGCAGTAAAGTTTTTTTTCCCCCTCGTGTTTTGGGGATGTCTATGAGAAAGGAATATCACATCAATTCTTTCTCGTTGCTTGCTGTATCAGCTAAAAGGTTTTGCATAAGCTATGCATCATGCAAGTGACAGAGTTTTGATATTTCCTTCCCATTTTATTTCTGTTGAAGAAAACTCTTGATAGCCTTGGCATTGATATGATTTATAATTAATTCTGCTGTCGGGTCAAATTTCAACACTTCAGCAATTGGATAGCTATTGGCATATTAGGATTTCTCTCTGTCATATTAAAAGAATGTACCCGTGGGACTTGAGACCTGAAAGTATGTAAAAATAAAGTTGTTTATGTTACACTACTGGATTTGTATGCCTATCAACGTGCAACTAGAGATTGTTTTCCCTGGTTCAGAATTAGAGATTAGAAGTGGAGTATGTCCTGATGAAATTTTGAGAATGTAAGAAACTGAAAACTCAATCGGAAATATGTTCTTCAGTTTGTAGTGAAGGTTATCAGACTGTCTCTTGGACGTGAAGATTTTGACTGGTAATAAGAGGCTGGCTAAGTTGTATGTGAACTAAGCTGTAGAAAATTGAAGCAGAAACCCTTATTCTTTTTGAACCCTGATCACAAACCATGAGATTGTAAGTAGTTAAATCTTTGTTTAAAGATATAGTTGACCTCAAAACATTGACTAGATTTTGAACATATTCTCATTCTGGTAATTGATTATATTATGTTTAGCTACACTATTTGCAATGTCATCAATATGATGAGATTGAATCTTATTGCTAAGGACATGATAAAATTCCCCTTGCTTACTGACAGGCAGTTGATGTTATGGCCAAGTAAGAATTTTGAAGAAAACTGCAGCTGGTGATCAAATTTGAGAATTCCAAATTCACGAACTAAGAGGTTTTGATGCAAACATAAGATATAGGTTGATGATGAGACTGGAGGATTCTACATGCGTCTTTAAATGGCGAATCGCCAGATAAAGCTGTATTCCAAAGAAAAAAGTCCCAGACTGATGGTTCATTGGATCTCAATTAGAAGGGAATTCAAAGAGGGCCAGCATCCCCTTTGGTTCATATCGTATCTTATGGTGCAGGGATATACAGACTGCTTAAAATAAGAGAACCCATAGATCACATTCATGATGGACTATTTTTGGTTTGAACTTTTTTGGGTTTATAGCTTATGATAATTATTGCTGTATTCGCATGGCATGATTTCTTTTTGGAATCGTTGGCACTTTCAGTTGTGGATCTTTTTAGGCTGTGTATTTAGAGGTAGACACTCGAGAATATTCTTTTTTGTATTTGGGGGGTGCTCCCCTGCAGTGAATTTTTCCTCTTGTTACCATTTCTTTTGGCTGGTGTACCGTTCTTTCTCCATTAAACTGCAAAATAACTTGAAGATAATTGAGCAGTAACGGAAGAAAGCTGTTGGTGGACATTCTTGTTTACAGTAAACAGCCCCCTGTTAACCAAATCACAAAACACCCAAAGGGAATCGACATCTGTTCTATGTCCAGTTCAAATTAAGCTAAATCGTTGATGTTTCTGGGTTTGAGTTTTGTGATTGGGGTGGAACTCTTCACAACATTCTTCGGTTCTATCCTCTTTATCAGAAAACTGAATTGACTAACGATGCAGGTCTGTCCTTACTGAACATTCAAAACTCAAAGAGGTGTAAGCATGTAAAAGATTGAGAATTATTCATCTCAAGAACAACAAAATTCTATTTTTTGGTTTTTCAAGAAAGAAGATAAGTGGAATGCTCTCTACTTTTAAATGTGTTCGGTCTCAAGTTAAGAAAGTGGATTAGTTAGGATAACATAAACAAATAGTAAGTGCTGAGCAAACATCACATAAAAAGTAGTTTGTACAATAATAAAGAATGAGTTTGCGTTGTGATTGGACCAATGGAGGGTAATGAGCAATCACAGATACACAGGCAAGCAATGCTGGGAAAAAAAGGATACTAAAGAATGGGATTATTAGTTTAGTATGTAGGATAAGAAGGGATCTCAAAAGCCCCAAGCAGGTTCAGACACCAACAAATTCTGTCACCACAATTTCTAACACTGCATCTCTTCCCTACTTTCAAGATTCCCATCCTCAATTCTGTCAACATTCCCTCTCTTATTTTAGTCCCCTGAGACTTCCCTTTAAACTCAAAACATAGACAAAAATTGCAATATCTGTCGTGCTGGAAATTTTTATCAAATTTAGGTTTAATTTAATCAAATCAATCATAAAGCAAATGTAATATATTTGCAGTGTGATTAATCACTTTTCCTAAATTGTATATCAATCACACAATAGGTGTATTGCACTTGCATTGCAATCGGTTTAGATTTGCCCACGCTCGTATTGAGTTAAAATTTTTCCTATCATCATATAATTACGTGCTTTCTCACGTTATATATGAGCCCAAAAATAGGGACTTCATAACACTTAACTATTTTTCCTTGTCTAATAAATTTAAAGAATCTGTAGACCACAATCACAAAATAATAAAGATTAATAAATACTTTAGAATGTACGACATCACGTAACTACTGAGCATGAGAAGAAAATCAAACTAAGAGAAACAATTCCGTGCTAACTCATAAAAAAAGAGATTATTCGTGATCCCGTCAGTAGGTGAAGCTACCACATGATCTGATCTTCCCTCAAGCTGAAGGCAAGTTGAGATCACGCTGGCAGCTTCAACTACTAACGGTCCACGATTCACAATGTCATGTTTCTTCACGGCGATTGTGGTGGAGGACGCGGTGGTGGAAGTGTGAAGGAAAGCTAATCCAGAGGTATTATAATATATATATATATATATATGTATATATGTTGTGCATGGAAATTTGGCTTTCTGCTGGTGAAAACTTGGGAGGGGAGTGGATGAATATATATAGATGCTGAGGATTATAATATATATATTTAATTTTTTCGTAGGAGTGCATAGTTTTATTTGGTGCATGTATATATATATATATATATATGAATGGTGAAAAAGCTTACTGATGACATATTAGTGGTGGATTAATTAATAATGAAATAATGAGGAAGGAACACAAATGGCAGTGGTCCAGACAAAGTTGAATATTGTCACGCCCACCACACCACCATCTCCATGCGGACAGCCTTTGCAACTTCAATTCATCCTATATTTGACCTACAACCTTTTATCAACTTTACCACTGCAACACACACACACACACACATTGCGTGCTTGCATGTCCATGTCCGTATAATTAATACTTCCACAAACATAAACTCTAATATATAATATTATATATGTCATGGATCAAACATATTGAAAATAATGATGTTTATTATGTAAATACAAGAAACAAATTCATAGGCCACCATTTGCATGTTTTCTTTGTTGTATATATAGGAGAAAGAAAAGTATATTATATACACGATACATACACTCATATATATATATATATATATAGCATTGTTACGTTGTCAGTTTCCTAGTAAGTATCTTACCTTTGTTGAAAGAGGATAACTTTATCTTTACAAACATGGAATGCCATTTGTCGGATGTTTGCTCATCCATCCAATTGTATAAACCCAAAATTTCAAGGACATGACTTTGAATTAAGTAAGATATATATATGAAATGGATCTGATGCAACAAACAACACTTCTCAAATAATACATATATAATATCCCATTCTTGCAAATAATGCATCCATATTGTATGTCTCTTTATATACATTTCAATTTTCTTTTCATGTAAAAAATTTGAATGATTTCAACTTCAATCATCCTTACATATTAAGATATGTTCTCGCTAAAAATTATAGACACAATATGTACTATCAAATGTTGTGGTCTATAGTAGTTCAAGGTTGAAGATTACCATATCTTCATCGTGTGTTTGAATTCTTGTCGACTTTTAGTTTTTTGCGATTGTCACTCGATTGCAAAGACCCTGCCGGTTAGTGTAAAAGCACATAAATTTGTTATAAATTGTTCATTAATACAATTAATTACATGTCAAGTTTTAATATATTTGTCTATAATCGATTATCTTTTTTTAATCGTATATCAATCACATAATAAATATATAACATTTGTGATATAATCAAACTCAAATCCGGGTGCATTTGACATTGACGTTGGGTTGTTTTCAACTTGTTTTAGATTCCAATAGAGAAGCATGCAATAGATGGTTGGAAAGTAGCCCCCGCGTGTCGTTGTGTGAAAAAGCGGAAAAGCCCCCAATACATTGGCCTCCTCATCAAATGGGCTTTTCACAAAAGCATGCATTATATTTATAATTTATATACATATATATATATATGCTTTTCCCATAATTATTATAAGCATTAATTCCCATTAATTTAAATATGATTAGTAGCACTCACATCCTAATTTGTTAATCAATTCATGCTTAGTGGCTTTCGAACTACTTTCCTAATTATATGTCTTCTAATTATTAGACTACCACTAAATATATATCATGGTTTAATTAATTAATTATTTTAACTACTTACAAAGGATTATGTCCCAATCTTTTACTTCATTACATATATCTAATTTTATTTTATTTTTTTGTACATTTATAACCTTTGAATCTATCCACTTGGTTTTATGAAATACCAACACATGGCGGTTTCGTGATAGATAATCCATATGTGTGTAATATTATAATTAAGTAATATAAAAGCGATGCATGTAAGCGTTCCACATTGATTGCAAACAAGGAACTTGAGTGACTTATAAGATCCAAGATCTCCTCTCCTTAGCAAAGCATCTTTTCAAGATAAAATCATGAGGCTTATACAGAACTAGAGCGAGACAATACATCGCGGGACACTGATCCAGTCACAAGCTGCCTTATTTAAGGTTGTCTGTGGGAACGAGGGCATGTGCCTCATATTTGGGGGCTAATAATATAAGCAAAACCGTTCCACATTGATTACATATGCGGAGTCAATATCTCGTCCAACCGGATATCGACCGAGTCGTAAATTGTAACAATTATTGAAATTATAATGAAATAGAATAAATTGTTGTGTATTATGGTAGTGGAAAAATGGATGAAAGTTGAATAATAAATAGTAATACCTGATTGGGTGGGATATGATGTGATATTCGACTCAATCAAGTGCGGTAAATGCAGCCATACTAAGACATGTATCGCTTGTTTGATTATGATTTGTAAGTCCTAATTCATGAGAAGCAGTGTAGTGTAGGTGATGTATTTAGCAGGAGAAATGTTGTTACACAACTCACAGAAGGTACCAACGGATAAAAGGGTAAATCAATGCAACATGCACAGCCTTTGCACTACTCCTGAAAACAGCACATAATGTTGCAGCTAGCAAATTATAAACTCTTTCATCTCCACAAGAACAACACATACAGATGAATGATTAAATGAAGCAGCTTGTGATATGTATGTAGATGATTAAGCAGGCTCAGGCTCAGGCTCATCACATCACAAAAGAAGTGTAAAAAACAGTAGAAATAGAAAAATGTAATTAAAAGCAGGAGGGAGTGGAGGTAGAGGAATTTGTGAGGGGGTCCCTGAAAGAGGAAGGAGTGAGGCTGTCAGAGCATGACCTAGCCAGGGTTAATTTTCATTTTCCATTTCTTTGGTATTTAACTATCCCAAGATAGATCATGCTGGCAGCTTCACTTATTCCCCTTCTAGACTTTATATATAAATATATATGGCTTGGTGCAAGAACTCATCTGCAGTATATATATACAAGGGAAACACTAGGAGAAGAAGATGAAGATGAATAAAGACAGGTGACTTGACTATACACAACAAGTGTTGATATGTAGAAGAGAGTAAGGCATTGCATGTTATTTATAGCAGGAGAGGAGAGTTGGAGAAAATGGATGAGAGAGAGAGGACAAGCTCACATTTCTTAACAGTGAATTTAAGGCATACTCATGTGGGCAGCTAATTAAGATACAGACACAAACATCTTGAATTTACAGCTATCTACCTACAGACCAACTTGCACTACTCCAACATCTTGAATATATATATATATATATATATATATGTATCATGATGTAATAGATGGATACAGGTGTTGCAAGTATAGGGCGGCGAGGGGGGTGGTGTCTACTGTCTACTGCCTACAGCTGCTTCTACCGTTCTACGTACTGTTTGCTCATCATGATCAGAGCTAGCGATAAACAAGGCAAAGTAGGTATTTTCTACTCTAGACTTCAGCTATAAAATGACTACTGTTCCTGTGTGTGGGTTGGAACTTGGAAGCAAGAGCACGAAACACTTGAATTATTCACATATTTAAGATGAGACAAATCTAGCTAGCTCTACTGCTTTTTTCTTCATTTTCACCTTTCTTTTTAAATTCAAATCAAGTTTTTGTTACAAATTAATTGTTTAATTGCATTTTCTGCCTTGTATATAAAAAAGATGGCAAAATAAAAACCGTAAATATAAGATGGGCGATTAGTATCTCGGACTTAAAAGTTTTTTTAACAACTGCAGAGCTCCGACCACCATACTTCAAAAAGTGGTCAAATTTTGCTGATGAATACAAATTTAAAACCTTTTAAATTATGGACATGTTTTAACACCCCTGACATGGAAAACATTACATAAAATAAATTTTGAATTTATCTTTAATTGTAAAATACTACTTTTCACCTTTCAATTCTACATTCACGGAGAGCATACATACTTTGCACGTTTCTGGCAAAAATTATCCTAAAAAAATTATGGCAGCCTAAATATGAAGTGTCATTTTTAATAATTTTAGAGTGCAAAATATCAATTACCCATAGATTTGAATATATAAAACGAAATACGAGATACAATATTGTTTTACAAGAAAAGATTTGAAGTGGGCATTTGTGTGTGAGAAAATGCAAAAGGTGAAGGATCATTTGGAGAGAACAAAAACAAAGGAAAAGGACATATAAAGAAGCCAAGCAAGCATCATCATAGCAAACCAGAAAATACAAATGGAAAAGAAAAGAGATTTGTCAGGTTGTAGTAACTAAGAAAAATGTGAGGGGGGACACAGTATCAGAGGGCGGTCAATGACTCTTGAAAAGATGCTAAAAAGCATTAGAAACATATGCATGCATGACACATTATGGAGTCTACAAATCCTTGATATATATATATTTAGCAGTGAGCAGTGGGTAGAGTGGTCCTCTCTATCTGCATTCTGCACCCCAAAAGTTGAAATGAAAATACAGTGTGTGTGTGTGTGTGTGTGTGAAGCGGAAGAAGAATGGAAAGAAAAGTTGTTTTGATATTGTCTTGGTATGCTAACAAGTAATAATAAGAAAGACAACAACATGAGGCGCAAGAAAACAAGAATCAGCCCCCCCCCCCCCCCCGCTGTACAGTAGTAATTGCCACATCAATGACATTTATGCTGTTGCAGCATCTGCATACCTCTAATCCCCCCCATTTACTGTCCACTGTCTACCCTTTTCTTTCACATGCATTTGCATTTGCATTGCCAGCTAGCTTAGACTCTCTCTCTCTCTCTCTTCACACACATACACACACAGTGTCACAGAGAAAATACAACTTATGGCCAAGAACCGCAGATGGTTCTAATCAAGTATTCACACACAACTATTCCTACAAATTTACAAGTTCATGTAAATTTCTAAATACCCATCTGGAAAGCCATCTTGGTCAAGCAACTTCTTCTTCTAATTCTTTTTTTTTTTGTTTGAACTAGTCAAGAAACTCTTTTCAATGGCCACAAAGTCTCTGTAATCCATCGATGGAGCAAGGTATTTAATTGTCAAAAACTATTTAAAGTGTACTAGCATAAACATAAGCTAGAATCAATTAACTGACGTGTTACAACATGAACACTTCCAAGAGTAAAACACGCTAAAATCTAATGCTGAATACCGTCAGTGCTTCCACCAAAGCCAAGTTTTACCTGCACTTGTAAATTATAAGGTAGGTTCTCAACATCTTGTGGTAGAGCCTGAGTTTGCTTATTCATATGACATGAATAAATCACAACACCCGGGCCACCTTGGAGGTCCAGAACTGTAAACTTAGTCTTGGTTGTATGGACAATGTATGTCCAGCCAGTGAAATCAAAACATATACGCCCTAGACCCTGAAACATAAGAAACCACAAGTATGGACGGAGATGTCATCAGCCATCTAGGAAATACCCTATGAGCGTAGTTGAAACAAACGTATAATGCACCTTTTTAACAATGCTGAAATAGTAGCACAGCACTTACGACAAACAACAATTATCTTATACACGCATTGATCATACTAAGGTAAGGTGTCTTCTAAGGCAAATTTATATAAATACAGATTATGGCAAATGAGACACATCAACTATGTTCACAACTCTAATTCAACAGCTACAGTTTGTTCCTTTCCCTGAATACTGTAATGCGATCATCTTGAAGTAATAATTCTTCTTCCTTTTGACAGACTAATATTGAGCTATGCGCAAGCCACATGCATCACTTCTTGAATTTTTCTGGTTCTTAATATCTACCACATCATTATCAAGGAAACGAAATGACCAGAAATATTTTGACAACTGTAAAAGGAATCCGGAGCATAGAACCGTGCAACTTGCGAAAGTCGATATGTTAATATTGGGTCCAATTCTCAGCACTCCCAGCTCTGGGCACTCCAGGTTCCTTCCGGACTCATCACCGATCTTGAAAGTAGAACTGTCAATCTGTGGTGTCGGCTTCAATTCTTTGTCGGAAAACTCAAAGCTTCTCTAGGCACCAGAAGATGGAAAGAAGCAGCCCGAGAACAAATACAAGACATAAGGGCAGAGTTAAAACCTCACACTGTTAGACTGAGATACAAAATGCACAATTCTTAATGGTATGATGCAAAACACACATAAATGGAAAGGTACAGCCAACTCTTTATCTTATACCAGTATAAATTCATAAACTAAGGTTTCCAAACACTTAGCCGGTAGATGGAACAAAAATCCCCTACAACTAAGAATCAGATCATTTGGTTGAAGCTGACATTGTTACTAACAAATCAAAAAAGAGAAAAATCGAAATTTTCATTGATGGGAAATCAAACTACAACTTTCATCAGAAATAACAAGATCATTTCCAGAACCCGCTCCCCAACAGAACGGTACACTTTCATCAGCATCGATAACGAAAAAGCAATTCGTCAGGCTCATACAAGAACAAGCAAGTCTTGAAAATCCAAAATGAGCCATATCTTTGGCAATTATGCTTGTACTCCAATAACTATTGTGCAGTGGAAGAAGTCGCTCCACCTGCAAATGCAGACTTCAAGGTGCTATCATACAGTATGAGGGCAAACTTGCCTCTCAAGTATCGCTCGACATGCTCAGGAGGATAAGCAATTGTGCTTCGTATGTTTCTACTATGATGCTAACTTCATTAGTTGCCTTTGTCAATCCATGTTGCAGCTTCAGCTCAGCAATATTCTCAATATGCTCTGGAACAGGCAGAAAATGCTATCCACAACAGAGAAAATAATCCGGCACAAGCAGCATAGGTTGAAAAAAGGAAAAGAACTGCATTGGAATTGATTCAAACCAAAGGACGAACTCCTTCTAAACTAAAGTATTTCTAAGCGACCAGACATGATCACTACTCAAGTGGTAGGAAAATGATTGACGATGCCGGAGACAGATTCTATTTGAAATCTTATGTGCTTATGCATGCCAAGCACAGATAGTGTCTGAGTAACTGATATCACAAAAAGTTCATTTGCAATCATCGAAGACTACAGTAAGACTCACTGACACAGTATATGGGTTGAGAGGATTGAAGCACTTCATGAAAGACCCATCTTTAATCGCTGATGACGCAGCTGAATACGTGTCTGCGTTCCTTATGGCGTCAGGTGCCTTTGCCACTGTATGATCAACCATTGCTTGCATTTTCTTTCTCACAGAATCTTCAGCAAGATGAGTGATTTCAATCTTAACCCTTTACCAAGGTTTCAAGGGGCAGGGACGAATTGATCTACAACATCATTTAGGCACTGCAGATGGGAGAGTGAAGGTTGTGCAAAAGGGAACTGAGGTGCATGGTGAAGGTTGTTTCAGGTCAAGAATGAGGAAAAGAAATATCCGGGAAGAGAAGAGTGTCGCCTGGGCCCCGTGACCGGTAATAACGGCTTATCTCTCTGGTCATTATTAGCCAACTGCTTCTTTTGTTTATTCTTCTACCCCTTTGTTCTATACTGCAACTGTTACACTTTTGGGCTAGCTATACTTTTGATTACAGGTAACTTAATCATCCCACGTCATGATCTTGAAATTCCGTGTTATTTTTCTTTATAAATACAAAAACTATTAGATACATCATATATATATATCATTATGTGTCACGCAATCATCATTAATCAATAACATAATGACAACTTAGTTGCCTAATTAAATCATGGATATAAAATTTTCACTGCAAGTAGCACATTGCTTCTTTTTCTGTTGTTTTCTCCCTTCGTTGTGAAGAACACAAAATGGAAAAAAGAATGGGGTTCCTAATGGCATATGATTATTGTTAATATCTGGAATTTATACTTACATCAATTGTTCTTACTACAAAGACTTGTCCATCACCTTAAGTTTGCAATTCCATCAGCCAGTAAGTTGTTTAACAGATGCTGAGGAAGGAACCATCTCCTAGAGCACCATGCACTGTCTTGCGGATCGAACATTCAGGAATGCTATTCAACACAAATCTGCAGTATGGACCTTAGGGGTCTCTGTTAGGCAGGGAAGAATCTATAGAAGGCATGGTAGCACGTCAAGAATAGCTTCTCAACAGCTCATTTCTCACTAAAGCACAATGATGGTAGCCGAAGCTCAGTTTCCCCTTCATATATGATGAGATATCAAGAACAAGAATTAATGCCATTAATAGTGGATTTTCACCAATTAGTCATCAAAGAAGATTCTGTGTTTCAGTAATCACCAGAAATCTCCACAGGAACAAACACCATCTCTAAAATGATGAAATCTGTTGGCATCTCTTACAATTATTTCTCGTTCAAAAAGCTTTGAGAGAAGCTTTGTAAAAGTGTGGCAATCACCGCAAACTCGTAGGTTCTTCGTGACCCGGATTGGCGTTCTCTGGGAAGTGGTGAGTAGACCATAGGCTAAAGCAAGCCTTTCACTATGGCCATGAAGCATCTTCATTTTCTCTTTCTCCTCCACATTATGTAGCACATAGCTAGTTTGGGCTTTATAACCTCCTTCTGTCTCTAATTTCTCAGTGATCTGAGAGAGTTGGTCATAAATTTCATCATACTGCGGATGGGACCTGTCCCTCGTAATAAATATATGAACCTTGTTTCCAACCTCAATCCAACTGCATCCTGGGTCCTTTTTCAGTCCTCTAACTTTCATTCTCATCCTCACTTGCTCCGCATCTTCCCATCTCCCTGCTGCAGCATATACGTTAGAAATAAGCACATAATTTCCTGGATTCTCTGGGTCCATTTCAAGAAGCTTCCTTGCAGCTGTTTCTCCTATTTCCAAGTTAGAATGAGTTCTGCAAGCACCAAGGAGAGCACACCAAACAGCAGCTGTAGGCTCCAATTTCATGCTTTTGACAAGTTCAAATGCCTCTTCCAAACAATTTGCACGACCAAGCAGATCAACCAAACAAACATAGTGTTCAGGCCACGGTTCCAAGTCATACTGACATTGCATGATATTAAAATATCTTTTGCCTGCATCAACCAACGAAGAATGACTACATGCATAGAGAAGTGCCAAAAAGGCAATATGGTCAGGACGAAGATTCTCAGCTTCCATCTTTCTAAATAATTCAATAGCTGTTACACCCTGGCCATGCATTCCATAGGCATTAATCATGCTCGTCCATAAAACTAAATCTTTATCCTTGGTGCTATTGAATACCTTATATGAGTTATCTACAGCACCACAGCTTGCATACATGTCTACAAGCGAGCTTGCAATGGATTCCCTTAAATGCAGGCACCTCCTAATCAGAAAACCATGAACCTCTTTACCTTTCCTCAGTGCTGATAAATCAGCAGCAGCTGAGAGAATACTCAAAAGTGCAACGGAATCCAGCTCTACACCTGATTTAACCATGTGCAAAGAAAGTCCAAGAGCCTCATATGCAAGTCCATTTTGGACATAACAAGCTATCATGCTTGTCCAGGATACAACATTTTTAACTTCAATTAGTTCAAAGATATTTCTTGCATAATCCACCTCTCCAGACTCTCCATATACATCCACAAAAGTGTTCCACAAGACAATATCAGATAATTCTCTTCTCACTACATAACCATGGATCTCTTTTGCTAGTGAAATGCATTTCAACCCACGAGAAGCAAGGAGAACACTTTCAATCATCATTTTGTCAATCTCAATCCCTTGTACCAGCACTTCCATGAATGATTCCAAGGCCTTCACATAACAAAAATTATTAACATAGCCAGCTATAATTGTTGTCCAGGAAATATGATCTTTTTGGGGAATTCTCTGGAAAGCAGAGCCCATAAAACTTGTCTTGGAACACTTTGCATACATGTCTATGATTGTGTTGCTCACTTGAAGATCCAATTCCATTCCATTTTTCAAAGCAAAAGCATGAATCTCCAATCCATTCAACAGGTTCCCTGATCTGCCACAGGCTGAAAGAACACTAATAATTGAAGCTTGGTCCGGTAGCTGACCAGCCCCTGTTATCTCACGGAAGAATCCTAGTGATTCATCATAAAGATTATTTTGCACATAAGCTGCTAACATTGAATTCCAAGAAACATTATCTCTATCACCCATGTCCCCAAAAACTCTTGTAGCGTCATCAATTCTGCTGCACTTTGAGTACATAACAAGTAAAGCATTCGCAACATATCTATCAGAAGAGAGACCAGATTTCAATACAAGAGCATGAATTTGCATTCCAGACAATAGCTCCTGACAGGCCTGAAGAGCAGCAACAAAAGTATATGTGCTTGGAATGATAGCAGCATTCTGCATTTCTGCAAAGACCCTCAATGCTTCTTTCCTCATCCCAGTGGTAACATATGCAGAAATCATTAAGTTCCACATCACAACATCTCGTCTTCCACTCCTAGCAAACAAAAACTCAGCTGCATTTATATTATTGCACCTAGCATACATACTAACAAGAGAATTCACAATAATTTCATTACAGACAAGCCCACACTTTATCACGTATCCATGAATCTCTCTTCCAGAACATATATCTTCAACTCCAGCACACGCCTTTAATACGCAACTACAAGTGTGTGCATCTGGAAGAATATCAAAGAACCGCATATCCGCATACAATTCAATTGCTTTTTGAGGCTCCCAATTTGAAATATAAGCACCGAGCATAGCATTATAAGTAAAAATACTTCTATCATACATTTCATCAAACAGCTCCTCGGCATCGAACAAAGACCCGCATTTCCCATACATAAACACAAGCTTAGTGTTCAAGAACACTAAATCATCGGCACTGTACCGCTTTATTATATGGGAATGAATTTGTTTTCCAAGTGATAGAGAGTTGCGGTTAGTACAATGATCAAGGAGTAACGAGTAAGCTTCATCTAAAGAATTGCATGTGTCAGTGAATGCTAATTTATTGGTTAGGGATAAAACCGCTTCTTCTAAGCTTGTCGGCTTTTGCGGGACCTTGAGTAGTGGGGTTCTGTGAGCTTTCTTGAGACTGAGAGGAGTCGTGGGGATTGAAGTAGAGCTGAAGTTGATGGGTCGGATTAACGTCGCCATAATCCGCCGACCTCTGCATGGGAAGATGAATATAAGCGGAGGGTCATCTTGGATAGTATGGAAATCATTGCTTAAGCGATCAATGATTCCGTTGTCGTCCAGCGGTTAGGATGTCTGGCTTTCACCCAGGAGACCCGGGTTCGATTCCCGGCAACGGAAAATTACATTACATTTGTAAACAGTATATTTTTTATTTTTGAAGAGAAGAGTCACCATCATTATAACTTTATTATTACAGAAAATACAAAAAAATCATGTTATGTTAACAAAAAGATCCAAGCTACAATTTAAGTGACTTTTGAAGGATCTGAATTCCAAAAAGCACTTGTCGAAAATCAAAAAAACAAATTGAATCATTTGAAACAAACTCAAAATAACTCAATAGGAGTTAAACAGCAACGGAGAATTTAGAAAGAAAAAAAGAGGTTAATCTTTTGGCCCCCTTAAGTTTTGGAATATATACGAATTTCGTCGTTTTACATTTCACAACAAAAAATGGAGCAGCTACTGCCCAAACCCAAAGGCCTGGCATGGACTCTCATCCATTCATAACTTTTCATTTCTTCAAACACTTGCTCTTCTATACAAACCTCATTGTACACTATCATGTAAAACTTACTATATACACCACACGGTCCTCCAGCCAGAAAGCAAAAAACTCTCCTGCAATCACCAGAATTACAACATCTGCACCCACCCAAATCCTTGTTATGACGCTGTGAGGCGCTTGGAAAGGGGAACATCTTTCAGTTCACAATTATCCTGCATGAATCCCTGCAGTCCTAGATTGGAGCTCCTTCATTCTTGCTGTCCGCTAGCACATTCAGGCTCTGCACGTTGGTCTCAAATTTGCCACTAGAACTGCTTGCCAAGTCATTCCAAGAGACCTCCACCAAGAAACAATTGCCAGCCAAAGGGGAAACTAACATATCATGGCACCGCTACTAACCCCCAGTCACCCCCGGTTCATGGAAGATCTCAAGCTCTCATCTGGCAACGTCCATGAAATCAGGTGCCCACCTGAATCCCCACTCAACAAATGTTTTAAGTCACTTGACAGGTGGATGGCTGTAACAGGAAATTTGTGGGACTTCAACACCTTATGTAGGATCAACCTGTACTCAGGAATTTTATCTCCAAGTGCTAGCCCACCTGAGGGATTCCCAGTTTGTTTGATTTGGGCAGACTCCTCGGTGGAGTGGACCATTTTCCAGACTTTAACTGCACCACTTTGGTGACCTGAGATATACCAGTTTGTGTCCAGCCAATCTGAGAAAGTAGAACCCATAAGCGAGAGAATGAAATCCGATGGGAGTTGTGATGTGTTTACAACTGCAAGGCAGTCGCCATTAATGCTCCAAATAGAAAGCATAACACCAGCTGCAGTCACGATTTCTCCAGTCAAGTCATTCACATAGATTGCTGAAACAGGTGAAGGGAATTCAGGAAGCTGTCTAACAAAGACCAAGGAGCTAAGATCCCATAATATTACTGTACAATCATCAGATCCGCTCACAATCATCATGTAGGGCTGGCTAACATGAAGACAAGTAATTTTACCAGTATGACCACAAAGAGATTTCTCCAACTGCAACTGCTGAAGAGCACGAGGTCCGTCTTTTCCAATTCGCCAAACACAAACCAACCCATCATCTGCCCCAGTAACCAAAATTTGGCCATCAAGGCTAGCGCTGACACACTGGATTTGGTTGCCCCCATGAAGATTTTCATGAGTAGAAAGAAGCCTATCTTGATCATAACTCACGAACCGCAAGCTGCGGTCAGGAAAACCCCATGCGACATATTTGGTAAATGTTCTTGGTTTCAGCAAGTTATTTGAGCCAGCAACGAGAATTTTGTCACTGAGAGTCACAATTTGTGATATAGAAGACGAGCTCTTGCGGATCTCATGAGGAACAAGCAGCATAGAGTGCCTGAGTGGATGAGGAAGAAGCCTTCTATCTGTTCGTCTTTTAACATGGGGCTTCAAGAAAAGTTGTTTTGGTGTTTGTCCAAAGTGATTAATTTGTGCTAATATTGAAGCTTTCATAGCAGGATCTGTAACTGAGTCGATGTCAACACTGCCTTCATATGTATAGTGGTAGAAGACATTAACTGCTTCTTCAGCTGCCTGCAAAATAATTAAAATGATTTTAACTAGATATAAGAAAAATACGATATGAATGGATAGAGAACTAGAGTTCAAGGCATGATGATGGATTAAACTATGTAAACATGGAATAATTGCAGTCCTGCATTCAAGTACTTATCAAGTTACTTATTCTGATAAGCAAAAGTTTCAACCTTACGAATTTAAGAGCCCCCCAAGGATAGAAAAAGAAACAGAGCTGCTTCAATTTGATATTCACCAACTCTCCTATTCACATCCCAAATGCAAACAAATAGAGAATATCGGCAATCCAAAAGAAGGACTAGCTAAAAGAAACATATCATCTCAGGGTGTCCCTAAGAAGGGCTAATTTGGACAGAGGAATAGAAGTAAGAAGTTTGAGCAAACATAGCTACACCTTATAGCCTTGTGGGAAATTCATGAGGTCAACTACATTGGAGCATATTTTTCATTCTCATTCAAGGACTGTAATGGGGAGCCAGTCAATAATCAATAAAACATGAAAATACCCATACCGTTAAACAGAATTAAGCAATAAAAGCTATTAAATGAACAAAAGCCCTATTAATGATGCTTAAAACATGTCTAGAAGAATACAATTTCACCTTAGTAATAAAAGCAAAATAATTGGACACTCACCTTCCCTCTCTGTTTATATCCAAAAATGAGGTCTATCCAATGATGCAGATGCTCTGAAACATAATCAGACTCCAATGCCTCCCTATGCTTCCTGATGAACTCCCTAGCACTGCCCTTGGCCCATGGTGGCAAGACAACATCACCCACCTGGCAGAAGAACATGAGCTGTCAGCAAAACGCGATTCAAAAACAAAAATAGCAGAAAAGGATGAGGAAAGCATCCATTTTACAAGAGCCAGGTCCAGCACAAAGTATTTGTAGAATTTTCACAAACCTTTTCCCCTGACTGTTTCTCACCCAAGTCAAGATCGAACCTATTTTCCAAGAATTCTGGCATATAGAAGAACTCTGGGATTAGTTCCTTCACATCTGATGTGTTGCCTTTCCCAGCAGCACTCGACCAGGTATCCCGCACACTGTTAAAAAGACGATCAGCATGGTCAAATTGTCCCCCCTGCAGCTTTTGATTCTCAATGCTAAAGGGGGGCAGGCGCAAGAGGTAGAAGAGTACGATCCCCGCGCTAGAATAATGAGAACCGTAATGGAACTTGGGAACTTCTGGATCATCCCAGCTCTCATATCTGTGTGTTCATATGCATGTGACAAAAAAAGAGTGCAGATAAGGTCAGAACAAGTATAATAATAGAAGCAGAAGGGCAAGCTGGAAGAAAATCCAACTCAACAAAACAGGTATAATAATTGATAAATTGCAAATAGTGTGCCAACCTCTTCCTGAACTCCTCTTCCCCCTCCAATGTCTGACAGCCCATTGGTTTCTCAAGATTCCGGAATGTTTTCGGATCTGACAAATCAAGCTTCTCACTGTCATAATCTGCAAGGACCCAAGGGAACACTGGATACTGTGTGAGATCACTGTATCCACGGCCTGCAAGAGTGTTGAGGTGCATAATATACTGAAAATTGCTAATTTCTCCATTTTGCCACCTCTTGGAAAAGGATTTTGCCATAACTTTAAAAAGACGGCTGCCTTCATTGCTTTCTTGTTTTGTTGACCCAGATATTGTTGCATCTAAACTGAAATAGTTCACAAAATAAATGTAAGTCATATTTTGGTCTCAAGAGAAAAATACAAAACCACTCATAGTTGCTGAAAACAGAGCACACCACACTAACAAAAAGAAGTTTAAGAAACTAGCAAGGACAAGAGTATCCATAAACCCGAAAGCAAGAATTTCAAATTCTTGATGCCTTTATTTCATAAGAACTCTCATTCATTCTGTCTCATGCAGTGATATTAACAACAAAAAAGAAGACTATGAACATGAAAATAACCTTTCATCAGTTGAACTTCAGTTAAGGGCATGGTGTTCTGGTGCAAGTCAAAAGTTCCAAACCTTGTAAATCTTTACCCTGATCTAGGAGAGACGT
Organism: Sesamum indicum; assembly: GCF_026168435.1. Lineage (NCBI taxonomy): Eukaryota > Viridiplantae > Streptophyta > Magnoliopsida > Lamiales > Pedaliaceae > Sesamum > Sesamum indicum. The sequence goes on from NC_142662.1 coordinate 26,055,759, forward strand.
AAAATTCCTTCCCAACCCCATCATGTATTTTAAGCAAGACTGACATCTAATACAATTTTACAAAAGAGAACATAAACATTCCAAACTGGACATAGGAGCATTTAATCACGGAAAAGTGTTTAGCAACAAGCTTTTAAGATAATCAAGTAAACATTATGATTCGATAGTCCCTGAGGATACCAATTCGGCAAAAATAATGTGTAGAGTTTCTTCCAGAAAGCATACACCACCAGTAGGAAATCTCTGAAGCATCTTGACGAGTCAAGTACACATTCACAATGCCCAACCACCATGTCCTCATAATGGTTTATATTTTTCTTCTAATGTGATATGACCACAAGATCAAATTGACAATCAAAACAAAACTTCAACCAAACAGCTCCAAATAATTGATTAGATTTTTTTTTATTTGTGGAGAAGAGAGTAGATTACTGCTACTGCATGGTGAAAATGTCATCTACTCCAGAAGCATGAAACAAATAAACCGCTCTGTCAAATTAGCTTTGGAGACAAAATCAACTGACTTACAGAACCAGAAATGAAAAGCAAGAAAAAAGGAACTATATGGAGCCAGGAGCAACCAAGGAACTTACATGCTGTTCCTGGGTAGATTCATGGCCACCAAATTTTTGAAAACCTCTTCTCTCTCTCTTTTGTGGAAAACCAGCAGGTCATTGCAACCATCCATGCTGAAAATCTCAATAGCAACCGGACGGAGCTGATAATCACGCTTCAAAAGCTCATGGACACTGTCAAGCTTCCAGATCCGCCAAAGATGAGGCACATTACTACTACTGGCTACTTTTTCCTTACCCCAGGCACCACCATTGTACGCCCATGCTCTACCCCCAGCATATGCCTTCACTGCAGCACCCCACGATGAAGTTGACTTGGAATGTGAATCCATGCTACAAGAAAAATCTTTCTTTACACCCAAAGCCTGATCAATAATGGAGAGTTCATCTTCACTCTCCTTTTCACATATACACCCAGAATCATCAATGTAAAAATTCTCAATGACATACAGCGAAAGTTCTCCAATCAGAAATATACCATCGTGTTTGTCAAGACCCACAACTCTTTCACAGTTGTACTTATACTTGATCCTTTCAAAAGGTTCCAGATAAGGTCTGATCAAGTATTCACCATTATCATTTAATTCTTTATCTGTCTTATCCTCTGAGATTCTCGCTTCATCAGTTCTTAAGGAAGAAGATTGCCTCGGGGATCCTAAATCAGATTTACCTCGAATACTTTCTGCTCTTTGAATGGATGCAGCACTGGACTTAACACCAAATTCAGTGGCTGAGTGCAGACTCGCTTCATTTATGCTACTCTCTCGATCATCATTCCATCCAACCCCAGAAAAAGCTATATCCCGAGCATCATCTGATTCTTTGAAAGTTGATTCATCATACAATTCAGCACTGAAAGATTCATCCTTTGACTTGCCAGTTAAAATATTGAAAAAGACATCGGATCCAGTTTCAGAGAAATGATCCTGATTTTCAGTTTTCTCCTTGGGCAGTTCTCCTTCCCCTAGCAGAAGTTGTCCTTCCAGAATATTTTGGATGGAATCGATCTTCAGTTTGCACGGTTCTAGCTTTTTGCGCATCCTGTATGGACCTTCAATGGGGCAAAGCTGCCACTCAGGCTCCTTTGCATCAATAGAAGATTTACTAATTGGAAATATTCCTCTCTCATGTAGAAGTTGTTGTAGATGAGTTTGCCACTCACTTTCAGCATGAAGCACCCATCCATACTTGTCCTGACGGATAACACGTAATTCTGTAGCCATGGCATCCCGAACCAATTCAAGTGCGATTCTCCTTTCATTCACCTGATCCCAATGTCTTTGCTCCAGTTTTGAGATGTCCCTTGATTTTCTTCCCACTTCTCTCTTCCGACGACTATCCATGCCCTTTATCCTCACTCCAGGAAACTTTGCTGACCCTGTAATATACTGCACCCACATAATTGTCGCACACTGTTCCAACACTTTATTGACAACTGACTCAGAACTATGAAACCATTCAAAAAATCCCGATAAATTCCCAGTCAGAAGCTTATCAAAACCACCATGTAGAACATCCAGTGAAGGCCCTTGGTTTGGCTTAGAGACAAAAAACTCTTCAAGTGCAGCCCTACGATGTACCAGAAGATACTTGAGAATATCAACAGCTGCATTCTGAACATTTTGTCTAGGGTCGTGGAGCAGAGATATTAAATTTATACAAAGACAGCAATGTAGATCTGTTTCAAGATTACTCGGGCAAAATATTATTCGCCTATGGGCAACCAGTAACTGTAAAACTGAGAAAATATCAATTCCTCCTTCCTCTGGTGAAGAGTAAAGAAACAATCTTTTCTTAGGTTCATTCAGCAAGCCCAAACGTGAGAGAAGTTCATCTTCCCCTATAGTGAACAAGAATGATGGCAGGAAACAGAATAATATCATGCGATTCATATTTTTAAAGAGGGCATATATATACGATTCAAGTTGTCTGCTTCCTCTACCAATAGAAAGGAGTGCTTTGCCAGTTGGAATTGTTTCTTCAATCCGACCATCTTTATTTGCCAACTGCAACATGGATAACAAGAACTCCAGAGTCTTCAATACGCCAGCGGGCTGCGGAAAAGCTCCCATATACATCCGATCAACTATCATCCAGGACAGTGCATCTAAGTTTGAAGACCACCGGGCCTTATCTAACTTCTTCTCATCTTCCTCGTCATCTCGTAAGAGACGCCTTTCGAGGAAGTTCATCAATCTGGTAAGGCATAATCCCTGGAAAACTAAAACAGATTCAGCATCAGCATATAGAGGTACACTTTCCAACACAGTCTCAACAACTGATGCAGCTTTCATCTGCTCGGTGACAAAATCAGATAGAACCTCAGCCAGAAAATCTAGAACTGCAGTAGCACCAGCAGAACAGGGCCCACCTCCATAGCCAGAATCATCCACTTCAAGAATAAGTTTTGGACTGATCACAAACAAAGTGTTAGATGCAGATTGAGTCTGAGAAGCAGACTTCAAGTCCGAAGAGGAATTAGTATCATTCACAGACAGAGAGGACTCCATGGATGCAACTGAGACTGGCTGGACTTTTATATCATTGTGACTGGCACTACCTAGCCAAGATGTCAATGCTAAAACTGGAGAAGAAGACGGGGTCAGAGGAATCTTGGAACTAGATCTCTCAGATGAAATAGGAGATTCATGCAAAGTGAAAGACATAGAACTCTGTGAATCATTTTGATTAATATGATCTGGTGTACTTTTCGTATCACGAAAATTGAACTCATTGCTGCCAGAAGTGGCATTAGAAAGCTGGTCTAATGCCTCACCATCACCGGTTACCACAGCCTGTGCATCTTCCTTCACTGATTTGTCCAATTCCGGTACTGTTGCAACACTAGCTATCTCTGGTTTCTCACCTGCCATGTTATTTGGGAAAGTTGACATATCTTCGGAACTAGCACTCACATTACCCTGTGCAAAGCTCCCTATACTAATAGAGGTCTTTCCTGACGTCTCATGCTCTTGAGGCAAGCTAGAGAAAGTGTTATGGGAGCTAGTGCTATCATCACAATCATTCAAATTCTTATCCTCAGTTTTAACAGTGAGTTCTTTTGCCATTCTCACAGCATGAGCAGCCCTGAATTAACAAAGAGACAGACTTAGTTAACCAAAGTAAATGAGCCACAGGTGACGTAAACTGATTAAGTTTTGTTTAGCAAGCATTAACCATAATAAAAGCTTTGAAATATTGATAGTCTTAGAGGCTAGATATCAAATGTGTTATGACCTGACACAGGAAAAATAGAGATCAACACAGCTTTCAAGAAACTCAGCCCGTCTGCAGACAGCTGAAAAAGGCGGACACATTTTTGCAAGATCAACCATAAACCTCAGAACTGAAGTAGTAGCAGCAGGTGCTGATGCATCTCCACCCATCAAGCGAGCAGCATAAGTTTTATGCATCAGAGCTTCACCTTGGAGCTCCCCAGCCATGTCTACATTCCCATCTACAAGCTCAGCAACAAGGCTAGCACCAATTTGAGAAAGATTGCCAGTTTGATGTGCAAGCATTGACTGCATAACTATCCTATCAAATGTTGATTTTGCCATAGCGATAACAGATTCCAGAAGTTCTACAAATTTCAACTCTCCGCAGCTACTATCACTTGGCATGAGTGCATGAAAGTCGAGCATGCGGACCTCTGGTAATCTTGGATATACAGGCTTCCCAAACATCAGACAAAATAAAATGTAATATATATCAGGAGAATCATAGAAACTTGGAAGCACCCTTGTCAAACCTTGATAACCTCCACTTGAGCGAAATTTCAGTGCAAATGTAGGAGAAGATGCAATGCACACACCTAGAAGAGTCATTATCCATCTCATACTGGTAGGATGAACAGCCTCATCAAGAAAATAAGTAATCAATTTTGATGAAACAATTTTATGCCACTGCTCAAGCAACTCCTCCGATTGGATGGTCACCTGGAGATCAATTAGCATCTCAAGTAACATATTCCGTACAATAACGTGCTTCCCCATTGATTCTCGTGAGATATGATTGCGTGATGTCAGTTCTGGTGGATCAAATGTCATAATTACAAACCTCACAACAAGCTCAAGTTCTGACTGAAGAAATCCATCCTCCAAAATGACACCTAGTAACACAACTAATTTTTCTAACACTGGCACTTCAACATCACCTCTCTGCAGGGTCACAAGTAAATGTTGAACAAGATTAATTCTGCGGAGAATTGTAAGGTTGTGGTTTCTATACCAATGCATGGAGACTAGATGCTCAAGAAATCCAAGTAAAGCAATTTGAATTGGGATTGGTGCTGCCACCCAAACGGTCCAATCCAACAAGACATGTTCAACCATATCGGCATTGGACAGAACAATGCAATTAGAAGTCTCCGGCATATCTGTATTTTCTAACTCTGAAATATGACTAAATGAATCCTTAGGTGCAGAAAAATCATCCATATCCGCTTGCGACCCAACTGATGAAAATTCATCACGGAACTTCGACAGATTAAGGTCTTCAAAGCTGGTTTCATTAATGGTGGCACCAGGTGACAGGGCGTTCTGCACGGTCCCAATTTTTCTTGGTTCAGAGAAAGAAGCCTCGCATGCAGCAATTTGGAAGAAAATCTCAAGTGATTGCATGTCGAATAATGACATTCTGCGCTGAAGAAAAAGAGCTAGCAAGTGGTATCCTCGGAACTTCTGCATATCTCTCACATTCTGAGGATTCTGATGAAGTGCACATGCGAGCAACGTCAACGACATGTGAAGCATGTCCCTAGTTTCAGCGGCTTCAACAAGTGCAAGGACAACACCCATGCCACCAACAGGGCGTATTGTATCACCAATAACACAATGCTTACAGACATAAATGTCTCCAAGAAGTCGACCAAAACGTGGTATCCCTGGAGGAAATCCAAAAATAGATTAATCAATTAGAAAAGAAAAATACTATACCTAAGAAATCAAATCTTGCAGAGTACATATGATTGAATTTGAACCTACAGACACTGTATAATGAAGATTTTCAATTACTCACCCCCAATAGGAGAGGCAGCAGCTGACAGCGGATCAACTAGATTGAGCACAGATAAGGTTCCAGATGCTCGGAACATCTCTGTACTAGTTCCATCAAATGCAAATATCATTTTCTTACCCCACAACTGCAATGATAGATTTCCTAATTTATCAGAGTCCCAAACAATTCCACTATGATCCACCTTAGAGATCCCTTGCTTGCCTGCAGTCTCAGGCTTTTGCATGTTGGAGGTCAAAGGTACGTCTGTATCTAAAGAATCTAAAATAGCCATGCTGCCTCCACCGCATGCCTGATTTGGAACAAATTGCAACAGATCGGTGTCCTGGAAAAGCCCCCTATATCCTCTTCCAAGAATGTACATGAAACATATGGAACCAGGTGAGAGTACCTCCTCAAAAAGGTAGCAAGATCTGAGCCTCCATGACAAATCACTAACCCTTGCACAAGCAACCGGTGTTCCAATTGTGACCTGCAGAGATTTCCCTGCAGGAGAAGGAGAGTATCCGAGTTTCCCAGTGTGTCTTAGCTTTCCATTAAGATAAACATAAGCAACACTAGCTTGAAATAGCCCAGCCAAAGCATTTGGTTTGCTATGCACAACTGCCAGGTGATGCCACCTACCTTCCTCCATTTCTAGCCCAGAAAAGGTCAAGGAGGAAGAATTGCTCGTTGCGAGGGTTAGAAGCCCATCATCCTGCAGAGAGAGTTCGGCATTGAAAGCGCTTCCATTATCTACAGCCCCAACAGAGAATATCCTAAGAACCTGGGGTCCAACTTGTTGTCCACTTGCCATGCCATGCCTTCTAGAAGATCCAGTTTTAGGGGCCTCAGTCTCCTTTCCCGGTGATCTTAAAAGATTTCTGAACTGAAACCAACAAACAAAAGAATAACCAGCAGCAGGAGGCCATGACCTTTCCCCTAATGGAACTTGAATGGAAGCATGCCCTATCTTGCTCATGTCCAACTCCACAAAGGTTGCAAGAGAAACATCTTCCGAGCCCGTGTTCTCTGAAAGAATCAATCTCTCCATCATCTCAACAAGACACCGGCCAGAACTCGAAAGCCTCATTTGGAAAATATACCTGACAAGAATTCTAAGTTCTGCTACAGAGAGCCTGTAGATCAAAAACAGGTATCCTCAGATCAACACAGTTAGCAGGCCCATCAAATTCTATACATGCAGCGATTCCTGCACTAATAATTGGCATTACCTGTAGGCACCAAGAACTTCCACAATCTTCAAAGCATGAGAAACCAATGGGGATGTACTCGAGAGCAAGGGATATATAATCTCCAAAAGAAGTTGCACACAACCTAGCAGTGTTTGGAAGAAAACTGTTATAGATGCTTACAAAAATCAGCAAAATAAGTTGAAACTTGATTAGTAAATTCGCACCTACAGATGTCAGGTTTTCCTGATTGAAGTAGCTGGCACAAGCAAGCTTTTCAATAAGGTTCAGCAATTCTAGTTGCACCTTTGGAGTGAAAAGCAGCAAAGCACGTATGAGCACTCTGACAGCAGCAGCATTATACACCCGTTCTTTGTCAGGGACGAGAGAACCAGATGGCGTAATCAAAAGAAAACTAGCTGATTCATTTTCTACAGTATGAGATACTTTTGCCTCTTCTGATTTCAGAAATGGTGGAAGAACCACCTCTAGAGCAAGTTCCAGAAACAATTGTATGACTTGGCGTTCACATTCAACACAAATTAACCCGGACTCACAGAGAAGATCATAAAAGGTCTGTGAAGATAGTATGGAGTGCACCTTTGTCCGGTTAATAGCATTATCAGAAACCCCCGCCGTCATTACACGCAACATGTATGAAAAAACCTTAATGCATACAGATATAGAAGGTTGGTTTTTCTGTTCTCCATCACTCTGAAAAGAATGAAGTGTGGTTAATAAAAGAGAAAACCCAGTTGCTTCACCAAAAACCCTCTGAGCTGAGCCATTAGTGCCTAATATCCGCCATAAGGCTCCAAAAGCATCACATTTTGCATCATCTTGAAGTGTGTATTGGGATCCCAATGTGCTCGTAACCATTCCACTTTTCAAAATTTCAACCAAAGCACCCAATTCTTCTGGATGGACCTGAGAAAATAGAAATGATTGCAACTTAAACACAAGTAGATTTACAAGTTCAAGAACAGGAAATCAAGTTCCTTCACACAGCAGAATTCATACAACAAGATATCACTAGTTGAAAGCATATTATACAACAATGTGCAACTGTCAGCAAGAACCAGAAATGCCATATTCCATCATGAACACAAGTATATTACAAATAAATAAGTTAGCAAAAACCAACTTTCAGAAGACAGCAAGTAGCCATAAATTTTCGACAAATAGTATACATAAGTAAACTGGTACCTATCTCCTTGACCAATTTCAAGGCAAGCAAGAAGTACTAATGTCAAAAATGTAAAAGATACAGACAAAATTAGTTGTCCATTTAATGGAGATATTTCATTTATATTTGTGACTGACATTGAAATAAATCAATTTGTTTGAGAACAAGAAAATATTTCTAGCACTTTCACTTTCATATAAATGTACAACATATAGTTAAGATCAAAACTAGTATAGGATTCAAGATACCACTAGATGTATCACATAAACCATGCTACTCAAGGCCAACAACAAAACAAATCTTAGGCAGCATTTGAGGTCTTGATGATCAGTTCCAAGATAATCTGACACCACAAATTCAAAACTTAAGAAGGGGAGAAAGGACAAACACTCAAACTTCCAGCATGGAGACAACTTAATTTAAAGTACAAAAGTAAACTCAAAGCAATAAGAATACGAAATATAAATAAGGAAAGAATAAGATGAGAGGAATACATCCTTGCTACCTGTTTGACATCCTCAATAATCAAACATGACAACACCCGAAGAACACCTGAGCGGTGTATATCAGAAGCCAGAAGAGGAAGTGAAAAAGTCACACCATTAGCAGAACGAAATGATGCTTGATTGGTTTCTGCTTTCTTTAATAAGGAAACCAAACAATCCCAAGCAACAGAAATTGTCCCCTCAACTTCAAAAAGCGGTAATTTCCCGGAACCAGACTCTAAGAGTTTTGGAGAAGAAAGTATAGCATCCTTGCTGTCCAAGTGCTTCTTGAAGCTGCTAGAGCTATTTTTTCTCTCCAGTCCACCGTGGTCAACAGTGAGCTGCTCTGGTCCCAGCAGAAATTTATGCTGCTTCAAATCATCCAACAGAACCTCTAGCACACCCACTTCTCTAAGGATTTTCTTGTACTGTTGGTCGAATGATAAGAGTTTAACAAAAAAGGATAGAATTGTATGCTTCAATTCAGAGGTTATTGGTTGCTGCAGTAAGCAACAAAGTGAAAGCAACTCTTGTTCGGGGATGATATTCACAACACTCACTGCATATTCAAGAATTTTCAAGATTATCTCCTGCAGAGACAAAGGGAAACCAGCCATATTGAGGATCAAGAGAGGAACAGTTCTCAATTGCTGACATAACTTGTAGTTTTCAAGATGACTAGAGAACATCTTAAACAGTCTATTTAGTACTTCTGCCTGCAGTTCTGTACTTTCTGCTTTAATTAAAATGTCCTGCAACATTTGTACAGCTTCTAAATCTTTGACTTTATCATTATCCTTCTCCCAGATATCATCAGCTATGCGATCAGAAGATGATGTCCGGCTTCTGCCATGCCCATTAGGCTTTGGGTGAGAACTTTTTGAAGCTTTTAATCCAGATGACCCTGGACCATCTGACGGACCTGCTTGGGCAAAATTAACAATGACATCAAGAAGCCTACTAAGCGTTGGGGAAAGACTGTGTGGTGAGTCGTTTCCTCCTTTTTCTATCAAATTTGTTATCTCCAGCCCCCCAGCTGCATGTAAACTGTCTAAAGAGGAGTCATCAGAAGGTGAGTTGGAATAGAGAGTTTCACCACCTCTATTCTTTGACAGAGTCAAAGCAAAGTGGACCAGGAAGTGATAGCCATGAGCATTATGAATATCCTCCCTGAGTCTGATACTACCAGCTTCTGCATGCAAAAAGTGCAGATAATCAATATCAAAGTCTATTCAGCAATCCAATACAAGTCCAAGAATCAATGGTTTAAGTTCAATCACCACCATAGATAATGAAGCAAAATGGGCCACTAATCCACTTTCGACAGTTAAAATGAAGCAAATCGCAATACACAAGTTCTGTGTAATAGAAAATATAGCCTTTCTGTAACATGAACAAACATGAATCTAACTACATGCTCCTCTTTAATTGAGTGGGAGACATTGCCACATTACCAGGTCTATATGACAATTCAACACATTCAAGAAGCAAGTCCACAATGCCCATAGTGTAGGCAGGATCCCCACAATCAGGATTGAAATCCTTTACAGCCATTAGAAGCACTTTTATCTGGCAAACCGAAAAATAAGAGGTGTCAATGTTAAAGATTAAAAGCTAAGTTCTCTAGTCATAAGGATAATCAAAGTGAGGCAAACTAGGAAGACAATATTTGAAGAACAAATAACATTCTCATTTCCTTTACAGGAGCACCTACTCGACCCCAGTCTTATAAGGAGTCAATGGATCTTTGAGAAAGATAAATATTAGTTATTCAATTATACAACTTTGACAGTACATATATCTTTATACATCTTGGATAGTATATATCCTATGGCCTTTGCCCTCAATTAAATTTGATTTATGTTTATTGAGATGAATCATGCTTGTCAGCTAAATAAGGAAGACAGGCATATGACAAAGGTTTGTTTAAGACAGGGGCAAATCACAGAGGGCTTTGTCCAGAAAATGGACCAGGCAGCTTTTAGCAATAGAGGTGGCAAACTGAACTAAAACAAGCGGTAATCCGGTTGATCTTAACTGGTACAGAATTGTCCAGAAATATTTCGGTATCTTACAGATGAGAAAAAGGTTAGAGTTCTTGTTCCCATGCTAACCTATGTGTTTAAATAGAGTCAAGTCCATTAGACTTTAATTTGTCTTTTAGGCCATGATAGCTTCAGACTTCAAGTGAAATAGCAATTATTATACTAAGAACCAAAGAAAAGACTCCTTCATCACATATGTAGCTCGTGTCTTATACAATTTGTCAATTTTTATAATTTCTTCTCAATTTTTCACAAGAGAAGGCATGCCACAAAAAGGTTTTGAACTCAAATGAGCTAAAAGCTATTCCCCAATGAGGGTTTATTGTAAAAGTATAACAGATAGATTAGGGAAGTCCATGTGTTGTCATATCCTGATGTAAGGAACACCTCTTAGCTTCAACTAACATGCCATAGCTCACTTCCAAGTGGCTTCAAAACAACATTATATTGAAATTTAAAACAAGATTGTGTGTTGGTGATTGAAGTGCTTAATGCAGGAGCAGAGGAGTTAAACACAGCTAATTAAAAAATACTTGGTTTAAAAGAAAAAGGAAATTAAAGAATGGGGAAACAAGATATTACACCCTAGAATGCCCATTCTTATTGGTAATTAATTTCACGAGTACAACATATCATTAACAGAGCAATGCAATTAGGTGCATGCACATGTATCTATGCATGAGCGCATATAGATTATAGGTACCAGATGATGCCTCCGTATGTAGCTGGCAGTGCAGCCATTGTCATTAGCCAAAAGAAGACCAAGAATCTGGACATTAGAACAAAGGACTATCAGTTCACCAATTCAGGGGGAAAAATGAAGACGTGCTTAGGTATTTATCTATCCAAACAACTTATTGCTGGTTTAGCAGCAGATGCAACATGATATTACCTGCATGGCATGCCTGTGGAGCTGAATGGCATGCAAAGGGACAAGACCCTCCTTGTATTGAGAGAACACCACCAAAGAACCATTGGCAACCATTTGAAATAGTAACTGAAGTGAATTATCCTCTATCAGACTTTGAGCAGCTGACGGATGGCTGGCCAATGCTTTCATAATATGTACAACACTGCCCTCAACCTAGCAAAAAAATTCCAACAGAGGTAAGGAATATTTGAATCATAGATCAAGCGCACTGCCACTTACACAAAGTCACAACCAGTAAACTACTTCTCTATTACCAGGGATGATCTTAATTACAAGAAGATAGAGGAAACTCTGAATTATGTTATACCACAAGATTTTATCCAGAATCAGAATATCTACAAAAGCAACTAATAGAACGCATTCAAGCAAGGGGCACTTGCGATCTATATCAATAATATTGAACAATACAAAGCATAAATATATAAATTTCAATATAACAAGGATGACAAAATATGTTCTGCATATTTACATTTCAAAAGCAAACTCAGGGACCCAAAACATAAATCAATAAATACAATACATAAATTTCAATTTGTGGTTCGATCACTTATTTCCATATAAGATCAAATCTACAAAGTTCCTCTCTGCCCCTCACTCCCTCTTTTGAAGCTGACACAGAGCATGTGAAGGAGATAGACCTATAAATTGATGAAAGAAAATATTGGAATGCATTACGTGACAATACACAAATATTAATACAGACAATACCACTGTAAAGTTCATGCCAAATAGGAAAAACAGCAGAGTGCGCCAGCTTAGCACTTCAGATAGGAAATAACATCTACATTAGAAAAAAAAAGGCACCTCTAGCTGGCGAACAGGCCTGGTTTCAGCATTATTACTTCCACCCATTGGTGGCAACTCCACGTTGTCATTTGTATCCTTTGAGTGACTTCCCCCATCAGGAGCAAGAAGAGAATTTAGGATATGAATGAGACAGCATAAGATCCCAGAATCAAGGAACGATTGTTTATCAATTGGCTGTAGACACATAACCGCGTGAGTAAAAAAAAGTAAAAGAATTGGTAAAATAACTAAGAGAAGAACAAGATGCACTTATACACACAGACAAAACTCAAAGCATATTCGTGGCCACAAATCAGTTACTATCAATAAAGCACGTCAATCTAATTAATCACAATCAATTGTCAGTCTTTAAAAACCAAATCCATGCTTCAAACATAGGAGCAACTTCATTCAAATTTAAAGCATCCAAATGCTATGGCACATAACACTTGGTCCAATCAGCACCATATAGAAACATCATAGTCCACTATCAAATAGAAATCTGATTTCATATCGTGAATTCTATTACATCCACTTTGCTTTTCAGAATAATGGTGACAGATACAGAACCCGTAAAAACGTAGTTGGTTCTTTCCAAATTCTTCATTCAAAAGAAAGATACCGAAGACATGGAAAGGTTGCATGGGGTGCAAAATAAACTGGGAAAACTGAATAGCGTGCTCTCATGCTTTTCTACAGAGTCTGTCAAATATTGGCCACGTCAAACTTGGACATAGAACATAAGCTAATTTAACTTCATACGACAGAGCAGAGATTATGCAGAAAGCTAATAGCCCTTTATATTTAAGTCTTTAGAAGGGATAAAGCACAAACCCCGGATACAAGGACTTCCACTGCATGTAATAGATTCCCACCAGGTCTAATGCCATCCTGCAGAGGACTATGGGCGTAAGTGGTCATGAAGATACAAAATTTCATGGATTTAACATAAAGTAGGAATAGTATTTCATTTATCAGCATATGTGAGCACCTTTGTGGTTTCCGAGAAAAATGTCAAAACTTTCTCAGCTTCCAAAGATCTCGTTTTACTGCTAAGCTTCAATTTTTCTATATCTGTTACAAATGCCCTTCCAACAACAAAAGAAAAAATGTGTGTCTCTACCAACCTGCATAGGTTGCAGCCCACATATCAGAAAATAATATTATTCTGACCACAAAAGTTAAAACTCAAATAGAATAACTAGACAATTATAAAATCGATGTATGTCTTAAAAAAGTTCACATTAATTTTAGACTCATAATGCCAGTCTAGAAATAAAAGTTCAGACCAACTGAAAACATAATAAATTTGATCTATTAACATAAAATGTCAAAATGCACTGATAACCAAACCGAAACAAGAAGATACAAGTAGTTTCTATGAGACATTGGTTGCATTACACTAGGAAGTTTAAGAGGGTCAAATAGTTCATCTGCTAAGTGCCGTAAACTAAAGCTTTTCCCAATTTGGTTCTTCACACAACTGATAAATCGGAAACAACCTATATGTAGCATATTATAGAAGACAAAGTGTGTGCTTCCAGTTAAATGCATTTTTTCACACATATATGAAGTGAAAATAACGTGAAGGAAAGAAATTTTCCTCTTACATGGAAATTAATTGGGAAACATTTTTGTGTTGCTTCTCTAATCTACAAAAAATCTCTACAGTCCAATTCAAGGCCTTTTCCTTCTCCTGCAGACAAAGGGAACATGATAAGAAGTATATCAATAGCAGTAGAACTAATAGTCATTGCACTAGTAATAATCATAGATATTCGAGGCAGTGAGGGAAAGCAGATCATTAGTAAAAAAGCAACAATAGGTCAAGTCTGCAATGTTGTTAGATCTTGCTGTACCTTCTCAGAAGTAGATGAACGAAACTCTTCCCAATATCTCTTGAAATCCAGTTCCAATTCATGTTTGTCTCTGCTTTAGAATTTCAAAAGGACAAATAGGAAATTTCAGATTACACTTCTATATTCGAACTGCAGAATACAATCAAAAAGCAAAGGCATAACACAGAAAAATTATGGCATAGATTCAAAGCCGATCAATATTATACGTGTAAATCCCAGCATAAAAAGAAACACAACCAGAAGAGATTAATGTTGTCACAGACAGCAGCCAATGCCTCTTCTCATGCTACATCTTATTTCCATTCAGCAGTCAATATTCTTCTCAGAACCTGTATGTATCTCAGTTCTATTTCCTCCTCTCAATAATACATTATCTAAAATTCCAAACTTCCATTGACCATATGCTTCAGTTCAAACCTCCCAAAAGTTATTTAGAGCCCATACAGATAAGAAGAAAACCAAGAATTGTAGTTATGCAATTTCCTGAATTTCTGTAAATCCCAAGAGAGTTTTTTTAATCTAAACCATCTCTGTTAAACAGAAACAAAAAGGGTCCGATGAGTTTTGCTAAATAATTGCTGGCGCTCCATCTCAGAACCCTTTTTATGAATCTCATCTGGGTGGGAGCTAATTGCACCAAATATTTGGAATTTAAGGAATACTGATCATTTTATAGCACTCAAAGCCTCAAAACCAAAAGATATTAGAGGGTTTCAATAAAAAATTGCTCTTCGTAAGGAGCAAAAACCAAGAGTATGCTCATTATTTAACCTTTTTATTGTCAAAACTGAACTTCAAATACAGAAGGGATGTGCCTAACGAGGCATGCAAAGGAAAATGGATTTAAGTACAAATGCAATCTTTTACACTTTGAGGCTGGACAGAGCAACTAAATTATGATATCATGTGATGAGGCGCTGTAAATGGCTCAAGTAGCTCAGGCTTCATCTAAGCTCCTTGACATTGGATCAAATGGTCATGAGTCATAACAAAAAAAAAAACAAGCGCATTTGTGTATGGAAACCTGTTTCAGCTTGGCTTTACACCTGGTTATAGTATATAGCACACTGTACAAGCTCGAATCATCTCCATAAAATATTGGTCGAGCTCACATCAAATACGCACAGACCAACTGAAATTTTCCAAAGAATGTTCACATCATTGAACTGGAGTTGAAGATCTAAGAGCCTAGCAACGGCTAATTCCAGGAATCACCTTGCTCCTTTAAGTCACATGTGTATTCCCTACAAACTTATTTAGTTATTACCTTGACATTGTTGAGGAGTTTAATTTTATTGAATATCCAACCCTAAAGCCAGATAAGGTAAAATAAATACCATGGGTCACCATTTTTTGTATGGTAGCATGTGCTCTTCTCTGTGCTAAACACTGAGTGCAATCTACAGAGTTCAGAGCACAGGCCCATATGTTTGAAAATCGCTAATCCAACTCATACGAAGGTCCCATTATGGAATTAAGATCTTAAAATATTTCCCAGAAATTAATGTTACTATCTCAGACCTGCCCAATTTAATTAAGCCACTTGAGAATACCTATATATCTGCAAATATTTGAGTAAGTGTGCTACTATTGGACCAAAGCATGCCATTTCAATTTCACAATCACCTTCATAATAGAGTTTTGGATAATCAAATACAAAAGCAATTAATGGGCGAATCAAAGAAACCCAGTAAAAGTGGTTACAGTTTTTAAGTAAAAAGCATCTCGCTTTACTTTATCAAGAAGTCATACTTATAACTCAAGCAACCTCTACCTTCATAGTATTCAAACCTCTTTCTACAATTTGACAATGTCGGGGTAGCATTATATCTCAGCTAATATCATGATTTTTATCTGAATTGTACATATAGTCATCAACTTTTCCAGTTATTTCATTGACAGCATACATGCTCCAGTATGCACATAAGAGAAATGTGAACGAAAAATTTCCTAGTATTAGCCAGTCATCGCCTATTGTCATCGAACTACAAAGTAGTCAGGCAGACTTTTAGCTGACAAACATCCCTATTGGCTAGACAGTACAGCAGTTGATTGATCATTGTTTTCCCCCTATCGGAAAATAGTAAAGCGCAGAACCAAGTTGAGTTCTCGGTCAAAATTCTTGAGTTAAAAACTAACCTAGAAGGCGACAACGAAAAATCTTGGCTGAATGGCGACAGATAGTTGGCATTGCTGCTGCTTTCTCTGAAGGGCGGAGATGATGGAGTTGTTGAAGCCGACGCCTGGGCCTGGGACAAACCGACTTTCTCCTTAAAGTCTTTAAGCAATGTTACCCATTTCATCGTTTTCTTCCCACTTGATTTCCCGAACATATACAAGCAGAAACCTCAGCTAGATACAATAGATAACAAAAATATATAAAACACAACAGCTCTCTCATACGAGAGCCAAACTTGGGCGTTTCCAAAACCAGCAATCAGATCCAAAACCCAAACCCTTCTAGATTACCTCTAGAAGGATCTTCCAGCTCATTTCCCTAATATATTTACAGAAACAAATAACAAACCAAAAACCAAATGTGATCAATCGTAGTGAAATTAGGGATTAAGAGCGGCAAGATCTGTATATACATATGCCCGTATATACGTGCATCTATTCTCTCCAATCTAGTCCTGCTAATTCAAGAAAATAATCGTGATCTATATATATATATTAACATATATATGATGATGATGATGATGATGATGAATTAATCCTCCGTTGTGGTAAAGAACCAAAAAACGTCAGTCAACAACAGAGTAATTCCCTTTTAGATTATCGAGGCGGCCTTCTAAATCTTGGATTTCGCCCTAGAGAATGGGAGTAGAAAGAAAAGGCTTATTAGAGAGCAGCAAAGAGAAGAAAATAAAAATTGCAGCGCTTTCTCTCTCTCTTGTTTCGGACGCCCTCTCCGCGCCTTGTTTCTCTCTCTATATCCCCTTCCCATTTTTCTCTCTCTAACCAAAAAAATTATAAAAATATATATAATATATATTTTATATTTATCTTATATATATTGCATCTCTCTCTCTCTGTCCCTGTTCTTTTTCCTTTCCTCTTAAACCCTTTTGTTCCTTCCTAAAACTCGCGATACGCCACATCAGCGTGGGATCCACGCCCATTAATCCTCCACGTGGATCCCGGAGATCGATGCCCACAACGTGAAGGCCTGTCACTTTTCTTTTCCTTTTCCTTTTCTCTTTATTATTATTGTTTCTTTCTTTCTTTATTTCAATTCTATTAGTGATTAATTAGTGGCTAATTATTGATTTAAATTTAAAAATATTTAAACAGTTTAACTAATACTCGTTTTCCTGTTTGGCATCTGGAGAAAGGGCAGTTGATCTTGTCTGTACCATACCAATTACTAATTATTTTATATTTTTCTCCGACGCTCATGTTTGAATTTTAATCCTTTTAATTTTAAATTTTAGAATAATATAATAAATGAACGCGTTGTTGTCTTTTTACTCCCATATTAGTGGTGGAAAGATTAATACTTTGTATCATTATTTGTCGTCTTTGTTGAATTCATATTTCAAAACAATTCAGGGACGATATGTTTCTTTATATAGTAATATTGTAATTATCATATTTTCATAGAAAATATTTTTTATCTTTATAAAGAGTGATAGACACTCACTTTGGAATTTCTCGTAAAAAATATATTTAACTTGTAAACTGCAAAAATATTGCACTTTAGCCTTACAGATAGAAAATATGGCACTTTTGATTCCATGATTTACGAACTTAGTACAATTTGGTCCAATAAAATAAAACATTACAATATTTTGAAAGTACGATATCCGTTATCGTACAATTTTTTATCCTATTGGATTAAATATGTTAAATTTATAAATTATGGGACCAAAAGTATAATAATTTTTATTTTATATAATTAAAAAAATATAATTTTTTTCATAAATAAACATACAAGAAAAAGTAGAACATGTAAGAATCAAGTAGCTTGAAAAGTCAATCAAAGTCCAAATGCACAAACCCAACCAATATTTCTAACCAAAGAAGCTGTTGAGTCTGACCCCGGATCTAATCCCAATCGCACCATGCAAGAACTTTCCATTTAAATAACTCAGTCAATAAACAACTTTAATTGGGCTGCACAAGATCAAGACTTCTATTTTAAATAGGCAAAATTACATTTTTATTATGTAATTACAAGTTATTGATATTTTTGTTGGTTTAACTTACTTTATATACACATTTGGTTATTTTGTCTGGTAAATTTACTACTATGCATCTCATAATTTGTCATTCTTCTGACAAATTTGATCATTTATCGACAATTTTAGTTCACTCACACTTGAAAATATCTATTTGCTCCTAAAATTATGGGTCGTTATGACCAAACTTATCAATACAATACTAAATTTATCAAATAATTATCAAATGTGAGATGTTTAGAGTTAGATTCATTTTTTTTAATTAAAAAAAAAAGAGTAAATAATAACGGTCTATAATTACAACTTCACAAGATTGTAATTGTAATTTTGCCGGGTCTTTGGGGATGAAGTCAATTTAAACCAGCCAGAATTGGTTTTTTCTTTATTGTCAAGTGATGTGGGGGGGGGTTAGGTGGGAACTGGTCTAATTCCATGTGTTGTCAACTAATGTTTGTGCTGTGCGGGTTTCACACTCTTTGCAATTATGGTTCATGTTCCAAGTCTTTTTCAAATGCAGTCGTGTGTCGCAAGCTTCCAACAGCCGTGGCGCTTTAGGGCTGTCGGGAAACCTAAATTTGAAAGTGGAGTGGATCACCCATTATCTGCATAATTGCTCCTGCCATGCTTTTAGATCTGCAGCGTTAGCAATGACATTTGTGCAATATTTTTATTTTAATTCGCGTGTTTAGGAAAAATGCATGCCATAATTGTTGACTGAAGCAACGTGAGATATGTGGTTGAATTATGAGTTTGTTGGACGTGTACGCTAATCTGGAATGTCCATTACTCGTCACCCAACAAGAAAACGGATAATGTAATTTCGCACTTATTTCTTCCCATGATTTATCTGCCGCTTCAATCCAAATTCTTACCATATTTCCGGTGCTTATCAATCAGGGTAAATTATAATAAATTTCCCTCAAATTTATCAAGGATAACTTACAATAGAATCCCGTAGAATTTACCATGATTATAAATATTTTCTCGTTATTTATAAAAAATCACAGGGGTATAAATTGTTAAAAAAAATTATAGGGGATAATTTACGCATTTACATATCACATAGGACCAAATTGTATTTTTCTTGTAATTTATCCTCTATTTTATTGTACAGAAACAGAGTCTATTAGGAGAAAAGTAATAATTTGTAATATCGTAAAGTAACTTTTTTTCCGAACATTTGAATTTTTTGGCCAATATCTAAGTATTTATTTATATTTTAAAAAGAAACCATGATGTAACTTAATTTTCATATATATGTTTTTTCTTTTTCTTCACCAAATTCTAGAGCCAAACAGTGCCTAGAAGCATTAAGCAACTGCCTGCCAGTGGCACTAACACTATTTTATTTTATTTTTTTAAATGTATTTTATCCATTGTATTTTATTGAAAAAATTAAAAACCTCTTTATATTTTTGAAATAAACTAAAATCCCTCTATATTTTGTAAAACTCAACAAAAAATACTTATTTGATTAGTAATTAATGGAAGGTGTATTACATGCGCTCCTTGTGCATTTTGGGATTTTTTAACTATTTTTATTTTTTTTGGGTATTTTTTTACTAAAATGTCCTAATGATATTTATATACTTTATATATACATCTTTTATTTATTCTGAATGATTTTTTGTATTTTCATATATCTAAAAAATAAAATATGTTTTAAATATATTTACTTAAAAATATAAAAAATATATTTTTTGAATTTTTATAATTTAAATTAAATATTAAATTAATGTAAATTAATAGTAATATTAATATTAAATATTCAATTAAATTATATTTAAATTCAAATAATTCTGTAATTTTTAAAATTGGAATTCAAAAACTATAATTGTTAAATATAAAATTATTTTTAATTAATTAAAATATATATTTAAATACACTAATTATTATAATTATTTAAACAAATATTATTGATTAACTAAAATATACAATTAAAAATTAATTAAAAAAATTGACCACACTCTCTTTCTTGAGCAGTCGCCCCCATCTACATGGAAGAGCGGAAGGTGGGGGGTAGGCAGCGGGATGGGGGTGGGGTGTTAATTTTGTTTTTATAATATATATTTTTTATCAATAAAATCTAAACTCTTAATTTTTTTTATAAATTTAAGATCCAATAATTAAAATTAATTTATTGGATCAAACGACTGTGATATATATGGATCCAACGATCATTAAAATAAAAAATAATATATATTAAGTAAGTGTGTAAAATTATTTTGTGAAAAATTAACGTCATTAGTTAAATTTAGCGGAGATGAGCGATTGAACTAAATTAAAAAAAAAATATTGGAGAATTTTTAAATTATTTTTTAAATAGAAAAAATTTTAACGGACTTTTCAAAATATAAAGGTAGTATGCATTTTAGTCTTATTTTTTTGTTAGAATTTTTGCAAGAGCGGATTCACGGATATTGATTCCTCCAAACTAAAAGCGGGAAAGGGGTCCCACACGCTTTCGCCTATTTGGATTAATTAAAACTTCAAACACGGGATGGCGCGAAGGTTACGCAGTGAATGAATGAAATCGCAAATTAATTGTTTGACCAATGGGCCCTCCACAACCGTAAAGCTTTCCACTCATTTCCTTCCTTCTATTTCAAAATTTTGGATATTAAAGGAAATCTGATTTTTCGGTAATAATATAATGGATAATTACAGTTTCTTCTTCTAAGTTTTAGTATAATAATAATATACCCTATAATTTGAAATATAATATTATCGACATTTGATTCATCTAACAAAATAGATTCATTCATTTATCAAAATTCACCGAAATTGTTGATATTAGCAAATAAATTGCATGAAAAAATACATTTAACATCATTGACTTATTACTAACTTAGTGCATGTTAAATAAAGTATTTTACAGTAAAAGTATACTTGTATATCTTCGTATGCTAATGCATGCAGTGAGGTATATCTTCATCTTATAAGGGTAGTTTGATCATAAAATATTCGTTTGACCTACAATAAATCTATAGCAAGTCAATAGGGATAAATATGAATTTTAATTCAATTTTTATTTTACTAATATCAGCAACATTTTTAAACTTTAATATAATTTCATCAAATATTATACTATTAGTAATTTTTAAATAATAAAAAGTAGTTATAATTATCTTAAATTCCACTGGTTGTAGTTCAGTATAACAATTAATTTTACGACAAACACGTTGCTGATTGCATAGTCTATGTCTACATAGGTTAATTATCTTAAATAATAATAATAAAAGAAAATCGCGGTCTAAATAATGTACATACGTTCACGACACTCAAGTTTTAAACTGTGACAGGTGATTGCGAATCACTATCAACCATTACTTCATTAACAAATAATAATTAGTGATCATTAATGTCAAATAAACATGAGAATCGACATATGCTTTGTAGGGTTTGAATTAAGAATTAGATAATTTTAATTTTTTTTTTTTTGTAAATTTCGGGTAATGGGCCGAAAATTTCGTTGACAGATAGTGTGGAACAATGTGGGCCTAAATTTTAATTTGAATGTTTTATTGGATCGGCCCAATTATGAGGTTTTCATGAAAGTGCGATTCCATCACGCCAAGAAGAAAAGCGTGCGTTCCTACTTAACTGCGTTTTCAGTTTAGACTTCAAGGCTGGGAACTGGTTTTAGTTCTTTCCTGATTTCTACGAAGCGGTAGACTGTAGAACAGAGGAATGGGAGAGTCTCTGCAAATTCGACGGTTCGAATTAATGCCATCGGCCGAAGAATTCGCTTCTCGGATTGAAGCTAAGAATGTTCCTGCTGTAATTACTTTTTCTCTTTCGTACTGAGTGCAATCACGCGCGCACACGCGTGCTCAATACCCACACACTGTAGATGCGTGCTCTCTATTTTCGTTGTCTGTGTTTTAGTGTGTATATGTACATGTATTTTTCCATTTGAAAGGTGTTCAGTGGATGCGTAAAGGACTGGAAAGCGTTTTCTAAATGGAATGTGTTGAATGGAGGCCTTGACTACTTGCAGGTAAGTTGCTTGTGCTGTTCTCGTTTGAACTGAAATACATAATTGAATTCCGAGTCCTGATTGGTAAAAGAAAATAACTTCAGAATTTTGTGGAAAACTCTTTCCTTGAGGAAACAGTTCGTTTCCAAGAAATATCGCCTTCAGGTAATATATATAGAGGAACAGGCCCAAGTCCAGTCTTCAGCGCTCAGATGTTAGATATTATGTTGTGATTTTTCAAGTTTTGGGTATCGTCGAATGTGAAATAGCATTTCATGTCAAGAATGGAGAGAATTGAACTTTTGAATACGAAAATATGTTTTAGTGGAAGGTTAATGATTCTTGATATCATGGATGACAAGGATGGTATTCGTGTATAGGAAGTACGAAATAGTGCAAGGTAAATGAACCTTGATACCAAGAAGACACTCTTGGCATGTCTTTCACACGAGATAGTTTCATTACAAAGCTGTCAAAGGTGTGACTCTTGAAGTAAGACAACAACCACAAGAGCCTTGTCTTCTTCCTGATTGTTGGTTTCAGCTTTTATTAGTTGATACGCTGAATAGTGACTCTTGAAATAGTTAATCCATTCCATTAGATCAAGTGATGTTGTCTAAGATGCAATTGTGTGGGCAAGATCATTCTATTGTCTCCACTTTTCTCAATGGATACATAGTCAAACTTTATTTTCCAAGGCATTACTGTTGGATACAAATCCATGTGTGCCTACATTCTACGATTCTATGTTTTAAAAGTTGAAATCAATCACGAGTAGTGGTGATGTTTGCCTTTCATTGATAAAAATGAATGCATCAGCTCTGGGAACGTTGACATGTGACGTTGGGATGAGGTTATTGTTGACTTGTATGTACCCTAGATATAACTGATTTTTATGTTTTATGTGAGATATAAACCACATTCTTTCACCATGGCAAACAGGAATTGGTAGGCTCATCACTTGTGGAGGCAATGCTATCTAGATCTGCACCTGTATTTTATGGAGATATAAGAAGTCATGAGAGGGTGAATCTTTCTGTTCTTTACTTATAAGGTAATAATACGAAATTAGAAATCGGTTATTTTTCTTGATGAAAGTTGTTCTGCTTTAATAGGTTTCATTGCCATTTTCTACCTTTATTGGATACTGCAAGGATCTGTTAAGAAATGGAGATGATGGGCAAGATTCCTTTTCTCAATTAAGGAAGCAAGAGCCTCTGGACCTTGTTACTCAAAATGGTGATTCCATCAATGTAGAAGAACATCTGCACCAAATCTATCTAGCGCAGGTTGTGACTCATGGGCCAATTAGTTAGGTTATTGATTGCCCAAGTGCAAAGTTATTTTACAGTTTGCCAACCTGCGGGGCTGTTGCAGGGGCCATTCCCCTCCCTCAGACCCTAATCTTAAAGATTGCCAACATGTATGGATACATATAAATCTAGACTACTTCACATCCTTGTGCAGACTTGGGACTATGTTGGTTCTGTTTCAGCCGCTCCCACTACTTCTTTGAATTTGTAATCTGCCTTGTGTTTTCTAACTATGAGTTTTGGGCTTTTCAGCGTTTCCTTTCAGTATAAAATTTCTTTCATCATTCAGGTACCCATTGTGAATGCTGAGAATGAGGAAAAGGTTCTGTTGGAGTACCTAAGAGAAGACATTGAAACTGTAAATATTTCGTGTCTCTGCCCTCCCTGTTGACTTCTTTTGATTAGTGCTAACCCGTATACATCTCATGTTTAACCTTTGTGAATTGGTCTTGCATGTATTTGTCCACTTTGCAGCCTGCCTTTCTGGAAGGCAAAATACTGGCTTCTGTCAATCTATGGATGAATAATGCTAGGAGTAGATCTAGTACTCACTATGATCCGCACCACAATCTTTTATGCATAATTTCTGGATGTAAACAAGGTATGGAAATCTTAGGTATGAGTTTAGCATTTACGTCTTAAAACTATTATATGATAATTTTCCACTATTAACAAGTGGTTTGAGAAAAAAGCACCACTACTCAGGAATGATGCTGGTATTCTTATATCTTTTGAGCTACTGCTGAGCAAAAATTTCAGCAGCTTAGCATTGTTGGGCTTTTGTTCATAGTATTATTGTCAATCTCTGTGAGTTTTGGGTGAGATTGGTTTGAATGTTTTACATAATAGCCATCTCATTATCCTTACACATGGATCTGTTTTTTCTTTGTTGCTGGCAACCTAGAGTCGAAAATTTCTCTTCCCAGGAAGATGCATGTAAATGCGCGAAATTTGATAAACTAATCCGTTTTTGAGTTCATTGGAGATGTATTATTTTCATTTAGTAATTTGGTGTGAGATCTCAAGTGACCGATAAACATGAAATTACCTCTTCTATAGGTCCATGATATCAAATTGCTACTCTGCCTATTATTCTACTACTTGATGAACAATTGACTTAAGTTAACAGTGAGTTTGCCTTATGCATACGGAGAAGGATTCTGGCCAGGCCTTCCATTATTCAAAAAGCAACTTTGCTTTTCCTCCATATTTTCAATGGTCTTGTATGTGTGTGTCGCTTCTGTTTTAGTATTGCTTGTGGCTGGGTTTTGGGTCTTGGGGTTTGAAACCCCTGTATAAATCAAACTTGGCTGATGTGTGATATGTGACTTGGCAAAGGTTGTATGGCGAGGGTTAATGCTTATAAATGTAATATAAATTCTCTTTTATAGATGATAAAAATTGTCTGTATAAGGTCCCACTGTGGTAGGGTAAATGGAGTAAACAACTATATCATGTCTTACATTTGATTTATATGAAGGTGATTCTATGAGTCCCTGCATTTTTTGTTAGTATGATGTTTGCAAAAGATTGACACATCTTCTGACACTCTTACATGTGTGTATGTGACCTGTTGGGAAAACAATTATTTGGTTATCAGTTGTTTTATGGCCTCCGTCTGCATGCCCCTACTTGTATCCATTGCCGTTATATGGAGAGGCCTCAAACCACAGGTATTCACTGAGCATTTAACAAATTTCTATTCTTCTTTCAGAGTGGAGTTACATGCTCCTATTTTACGACTTTGTCTTTCATCAATAGTAGTTGCTTTTGGTGGTCATTTGACATTTTTCTTTGCCAGTGCCATTCCTTTGGAGAACCCCAATTTTGATCTCTATCCAAGGGCAAAGTCTATAGATGAGTACTCCCAGAAGGTTACTCTTCATGCTGGTGATGCTCTTTTCATCCCTGAAGGATGGTATTGTAGTACTGTTTTGAAAATTTCACATTTAAGATTACTAAATGCTTTTCATTTTTCAATTTTTTTCCCTAGAGAATATTTTTCTTCTTGAAACTTGAGTTGATTGGCATTGAGCCAGATTCCATTTAATGTGGACATCAGAATCTCACTAAGGATATTAACTGTGGGGTTTGCTTGGAGATTTGATGCTGGCTATATATTCTCAGTTTGGTTGAATTCTGAAAAGAGGTTAATAGTTGTATCCTGAAATTAACAAGATAATATGCTTCTATGTAGGTTTGTTTGCATTAGTTAGGAGGGAAAGGAGAAACTTGTAAGTGGACCTTAGTAATGGGATTGCTGATGTTCCAATGTTTTATCTCCGAAGTTAGTTGACTAGTGCTAGTTAAGTGTTTGATGTGGAGTTTCTCTAAAGCAGATACCATGTGATGGGCGTTTGAGTTCATTAGTTATCTGATAAACAATGTTGATGGTCATGTACTGACATTTGGATGAATTATTGTTAGTAGAATAATATGTTCAAAGATGTAATCTAAGTACTATACCAGGTTCCACCAAGTGGATAGTGGAGATTTAACTATAGCTGTAAACTTCTGGTGGCGATCGGATATGATGTCTCACATGTTAGAACACATGGATGCCTACTATCTACGTAGAATATTGAAAAGGTATGTTCCAGTCCTTTGTTCTTTTGGTTGTGCTTTAGTTCATATGCGAACACGCTAACTTTTTCTCCCTCTTTCATTCTTGTTTCCCACTCAATCGAAATTCCAAGGTTGACGGACAAAGAAATGGTAAGTCAACTTCTATACTGATCTGTTGCTTGTCAAGTCAACATTGCTAGGTCTTAATTTCCTTCAGGGCTGATATTTTGGTAGCGTATGAACGGTTTCTTTCTAATGGCCTGTGATGTATGTGTTCATTTATCTCTTACGCGTTTGTAAAGTAGTTGTTCATTCTTGTTTGATGGTTGATCAGATTTGTCTTGGAAGGGATAAATAATTCTAGACATTACCAAAGCACAGTCTGGTTTCTATCAACTGGGTGAATGAATCTGTTGCAAGGTGCATTAGATGAAAGGAAAAGTTTGTTATGAGGGTTACTGGATAAGCCACATAGACATGCTTTCTGTTTCAAATGCGAAGCTGAAATCAGCATCTGACCATGACTGCAGATACTCAGGACTTTAGACATCACATTTCAATTGGCAACATTGGTTATGCCATCCGAATAGGACCAAAATGTTATTTGATTGTGTTCTTATAGCTGTTCACTGTTCTTATAGCTGTTCACTATCTTTATTTTGCTTAACTTTTTCATTCTCTTATCTTTCTGGTTTAGTTAGAAAGTTTGCTCTTGAGCACCTTAACATGTCATGTGACCAGGGCAGGATCGAATGCTTTGTATGCCTGCAAGCCCTGTGGATCATAAAGTCATGGATGCAGGTGCCCAATCTAGTAATAGGAATGCAGGTCACAGTTATCACTCCTTTTATTCCTTTCAATTTTATTAGATATGTGTCACATATGTTGTTCTTTTCCTTTATTGTTATTTTTGTTTAATGAAGGGGGAAGTTTTGTTGCCTGTATTCATTATGGTCTTTGTTTTGGGAACACAATGTGAATATATCAGGTTACAGTGGCCAAGATTTGGACCTAAATCATCAGACTGTCAGTGTGAAAGGAAATCTGGAGCAAGGCTTTTCATTGCATGAACTGGAACCAGATGCGCTCAGATCTCTTCATGAACTTGTTTCGTTAGTCCATGACCGTGTCAACTGGAGCCAACCAGTAGGCAACATCTCAAAGGATCAGCCTGTCGGTGGAGAGCAATGTGAAGTCAAGGAACTAATCAACACAGATTTGTTTAATTTGGAAGAAGATACAATTGCTAAAATTCTTTGGGGCCTTGAATCACATGCTTTTCGAAGCGTCTTTCTTGCAATGGCAGTGAGTTCGAGCTCCTTTGAATAATTCAATTTCATTTGCTCTTCTTTTATGCTTATAAAAGAAAAAAACAATACAACACAAAAAGATAGATACACTTGGCTAGGCATGATTTACTATATTTCCCCTGCTTCTTTTCTTTCCCACATTCCTCTACACACACGTAGAAACAATAGCAACTTGTTTTCTTCCAAGTGGAGATGTATATGTTGTTTAATTGTGAACGTAAAACGTGTGACAATAGAAATTTGAAAATTTATAGCTGAATTATGAATGCATTAAAAATATATTGTTCTTGAAGATAAATATTATAAGCGAAAATAAACTGTATATCTTTCATCTGGAGAACGACATTGGCTGCCTAAGATACATTCTTTATGCTGGTGATACAAATTTTTGATATAGGATAGCTCCAATGTACTGGAGATGATCTGTGAATTAATAACTTAGGAAACAACCAGCCAGATCATTTTGCCATTAACATAGTTGTTAGTAATATGTAGAAATGAGTCTCAATCTATTTCATCTCAGTCAATTAATTGCTTCAGCCTCTGGAATGTTGGACGGAACATCAGACAAAATTGGAGGGGCTTGCTCTTTTGTTTTCTTCTATTCTGTATTTATTGTCCTCACTTTTTGGCCCAGAACCATTTTGTTTGCTTGTTCAGCTCTTGCTGTATTTATGAGATGGTTTTCTGTAAGCTGCTGCAAGTGTAGGGTGCTGTTCTGGTGCTTTCGTCTTTTTTTCTCCAGAAACATGTCGCATGTCCTACGCAACTTTGATTCATTTTTGCAGATTAATGGTGTATCCTTCTTTTCTTCTTACGTCTTCTGCCTTCTATCTTGTTCAACTTCTCACTTTGCATTTTTCAGCACAATTTTCCTAGGACACTGGAGGCGTTTTTATTGCATGCTCTCTCCCCCGTAGGTGTCGAAGTCCTTACCAGGAAATTTGAGCAGATGGACCAAATGATTTCGGCAGAAGACCGGTGCATATTAATTTTCATTTTAGTGGTTCTTTTTCTCCATGAACACTTGGACATCTATTGGACCCTTAATTTATTAATTTTTCTGATGCTTTCAGGAGTCAATTTTACCAAAAATTTTATAGTGTGTTTGATAATCAGTTCGCTGCCATGGATGCTCTTCTGAATGGGAAAGAGTCATTTGCATGTCAGGTATCTTATTGTTCTTTTGCTTTTTGTTTGATTGTTACTTCCCACATGCCTTAGCTGTTCTCTTCCAGATAGATGAAAAAGTTTCTGAATTCTGTTCTTCATCATATGAATTCGGCATTCTCTCATCCTTCCCCCGTGTGATCAAATTGGGTAGGGATGAATTAGTGATATGGCTGATACTCGGACACCATGACAATCTTTGACGCTTCATAATGTTTCAAATTGTAGCAGCTGCTGGACAAAACAAACTTATCATATCATATCTTTCATATCATTTTGTGATTATCATTGGCCTCCTTTTGTAGAGAACTAATATTTAGCTTTTAAAGGAATTTGTTCTGGGTAATCTGTTCCTGTGTCTTGTTATGACATACTCGAGAACAACTTAGGGTTTTCTCACAGACAGTATAGGATAACTTGTTGAATATAATGCTTTGAAGGATATAATTATAGTTTTCCCCTCGAAATACTGTAAATGGTTCCTGGATCCTTGGTTAAGGAAGAAACAGTGAATTGCATGCCATCAGACTTTTTATGCTAAAAGCAATGATTCTGCTGATGGTCCCTCCCCCATTTTATGATGATGGATTCTCAAATCCCTCTATGGAGGAAATGAAGGTTTTTGTAGAATAATATTTTTCTTAAAGTGTTTTTTTTCTTTTGACAGGCATTCAACAATGTGCTGGTTCAGTATTTGGGAATTAGCCGAAACTATCAGTGGAATAGGGATCAATGACTAATAATGCTGACATTGAAGGTTGTTACAGCCCTCGAGCTCGTGAACTACTTCAAGTGAGGTCAAGAGTTTTGGTTTTGGTTTCAGATTAATACATGTGAGTCATTTGCTGCAACTTATATTTTGAGTTATGTAAATTGCTAAAAACTTTTGCTGGTTTTTGCCTCTTGAAATTTAGTGCGGCTGAAACCAATGTAATGAATGCTAATGTAATTTACATTTGAATTTGGTAGTTGCATATTGTAGAACTGATTGATATACGTTATGCAAGAAGCGGTCACATATAAGCATGCAGGGTTAAGCATTAAACTTTTTTGTGTTCGTCAAGTGACCTTCAAATTGTTTGTCATCTAATTCATGATATTTCCTAGGGGACATAAAATTTAAGTGGACTCGAGTGAAAGCTATTATGTTGAAATAAAAGATATACTTAAAGTTTAATAGACTACGTGTAATGTGAAAAGGTAAAGGGAGTTAAAATTTATCAATAATTGGTCAATAATGTCTTCACTCAAGTGATAATAGACAGCTGCACTTTATTTTGAGAGTCCTGATGTCTGCGCCTGAGTTTTTATTGCAAAAGAAAAAGTTGTAACACCTCTTTTAACAATGTGCATTTACTAAATATTAACCTTCTAAGGAGAATAGGTTCACGTGTTATTGACATATTCTTGTGGTATTTAGTGTGCCTAGTATGTTTGTCAACTTATATATTCATATTTATCATTTCCAGCTTATCTGTTAAAGAATTATTTGCTTTATTCTTTATGCACTTTTGAATAATCATGAAAGCTGTGCAAATATACTTATCTCTTGAAACATTCCTTTTTTCTTGTTCTAGGTGGAGCCAAAATTGACTATGACATTGTGTTGAAATTTTAGTCATTTACCTTGCTCTTTATTCATTGCTGGAGTGACACTCAAGGTAGAGGGAGTGGTATTTGCAGTAGAAGGGGGAAAGAGATAAAAGCATATATAGGAAAGAAGCTTAGAAGAAAGAAGAAAAGGAATAAAAGGTAGGTCTGTGGAGATGAGATTCCCTTTTATGAAATATCACATATGCTAAGTGTTTTAGAGAGAGAGAGGGTTGGGAATAGAATAGAAGCTTTTGTGTTTGTCTGTTTGTGCTAGAGCAAGATAGAAACAAGTAGCCTTTTCTCTACGAGGCAAATGGTATGTATTGGCACCTTAACCTCCAACGTACCACACACACTACTTTCCAAAAGCTTGGATATACCAAAGTGCCTACACTTATTTTCTTTCCTATATTCTTCATCTTTTCCTTCACCATATGATGCTGAATATACCGTTTTAAAGCTAGTCCGCTTATTCATTCTCATAACATGCTATTCAACTCTGGGATGTTGAATATACCTCTTAAAGCCACACTCCTTATTTTGCTCAGAATATTAATAATTCCTCTGATTTCTTTCTTCTGTATGCATTGCATTAGATTAAAAATCTTGTTATGAGTAGCTGTGTGAAGAGAGGGGGCTAACACTAGCAATAGGGACATGATGCATATACGCACAGAAATTGAGAAAAAGAGAGGACTGTGTATGGCAATCAAGAATCTTTTTGATAACCGTTGACATTTTTGCATTATCATCTTTATTTTGCCCCCCTCCTTTTCTCCTTTGTTCGTACCACTAATTCCCGGACCACCACTAACCCCTTAGCCCTGCACAAAAACACATACATACAGCATCAACTTAGTCGCCTTTCACGCTCACGCTTACACAAGGTTTTAGTTTTACTGCTTCCCCTACTACCCACTCCGCTTTACAAAAGGTTATACTGCCTTGGGCTCACCCCTATCCTTTGTATTCTACACCACAAAAAAAATGTTATGATTGTTGCTACTTTTGGAAATTACTAATATGTTTATTGGTGATCCAGATTATGACAATAATTGCTAGTGTTAAAAGATGGGAAATATTAGTTAAATTATGCGTCTCTTTTGATTCAAGTCAGTAGTTATTACATTAATGCAAAGTGTACCTGTCTATATGTTTTGGATTATAATAATTGGATTTGTTCATAATCGAGTATAGAACAATATGAATCATATTACAAAGGTTTTGCAGATGACATGACAGTGTTTTTATATTCCATTCATATAAAAAAAAGTACAAATATCTTAGTTCCAGAGAAAAAATAAAAAATGAAAAACTCCAGAAAATGTGTCTCATCTTTGGATGAAGAGATTCTAAAGTCAAATCATTGATAGTATGAATAAGAGAAGCAACGAATGTCATTATTATGTTTATATCTGCGAAAGGAATATATTTTGTCATCCGGATGGGCTCTCAAGGGTA
Organism: Sesamum indicum; assembly: GCF_026168435.1. NCBI lineage: Eukaryota > Viridiplantae > Streptophyta > Magnoliopsida > Lamiales > Pedaliaceae > Sesamum > Sesamum indicum. Next base: position 26,087,386 of record NC_142662.1, read on the forward strand.
CATGCTAGGAGGGACCCACCTCCGTTCAATGGATAATTCCAGCAGCAACACATTTTCAGTGCACTCCCATACAAAAACCATATCAAAATTAATGCTGTCCTCCTAAGGAGTATACAAGTATTAATTAATGAGAGAGAAAATTCATGCTTAAAAGCGCTTTGATATCATAAGTTTATATATTTAATTACCATGTGTTTCATAAGGATAGATTGGCTATATTTCCAAAAAAAAACCCCTCCAAAATCGAGTAAAATTCTTGAATAGATTTATCACCCACGTATTTTTACAGGAGCCCACGACCAAATCACATTACTTTAAGACCGAAGGATACTGATCATTTGCAATTTAATTAGCGACGAGTACTGCAATGCTTATATGTACTACTAGTCCGTGTATGCATTCCAAGATTTATGTACGTGCATAAGATGGATAGTTAAACAACGAAGAAATTCATCAATTATGCATAAGTATATCAAACACCAACTTGGATAATGGAAAAACACAACGAAAACGTTCTTGTCATGGAACTGATCATGATACAAAGTAGACATGGAGAGCTGTTGCGTCTTTTGCCCTTTGCTTTTGAGTTTTGTGTATGTTCAGCAATTGCCCCAGTCTGTGCAGGTTTCAGTAAATCCAATTAATCCATGATGCTTCAGCACTGAATTATGACCGCCTTCATATACTGGAAACTCAACTCCCCCCCGCCTGAATGATACCACTTCTTTCATATTCCCATTGCCGCTGCCACCGCTGTTGCCACTACTGCCGCATTGGTCTCCGGTCAGCCCAAGAAAATCCCTGGTGAACCTATCATCACTCTTCTGCCATGCAGAAGCAACGTGCATGTCCAGATGGGCCATGGTGGAGCCTGCATGACCCACTGCGCCCAGACTGACCGCCTTTTGGAGGAGCGCTGTGGCTGAGAGTGGAGGCAGCTGGCTAGTGCTGACATGGAGGTTCCGGCACAAGGGTGAGAAATCCTGGCAGAGTAGTGGGGAGCTGGTGGGAATTAGATGGAGGGCTTCATGTTTGATGTGGGCTTGGTTTTCCGAATGGGAATTGGGATCAAGGTTTTGGGGTGGTGGGTCCAACGGGTTACGAAGGAAACCGTGGCGGTGGTGGGAGGAGAAGGGGAGGAGCGACGGTGGCGGCGGCAATGGGGGGTTGAAATGGAAGGGTTGGGTGGTGGTGGTGGTGAAATTATTAGGGTTTGGGAGAAAGATTGAATTTGTGGCGGCGGAGAGTCTGGCACTTTCTTCAGCTAACGCATCACAAAATGCTCTATGGGTGACGAAGCTATCCTTCCTGTAGCAATCCACAAGCAAAAGATTTTGATTTCATTTGAAGAAAAAGAATTAAAAGAAAAGGAAAATCAAATAATTCTACCAAAAACTTCATGATTGTATGCATTCTTGGGGAAGGAAACAGACAAGATGGAATATTTGTGAAGTCATGATGGTGATGATGATGATATTACCATGCATGCCAATAATTGAAATTATCAATTGATTGCCTTAATTAGCTTTAGACGTATACAAAATATCAAACATTACGAATCCTGCACAAACTATAAATACGTTAATATAGATATTTTCATTAATATGGCTTAATTAATTCCCACTGTTTAATTTTTCACCTAAATCATATTAAATTTCTCAAAACTATAGCCATCGGCCCTAATTTCAAGAATACAAGAAATTAATCTACAAATATCCATTTGTAAACATATACTAAAAAGATATGTGAACTAATTTGATTTTGATAATGAAATAAAAGAAGAAAAACTGCTGGAGCCTGCCCCAAGTTGTAGAGGAAGAAAAATTCTAACTTAAATTGAATTCAATCAAACGTGAATCAGTACATGATAATTGCAATATAGTTATAGTACAATTTATAAAAAATAATAAATTACATGTCAAGTGTATCATATTTACTAAATTATTAATTTGACGTAATTTGATGAAGAATTTTCGGCAGAGAAAATGGCAAAATTGGCCTAAAAAATCATGAGAATTAGAAAAGGTTTGACTTATTCCTTGGGGAGTTGGATTGTATTTGTGGGGGAGAGCGTGAAAAGGCAATAAAGCTCACATTAATTACAGCCCCATCATTAATTCCGTGGGTCCTTTGATGAAATTTCCCCTGTGACTGTGAGCCCCAAAGTTGCAAGTAATTTGCATGCAAAAATGAGCACAGGCACACCACTGAAAACTGACTAAAAAAGTTTCCAGGAATTGTTTGACAGTGACGAAAGCTTCAGCTTAATTCCTCATGCACACAGACAGACATTGGTGTCTGTGTCTGCATGTGCAACTCATAAAAAATGTACAGATCACAAATTAGAGGAGGGAAAGGGAAAGGGAAAACCACGCAACAATGGCAGTGACTTTTGCAGAATTTTGAGCAGTTGTTTTGATGATTAAGACTTCAGAAAATGTTACAGTGGTGTCAGTGAATAATGGCACTCTCTCCCTCCATGAAAATATTTTTGCAGGGATTCGATCGCAGCTAGCCATGATGATGATGATGATGCTATTGATCCATGCACACCAAAAGTATTCAAGCTTCTACAACTTTTCTTGCAGAAAAGAGTTGAAATGTTCATCATTGTTTCTGGGACTACTCCTTTTATATTTCCAAGTACTTGCAATTACCAAAAGTTCAAAAAGAAAGAAACAGACCCATGCATGCAAATGCAGCTTCCCACTGCCCAACAGTTCAACCTTAAAAAGTTCAATTTGTCAATGAATGTGTGCGTGTCATGCTTATTACATTTAATGTTTTTAAAGATTAGCTAGGATATATATGGTTTGTTTTCAAGATTCTTGGTTTGATTTCTTTATTTTCTTTCAAAAATGGTTGCAACAATAATCCTTTTTGAACAGACACTTATTAATTATGGTGTCCATTTCAATGCTACCTACCAATAAATTGAACCAACATATATAGATTTACTTAAAAAAATATATAAAAAAAATTGATATATTACACACAACTTGATTAATACTATCAAGAAAATGAACAGGTAGAAATCAACAGCCCCCCCCCCCCCCCCCACCCACACAAAAAGAAAAAAAGGAAGAAATAAAATAAATAAACAAAGTCCCTTTTTACATTCATCTAGTAAGCATGCATCAGATCAGAATCAAAAGAAACAAAGGGAAAATTAATGGGAAAATCAACAAACACACACAGAAAGAGAAGAAATTAAAAGTTTACCTGGAGAAAAGGGTTCCACAGTCACATCTATACTCTCTTGTTCCACAGGTTTTAGAGTGGGCTTTCCAATCTGATTGAACAGCATAAATCTTTGAGCATTTCTCACATTTCCATTTCTTCTCCCCATGTTTCCTGCAGTAGTGTTTCTTGATCCCTGTCAGATCACCCAAAGCCCTTGAAGGATGGTGATGAAGACATGTGGGCTCTGGGCAAACATACGCTCTCTTTCTGTTCTCTTTGCTGTTTCTTTGCTTCAGTTTCCATGGAAGATTGTGTCCTCTTCTGTGAAGTTGAAGATTTTGATCTCTCTGAAAACCCTTGTTGCAGATCTCACAAACAAATCTGTTTGTGGCCAAAAGAGTCTTTGGAGATAAAGCAATCACTTCAGCATCAGGGTCTGTATATATGTCATAAACATGAAAAACAATTCTAAGTCATCAAGAAAAGTGATCAAAGTTGAAGAAAGATGATTAATTTTTACACCATCCGATCAGATTGTTTTACCTGGATTTCCTGGCAGATTCCTCTTCTTCTTGGTTTTCTGCGGCTGCTGATTAGGAACTGATAATGAATTCTGCAGCATTAATGAATTAAGGCTACCAAAGTCTTGAACCCTAGGGCCAGAAGACATATTGCTGCTAGGTTCCTCAGAGACACAGGTTGAATTAGGCATCACTGCTGGAAACATGACCTTTTTGAGGAAGCAGAAGAGCAAGTCCAACACAGAAAATTTATACAACCAGACAAAAACAGGCACCCACTACTTCCAACTTTGTTCGAATCCTTACAGCCACAAAAAAGCTGTCTTTTTTCAAAAACCCTCCTCGTAACAAACCCTCTTTAAGGCCCTTAAACCGAAACCAACAGGTGGAACAAAAACCGCCCAAGATAAGCTCAATCCCACCTGTGGAAAGATCATATCAAACGGGCAGCACAAGATAATCAATCAGAAAAGGGCAAAAGGAAATGAAAATGATGATGGGTGATTTTCAAAGTCACTGTCTTAGTAATCTAGGCATGGCTTGCTTCTCTGGGCATTTTTTCTGCATATATATCTCTTTGAAAATGTCTCTCATGCAAACCATGGAAAAGAAGAAGAGAGACAGCAGCAGGATGTGTTGTTTTCTCCCATCCTTTTGTAGCTATCACTGTACATCTATATATAAAAAGAGAAAGCAATACGTATATAGTATATGCAAACTATCAGTATGTGTAGATATAGTAGTGTACAAAAATGATTACTTTGGCAGACTTTGGCCCCAAATTAACCCAACTACACTAATTCACAAACACAAACATTTAAGCCCAGATGATGTAAAGGCACTAAAAACCCAGAAAAGGAAAGAATTTGAAAAAGTATATAGTGTGTGTGGATTAAAAGGGTATTTTTAAGGGAAATTGTACATTAATTAGTAGAAAATGTCATAAAGTATTTAAAACTAAAAAGGAAAAAAAAAAGTTTGAAGTTTGAATGTTTAGAAACCGAGTTTGATGTATACGATGTTATCAATAAATTACACAAGTTGATAAGAAACTACTTATAATTTTTTATTTAAATCAACTTAATTAATCAATTCCGAAGCAAAACAAGTAAAATAAAAATACCATTTTCAGTTTATTTTCAATAATTACCTGATAAGCACATATTTTGAAAGTTTACAAACACTCCTATGAGAATCCTCGGAACTAATGAATTGTTCTAACTATTGCTTAATGTTTTAATTTGTTTTTCTTTAATTTTGAAGCTGACATAGGCACTTTCTGTCTTTTCTTTTGATCCTGTTATAAAACACCCAAATCCTCAAAAAAGGGTCTTAGGATTGAACTGGAAATGATGTAATAAAAGTAGGAAATAATAATGTTGTTTTAATTAACAAGATCAAAATGGAGATAGGCAGCTTAAAAAGGTGTACAATGGTGATAAAAGCCTAAAGGCTAATAAAGGGAAAGTGGAGGAGTTGATGATCTGCAGGCTCTCCCATTTATAGGCCCACTTTTCTGTAACCCCCCCCCCCCCCCCCCAACCAATAATAATGGAAAATTCTAATTTGAACCTCTAAATTGGGTCGTACTTGAATTAATTAAGGTTGCATTTCAAATTATATATATATATTTATTCTCACTGCTAAAAGCTGTAATTAGCTAGCTACGATATATTATGGTGAACTATAAATATACATTCCAGGTACCAAATTAAAAAATAATATTAGTGATAATTTTAGAATTGGATATATATATATATATATATTTAAATGATAACAATTTTAATTTTGACATATTACTATAATTATTAGTTGGCATAAATTATGTATATTAAATTGTCACTATAAATAATTAGTGATGCATTTATAGTGAAAATTATATTGGTTATATCACGGTAGTGTTCTTAATTATTTATAGCGAGAACACGCATAAAGTGACAATTATATTGATTTGTCACTGTATATGATGGAGTTACTAATTATTTATAATAATAATTTTTTCACAATTTACATATTTTTATTAGTGAGATTGATGCGATTGCATGTATCATATAAATATAAATATTAATGCGTAGATTCAGATATTATCTTCTTGAAAACACGCACTGGGAATCCTATGTTAATATATATCTTGTATAGTATCATGGATATGTGAAATTAACGTTCGTATTATCAAGGTTTTAGTCCGATGATGATCGGATTGATGGTCAATTTTATTTTATTTTTTTGTTCTCCTTTTGATGAGATAATTAAGATTAGGTTTGGTCCGATGATGATCAGATTAATTAAAAAGAAGAACTTTGTTAACCTGTCTTTAATTAACCCTAGTCATTGATACTTTCCATAACACATTTCTTTTAATAATTATATAATTTATTATGTTGTTCAACATATTTAAATATAAAAAATTAATCAAATATATCGATATTCAAATGAGATGAAGAAATAGTAAATTATAATATTCATATTCATGAAATTCGGAACTGCATAACCTCTTAAATTTTATGATGGTTCAATCTTACCACTTAAGCAAAGGCTCGTTGACACTTTTTGAGGTAGGATATTGATGTGGGGTTTAATTAATTAATTTTTTTTTCATGAATATATATATATATATATATATTATATTAGTACATGCATTCAAAAATCCAATTATTTCTGCATTGAGCCTGCATGCAGCAGACTGTATATATATATATTCAAGAATCCAATCATTAAGCTACTGATTTCATTTGGCTGTGATACTTTGTTTTAGGTATCTTTTTAAATATTTAATCAATTTTGATATGCCCAACACCCAAAACTATGTAATTTAGAGAGTTGAAGGGATTATTAATGGTTTGGATATTTGGTTTTAAACCCTTGAAGTTATACACAAAAAACAAAATAAAGAAAAACTGTAAATGTCATATCATATATAACTAGCCAATCAGATTTTAACGGGGCAAAATACTTTTTTAGTCTCATAAAATAAGGCAGAATTTATTTTGGTGCCACAAGTATGACAGTTGTCACTTTTAGTTCCATAAAACTCATAGTCACGTATTTTTAGTTCTAAAAAGTTATGTGCGTTTGGGTTTTAAGACTAAAAAGATATTATATCATATTCTTTTTGTACTAAAAATACGTGATTTCAAGTTTTATGAGACAAAAAATGTTACCTGCTATAGTTGTAGTATCAAAAGAAATTATACCCTTATTTTCTGGGACTAAAAATATATTTTGTCCGATTTTTATGATATATACCAATATTATATTTTAGTTAATTAGAAAGAATAATATGCTGGGTAAATTACACTGACACCCCTGAAGTTAAGCCAATATTCACAAACATTATATTTTTTGTAAATTGAAATTACATCTTCTGAAGTTATAGTTGTAACAACAAGTACACCCTCTATTCAGATGTAAAGCTTACACAAATAAAACATAGTACACTAACGCCCTCAGGGTGTGTTAGTTGTAGTTTCATAAAAGTAAGGGGATATTAGTGTATTTTAATCTAACGTCAAGGATGTCAATGTAATTATATATATTATATGGTGAAATTGAAATTTGAAAATATTAAATGTGAAATGAATGGGCAATAGTAAAGCAGGTCTGAAACATTATGAATGATTACCAAACGCTGCTAAATGCATTTTTATTATTTTTTTTCAAATATGTATATAATTTAATTTTGAGTAGAGAGAAGAAAGTATTTGATGAGTGGGGAAAGAATAAGCAAAGGGGAGGGGGGGGGGGGTTGCTTTTTTTGTTCACGGGTCTTTCCTTCTATTCCCAGATTCTCTCAGGGACAACACAAATATGCTTTTTTAATTTCCCTTTTTTTCTAATTTTTTTCTACAATTATGTATATATTCTAGGAAAATTACACAGTCCTATGATGATGTTTGGTATAATTATATGTATATTTTTTATGATTTAAATAGATAATATTTTTTATATTTATTTTTATCTAATAAATAGATCACTCATTTAGTCTAAGTTAATTGAATTTTTTTATATTGACAAAAAAATAAAAATTCATATTTACCCCGCAGGTCAAACGTAAATTTGTATGATATGTAATAGGTCAGCAATAAATTAATTAACGATAAATGTAATTTTTTATTTTTTATTTTGTTTAGTTTGTGTGCTAATATCAACAATTTCAATAACGGGAATTTAAATATTTGGGCTGTGACCTTTTTTTTTTCTATTCAAACAGTGGGTCTGGAACCATATCATAATTTTTAGCAGTTACCCAAATATATGGGCCAATTGAAGCCCAATAGTCTTATAATACGTTTGTAATTGGGCCAGTTCAAAAGTCCTCCAACCTTCACCGTAACGGGCCCAATATTTAAAGTGAATTTCTCAATATTTAATGATAATTACATTTTTAGTTGCGCCTAACCTTTGACCGTACACGTGGCCAAGCAGCTTCGGCATTCGTAGACAGGTAGAATACATGCTACCAATATGCCAGACAAGATCTTCCCATGTTCAAAATTTTCTTGTATTTGACTCATCCAAACAGGTACTAATGTATTTGATTATTATCCATGAAATCAAATGCGTACGACAGTACATGTGGCCAATCCTCAAATACCAACAACCCAAGTGGCAACGAAGAAGAATCTAAATCGGAATTCCCTATCCCAGGATTGAATCAACAATCCACGAAAAATCATAGGCACGAACCAGAATTTGCCAACACTTACCAGGTGTTTAACATATCAAGACCACATATATGCCACCGACAATATATTTCAACCTAAAAAATCTAACATCACATTCCCATGTTTTCTTTCTGCTGCTTGTAATTAAGGATTGTTCTAACTTTAAATCCAAATTTTTGGTCAAGAATTTAATCCGTTTATGACAAACTAGAACTCATATGCTATCCGAAATTGAGTTGTTATTTTCTTACACGTAATTTAGTACCGAATTTTAACTTGTAATGAAGCCTGAAGGATACTGCTACTTCCTAGATGCATCCCCCACTGGATATTGCTCTGCAAATTAAAGATCTAAGCCAATGACAATGATCGAAAGCGACAAGCATTGAAATTTTGGTTTCTGCATTTATTATTACTATTATTTTTTTATTAATACGTGACTTGTTATATCGTTCAATACATTCAAATTCAAATTTTACATTTTGGGACTTAAATTTATAATTTTTTTGTTGTGAGCCCCCAACTTTACCAATCAAGTAAGACTTTATTGACAATTTATGTAATAATTTCTTGTTCGGATCAAATATAAATTCACACCGTCAAAACCGGTGAAATTTAGAACTTTAGCATCTCAACCTCGATCAATGCACAAACTGCGGATGAGGACAAACATGAAAGTTCTTACCCTTAGGAATGAAATATATATAGTTGGGACTCTGGAAGAAATAAGGTGAACTGAGATTTTATTTCACCTCCTGGCAAAATCCTCCAGATAAAACAGCAAGAACAAAGATCAATTTACAGTACATAGGCTACAGTTACTTCATAGTGTTACAAAGATTATGACTATCAATGTAAGACTAGAGAACCACAGTAGAAATGAGCCTAAGACAAACATCTGAACAACACTTTCAGCAACTATAAAGAAATCAAGAATTCAACAAAAGCGTTATTAGGAAGGGGAGATTCAGCCTGCAAAATTCTGATTCAACTCCTCAAGTTGTTTGAATCTATTGAGACTGATGATTGCTAGCAACTAAGACACAACAGTTAGGAACTTCTTCTATTTACTTAGTACGTGAACCCAAGAACCCCAACCTATCAGCCAACACCCTCACATCTTCCTCTACACCTTCTTCTTCAGTCTTACCTATGCCGACTTCATCAAGTCCCTCATTCAGCAACTCTTCCCAGAACCCCTGATCAAGCTCTTTATCGTAACTCTCCAACCCGACGACCTCCTCCTCTATCTCCTCCTGCTCCCGTCTCGCCCTCCCAAACCCCTGCATTTCTAAGGCTAGCGCCTCAAGTTCCGACACTTGGAATCCATAACGATCACCGAACTCCGATGGCTCAACCTTGACGTCATTCATTCGGCTCGATTCACCGGCCTCGATCGGCCTTCGCCTCTTCTTACTCATGGCCTCTTCCAGTTCTTTCCTCTTCTCCTTGTGCTGGACTAGTTGATGGATAAACTCAGGATTCTGCATTGCTCTAGCCAAGAAACTCATCATCTGCTGCTGCTTCCTCTCTGTCCCTTGTAATTTCAACTCCATTTGCTGCAGATAATCTCTAGTGTTCTGCTGCTGCTGCCTGAGCTTAATGAGCTCCATTGTCAGCACACGCTTATCGCGCCTCAAGCTATCAATTTCTGCATCCAAGCCAAACCGTCCCAGTTCAACACACGGGCCAATGGCATGCGGTGGAGGCGAAGGCTGTGTAGTTGCTTTTCTCCTCTTAATATTCCTCAGGAGATGCTTTTGGCCTCTCAGAAATGAATCATTCGCAAACTCCCATTTGTCGGGATCGATCTTTCTAAAGCCCTGCAGTAATCAAACTCCAGTTGTTTGAGTGATTTTTGTAGGGACAATCAACAAAAATACCTTTGATGGGATTTTTCACTGAATTCAAAGGGCTTCATCATCTTGAGGAATTGTGAGTAAATCTTCAGGGAGAATCTTTTCCACACCTTTAGGAACAGGAACAAAGTATGTGTAAAGGGACTGAAGATTGCAAATTCAATTAGCATGTAAACTTGCTGAAAGAGAATTGGGTATTGTTTGGACAAACGTATTCAGTCTACTTCTCAAATCTTTGAGGAGACAACATAAAAACAATCCCAAAGAAAAACAGAAGCAGAAAAACTCAGTTGAACAAGAAAATCTTGAAACCATCATCAGAACCGGAAATTCCACAAATACTTCACATATTTTCATGAATTCTAACTTTGATAAGCGTATTCACAAAACCCATCAGTTACGCTGTCCAAGAACCAATTATTCCTCTCTCTCAAAACTACCCCTTCCAGTTTCAACAAATCAACTTCAATAACAAAATCCACAGGAAAATAGATAAATTAAAATAAGAAATCTGTATGTATATACCTATACATATACTTACATAAGTATTGAGCTGCCTGACAAAGCTTGAGAAATTGTTATGCTTAAAGTATCTGGACAGAACAGTGGTGGAGAAGGCATGGGGATCCCACACAACAAAGCTGTGCCCTCCTCTGTTCCACGACACAATACGATCCGTGCTGAAATCATCCACCATCTCATAAGTCTTGGTCAGAAATGGTGGGGGGCCCATGTCATGAAGCCCTTCCATCGGCTGCGGCCGCCCCACCCCATTCTCCGACGGCGGCGGCGCCACCCCACTTGGCTGCTGCCACGAAGACGACCCACTCTGATACTCTTCCTTAACTGGAAAAATTAACGGATCCATGACTGCTGAGAAAAAGACACTGCTCGACTCGAGTTTGGCGGGCTACTGTGATGAAAAACAGCTGCTTGCGAGGAATAGGTGAGTAGGAGAAAAGCAGAGGAGTGAAGAATTCTTGCAGTGTGCATGAATTTTGCAGTTGCGACTTGTGAGAAAAATTTGATTCGAGGGGAAAGAGAGAGCGGGGGAGAACTTTTGGAGGGCTTTTTATAGAAGTTGTGTGCAAAGCTTTCTCCTTTGGGAAAGTAGTTTATGCCGTTATGGAGTTAGTTGGATGGAGAAACCAGTGGTAATGGGCAGGAATGGATCAAAATAAAGTTACAGAATTTTGGCTCAAGGGAACTTCATTTTTTCAATTATATATTATAACCAGATATCTTAAATTTTATTATAATTTAAATATATTTTTGTTATTTAAAATATTATAAATATTTTTCTAAACTTTATGATCATTTAACAAATATTTTTTCTTATGAAGGATAATTTGTTAGACAACTGTTAACTTTAAAGGTTATGTGGAATTTATCAAATAACAAAATAATATAACAAAGTTTAATAAAGCATGTATAGTTTACCCTATCTTTTAATGATCAATTTCAATTAATTATATTACAATAAATTATAATCGATCACGTTGAACAGAGATTTTTCTTAAAAGATATTCATTAGATGTATTAAAGTTCACACATCTTATAAGATATGAAGTCTTATTTCAAGAAACTATCAAAATATTTGGATAAAATAAGATTACGGAGCTAATTAATTTGAAAAAGAAAAGAATAAATTTGTTGAACTTTGAAAAGTCATTATTTTTTTTTTAAGAGTAAGCTTGTAAAGTCATAACATTTATATTATTTTTTAAAAAAATAAAAAGAAATATTCTACAACATTTTATAATGAAATAATTTATAAATTAAGAGCCTCTTAGTCTAACCTACTCTGTTTCCCTAAAGATGCTACAGACTGCTTCTGGGATTGTTTAAGGGTGGGGATGGGCTACGCGTCGCATCCAAGGGTCGCCATGCGTCACTCCATAAATAAAAAAAACTATTTATTCTCAAGTAAGAGAGGTTTCTGTCATGGAAAGTTCTAGACTTCTGGGTGGCACCTTCCATTAATATTTTATTTTATTTAATCTTGCGTATAGTTTATCCTGTCTTGTTTTGGATGGAAAGTTCTAGAACATGGGGGTGTAATGAGTGAAATGTTGTAAACAGTGGTTTGGTTTAGATTAATGGATGTAGGAATTTTGATTGGTTGGATTTTGTGGCCCAGTTGTTCTTGGGAGTGATAACCACATTGTGGGACTTAATTTTGAAAACATTCATTTCTAAAACCACACTTAATCAAATTAATTATATATTTAATAATATAGTTAATTATTTGAGTTGATTGGAATGGATCCATTCCAATCTTCTTTATCCATTTCAAATACCAACATAAATGTTTATAATCTCGAGTGAAATACCACACTTGCCCCCTGCACATATACAACAATAGTGTGTATATATATATGTGTGTATGTATTTATTATTTAAATGCATGCACACAAATAAAAGCGCATCACGGGGCGACAGATGACAACAACTTGTGACTAATATTATATAATATATATGTAACACAAAGTCCAACGACCATAGCACTAATAATACAGACACACTCATCTAAGTTTAATATATAGTTTGTTCTGGAACTTGTTTTTATTTTTTTTGTCTTAGTTCTGGAACTTACTGGAATTCGGCCCCGTACAATCCAAGCTGGATGCCAATTTGTTATATTTTTGTGAGCTGGCGTGCATGTAGGTTCTTGTTTAGTGGGAGGAACTGATGTCAGTGCCAAACTCATACACATATATAAGAGTTTGTCTGAATTTTTTATATATAAAAGCGTGAATCTTTTATTATTTTCGTGTGAAAATATTTACTATATCTAATATGATATTTATGTCATTATTGATTTTTTTTAATTCAATTTTATTGAATGATGCATGCTTATGATGAATGTATGTAAATTATAATATGTTATATGTCAAAAATGCTTAATTTAAATAATATATCACAATTGTATATATATATATATATTGCAAAATCACATGGAATGATGGACTACTGAACTAATTCCTATATTTAAGAATTAGGATTTTTTAAGGAATAAAAATAATAATTAGTTATGCAGAAAAATAAAAGGTTATTTTCATGCCGAAATTGCGATTTGTGACGTCAGTATACTAATTTTTTTGTTGTGTTTATTTTTATTATTATTATTATTATTTAGATGTGATGTTGATGGTTTATAAAGAGAAGAAAAAATTGGTGGTGGATGATTGGTAATTGGATATGGGCCATTGAGGTATGAAATGGGCCGAGATTTGAGTACATGATTGGGCTTCGGCCCTTTAAGCTTTCGGGTCAACGCCTCAACGGTAATTCAAGAAAGCTGTATGTATCTCCAACGGTTCAATCCTTCTGATACACAAATTCAAGAACGATATATATATATCCAACGTTTTCAAATCCACCACGCTATTTCTGGTTTTCTTGCCCCCATGGGATTCCACTTTTCTCTAAATTTCACGTTCTGAATATGAAGTTTGGCGTGTTTGATTTATTAATTATATTAATAGGGCTCGCGTTCTGCGCGGACAATCCCGTAGCCGGAGAGTCGCTGACGTGCTTGACGGTGTATAAGGAGGGCGGGGCGCCGGCGGTGTTCCAATCTCCGAGATGCCCTCGCTGGACCCTCTCGAGTTTCAAATCCCAACCCAACCGGCAGCCCGGGGCATGCCAGTCGGCGATGCTCCAAGGCCGCCGGAAGTCACAGGAAGATCGTATTCACTGTGTTTTGGACCTTCGCATCCCCTTCCCAGGTAAATTTTTGTGATGGAGATAGAGTAGGATGATGAGTCTACTCCTGCCAGAATCTGGTGATAAAATCTTTTGTTCTTGATCGTCCTCCCTCTTATTATTATTATCTTTTTCTTCTTTACTACTTTTATAGGTCCGCAGGGGGTTAAAGAAGTGAAGGTTGGAATAATGGCGATTTTTGATGGGCATAATGGTTCGGAAGCTAGTGAAATGGCATCGGAATTGCTGGTGGAGTATTTTGTTTTGCATACTTATTTTCTTCTTGATTCCACTTACTCCATTTTGTCGAGGAAATTCATAAGACGGCTGCCAAATAAAGGAGATGATGGTCCTGGTTTTCAGAAGATTGACTGGAATGACGACCTTGATCGTCCAATTTGGGATTTTGGAAGGTCTTTCTCTTTTAATCGCATTTTGAAAAAATTGGAAATATGTTGCTTGCTTAGACGAATCAGTGCACAACAGGGTGGGGACCTTCTTTCATAAAGAGTAACGCTAAACTTGGAGGTTTTAGTTGAAGTATAAAATAGCTGACAGTTCCTTAAAGTGAAATTCATTAAAAATGCTTTGTATTAATATCATCAGTGAAATTATCTGTTTCTCTAAAATGGTGAAGTGTATCCTCTTAAGTTCTTTGTGCCCAAGAATGTTGATGGTTTAAATTCTGGACATTTTCAAGATTTTTCATTATGCCTATGCCATATGTTGAACTTGATTTGGTGAATTTTCTTTAACATGTAGTCCAATCTGATGGGTCAAATTCATGCTAATTGTCATCATTTATATCAGGTTTTGGTTTCCAGTTATCTTATTTTCTGTCCATTGTGAAATGAGTAAAACTTTTATGTAGGTTCAAGGTCACATTGTCAGCTATTTTAGATGGATCATTCCCCTTTGAACTACTGAGGGAAGCATTGTTAAGGGCAATCCGTGATATTGATGCAGCATTTTCTAAGGTCAGTTATTTTCTTTTGTAACTTTTTATTTATGTACCTGAAGATAATATACTAATTTCTCATATTTGCTTGTGCTATATTTGATTTATGAAGGATGCAACTAGATTTAACCTCAACTCCGGCACTACCGCAACAGTTGTGCTTGTAGCAGATACTCAGATTCTAGTTGCTAATGTAGGTGACTCGAAAGCAATTTTGTGCTCTGAAGTATATCAGTCTCCATCTGAGGCTAAAGGTCAGGCCATCTTCCGTACCCATAAGAATCAGTTTACTAGTTTATTCTGATAATAATTAGCATACTATTATAATAAGGGTTTCTTTGTCACAGAATAGGTTGTTCATCTTGTATCTAGGATGGTTATATAATTATTGGTACTTGGTCTTCCAAATTGCAGCAACTGTATTAAGGGTAGTCAGAGAGAGGAGAAGTAGCGGCATTTCTACATCCGTAAAAGAGTACCGCCAATTAAAATCAATGGCATCTAATGGATGGACATTTTTGATTGCTAAGGAACTGACAAATGATCACCATCCTGATAGAGATGATGAGAAATCCCGGGTCGAATCTGCTGGAGGCCATATTTCGGAGTGGGCTGGTGTGGCTCGAGTTAACGGGCAATTGGCTGTATCAAGAGCAATTGGAGACATACATTTTAAAAGGTAAGAATTATTTATGTCAAGAAGATACTCATTTCTCTTTTCTTTTCCCCCTTACAACAGATAACTTAAAATGAATGACATATGTGATGGCTATTCTTGCAAAACCACCTCGTTCTAAGAATAACTTTTGCACTTTCCCTTCATGATTGTTGTTTATAAATGCAAATAAAAGAACTGGAAACTGGACATCTTGATCTGTTCTCGATGCTGACAGTTTTGGCGTAATCTCGGTACCTGAGGTAACAGAGTGGCAACCGTTGACCGCCAATGACAGCTATGTGATTGCTGCATCTGATGGTGTTTTTGAAAAGCTTAGACCCCAGGATATTTGCGATATGTTGTGGGAACCCCTGTCTCATTTTACTAGACCACCAGAGCTCAATTCTTCATGTTCATACTCATTAGCTGATTGCATAGTTAATACTGCGTTTGAGCGAGGTAGTATGGATAACTTAGCAGCTGTATTGATTCCAGTGAAAGCATCAGGTTCTTTGGAACCTTTTCTAAAGGATAGGAGTTATACAGCCAGGAAAGTTGATTACTCAGCAGTAGGAGGTCAAAGGCAGATCGATGAGAATTCAGGTGATCTCTTTTTTTTATATCTTGAAGCAATTTTGGTTTGTCATGTGATAAGAGTACACAATTACTTAGGAATATTCCGTTATATTGACAATTTCAGAGAATAGCGTTTACATCTTCTTATTTGCAGTCTGCTCTAGATTGTAAAATATCCAAAAGGCAAGCTGTTGTTGCTCCATTATTCCATATACTCCGAATTTGTGAAAGCTATACTCGTAAACCTTCAATACCTATTACCAGGTGCTTTGTTAAAGACATAGTTTAGAAGTGTTCGATTGCATTGTGAATTATTAAGTTATACATTACGCAGAATGAAATTCATCATATCGTTTTTTTCCTTCCAGGGGAATATAAACAATGCTGACTTTCTTTACATAAGAAAATGAGTTTCCAGTATCAAGATTCTGTTGGAAGCTTATGTAGCATTTGACATAGTGTCGATATAGAAAATATCTGAACTTGAGCAAAAGACTTGGCTGGTCCTAGCTCCTAGTTTGGCTTTAAAAATTTCACTTGTGCAAGAACTGGTTTTGTTCAGAAATTCGAGAAGTAGGAAGGTAGTTGCAGTGAACAAGTTGACATGAAAGTGATCTAAAACTAACGCTGGATAGGTAGTTGACTGTTCCCTTTCATGCATCTCATTCTTCCACGTATAACAGATAACTAGCACCTCACTGATCAGTTTATGAAAAATAAATGTAGGGCCACTAAAACACGTATTTTGTTTACATAGTTCTAGAACAACTGAAGCATTTTGGAATAGATATATTCTGTCCCCCATGTAAACAAGCAGTCTCTTGGGAAGTCAACATAGGTGGAGTTTGGTCCTCTTAACTCCATCTGATTTTTCATTACTTGATTGTATTTCTGGCTGTTTGTAGCTCTATTTGTTCGCCTTACTGAGAATCATAAATTGGTTCGAGTTTGGTGACAATAACTGAAATATGTTATTTTTCCATAACAGATGGAAAATTGTATGTTTCGGCATTAATCTCTTGAAGAAGTTAAATTGAACTATTTTGTGACAAAAGAAGAAAGGATTTTGTCGCTTGACCTGTTGCTTAAAATATTACAGTCATATGCACAAATTATCTAGTTTTTCCATTGCAGAGGTTTTTTCTCCTTTCTTTGTCCAAGCTCTTCTAATTTTTCTGGAGAAACTAGAATGGGAAATAGAAGACTGCATATACCTATTCTGGAGGTGTGGGGAGTTGGTGTGGTTTGGCACACAATCTTACGTGGTTATGGGAAAGGTTTTACTTTTTTGGTTGGCGTGGTGGTGGGTGTGTGGGTGGTGGGTGGAGTTAATAAATCTAACTGCCATATTTACATTGAAGACAGACAATCCCATGGATATGCTTGAAGTTCGACCTAACACAAAAAGTAAGGAAATGCGGACCTCTTGACATACCAGTAAGAAATCTTACAGAGGAGAATAATTCCTAGAACCTGACCATGGAGATTTCTCATTGAGAATAGATTATTTCTCCTCAATTTTGTAGTCAAATTAGCCAAGTGCTTTCTTAATAGGCAGTCCTAGTAACTGTGGTGGACCTAGAATTGGTGCTCAAAATATTTCAAGGCCGATCTTGTACCTGTGGTTTCACAGGCTCATTTTCATGTTTGGATCTATAGTCTACTCTCTACTCTCTATTGCTTGAATTCTTACTTGGTGGACCTGATGTTGGTGCTAGGAAATAGTGGGAATAGTGGTGAGAATAGATTATTTCTCCTCAATTTGTAGTCAAATTAGCCAAGTGCTTTCTTAATAGGCAGTCCTAGTAACTGTGGTGGACCTAGAATTGGTGCTCAAAATATTTCAAGGCCGATCTTGTACCTGTGGTTTCACAGGCTCATTTTCATGTTTGGATCTATAGTCTACTCTCTACTCTCTATTGCTTGAATTCTTACTTGGTGGACCTGATGTTGGTGCTAGGAAATAGTGGGAATATTTCGAGGCCAATCAGGCACCTGTAGTCTCACCTGCTCATTTCCTGTTTGGATCTATAGTCTATCTCAAGTCTCTATTGCTTGAATTCTTACTTGTGCGATCATTTCCCTAGCTGATGACAACACTCCAGTACTCATGGAACTGCAGCCTCATCCAGATGTTGCCAAGTTTGATAGATTATTGGTAAGGCTGAGAAAGAAACTCAGTTTTTCTATATCCATCTTATTTTGTGCTTTTTGTTTCTGGCCGCCTTTCTGTTTTATTCCAGGACATGCATTTAAGCTCCATCATCCACTTTTGTACGCAAGTTTGATATTAATGTTTCCATAAAAAGAGGTTCAGTTCTATGAACTGAATTTTGTATAGTTTGGATCAAGTATTGGCAATAGAAAGTGTTTGGGCCACTCTTCCCAGTTATGAACTTAGACTACAGTATGAACCCTGTTCTTGTGTATAATGGATGTATAATGTTTTGCTTTCTGCTTCTAGCCTCAACTCTCCCATCTCCAACAGTAGGATGCTTTCTTCAGATGCCATTTGTTAGTAGATAACAGTGTAAATTTAGTTAATGAACTTTTTTCTTCATTGACTTATGAGTGGATTCCTTCTGGGGCCAAATGAATTATGTGCACTTTCTTAAACAAGTCAAGATGATATGAAAGATGTATGGCGGTGCAGTAGGAACAAGTATGGAAAATTTATGGTTTACCGTCAGCCTAGACATGTCATAAAGGTTCTCGTTTAGCACTATAATGACTCATTAGAGGGTTATAATCAGGCTCAATTAGTTGAGCCCACAATGGAATTGTGCGGTTCGGAATTTTGCCAAAGGGTTCATCTTGAGCAATAGAGTCGAGAAGTTCCAGCATGTATGACACTTAAATATGCTTATGCATATTCTTGTCCTGTAATTGCAGCGCTTATCACGGAAAATTTCCTTTTACGAAACCTTTATGGTTCTTGAATTGCATTGCTTTTTGTTCTCCCTGTTTATTAAAGTCTCATACATGTGATAGCTAAAGATTTTTCTCATTTCAACTTGTACTTTTGTATTGGCATTGTAATAAATTTGGTTTTAGTGAAACAGAAGCAGTTTTTCATTGTTTTCAAAATTTGTATAATTATTATTTCAATTAAAATGGTCTTATGTAGTTGGGAAGGTACAAGATTCAGTTCATTGGTCATGGTGAAAAACAAAGGTCGTTTTTTAGTTTGTTTATTTGTGGATCGAGTTTACTTAGAGTCCATTTCTATATAAGTTTTATCATTCTATTCCAAAAATGATACTTAGAGTAACAAGCTTGGTAAAGAATCTTCAACTGTATGATACATATAGAGAGACCATCTGGCACCCCTGCTGATTTCTGTTTGACTTTCACTGTCAACTGATCATCAAGCCTGTCCGTCCAGTGCAAATGAACTAGTTTGATTGCTTTGAGATTTCTAATGTACCTTGTTCGGATTCCAACTGTGCTTGTAAAACAAGAATTGATGTTTTTGGTATTGCATGAGACTCTTAATGAACCTTATTCATGTGGTGCGTATGTGAACATCAAAATGATCAATGGTTGGTTGGTTTATGCGATTGGACTTTTGTCTTGCTGCAGGTTGAAGGAAAGCACAACTTTGGCTGCTTTTATTTATCTGAGAACCTTGATGTGAATGATGATTACACATTTTGGGTCCACAAAGAAGACCAGGGATTTGTGTCTGATCAGTCACCTGCTTTAACTGGCACTGATCAGTTTCTCTGGAGTAAGTTGAATTGTTATCTTCACAAAACGCAATTAGCCCATTTGCACTAAAAAAGGCACTGCCTCTGCATAAAATTACATCACCCAAGAAAAAGAATGGTTATTAGCTCTGTGTTTGCCTCTCTATAATCGAACTCCTATTTTTTATGCAGGTGGACAATTAGATTTGTACAATGATCAACATATATGTGTGCATTTTGGAATGCATATTGATGAGGATAAAGATCAGTGCATGAATTCTGATGCCTTTGCAAGATTCCTTGGTTTGCTGGAATCAATTCCTTTCCATAATACTGGTCAAAATGAGCATGTGACATCAGACACAAGGTATATTAGCTTCCTAGTGAAATTTGGTTCTGTTGCCTCTCTGTTTACCCTAATAGTGGAAGACTGTACGGAATTATGTAACTAGTTGCTAATAATGATGCTAAATGAGTAAATAGTTAAGATATTCTTGATATAATAATCTAGTTACTCAAGAAGTATTGGCATTGCCTTATTCTGGGAGCTGAAGGCATAGGATTCAGTTGTTTGAAATGATTTGACTTAAAATATTCTTTTAAGAAATGTTCTGCACTGTGAAGAGTAACATAAGCCTTTAATACATCTTTCTACTATAAGTATCTGCTTTCAACTTGGGAATATTTGCTGGTGCTTGGGTCATCTTTTTCTCATAACTCTAAATGTTCTTGAGTTATGGATTATGTCTTGGTGTACCAATATAATTCTTTCTGGTTAAATAAGTTGTTTTTAGGCAGGAACTCACATGTATAGATAACATACTAGTTGGTTCCTGAAAGTAACAATGTCTATTCAGTTAGTTGTTCGACAAAGTCATGTTGGAGGTTGTTTCACTGGATGGTGCTTTGACATAAGTCTCACTTCATGATTTAGACGTATGTTGTCAATTCAATCACACATTGATCTGACTTGTACCTGGAATCTTCTTAATTAAAATGCCCGATCTAGGTACATATTGAAGAAGAAGTTTGACCGTGGAGCATTTGGAGAAGTTTGGCTTGCTTTCAATTGGAATTGTTCTCAAGTTGGGAAAGATCTCAAAAGCAGGCATGTACAGAAAAATATTTCGTACAGAAATGAGCATTTGAGGGCATATGGTGAAAATACAGCTGGAAATGCGTCTGCTGGAGATTGCAATGCTGATTCTGATGACAATATGTTCATTTTGAAGCGGATAATGGTAAATATTGAAATGATATGTTTTCATTGCATTTTTACATGTTCAATTGTAATGTTTCCATGGATGTATAGGCACTATGTTATGCAAACCTTTTCTTTTTTGGGTAAAATGCCACTTGCCGCACATTAGGAAGACAACAACCATGTGTAAGTCATAACCTTTTACATCTCAGAGACAGCAGACAACCTGTGTTGGAAAAAAGGGTTAGTGTCATCCGCTGCTGTTTGTTGCAAAAACAGTAGAATTGTAATTTGCTGCTGTGGCACCACAATACTAACAGAATTCTGCCTTCAGAAATGAATTACTGCTGAACATAAACAAGTTAAGATAGGGAAAGATATGCTATTATAAGTTTTAAACCCTGAAGCTCTAGTGAACCTAAACTACACTAACATGACATCAAGGCAATAATAATAGAAAAGAAAAATGGTGATGAAGCTTATATTGCAGTACCTGTCTTTTATTATCTGCATAGAATTAGAAACTAAGTTAAAAACTGCCATTTTATCTCCACAATAACCTAAGTTTTAGACCCTGAAGCTCTAGTGAACCTAAACTACAAAATAACATGACAACTAGGTAATAATAGAAAAGAAAATGGAGATGAAACTTATATTGCAATACATGTCTTTTATCAATCTGCGTAGAATTAAAAACTAAGTTAAAAGCTGCTGTTTTATCTCCAATTTTCACTATAAAAGTGATATAGGCATCTTAGAGCTTCACTGAAGTCCTTATTTGATCATCTTACTTATTTTTCATTTGGCTTTACGTGATAGAACTGATGTTTAACATTTTATGAGAAAATGCCTGCTTAAGAGTCGTGTGGACGCTGAGGTTCTCCTAATTTCAAGACCAGCCTTGGGTTTTCTTGGCTTACATATAAAACTGAGAGATTGTATCCAAGTGCCAGGAGTCAAGAAACAATTAACTGCAGTTTTGCTGAGATGTTTATATTACAATCTTTGTAATCGAGTCATTATACATTGTTATTGCAAAATTTCCAAACATTCTAACTTTTATATCGTTATATTCTTGTTAATATAGGGGATATTGACAGTAATCTGATAAGTTGCTTCAGAAACTTGTCTCATCTTTGTGTCATAGTAATATGGTTTTGTACTTTTCTTTTCATGTTCTGCTGGAGAATGTCATTTTCATTAGAAGCTTGCAAGTATTGTTGATTTTCACTAGCTATGTTACTGGTATATCATCTGTTATCTATCAATTATCATACTATACCGGTTATGTGGTCTTTTGAAATGGAAGCTTTTGTCAGTTATTGTAATCATCAAGTGCTTGATTTAATATATCCAGTGGTTTCCATGAACAGGTGGAAAGGGGAATTTCTGCCTACTTGAGTGGGTTACGTGAGAAATATTTTGGTGAAGTTTTTTTGAATGCCTCAAGTTCTCTACAAGGTTCATCATCTCCTGCAGAACCAGATTGTGTCTCGAAAATATCACAATGCAATGTGTATGGCTTCACAAATGTAAATGAATCATTTGAGGAATCCTTGAGTCTTGAGGATGTGATTTTTAGGGAAAAAGGACTGCATGGAGCAGCCTATGAAGAAGGATTGAATCATATTGCCAGATACGTTGAGTCCTTTGAGTCACGATCTAATGAGATATGGCTTGTATTTCGTCATGAAGGTGTTTCCTTGTCAAAACTTTTGTACACTGCTGAAGAAGTTGTAACTGATGCTGACAAAGAAAAAAGTGAGCATGGGAAGCGTGTTCAGATATTACGTCCATCAAGATGGTGGCACTGGTTGAGGACTACAGAAGCAGGGCAACAGGAGTTTCGTAATATAATATGGCAGTTGGTATGCTAATATTTCTTGCTTAATTTGTGGGAACCAACTTGAGCATTTCTTGATAATCCCTTGAAACCTGTCTCAAAGCAAATTGGTCATGAGTACCCCACCTCCCAGGTCCCCCTTGGCCGGGATTAGATATTTTGAATTGGTAAATAGGTGTAAAACAGGACAAGTATGTTTCATCAAATAACCTCATGATATACTTTATTACTTTTTGCTTAGTTGAAGGCGCTTAAATCCTGCCACGATCGTAACATCACTCATAGGGATATTAAACCTGGTAAGGAGATCTTTCAGTTATACCATTCTATTTCTCTGTGTTACTTAATCAAATGATTGAGGGTCTTATATGTTTTTCTCTTGCAAGAAAACATGGTAATATGCTTTGAAGAGAAGGACTCAGGAGGCTGCTTGAGAGGAAGCCCAGACAGTGATAAGAACTACACCACTAAAATGTACTCTATTTTGCTTTAGTTGTGGTGTTTTGCATTCTGATTTGTTACAAGTTGCTGTAGGTTTTATTTTACTGCAGTGAATTAGAGAATATGAACTTTTTACAATTTATGGTATAGCAGATCCCCTTAATTTGGAGCCTTGTATGCTGTTGTTTTTACACAATTTTCAAGTATAGCTTTCACGGTCTTCCTATAATTGGTCAACTATGTTCTGCCTGGGATGGTTCGGCTCTGGTAGTCTGATTCGTTTTATCACTGCTGTGCATGGATGTCAAAATACCTGTTTTGCTGATATATAATTCAATGCTGGACTCTAATCCTTTTATGCTCTCAGAGTAGTTTTGATGCCTTTTTTCCTATCTATTGCAGGCGCATTATTGACTTCGGTAGCGCTGTGAATGATTTCACGGTGAAGCATTTATATGGGTCTGTCGGACCTTCTAGGTACATTTTCTTGCGGGCGTAGTCGATCCATCTCTCAAGTATCTTCCTTAAATCTATGCTGAGGAATGACCAACAAGTACAGATAGGAATTTGGTAAAAGATCCCAATTTAAATAATGCAACATTTAGGCCAATGCATGTCCAGCGTTCCAAACTCTACTGGGCCCTATAGTCTGAGTCACAATTGTTGCACGTTGCTAATCGTTTCCCTTTATGTGATAGATGTTTAGTTTCTGCTAATTCAGGTTGATAAGTGTTTAAGGTCTCTTTTCTATCTTTGATGTTTTTTCTAGAGAAAATCTTTTCATGGATCAGAAGCACCAGCTTCCTCCATTTTCATGTTACTCTCTTGCAATATGTAACTTCCTTTTGCCTTTCTATGTAATAGTGCCGAACAAACATCTGAATATGCTCCACCAGAAGCTTTCCTAAACGTGAGTTGGTATCGTGGGCCGTCTAGCGTCACTGCAAAGTACGTCTATTTCCTTTTCAAATAACTTTTACTTTTTCATATTAGTTTCCAGCAAGATGATTATTAGATAGTTTTAAACTGATTTCATTTTCTTTCTCTGGATCAATATACACACACCAGTTAGTTATTTCTTTTCTCTGGCTGAAGATATATTGCTGTATAACTGTGTATTGAATTCTTTAAGCTGTACTAAACGAATTGAATGATTATCAATTCTGTGTTCGGGCTAAAGTAAATAGGATAATAATGACTCCCATCCTTCCACAAATCTGAACATTCTAGCGATTGTTGAACTGTTGCATTTTATCTTAAACAGTTGGTTTTGAAAGGTAGCATTATCTCAATTTCTTGGACTGAATGGGCTCACACTTGCATAAAATCTGAAGATTCGTTGTAATAAAACTGTGAATTAGACTTAATACCTTGCCAAATTGTTGAGAGCTAATTGCTGAAAAGGATTGTTTAGGATTCTTGTATATGTTGATCTCTATATTTCTGGTTTTTTCTCTTACTTGTAGTTATGGTTATTGCCTGTATTAACATCAGTTGGCTGGTTTAAAACTTTGGGTTAAATCTGTTCTGAACTCATCTTGTAACAAAATGGAATAACACGAAAGGAGATTAAAGCTTATGAAGTATGAGAAACTGGATGTTTCATGCTTGGGCACATTTGAGCCTATATTTGTGTCTGCCAGAACTACTGGTACTTCAGTCTTAGCTCCAGTATGCCACTCATTTGGTGTTAGTATTGAAGTTATAGCAAGTTGAGGATAATGAAATAATGGCAAATTCTCAGAATTAATGCATCTGATATCCATTCATATTCAATATGATTGATTTCTAAGAGCTACTTTCTTGGATAGGTATGATATGTGGAGTGTTGGTGTGGTAATCCTGGAGTTTATTTTAGGATCTCCCAATGTGTTTCAAATAAATTCTATTACTCAAGCTCTTCTAGATCAGCACCTCAAGGGTTGGAATGATAGCTTGAAAGAGCTTGCATACAAGTAAGTCCTAATTATTGTTTCTTCGAGCATCGTCATAAGTTCTTCAAATAAGTAATTAGGATGTTTAGCTTTTTGGTTACAGTGAATCTGATCAATGACATGTGTGTAGTTGGCCCCTGCGACCTATTGTGACTATCATTGATATGTTCCTTGTTTCCAGACTTAGAGCTTTGATGGAGATGTGCATCTTGATTCCTGGAATTTCCTCAAAGCTTCGTCAAAATTGGGGTACAAATGGCCAGGTGGTTCTTTTCTTTAGCCGTGTTTTATGCATAACCCCAGAGTTGATTGTTGGCCAATTTGCCTTAAAACTAATTTCGTGCTGACTTCTGTTTTGATTGTCCGTAAGATTTCTTTTCAAAGAGTAGCAAGTCAGATGATTAGTGTTTGTCCTGCCATTAGTATTTGCAGAGTGCTTAGTATGGCTTATATGATATTTGTGAAGTCCAAACATCAGAACTTAGTAGCTTAAAAAATCAACTTTCTGTCCAGGGATGATTCATTTTACTCCCTTTTTATATCATCACATAATTTCTGTGCCGTACATGAAGCAGCGCGTAACTTTCAATGTGATGCTGGAGATGTTACAGCAGCATGGATCTTCAATCTTGTTTTGCTGACACTAAGATAAGCTATGAAGAAAGTGCTTTTGAGCCATAAGTAGTATGGAACTCCTAATTTTGTGGAAAGAGAGTTGGCCAAGAAATTTTTAATGGAGCATAACAGATTGTTGGCATTGTTATCCTATATGTGAATTAAAAAAAATGGAGTTTTAGTGTGTGCTTCATTACAGGGTTCCAGTTCACCAGTTTCCTGGAAGTGCTCTGAAGAGTATTTCTCTTATCAGATACAGAATAGAGATCCTCTTAAATTGGGGTCAGATTTTGGCTTCTCCTTCCCTCTGTTGGTACACGAATACAGTGAGCAACTGCTCATTTTCATGCCTCCTTGTCGTCAAATTTCTCAGGTTTCCAAATGTATGGGCTTTGCGTTTAGTACGTGACTTATTGCGGTGGGATCCAGTAAGTTTAGTCTTAACAGGTTTAGTTTTCAATTTACTTCTGAGATGCATGTGGTACTCCCGATCTAGAGTGACTCCTCAACATGACTAACTTTGACCTGTCTGTGCATATGCCAATATATGATGACCAATGGATTTGGATCAGGAGGACCGACTTGGTGTTGATGATGCACTTAAACATCCCTATTTTTCATCAGCGTCTTGGAAGTCGACTCGTGGAAAAGTCTAGGTGTGTTTGTCTTTACCACCCAGTTATGCTAAACTCAGTGTTCTTTATTTCTCCTGGGGGGATGGGGTGGCTGGTGGGGATGGGAAGGATTGTTCCTTGCTGTATGTACTTTCCTTATCCAGAAAAAGAGAAATTAAAAAACGTGTAGTTTCTAAACTTGCAAACATGCCCATCTTTGGTCTTTCCTCACTGTCCAAATTGCAGTTTCATCAGCTCCTGATTGTTAATTGTATTACACTTCTAGTTTGTACCTGTACAGGATCAAAACTGCAGCCATCAGCACTATACCAATTTCTTGTGGACAGGATTGTTGATAAACCTTCTACAAAAGGGAGCAATCATTGGCTTTTCTAGCTTGGTTTCCAACTTCCTTTGGTGGTCCAGTCATGGATCCCAACAGAAAACAGCAACTCAAATGACCCTGCTGAAAGCTATAGCCCAAAATCTTGAAATGAAGATTACAATATCTTGAAATACGGCTTTCTATTTGCTTTCTGACCACAACTAGGAAGGAAAAATGCACAAGGTAAGCCGGGCATGGCAAACTAGCTTGGGGAAGCTACAGAAAACAGCGAAGGGAACAATAGAGGCTGACACTGGATCCAAGTTCACCCTCAGTGAACTTCAAAAGGTTTCATTAATAATGTTCCCTCTTTGCAGGTTATTATTTTCAATTTATTTGCTTGTAATGCTTGCCTGCATCATAATCAACTGTTTGTGGTGTTGAAATTGACTTAACCTATATACATCATAATTTTTGTCCATAGTGATTGATATTGGAGCAGAGATTTCAACTATTGCAATGAGTCTTATCTTAGAAGAATATTTTTGATGAGTGGTTGACTGAACACCCACCTTAATGATAAGTATTCTGAAATCCCACTCCCGTTCCCACTTTGTACAGCCCAATAAATCTGGTTAATTTTGCTTGTCCAGGAACAAATATCTTACCTTATTTGATTCGAATTTTTAAATGCATATCTCTCCTTTTTCTCTTTTCTTTTGCAGCAACTGATTTGTTCAAAATCAAGACGTAAAGTTCTACTGGGTCCCACATTGTATTCGGTAATAATTCAAATATTTGTGGTGTAAATTTAGAAAGAAAAAATATTTGAATTATAATAAATAAAAAAAATATTTGAATTATCGAACATAATCTCAGATCCGCTACAGTTCTATTTCTTGATCCTTTTTATAAGAAAATTTTATATCGACATTTCGAAATTTACCAAAGTATACACTGTTTTGAAGAAATGATGGGAAAATGCTTGAAAAAAATATTGATATAATATTATTTATTTTAAAAAAAAATACATTTCCTTAGAATAACTCATCATCATACCATCACCCCTTCTTTACATAGCAAGAATTCTTATTCATATGGTAACTATTAGTTATTAAAATCCAACTAACTGATTTTGTCGCATTTATACCTTACTAAAATTAGAGAAATGACAAAAACTTTAAAGAAGTGTCATCAATACTATATTAGTGCCTTGACTTCCCTTTTTCTTAAATTTGGTGCAAAATATAGAAATGCGGATGGACTTGAATTAAAGCTTTTCTCACTTCTTTAACGAGTGAATAGTTGCTTCAAATTTGAATAAATTATACGACAAGTATAATATATTTGTTATGTAATTAGTGTAAAATAATACTTGATGTTGATTTGGTTTTAATAAGAGTTTTCCCACTTAATAATAGCTAACACACTTTTAAAAATTTATTTGGTCTTTTCAAAATAAAACATAGTATTTTGTTTTGTTTTTGGAGTGTTTGATTTTGATGTTTTGGAAAGAGGGAGAGAAAAATAAATATAAATAAGTGTGTGTTGAAAATACTTGAAATATTTGGATTTGTATTTCATTGTCAAAAGAGAAAGAAATAGACTCCAGTTGAGTCACAAAAGAAACAATGTTAAAAACCAGAGGACTCACAATGGGACGATCCTATGATGCAAGGAAGATCTTAGAAAGAAGTGTAGTTCAATTTCCTTCGATTTTTACCTTTTATCAGGATCGTTGATAGACTAAACAAATTACCTCTCTAGTTGTAAATATTTTTGTCAAGATCGTGATTCCCAAAAATGAAACTAAACATAGGGAGAAGTCCCCCACTATGTTTCTTTTCATTTTTAAATTATTTTCGAGACAAATTAAAACATACTCAATATTTGTCATCATTTAAAAACACCTTATTTAGGTGTTTTTAACTGTTTTAGCATAAATACATACATATATATACATATACATATACATAAATATATATAAAAAGACATGATTTGACAATGAAAAGTAATTTTTGTCTCCCAAAATACAACATTAAACATATAATACTTATTTTAAATTATCTTAAAAAACAAATTCAAATATACATACTATCTCTAACACACACTTATTTATTTTTGTTTTTCTCTCTATCTTCACAAAACACAAGAGAACACTAAAAAATGAATCCAAACATTATGCCCATGTTTTTCACTAGAATCAAGTGATGCAGCAAGGGACTGTCCAGCTAAATTTTGGTAACCAAATTTTGACCTAAAAATCCATGAACCTCTTTGCCAGCATATAGACAACTCGACCTAGCTGTATGTATGTGCATACTGGACGTTGTCGTATGGGTAGTTTCATGTTTGAAACGACGTCATTTACCTGCCACTTTTAAATTACATTTCTTGAATATTATATATATTTTTTGTTTTTCCTACTCCCAACATACAGTAAGGTTTCTTGCAGCCTTTGCGTCGTCCAACGGATATAAACTAAGTGGAAAATTTTGAACCGAGAAAATTTATTAAGAAAAGAAAAAGGGGAATGAAAGGAAAGAGAGCGACAGGGAAAGGAGAAACTTTTCTTTTACCAAAACGAAAGCAAGAAAAGTGAAAGACTGTAGTTTTTCCATCTGGGATTCCATTCCATCCGCTTTGATCCACACGGATTCTTGCTTTCTGGGTCTTGGGTTCTGAAATCGAGACCAGGAGACTAGTGGATTCGCTCTTGATTTTGGTTTAGTTTGCTCGTTGTTTGGTGGGTTGTTACTGTTAAGAGATTTGTTGGCTGAATGTGGTTTTGGTTAGATTCTAGTTGAGATCTTACGTAATTTTAGTGGGTTTTTGGCATTTTTAGTTGTTTTCTGGTCTTCTATTTATGGTGCCTAGATTCTTTACCAAGTTTAAGTTACAGGGTTCGAGTTTCTTTATTAATCTTATCATTATTTGAGCCGTCAAGAACGCTCTCTTCTTATTGGTGAATTTTTTAAGAATTGTTTTGGAATTATTGGGAAGCCGAAAGTTCATGTACTGTTTGTTAACCTATTTGAATTCTTGAAAAGTTTGTATTTTGGGTGATCGGGAGAGCGTTTCAGCTTAGGAGATAGTGGTTGCTTAAGTCAAGGAATTTTTCATCGTTCAACAATTTTTATAATTTATTTTTGCCCTCTCAAATTTGGAGGGGAAGATCTATACTGCCATTGTGGAGATCTGGGACCTGTTTCAGCTTTTTTGTCCCATGAGGACTCTTTTTCCTTCGGATTCTTGTAAAGAACCACAGCTGAACGCTATCAATCCTCAGTCATGGCTCCAGGTTGAAAGAGGCAAGCTTACGAAACTTGCACCGTGGTCTCCATCTTCAATGTATGCAGTCTCTGTATTTTATTTTCTCTCTCCCTTTGTGTGTGTTTTCCTCTTGTAAGCTTATGAATTGAGTGTTGAGCATTTTTCGTCCTTATTACATGCGACTAAGTATTGAATATTTGCAATGTTTGTAGAGAATCTCTTATCAAGGTTCCTGAACCTCGAATTCTTCCGGTTTATAAGCCTGTTGATTATGTTGAAGTGTTAGCTCAAGTTCACGAAGAACTTGAGATGTGTCCTCCAACAGAGAGGTCGAATCTTTACTTGCTTCAGTATCAGGTCTTTAAAGGCCTTGGAGAAGCAAAATTGATGCGAAGGAGCCTTCGCTCTGCTTGGCTGAAGGCTAGCACTGTTTATGAGAAACTCGTCTTTGGGGCATGGTTGAAGTATGAGAAGCAAGGTGAAGAGATCATCTCTGACTTGCTAACCTCTTGTGGTAAATGTGCTAAGGAGTTTGGGGCTATAGATATCGCCTCTGAATTTCCTGCTTATGAAACTCCAAGCTGTTCTGATATGCTGAAAGACAATCTCTTGCAGCGTATGGTATCTTTTCAAATTGGAGACGAGAAAATAACATGCAACAGACATGAGATTGCTCGACTTTCTGCTCCATTTCATGCCATGCTTAATGGCTGTTTCACAGAATCCTTTAGTGATGAAATTGATCTTTCTGAAAACAACATTTCCCCTTCAGGTTTAAGAGCAGTTAGTAATTTTGGCAAAACAGGAAGTTTAAGTGAAGTGCCCTGCACTCTCTTGTTAGAAATATTGGTGTTTGCCAACAGATTTTGCTGTGAAAGCCTGAAAAATGCATGTGATGAAAAACTTGCTTCCTTGGTGGTGTCCAGACAAGATGCTGTGGAACTTATGGAATTTGCTCTTGAGCAGAATTCTCCTGTATTAGCCGCTTCTTGTTTGCAAGTGTTTCTACATGAACTTCCTGAATCACTGAATGATAAACAGGTAGTTCAACTGTTAAGCAGTCTTGATGCACAACAAAGGTCAATAATGGTAGGGACTGCCTCATTTTCTCTCTATTCTTTGTTGACGGAAGTTGCGATGGATTCTGATCCCTCCTCAGACACAGCAGTTCTTTTCTTAAAGCAGTTGGTAGACTGTGCTGGAACCAGCCGGCAGAAAATGATAGCGTTTCATCAGTTGGGATGTGTTAGACTTTTTAGAAAAGAATATGATAAAGCGGAAAAGATGTTCAAGGCTGCTCTGAGTGAAGGCCATGTTTATTCTGTTGTTGGCTTAGCCAGATTAAGTCACATCAAGGGGCACAAGCATTGGCCTTATGAAAAGATCAGCTCTATCATATCCTCTTATAGTCCGCTTGGATGGATGTATCAAGAGAGGTCATTATACTGTGATGGCGACAAAAAGTTGGAAGAACTTGAGAGAGCTACTGAACTGGACCCAACCTTAACGTATCCTTATATGTATCGAGCTGCGTCCTTGATGAGAAAACAGGATGTTCAATCAGCCCTTGCAGAGATCAACAGGGTTCTTGGATTCAAACTAGCACTAGAGTGCTTGGAGCTGCGGTTTTGTTTCTATCTTGCTCTGGAGGATTACCAATCAGCTATATGTGATGTTCAAGCAATTCTTACTCTTTCGCCAGATTACAGAATGTTTGATGGGCGAGTCGCAGCTTCACAACTGCGTACCCTTGTGCGTGAGCATGTCGAGAATTGGACAACAGCTGATTGCTGGCTGCAACTTTATGACAGATGGTCTTTGGTTGATGATATTGGATCACTCTCTGTAATATATCAGATGCTGGAGTCTGATGCCGCTAAAGGTGTTCTGTACTTTCGACAGTCTTTGCTTCTTCTCAGGTAACTTTCCTCATTAAACAATATGGCATCATATATGTTATTACCTATAAGCAAAAAAGGCAGTATACCTTGATTAAATATTAGTAATCTGATAATATTTCTTTTTGTCTCTCCTCTTTCGGCATTAGTGCATTTTTGGTGATGGTGTGGTACAATTCTGCCAAGAACTACTTCTGTGCTACTTTATTTGATTGAGACACCAACATCCATGTTCAAACAATTACAAAAGTCTGGGCATGATACTTTTAGGCATTAAAATTTACTTTAAGTTTCTGACGTTGGGATGTACTAGAAAGTAACTAGTATCCTTAGCTTTCTGAAGCTGATACTGCTATTGCTGAGGTTTTTAACTTATATAATAGACATTTCTAACAAGTTTCCAAGTCTTGTTAATGTCTCAATCATGTTAAAATTTATAAGCAAGACATAACTGGAAATGATAAGTTTTTCCCATTTCTGAATCATGCATAAATTGGCTGGAAAAATGAATTGCTAGAATTTTAACATTACCTTGTTTGTGATCAGACTCAATTGTCCTGAAGCCGCAATGAGGAGCTTACAGCTAGCACGCCAGCATGCATCAAGTGAACCTGAAAGATTAGTTTACGAGGGATGGATCTTATATGATACTGGTCATTGCGAAGAGGGACTGCGGAAAGCGGAGGAGTCTATTAGTCTCCAAAGATCCTTTGAAGCTTTTTTCTTGAAAGCATATGCTTTAGCCGACTCTAGTCAGGATCCATCTTGTTCGTCC
Organism: Sesamum indicum; assembly: GCF_026168435.1. Taxonomy (NCBI): domain Eukaryota; kingdom Viridiplantae; phylum Streptophyta; class Magnoliopsida; order Lamiales; family Pedaliaceae; genus Sesamum; species Sesamum indicum. The sequence goes on from NC_142662.1 coordinate 26,120,121, forward strand.
ACTGTTGTATCACTTCTTGAAGAAGCTTTGAAGTGCCCTTCAGACAGACTTCGCAAAGGTCAGGTATGATTCCTTTCCGCCTCATATCTGTAAAAATTACAAGACAGTGAAGTTTCCCTTGTGATGCAAAGCTCTAGCCTCTGATTGGTTTATTGAACTGAGTTAGTTTTTTTATCATGTATGCTGAAAATTTGGATTTTATTAATCAAAACTTTCTGGAGAACAGTTCTAGTTGTGGCTGCCAATAGGAAATACCAGGGTTTCTTATTATAGATTTAGCGCACGGTACAAATTTTTTTAGTCATGAAAGGTGATTTAGTTTAGTAAATAGTCACATCCCATATTCTGCTTCTAGATCAGAAACATGCCTAATGTTGGTGATTGTTGATTTTGCCCGCTCTGAACTTTTGAGTATGTGGCTCTGCTCCCACATATATAAGGGATTCCCCTTCTGAAAACTGCCTCAAAAATCATAATCTTGACTCAAGATGATATTAGCTCAGTGAAAGGAGTTGAGGCTTAGATATTCTGATTAAATTGAAGTTATGTTTACTTGTATCCTTAGTGTTGACTATGAGATTTTTCTTGCTATGTTAGATGATAGATTATGGCATTCATTTCTTGACTTGATATTTCCTCCTTTAGTTTAAATCTCTTAATTGTGTTACAATGTAAGGTGTTAGAGTGTACCAACTTTTCTAATAGTTTTCTATTTCTCATTAGGCCCTGAACAATCTTGGAAGTGTCTATGTTGATTGTGGTAAGCTAGATGCTGCAGCTGATTGCTACATAAATGCCCTCAAAATACGACATACCCGAGCACACCAGGGCCTTGCTCGAGTCCACTTTCTGAGAAATGACAAAAATGCTGCATATGCTGAGATGACTAAACTGATTGAGAAGGCAAGGAACAATGCATCTGCTTATGAAAAGCGGTCTGAGTACTGCGAGCGTGAACTCACAAAGGCAGATCTTGAGATGGTCACACGCTTGGATCCTCTTCGAGTTTATCCATACAGATACCGCGCTGCAGGTTAGGTTTCATCTCAAAGTCCTAATAAATAGACTCCTTTTTCCTTCTGTTTGAGCCTGCTAAAAGGGTAGATACCATTTCTCGGTTAAAACTTGTGGAGTTATGTCGATATCCCCATGATTTTAACTTGAGAGAGTTCTCCATGTCTAGTGGACTCAATACATGGACATCTGTATTTTCTGCAGTTTTAATGGATAACCACAAGGAGAAAGAAGCCATTGCAGAACTGTCGAGGGCTATTGCATTCAAAGCAGATCTTCACCTTCTTCACCTCCGAGCTGCATTTCACGAGCACATCGGCGATGTCATGGGAGCACTGCGAGACTGTCGGGCTGCTCTCTCCGTCGACCCTAATCATCAAGAGATGTTAGAACTTCATAGCCGTGTGAACAGCCAAGAGCCTTGAGATCATCAAGACAAGGAATAGTGTTCCCACGGAAAAAGAGGATAGCTTGTTTCATTCAGTGCATAGCTGATGCTGCCTCCTCAATGTGCCAACAATCTTGTAGCTAATTATCACAAGAAAAAAGAAAAAATCATCTTGAAGTTGTATCATCTTACTCTCTCTCTCTCTTGATTTTTGTTTACTTGGAAATTTTTTGTCTATATATAATCTTGTTATCAGATGCAAAGTTGATGGCCCTTCGTGTGGAGATATATTTGGATTTAAAGGTATCATTAATACATATGAATAAGGTAAAAAATTATAAAATAATTAGATTTACAATATCTAATTTATGGTCCATTTATACCAAATATTTTGTTTTTTATGTAATTACATAAATTGCCCTCAACAATAAATACAATAGGAGTAGTTTGTACAACGATATTAATATTTTTTAGAGTACATGTGTAATTTTTTAAAAAATAGAAATAATTTATGTAAATAATATTAACTTATTTGTTGAACGTGTGATTTTTAAAAGATAAGTGGTTTGTGTACATAGGCAAATGTGATTATACTTAAAACTTGAAATGCATGTATAATTTACAATTTTGTTAAATTTATTTTATTAAATGAAACAGAAAAACGAAATAAATACTAATAAAAATTAATAACAAGAATTATGTTTAAATGGTATAGAATATTATTATTTGCAATGAATTAATTAAGAAAATAAGTATGTATAGAAGAAATAAATACATTTTAGTTCATTTATATTTTGTTAAACCTTAATGAATTGTAGATAGATGTAAACAATTCTTGAGAAACCTCTACTTCTCCCAAATGTCTCCCAAATGTTGGAAGTGGAACATTCGTTATTTTTATACTTTGATATTAGCAACGTTTGATGCCGAAAAAGCAAACTTGTCGCCGCAGGTGAAAGAAGCTCCATTCTATTTACAGGTGAAAGAAGCAAGAATTTCAACGATCAATAGTTGAACCGCCACAGCAGTCAGCACTCTAGGTTTGTTTATATAAAGCGCCGGAAACCCATTTTATGGGTTCTACTTCTTGATGTATGGGCATATGCAGGAGCTTGGTGTCAAGAATCTTTTTAACATTAATTTCACAGAGTTTCGTTTGCATGCCTGGAATATGTTCGTCATCTCCCTAAAATATTTTGAAAGATTGTACGCTGGTTTTGTCCATGTGAATTCGTCAAGAGTTTCGCTGCAAGAGAATGGGGGATAAATGGTGATGGGTAGATTGAAATATTGGCTCTGCAAATGGACTTTGAATTTGGTGGTGGGAATGCAATAGTGATTCATATTTGATCATATTTGTGGGATCATCAAACTTCTAAGTTTTAAAGCGGAAAGAAAAGGGAAAAAACTATCTTTACTATATTTTTGGGTTTCATTGATAATCTTGAATTTGCATGAGGTTCTACAACTTCTGTCGGAATTTGTATGTTATCTGTTTGTCTAATTGTCTGTACCAGTATCAGGGAAGGGCTATACTTGTGTATGCTTTATAGATAATAATCTGTAGACTGTCTACCAGTTTGCAACATTCTCTGGGTCTGAGATATTTCTGTTGGCAGCACTTGTAGCAAAAAATAATCATGTTTTTCTTGCCTTTTCCTGTTTTAGTTTTTCCGGAGCTTAGAATGATTGTGAACTTTATGAGGAAAGAGCTCGCAAATGTAGCAGTCATAGGAGTTCTGTTGTGTGCTGTATCATACAGCGTTCATGGAGTTTCAGTTTCCTGTATGATGGCATACGATGAAGGTGGGGCTCCTGCTGTTTTTAGTTCACCTGAGTGTCCTCTGGGGGTTCTTTCCCCTGAATCTTCTGAAAATTCAATGAGGAATTGCCAGTTTGCCACACTTCAAGGACACAGAGAGTATCAAGAGGATCGTGTTGCATGTAATCTTGACATGAAACTGCCATTGTCAGGTGACCTGAGCTTCATTCTCTGCTTGACTTTATTGTGATGGTGATGGTGATGTTGAACTCTTTATGCTAGATTGTTCTACCTATATATGGCGTAATTATAGTTTACTTTATTACTAAGCCCAAATTGGACGATCACTAAATATATAAGTATCTTCTTCATAATCAGAGTTTTACACTCGATCTCAATTTTTTCTGCAAGCATATGGGAGCTCATGAAGCTTGACTAAAGTGCAGATGAAGCTGGGGTTGAAGAGATTGCTGTTGGTATTGCAGCTATATTTGATGGCCATGGAGGAGAGGAAGCCAGTGAGATGGCTTCAACAAAACTTTTCGATTATTTTATCTTGCATGTCGTGTTCACTGCATACAAACTAGCACTTCCAAGCAACAAAGAGAACCATGACCCACATGCATTGAAGAGGTTTGGACACTGATATTGGAGAAAATGGGGATAAGTTATTGTTTGTGCTCAAAATCTGTTCTATGTTTTAGACGTATTACAATAAAGGATAGTTCTTGTTAAAATTGTGAGTTTTTCATTCTATCAGATATTTTTCTTCATGTTTGTGCAGTTCTCAGAGGACACCACATATAATTCATCACTATTCACTGCATCCAATTTTAGAGGAAGCACTGTTGAGGACAATCCATGACATTGATTCAGAATTTTCAAAGGTGTGATATCCATTTTCCACTCCTTTTTTATGCTATAGAGCTAGTATTGTTGATTGCTTGTTTCAAGTTTATGTCCCTACCCAGGAAGCTTTGGAGGAAGGCTATGTTTCAGGGTCTACTGCCACCATTGTTCTTCTGAGTGACGGTCAATTTCTGGTTGCCAATGTTGGTGATTCAAAGGCAATTCTGTGCTCTAGTAAAGTTCATGTCCACCATCATGCCGAAGGTACAATATTTCCAACCCCCCCCCCCCCCACCTGGATATTTACGAACTCTGGCTTCTTGATTTTGGCCATTTTGGTTGGAAAGAGTGAAACTGATCAGCTCCATTCTTTCCTTTCCATGCTTTTTTGTTAGATCATGTGAACTACAGTGCCATGTGCAGGCCATTTTGCATCTTTTAGTTCTCATTGATAAATTCTGATATCCGTTAACTTTATCCTACTTATCATATAGAAGCTCCATCAATAGAAGATTATGCGGAGGAATTGACAAGAGATCATCATCCAGATAGAGAAGATGAGAAGGCCAGAATTGAAGCAGCTGGTGGGTTCGTTCGTGTATGGGGCGTTCCCCGTGTCAATGGTGTATTGGCTGTGTCCAGAGCTATTGGTGATGTGTTTTTAAAAAGGTGAAGCTTATTTTCTATTAGATGGTGTTTTAACTTATTCTAAAGTATATATTTAACCAGAATGGCTTTCTTCTACATGTATTTCTAGATATGGTGTTACAGCTGATCCTGAAATCGCTGGTTGGAGACAGTTTACCCCTGAAAATAGATATTTGGTTGTAGCATCAGATGGTATATTTGAGACATTGACTCCCCACGAAGTGTGCATTCTTACACATGGTAAAGCATCTGAGTCCTCATCCGGAAATGTCTCATCAAGCTCATTAGCTGACTGGATAATTCGCCATGCGTTTAGGACAGGCAGCACAGATAACCTGTCAGCCATTGTGATTTCTGATCTTCACAACTGCACAAAGGATAGATGCGATAGGGAGAGAAAATTGACTAATTAACTTTGCATGCCACTTCACGAATTATAGTGAGAGGTCTAAAATTTGCTGGTGATTTTATTTTGTTTTAGGTGCTAACTCCAATTCTGAGAGGATCAAACTAATGCTGTATGTATCCATATTTGAGCCGCGAGCTTCCAGTTTTATCTATGACATCTCATAACTACTACATTTATACATATTTATAGTTCGTTATCAATGACTCAATCCAAAGCATGATAATCAAGTCCCTAAAAGATTGCTGGTGTTCGATCAAATTGTCAAATATTGGTAAGGAGTCCTCCAGGTCCAATTTAACTAACAAAGAGGATTGACACCCATGGATTGTCATACCTAATAGACACAAGATGCTAATAGCTACTCTCCAGAAAACATAATGAATATGAACGAGGAATCAAGGGGAAAATTAACCAACTCGAGGTTCCTCGTTTGAAGGGGAATGAATAATATCCGATGAGTTGCTTTTGCATCCGCCAACATTCTTTGTCATCTGACTGGACCAGCAAAGAGTGAATCCGACTTCACAGATCTGACTTACATGGTGCAAAAATTTAAGCAACCAACAGTGGGAGCAGCCCAACCTTTTCAGTTCAGTAAACCAATAAACCTGAAAAGCAGTGTTTCATCACAAATCCGTCTCTATCACCTCAACTATTTTCATAGTTTTTTCCCCTCCAAACAGCTCGAGGGTACCAACCCAAAGACAGCAACGGAAGTATTTGTAATACCCTCATGCAATAGAACATTTCAACTAAAAGGCCATGCAATGATCCAAAGATGTATATGCTTCAAAGAGAGCCTGCAGGACTGTGTATGTGTGTGTGATATGGTGTAGTCTCTTCGCATGAGGAAAAGGACACATGCTGAAAAATGTTCTAGTTCTAGACGCACTATCAGGAGGCTCCAGAATGGGGAAGTAGTCAGGGATAAGCAAAATGTCAAATTAAACTTTATTGTAGAACTCAACAAGACTATGTTCTACAGGGTGTAAAGATAATATTGTACAAAAAATATCGAGCAGGTTTCTGTGTAAGTATATAGATTATATAGTTTACCCATTTAAGAAGATGGGACTTGCACAAGAACCCATGGAACATTTGTCAGGCCCTGGGCATGAATATCAACCAAGATACTTTATGGATAAGAACAGGAATCATTATCTTCCTCCAAATTTTACAGTGGAAAAGCTTGCTACTGAGAAGTAAATCAATGACTTGTCATTTTGGACCCCACGCAAGGAATCTGCTTAATTCTGAGAGAAGCTTGCTACTGAGAGAGCACACACCTAGAACATTGGACTGAACATTACAGGTGTTTCATGCTTCTCCTTCAAAGTTTCTGATCCTAAGTATATTATGTCCTAAAGCAAATCTGTAGTAAATTCAATCTAGGCAATCATAACATTGACAAGAATCATAGAGGGCAACAAAGGGGACGTGCTTAAGAAAAGTAGAATTTGCACAAATAACATTGGCTAGTGATAAGCAAAACCTCAAGATAAAGATCTCACCTTTGTTACTGGAGACCAGTAGAAAGGCATACATTCTTTACTGAATCATTGTCCATGGAACTGCAGCGCGCAGGGGTAGATGGTGGTCTGATTTGGGGTGGGGAGCATGTGTCATTTCTTGGCATCTGATTACCCATTTGGTGGTTGAAGTACATATCCAAGCTTGCACATGGGGTCATTCCTGCCTTTCTCTTGCTCTTAAACCTTCACCTAACAGAGATATGAGGGACCAAGAAAGAACCAGAAGCACTCCAAGTTTTCTTTTTTTTTTTTTTATCAGAGAATAACTTAACTATTCAAGATACCTGTCTTTTCTCTTCTCGAGATATCTTTGTACTGATGCTTTTCTGGTTGAAGGTCCTTCCACTGCTTCAAATATGGGAACAATATGAGATAAAAATTCGACAGAGGATACAGCACAGAGTTCATATATCATGAAGGACCTTTTGAAGTTTAATCGGATATGGAGGAAGCACAGCAACCAATATGAGAACTTCCAATGTGCATTCAATTTCACAAAATTTTATTATTAGCACGGGGTTTTCTTCTATGCCACCAAGCAATATGTATGTTTACCCTTTATCTCCACCAGATCAACATTTTTTCCTTTGTTTTTTCTTAAACACTTTTCACCAGACAGATTGAAAAATAGATTATTATCCTTCAAAAAGATTGTAGAAAGGTACAAAAATAATTTACAAGAAGGCAAACTAAATGACATTTGGAAAAGACACAAAAGTTCAAGTGGAACACTTTCTCAAAATGGAGGGGAGGTATGTCCACAAGGCCCATAACAAATAGGCAACCATTGGATAATGCATGATCCACCATTACTGGATCTTGTGACCTTGAGGCGCTTGGCTTTGAAGTATGCAACATTATGACTACCAAGCACGCATAGATAAAGCAGATTGAGTTATTTGTGGTATATTTTCACAGTAAAAGTTTTAACTCTCAGAAATGGCCCTTGTATAACAAACCCACGATACAGTGCCACTTTGGGGAGCTTCATAGAAGTGTTAAAGGTAAAAAATGCTTACAATGTGTCTCTTCACGAAGAATGTTATTTTCTTCTCCAAGCAGTAGAGGGTTGTCACTTGTTTTCACTGTAGAAGCAATTGAAAATTCCAATTAGTATATATGAAGACAATTTTTTGGGGGGCGAAAAACAACATTAAGCTCTTCCGGAATTCCAGAACACCCTACCACCAGTCACAACACAATATGTTGTGACTCTGTAAAATCACATCAGTTATTTGCACTAGGAACCAGCATTCTCCAGGTTTGCTCTTTCAGGATGTTGACCGTGAGTGCGTACATGCACATCATGTGCCACACACACAGATACAGAGGGAGCTTATACACTTAACTTATCTTTAATAGTGTAAGAGAAAGTACGTAATTTTGAGTCTAAGAAAGACTGTGAACTCATACTGTGGAGTCAAAGGTTTCCAATCACCTGTTTGGTGAGTTGGCAAGATAGCTGGAGGTGCTTTGGCACTGACAGCTTTTGATAGGCATGGAAAAGGTTGCAGTGTTTTAGAGCCATCAACCAGCAGTTCTTCTGGATACTGTACCGGACTTGCAGCGATATGCATTATAGCTTGTGCCTAAGAAACATGTCAGTTGGTCAAGGTAGAGGCCAAGATAATAACTAGGAGATGAAGTTCACGGAGCAATGCTTACGAGAAACAAAGAGGATTTTTAGATTAAATAAAAGAGTAAAACAAATAACCTCTCTTTAGCTTCAATACCTTATCTGTTGGCACATCATCATACACATTTATTTTGCCACAATAGAATATTGTCATTTGCCCAACTGGAGTATTTGTCAAACCTGTGGTTCTGGAAGAAAGAAAGAACCCTCTTCAGAAGAAGTGCAACCTTCACGCAATGTCGTCATATGCATTGCAAAAGCAGCAAATTGACTACGTCACCATTTTTATAGACTCAATTATACCTTCTAGGATATTACAGATTGAAAATGAGTACCTAATTTGTGGAGACATGTTGAAACATGACTAGGATATCAATTCAAATGGTATTTGCTACTTTGCAAAATATTATCTACAAGGAACCCAGGAAGACAGTATAAGTGAAAGTATATCACATCATCTCTTTAATCTCTGAAGCCAGGCATTCAATCTGAACTCAAAGATAGAAGAGAATTTTTTTCCGCAAGCATGCCTGGGTAAAATCAGTGAAGATAATACCATCTGCCATGAGTTGCTGACACTTTCGACATGTTAGAGCAGATGATACATTTGGAATAGAACTGCCTGATATTTATCTTTTGGACCAAATAATGATATGAAGCAATTATTTAATAAACCATCAGCTACCAGCAGAAGTTCTAATTTTTGTTTCGTGGCATGCAATCTTCAGAACTAAGACGAAGGAAGCTACGAGTTTGTCAACTAGACCAGAAAAGCTAATATGCAAAATCTTGACTACATGCAGATGTTAAGAATTTGAACAAGAATCAAGCAGTCATATGTGGAGTAATGCTTAATTTTCATCCAGTAAGTAAAATTCTAGAAACGAAAATAAAATAATGCCTCTATGTAAATAACCTAGGCTGAGCAGATTCATCTTTGGCGGCAGTAAAACGGCCCGAAAAACCACCCGAGGAATCAGGTTTGTCCAGATCTTTTGTGTCGTACGGTGTCGTTTCTTCTGCAGATACAGAATTTTCCGCATCACCGCTTGTTCCTCTAGGAACCTAGCGTATGTAATAAATTAAACAACAAATCAGTAAAAAATACTTATATAATATTACAGCATCACTGAATTCAAGGCAGAACATGCCAGGGTCTTTTTTCTTCTTCTCCATCCCTTTTTTCTTTTTTGAAGTCCCCGTAACACCGGAATATACCAATTAAATAATAGACACAGAAGAATTACGCACATTCTCCAGAGCATTATTGCTGCTACGGCTATTATGAGAGCGCGAAATGTGAAGCCTCTTGCGTGAACCGGCGTCGGAATCCGGGGGCGTTTCGAGGAGCGTCTTCAGCATTATTACTTGCTGGATCGCCTGAGATTTGTTCCACGAAGGTCTCCTCATCCCTGCGCCACGAAGTACCCAAAAATAACCAAAAAAGAAAAAAAGAAAAAAGAGAAAGATACTGACACCTGACGTCTTCATTTAGTTTCTGTCTTTTTAGATTAACTTTCTTTCTCAGCCTACCTTTCTCCTTGAGGTAACGGCGGCAGTCTTCGCGAGTGAGCTGAGCAATGTCATCTTCAGTGAGCTGGTGAAGCGGTTTGTCGAGAGGCGACTTAACGGCAGTCTCCTCCGGCGGCATGGCGTAAGATTCCGGCATTTACCTGTACGATTAAATGTCCAGCAAAAGCAAGATACCAGATCGATGCCTAGCGCGGAAAATTCACTCGAAATTAGGGTTTCTTTATGGAAATTATAAGTTCGTGGCTCAGTGAGTGACAGTGAGTGTGGGGTTGCGGGAAATATGGTCGCGGCGTCGCAGCTCTGTCGTGCGGAGAAAAAGAAAATCTTTTATTTTATTTTATTTTTTTTCTTTTGTTACGGGTGGGGTTTGGTAATGGGGTGGTGGGGGGGTTGAAGTGTTTGGCTATTGGATGGGAATAGGGGGGGGGAATGGGGGGCAGCAAAGCTGCAACCCCGGAACGCCACGTACGATTTCATGAATACGTTCTTGCCCCTCCCGTTTCCGAAATTACGCTGCTGTCCCTAGGAGTTCTTTTTTAATTATAGCTCCACCCACTTTAGGGATAATTACACTCTTTTCCTCAAATTTGGTGTAATTATATGTAAATTTTTTGCGGTTAAAAAAATTATATCTAAAACTCCTGAAATTTGCTTCTATATAACAAATAAGTAATTCGTTAGTCAAAATTAACTAAATTTATTGATATTAATAAAAAAATTGAATTAAAGTTGATATTTACTATCGATTAACTTATTCTGATTTATTACAAGTCAAATAATTTTTATGAACTAAACTATTCTTATAAAGATGAAGATACACCTCCTCAAATGCATTAACATGTGAAAATGTATGGAGGTAATTCGATTATAAAATTAATTATTTGACCTTCAACAAGTCAGTAATAAGTCTATTGAGATAAATATAAATTTTTATTTATTTATTGTTATTAATATCAGCAAATACAATAAATTTTGACTAATGGGGGATGTATTTGTTAGACGAAAACAGACTTCAAGGATGCTAGATATAATTTTTCAAACCAGAGAAAGTCTACGTGTAATTACGTCAAATCCCAATTAAGTGAAGTGTAGTTATCCCTAAACTTATCGCCCCTTTCAATATCTACTAATGAGTGATTGAGGTCTCACAATCAAGAGGTCGTCAATTCCAATCCTATACATATCGGTGTTGGTCTACTTTTATAATAGTATGTGTATGCTATTTCTTTGTGATTAATTGATTTAAAAAATATTATTACATTGTGTATCGAATGTTATAATAGTATATTATTTGTTTTCAATATATCACTGTATTTAAAAAAAAATCTACTAATAAGTGTGGCATATTCTATATATGTGCCTAACTTTTGTAAATTAAAATTAAAATTTATTTCAATTATAAATATTTTTTATTATATAAAAGATTATAAATATCTTTTAAAATTACGAATATCTTAACAAATATTCATCCACATTAAGCTGTCATAAGAAGTATTTGTTAGGGCATTTATAATTTTAAGGGATACTTAATTTTTCAAATAAGATGGGTATTTATAATTGTGATAAATTTCAGAAAATATGTTGTAATTTATTTTAATTTTTTATAAATGAAAATATTTTTTTATATAAATTGTATCGATAATTTTTGTACAGTAAGAAAGTATTTAAAAATATATATTAAGATAATAAATTAATATAACTATTTTGGTTCACTACATATGGACAAACAAAGATAAGAAATCATATTGAAGAAATCAAAAAATACATGAGAAAAAAAATTATCAAAAGAAGTTATATAAAATCATAATAATTGGATGAAATAATTGATTAATTTAAAATTTTACAAATTAGTATCAGGTTAAAATTAAATGAGACGTCAAAAGATTGCTCTCATCTAATAATAGAATATAGATATATATTCATAAGTAATTATTTATTCATCCCTTCTTCCACTAAAATATATATTCTCTCTTTTGCTTCCTTCTTTTTCTCCAAATCCAATCCAACCAAACCAAACGTGGCCTTAAGCATCAAACATTGTTTCTCACTTGCGTCCCTCAAATTGCTTTGTACCTTTTCTGTGTTCTTGATTTCCATAAAAGTTCACAATTTTTGTGTTAATAGTATGAGGGGAAAATCGCATTTTTGGTCTGTTATCATATATTTATTTTTAATTTAGTTTGTATGTTACACGTATTTGACATTGTACCCTATATATTAAGAACAATTTTCAATATTTGTCTTAGGTGATTTTTCCATTAAAAATTGAATGAAAAAATCATATGATTGTTAGTACGTGCACATGAAGTTGGGTTTTGGTGGTCGAAAACCGCTTTATTAGAGGGAAATGAAAGCTAGGGCTCAAATTAATATTTTTTTCACTCAAAAAATTAATTACAAAGAAGCCCATGTCAATTGAGGTTAGAAGAAGTTGAGTGAACAAAGAATCTACATGTTATTTGAGAGAAATGCGTATTTTACCATTGTGGGACGTTGTAGGTAGGTATGATTTTTTGTTTGGCAAGATCCACCTATGCATAAAAGATTTAGTGTTAGTATACTTGAGCTACGAGGAAAAGCAAAGAGCATACATGGAAGAAGAAATGGAAAAGTTTCCAGGAGTTATTACAATTTGCAATGGAGAGTAAAAATATTATTTTATGTATTGGATAATTTTCTTCTTTAGTTCGTTTGGATTGAGTGTAACGGAACGGGGGTAGCAGATTAGAGTACAATACATCGCGATTATTTCTTCAACTTTTTTTTATTTATGCATGGTTTAATTTTGGGTGGGAAGAATTTTACTGTTCTTGGTTTGGGGGGATTTTTTGCAGATTAGGACAAGGAAAATGAAATCTCGTTTCTTCAAATCAACCATAGTATGCATGTGAAGTACATAATTTTTTAATTTTACCACTAATTTAACATTCCCAATTATATTTTCTATATTTACAAAAAGATAAATATAATGTGTATCCATGGAGTGAGGTTAATATCAATACACTATTCGCTTTATAAATAAAACAAATATTATATGAAAATATTAAGTGAAGGGTAAAATTAAAATTTGATATAGTTTTTTAACTAATGCCAACATTTTTTCGTACAAATTCTAAGAAAATGAGATTAGATGTATCCAATAAATTTTTGAATGGGGTGTAAGTATAATTTTAATTTTTTTAAAAAAATTATAATTTTATATTTATAGAGGGGGTCTAAATATAATTAAATCTAAAAATTAATTGACAATAAAGTTAACTAGTACTAAAAATTTAAAATACAAAAATAATGCTGGAAAAGATTAGAAGTCGCCTTTTATCTACCCCACAAAGGGTATTTTTCTTTGAATATAAAAATAGTAGAAATATTGACTTATATTCACATGTGGTGTGACATATCAAAAAACTTGTGTACTATTATATATTGTACATTGTACTTGCAATTAATATTATTGAGGGGCAAGGCTCTGAATCTCATATATTTCTTACCCTTCTACCCCTATACATTTTGTTAATATATAATAATAATAATAATACATTTTATTGATCGATCAGTATACATAACGAATATTTATTGACGAAATGATATTAACCATTATTCACGTATCACAGATTTATTATCATATAACGTATAATAAACAACCATTTATTGTAACTTAAATCGTTAAAATAACAAACTATTAATTAAGTTTTTCATGCCCCATTTTTCCCACAAAAATAGTAGACTTCCTTTATGTCCTCTCTGATGTGTTAATGAAAGCGGTGCGCTTGATAGGAAGCCCCAAAATTCAAAAGATTGAGACAACCAACCATCCTTGTAAGCCTCTTAAAAGGTAATCCACGCAATAATCTCAGCAACTATTCTATTCCTCTAGTTAAGACAATATGGGAGTCGTTATTTCAAATTGTTTTACGTGTATATAATAAATAAATTTTTATTTATAATATATTATGAATAAAAACAAAATATTTAAATTATTGCATCATATTAAAAAAAATAAAAAAAAATTAATTTATTAATTAAATATAATTCGAAAAATTAAATTAAAGAGTTATCTTATTAGTTGAGATGCGTTTTTTACTTTACAAAAAATCGATATAGCAACGTCATTATTAGTCATTTATGAATATAAATTTTTTATATTAGTATTGATAATCCAACTGCAACACACCCTTTCGAAATCAAAACTTACCTTAAAAACTAATAAAAACAAGACTAAACAAACATTAACAATGTCTACTTTAAGATCTCCCGATAGAGAGCCCAGCTCATGTCAGTATGTAAGAGAACGAGCAGTCCTGCTTGACGGCGGAGGAGTCCGCGCAGGTGGAGATGATGGTGGCCACCAGTGGCGCACGGCCATCCTCCGCCGGACTGCAACTAAACTAGAACATGGTGCGTTTGAGTGGTCGGACCCAGTAGAGAGAGAGAGAAAGAGAGATGCGGCCTTAGTAAAGTTTGTGAAGCAAAGCATCTCATAATCGACATATTCCTTAATTCTTTACATATCTCGAAATTTGCAGCTGCCTTTGTTTCAAATGTAATAATGTGAAAAAGTGTTCTCTAAGACAGAGTAAACCTGTGTCGGTTTCAGCCCACCCCACAAAACTAGAAAAAGGTTGTATAGAAGTTGCTAGAAAAAATGTGAAACCTAACCCTATTTTCCTTATTTGTTAATTGACGTGTAGTCTTCCAAATTATCTTCTATTTCGAGTTTTGTCTACTTTTATGCATTACGTGTTTAAAGACTATTTTATTTATATGCATAAATTATAACCAATTTTTTTAGAATTTGATATAATTATAAATATTTTTTTATTTTTTACCAGTGGTCTAACAATTAGTTTAATTCATTAAGTTTTCATTTATTTTATATAGTGAATCGATCAAAATGTCCTTTTTAATTTTTAATTTTTTTATGATTTTTAATTTTTTCAATAAAAAGAAAAAGATATAGTAAGAGCAAAGTGTCAATTCCAAACCTCTATAAAAAAATTCTATAACTTTATCAAATATAAAAAATATTTATAATTTTTCAAACAACGAGCGTCTATTCATATTAATACTTACCTTATAATAGTTCATTATAATTCATCATATTTAGTTTGTTTTCAAAGAAATATTATACACATGATATATATATATATTAAAATGAAACAAAAAATACAAGAATTTTTGAAATAGAAAAAGCAATCAGCGTATAGTCCAACATTTAAACTTGACCAAACATTTATTATTCAAACATAAACAATCTTAGGATTAGACATTAAATGTAAATTTGCAAAAGAAATAGTTATAAATAGGTTGATCTTAAAATTAAAATTCATGAAAGATACAATCTTTGTTCATTTATTAATGGGTCAAATAGATTTTGGCCCCTGAATTATTTTTGATGCAATATATATAACATTTATTTTTTTTATTAGAAAAAATCACCGTTCATGTCTAAAATAATTATATTATTCACATTATATTTTATTACCTTACACATTAAATATTATCAAATTATTTTTAATTAAAAATAAATTTTTAAAAGTAAAGAATTTAACTTAATAGTAGAGTAATAAGTTAATATATCATATAACGAATACACAACTAATATAATATATCAACAACTTATATATACTTGTTGGAATATTATATTTTATTGTGTATCTTATATATATATAAATCGTATTTTTAATTTATGTTCTTCACTTATTAAAAATTCTTTGTAGTTAAAAAATAAGTTGGTAATAATTTAATATGAAAAATACTAAAATATATTAAAAATAATATAATTCAAAATATGAAAAATAATTTTATTCGATCAAATGTGTAAGTATTGCATTTACTAATTTAGGGGACATTAAGAATAATTTAGGGAATAAAATATATTTAATCCTTTTATTAGTGATATCAAGAATCAGATAATATTATGCAAATAACTTATAGTTGTTGGAGACCAATCAGGAGAAGTCTGGAATTTGTTCCGGTAAAGACACGTGTCTTTCCCACCCATGCGCTTCAACCCGACACATCAAGAAGTTTCCTTCGTCTTCTCAATCCCAGCAGTTTCTCAATATATACATATATATGCACACACTGCCCTCGCCGCTAAGTAATCCAAAACTCCTAAAGCCCGCAACCGCAATACAGAAGTTTATAAACAAAGCCCGGTTTTTTTTTCTTGAATCTCTTACTTAACTGATAATATCGGAACCTGTTGTGACGATGTGGGGTCAGCCTTACCGGAAAAATGACGTGGAAGTCGGCGCCAGGCCGCTGTATCCGATGATGCTGGAGAGCCCAGAACTTCGGTGGTCGTTTATTCGGAAAATATACACAATTGTCAGTATCCAGTTGCTTCTCACAATTGCTGTTGCTGCTGTCGTTGTAACCGTTCACCCGATAGCGCATTTCTTTGCGACTACTGGTGCTGGTTTGGCGCTTTACATTGTTCTGATCATCACCCCATTCATTGGTACGTTTTCTCTTTCTTTTTTTTTTTTTTTTTGGGTGTTCAAATGAGTTTTTGATCTTATTAAGATGGGGTGTAAAGTTCTGATGGATTTGTTTGTTTTCTTGGGGTTGCAGTTTTGTGCCCTTTGTATTATTATTACCAGAGGCATCCTGTGAACTATTTTCTGCTTGGGGTTTTCACTCTGGCGCTTGCATTTGCGGTGGGGTTGACATGTGCGTACACCAGTGGTGAGTGATTCTGTGCTTGATATTTAGATTTTTATTGTGTATTTCTTGAACTAATTGAATGAATTTGTGAACTGATGGTCTTGTTGTTCGGTAAGTTATTGTTCAGAGAAAGAAATTATGCATCGGAGTTCTGAGTTCTGTTGTTGCTGTGAATGTAGAAAGACAATATTCTTTGCTTGTGCTTGAGACTCTTTACTTGGAACTTTCAATTTTCTTCATTTTGTAGCCCTGTTTTCAATTGCGCTTCAAATGCTTCCTGTCTGTTCCCCCACTTAATTTGGAGTCGTATTCGTAGAGTTCTTGAGTCTTCCATTTGGATATGATTTTCGATTTTAGATGATAACCTCCGATGCTGAACTTATACAGCAATTTCTGCCGTGGAGAACGAGTGAATGGTGGTTTGCCTATGATATATATGTGAAGTTTTTGAACCTGGGTTATCATTTGTTTTCCATCCTTCTGACAAAAGAAACGTGGATATCATATTGCCTTGGAACTTCAGTTTGAGCTCCAAGTTCTAGGAACTTATGTATAGTTGCTCTGTTTTTTTGCCAATCATAACACTGTAGACACTAGCAATGCTCAACATTGATTGACGACCTTACCAAGCTGGAACGGTTAATCTCCAAATTTTGAACAAGGTACTTCTATTTGTCAATAATAATCTGCTGGCTTCTGAAATGTATATGGTTTGTATTGGCTGCAGGAAAAGTTATTCTGGAGTCTGTTATCTTGACTGCTGTGGTGGTTGTCAGTCTCACTCTATACACATTCTGGGCTGCAAAGAGAGGCCACGATTTCAATTTCCTCGGGCCTTTCCTGTTTGGCGCTGTTGTTGTTCTTATGCTGTTTGCGCTGATTCAGGTCAGCAATTCTATACACCTTTTGTACTCCAATTTTTTGCCTGGTAAATATGACGACGGATGATTGTAAGGCGAGAAGGTGTTGATTGTTTGATCAACTTGTGTTGCAGATCTTATTCCCTCTGGGGAGGATAAGCGTGATGATTTACGGCTGCTTGGCATCAATAATCTTCTGTGGCTACATCATCTACGACACTGATAATCTGATCAAGCGGTATACATATGACGAGTACATTTGGGCTGCAGTAGCACTGTACCTAGATGTCATCAACCTCTTCCTGTCTTTGTTGACGGTTTTCAGAGCTGCTGAGAATTAGATAGCTAAAGAGTTGTAATTTTCTTCTCATTTGATCAATATACGGCATGTAAATGATGGGTCCTCCTTCTGTGGATTGCTTTTTCAGTAACCAGTGGAATATTATGTTCTTTAAGCCAACTACGTTATGAAATGAATTTTTTTGCTTAATGGCTACCTCTCTCTCTTCCAACACCTTTCCGTGTGAATTAACGTACATCATTTATAGTTAGGGAAAATTGCAATATACCCATCTATTGTGTGGAAAACAGTCAAACAATGCCTTTAAAAAAAATAAAATACTTATTTCCTTGTATTCTTCAAAATATAGCTATTTAAATTGCATTAAAGCCCATAAAAATGTCTCCTAATTCGTAGGAGATTGGAACTGGAAACAGGACCAACTGGTCTCGATGTTAATTTATAATCTCATGTACAATGCAATTATCAACCAGGTAGCATAACTTGTCCTCCCCTGAGAGAGATCACAACAACTCAGAAGGACCAGGCATGGTCAGAATCTTTGTCGCCAGTCTCGGTCAACCTGGCTGCTTCGTTGGTATATATATTCTCTACAGCCAAGTTGGAGAATCCGACTGTACTTTCTGTATAATATTATGGCGAGGCACGTGTACTTGCAAATTTCAAGCATTTTAACACCAAATTGCCATTGTTATTGTTTTTTTAGCTTGTATTAGGTGAGCACCGGCAGCCTTTCTTGATTCTTTCACAGAGGTTAGTCCTTCGTCAAGCTATATAAGTTGTAGTTCTCTTTTGTTTGCTAAGAACTCCCAAAGGAGGCAATCTCTACTTTGTAATTAAGTTTGTGTTGGGAAGCAGTCTGAAGGATGTCTAACCCGAAGAACGATGTGGAGGCCGGGAGCAGCCTTTTGTATCCGTTGATGCAGGAAAGACCGGAACTTAGATGGGCATTTATTAGGAAGGTTTATTCAATACTTACTGTTCAACTTCTTGTCACTATTGCTTTTGCAGCCCTTGTTGTTGCTGTCCATCCCGTTGCTACATTCTTTGCCACCACCAGGATTGGCTTAGCCGTTTATGTTGCTATCGTGTTAATTCCTACCATCGGTAAGGGAAGGAAGATAGACGAAATCCTTCAGATGCCTGATTAGTTTATGTATTTGGTTATTGATATTACTTACTTGTTTTGCAGTTCTTTGTCCTCTCTACTTTTGCAAACTTAAGCATCCCTTGAACTTTGTTCTGCTCGGGATATTCACTTTGTGCTTTGGTCTCGCCTTAGGCATCGTTTGTGCATTCGTTAGTGGTGAGTTGGTTTTTCTTTCTTCATTGTAAACTCACTGGCATAAGTCATAAGATTGTGCTCTGATAAAAAGGCAAATTTCTTCGAGTACTAATGGACTAAACTACTACAGGGAAAATAGTAATAGAGTCAGTGATAGCAACAACAGTTGTGGTTATCAGTCTCACTTTATACACATTCTGGGCAGCAAAGAGAGGCCAAGATTTCGGGTTCCTTGCTCCCTTCCTGTTGAGCATTCTAGTTATACTTGTGATGTTTTCCATATTCCAGGTTTGTGGATTTATCTATGTTGTGATTCTTGCTCCAGCTTTCATTGTTACTGACACCTACTTGTTCACTTATTGCAGATTTTTTTTCCTATGGGGAAGATCTCCGACATAATATACAGTGGACTCGCTGTGATAGTATTTTGTGCTTACATCATATACGATACTGATAATCTGATCAAACGGAATTCATACGACGATTATATCTGGGCATCCGTTGCCCTGTATCTAGATGTCCTCAACATCTTACTCCAGCTGCTGAAAATATTCAGAGCTGCGGATCGTTGAGAATATACCTTCACGTCTCTATGTAATCTTCGTGATCATTTTACTTGTTTGGTATGATGAAGATTGTTGTTTTTGTGAAGAGAAATAAACATCATGTAGCTGTTTTTTAAGTTGTAATTGTCAAAGAAACAATTGTGTTAACATGGATAATTCCACAAACTTACCTTCAGAACCAGCAGCAAAAGAGATAATATTACAAGTTACAGGCATAATTCTGATGAGAATGAGAAGATGCCTATGCCATCTGCAGTAGAGTAGGCTACATAAAATTCCGTTTATCGCAAAGTTCAGCTGTTTCAGCTATTTATAATGCCTTCTCTTCCTTTCAGTTACAACTGAGAGAAGCCTGGAGACACCCTGTGTCCACATTTCATACTCTCTTGCATTCTTGCACTCGAACTCCACTATGCCACGCCCTTCTGTTTTTAGCCCGAAATATCGTCTCTGCTCTCCATCCTCGAATAGATGTCTCCCCGGCCATGCGGGGACGTCTTTACAAACATCTACAACCACATCTGTAAATCACAAAGAGCAAGTAGGATGAAATCCGACATTCTAATACAGAACAGTTATAGTACATAAATGTGAGATCAAGAACTTGATCCTACTTTTCTTCTTCTTGGTAATGGTATTTGCTACATGTTTGCTCTTCATCTTCAGCATCACCTGCAAAACATCAATGAGATTATTGAAACCTTGAAACAGAGACAGGATTTTCCTGTCTATTCTTGAATATCAAATGAGACAAAACTTACATTTCCACTTCGATGGACATAAACAGAGACAATCTTCCAGTGAAGATCACCTGCAGCAGTCAAGATTTGCATCAAGCAACATAATTAGGTAGCAGAATATTTCCAGTTAGTGAGAAAACAAAATACCTTTGCGGGTTCTTTTGAGCAGTTCACTGCCTCGAGCAAGCATCTCCTGATTACAGGCTGCCAGGAAGTTCTCTTCAGGAACCATTTCCTCGCAATAGCCGCTAGAATTACTGCTGCTGGAGTTGTTTCCTGTGCCTAAACTGATACCTCTTTCGATCGGAATCGCCGCTGCAACGTTCCACACTTCTTTCAACGCCCGCGCCTTCAATGTCGCCACGCCCCGCAAAGCTGAAAGCACAGTGGATAGCGCGAACTGTTAGTTTATGTAATTGGATCAATCAATTCAAGTTTTCTTGCTCGGTGCTGTTGAAAACTGAATCTTCCGCCTGATTCTAGTTCACCTGTGGCTGCAGCAGCGGTGAGAGTGGATATATCACCATGCGAACGAACGTTGACAGCAGAACTAATGGCGGACATGAGGTGGTCACGGTCCGCTCCCATTGTCTCTGCCGCCTCCACGCACTGCGCGGCCACCAGAGTGGCGGCTGAAGCAACCGCCATGTCCGTCTTCATCATCTGTTCATCTTTTCCCTTTGCAGATGCAGCCGCTGTCGCGGCTGCTATTGCAGCAATGGCTGCAGCCACCCCAGCTACAGAGACAGCAGCGTGGAGCTGCGCATTCTGGGTTCTGGTTTCTTCTTTCTTCTTCTCCCTTCGCTCCTTCAACCACCTCCCAACCGTCTTGCCCCCCGGAGTATTAGCCCCGCCAGCACCGCCACCGTTATAACCAGCTCTTGGGGTACCGGTGAACAAGGGTTGGAGAGTGTTGTTTGCACGCAAATACTGAACAGTTTGTGAAAATTAACCAATGGAGTTAGCTGGATCAGTACTTACACAGACAGCAACCGAGAACAATATTACAAAGAATCATACACCGGACATGGTTTAATGATTAATTATGCCAATTTTACACCAATTTTAATCAAATTGAATACAATTTCTTCAACCTTGGTCTTGTTAATTATGTAATAAACGTAGATTGGACTAGCTTTTAACTTCAGATCTCGGATTGATTACTGAGTGGCTTGATTTATTTCATGACATCACATTAGTCCTAAAGCTGTAAATCTGTCGATGTTAGTTAAAACATGTCAAGAAAATGTCAGACGGGTAAAAAGTCGGAAGTCATGAAAATTCACGAAAAAAGGAAAAGTTGGAAGAGACTGATTTGAACTAGGTGCTGCTGCCTGTTGGTTATGCTAGTCTAAATATGTTGCTTGGCGGTAGTAAATGTTGGGGTCAGATTAGGAAATTTGATTTAGTCTTCTATGTAAATTAGTACCCACATGAGTTGTGAATCATTGTATTAACACATGAAGATGGTATGATTTTGTATTTAAGGGCTTATGATTGATTTGAATACAAATTCACGTGATCAACATTACCAGTCCCGAATTAGAATATTGAAATAAAATAAAAGGGAGCAAAACTTAAAAGTAAGTGGAAAAGTCAGTTAACATGGAATAAGTGGAGCAAGAAGTCTCCCAAATTTATCCCAGTAGCTTTAAACAATTTAGGTGCAAGTGATGAGTCCATGGATTCTCTGGTTAAATGCTAGGAATGATCTTTTGTTTTTGGTCTGAGAACGCTTCTTTTAATACAATCTTTGGTGGGATAAAGTGGTGAAAATTGTTCAAAGTTATTAGCTGGCATGTGAAATCAAAGGGGGATAGGGATGGATAAATGGGTGTTTGTGAGCATTTAATAAAGTCAAAAAGGAGAGTTTGGGGACGGCTAAAGTGTTCTTGTAAAGAAACAAAAGTTAATATCGAGAGTGACAAAAGCGTTCTTTGTTCTTCACTTTTCTGCAAAATACGTTGTGAAAGCTCTAATGTTAGCCGCCTTATGTTTTATACAAAGATCCTATCATTGACTAATCATGATCACTTCCATCTTGTATTGTGTATCTTGGACCATTTCTATGAACCCATAAATAAATAAATGGTGGAATAGTACTAAAAATAGAGTAGACAACATTAACCAGGTAAGAAATTGATTTATGACAATCTAAGATATGATGGGAAATTTTTTATCCAAATAAAGATTAGCTGAATCGAATCAATCACTGAGCATGTGTGATATTAGTCACTCTCTCATAACTTACCTTGTAAAGTATTTACAATATAATTGGTTCAAATCTAATAATTTTGGTTAAAATTTCAAGGATATAAAGAACATATATACCTTAACAACATCTTCGTACTCGTCGGAAGGGGAGATTGGAGGACTCTCAGTTTCCTCAGTAAGACAACCATTGAGAGGTCCACTACTATGAGACAGCCTTCCTGATGTTAATGGTGATATTTCCTACATTTCATCCCACATTTCACATCAACACAAGAACTAAAACAGACACACAATAATCAAACAAAGAACAGGAACTCCATCTCAATAATAACAAGAAATAAACACATGAAATTCCTGTCTCTCTCTTCTTCATCTTACAGGAAAAGAACAATCATGCAGGGTTGCTTCTTTTTCAAGAAAATTAACCAACTTCATTAACTTCTCCAAAACTCACAGATTGAGACATTATACGCTCCAGAATCAGCTGAGAAGTAGCGGAAGAAGCAAAGGAGAAGGTGTTCCCAGAAAGCTTGGCAGACTCTTCTTCTTCTCCGGCAGCATTTTCAGGTATTGTGGCTGTGTTTGTAACACTAACAGCACTGGTTTTTGGCAGCATTGAAGAGGGATTTGGAGGGGCCAATGCTTTGGAGACTTGAAGTGCTGAAGCACTCCAAGACCTCGACAGGAACTCCATCGGCCCTCTCGGGCTTTCCGGCAGCTGAAGTTCGCCGTTCGGCCCCTTCTCTGCCCAGAGTAAGTCCATTTTGCTATTGTTGTGATGCATGCTTCTGATTTGTGAACAGGAACTGGTGGGAACACTAATGGGACAGTGTAGTTTGTGTTGCTTTTGGAAATTCTTGCATGAGTATTTGTGTATGTGGAATTTTATAGAGAATTTGAATATGTTGAGGAGGGCCTACTGAGTGATCGGGCCCACCAGCCCGGCCCACTTGGTCAATAGATTTGAGGGATTTTGGTGCTGCAGTCAATGGGGCCAGAGTCTGTTTAAACTTTAAAGTACTGTTAGTGTTCTTTTTAGCAAATGCGCAGATTCCCTGCAGTAGGGTTGTCTACAATTCCTCCGATTCCAGCTTCATATGTGTTGTACACTGAGAGGAAGAACATGTTGGTGCTCGAGGTACAAGCCAGTATATGCAATATAAACACACATCAGGGGCCTCAGACAGCAGTAAAACTGTCTCCAATGATAAAGAAAGGAAGTATGTACCTCTTTTTTTTTATTTTTTTTGGAGTGGCTCTTTTTCTTTTTTGGGTTTTGTTTTCGAGGAAAAGCGTATGACTACTATTATTTGTGAAAACTTGTTTCTTTTATTCTCTTTTTCTTCATTGGGATCCCAAACAACAAATGATCAGTTCACATCTTTTCCTCTCTTTGTACCATCTTTTTCCACTTCTTGCTCTGTGAATTTTGATGGGTCTTTATCAAGATCATTATTTGTTGAATAATCTTTGTTATTTTATGTATTATATGCAAGATCAAGTTCATGATTGATGTTCAACTCAAAAAATTGTAACAACGAGTCAAACTTTTACACATTCGATACTAGAAAGCTATAAGAAACTAAAGTGTAAGAAGAGAATCTTTCAAGAAATAAATGATTTTCCCAAATTGATCACGAGACAATTAAACTATTGGATTATGATGATCTACGTTTAAGACATCGAATCCAAGAATTAACCAAGACAGGCTATTCTTAAATCACCACTTTCAACTAGTATAGTAAAAGTAACATCCAGTAATCACACCTCGATAATAGAGCAGACAAGTAAAAATTTCTAACTATTCTCAAGACAGGGGAGGGGATAATGTGATAGAAAAGAAGACAAAGAATGAGGTAATTGGTGAGTGTAAGGTTGTCCCCCTGGATGTCTTGGGTATTGGCAACATCGCAGGCCGACCAACCTTGTTTGGACGCCCAAACATCTTTGAGCCTCAACACTGCGAAAATCTGCCCCATTTCCTGTAACCAAAGGCGTGCCTGAAATGCGTCATCATATGCCCCTTCTGATATCATCATCTTCCCCCTGAAAACTCTGTTTCTCTCCAGAGTTCATCTCAGCAATTGCATCTGTAAACATGAAGAAGCATCAGCTTTCTTTGTTTAAAGCATTTAATTTTTACTGGGGACCATGATTTCTGGCCAGTATAAAGAAACACCTTTATTCCCTTTGCCTTCATAGACTCAAATCATCACGTTGTCCTCTCTTTTTCAGTTTTTGCATTCATAATTGTGTTCTTTCTCCTTTTCTTTTTTATGGAATAATTTCGGACAAGATAGCTACTTTTCAATTTCTGGGACTTATTTTTACTTTCTACACAAGGGTGAACGTGCAGCATGATGCAAAGTGAAAAACTGGATTTACAGTGATGGAACGTATGAACTGTAGAAATCCCCGTCAGGTTTCTCAGTCACCCGCATGCACACTAATCGGAACTTTTCAGCAGATGATCATCTCAGGGGAATGATTTTCTGAATCTTAGTTAATGGGCATGCATGCAAAACAGGAACAATCTCAAGTTGAAGAACAGGGCTTTGAGTTCATTCTAAGATATGATTAGTTATATGTATGAAAGTAAAGTTCTGCATTTTTGTGTCGAAAAATGAAAAATTGTGTTTAGATTAATCATTGCAGAGTTCAATAAATTGCTACTTGGTACTAACCTTAACAAGAAACATCCTCAAGCAAATCAACTTTGGTATGATACTGATGGATGTCACGAGAAAGAGCAATCACCCAACTTGGTACGATCACAAATCACATCAAACATCAAACGGAATAGTGCAACAACAGGAAAAGAAAGTTTAACCATAGTCCATAGCATCCTCCTCTGTTATTTACTATTATCTCAGGCAGCTTTTATTTACTATTAGTATGTCTAAAAACACAAAACTGTTGATGTTTGTCTAATTTCCTGAAGTTTGATACTTGATGAATTTGGTGTGAAGGATTCCAGTGACTCTGGTTTTGATGTAGCCGCTGACTATGTGAACTTGTGACAGAGAAACTTAAATTAATTGCAACAAGTTATGCTCAGATTTGCACTGAAGCCAAAAAAAATGAATAGAAGGTCATCCGTTTCCTCGTGATACAATGTTTCTTAGCTAGCGCGACTGAGAAGAATAACACAAACTATATCGGGAAGAAAAAAAGAGCAGTACCTTATCCTATCTGTTTGACTGCAAGCCGCTACCACTATAGTATTGCTTTGTGGTTTCTCTCGAAAATTCAGCAAAAGTCATCCCATCCCGCAATCGTGAAGATAGAGGAGGAACAATCTCATGAATTTTTTGAGTCAATCCATTCGATTCCTGCACTACACCATGCATTTCCTCATTGTATGACTTTGTAGTATCCTGATCACCTGAAGTTAAACCTTCAAATGGGTAGTCTGAAAGTGAAAAGGTCTTGCTCCATGCCGGCTGTAAAAATACAACAAAGGTCTCCCGGCTCAAATTATCCATCTTGGCATGTCTGCAAACACTATGAAGGGTTGCTCGAAGCCTCCCCTTCGACAATACATCAGCTGATTCTCCTACCTGAACGATAAAACTAGCTTTAGATGCTTTCACCATAAGTACGCGATTCGTCTCTGGATGGAATACTTGCAAATATGTGTGGCTGCGGGGAGACTCACATTCTTGCGAATCACTTCCATCCGACAACATAAACATGGGAGCTGTCAAAATTGTAAATATACCATAATCATAATGCCACTGCTGCCACAAATCCGCGTCACCATCATCACCTAATGGAACATTCTCCCTCAAATTAACTTTACCACCTCTACCACGGCGTTTTCTGCTTGCTGCTTCTTTAATGGCAGCATTATCAGTTACTGAATGATAATGTATCAACCGGCCTTTCGCTGTTCCACATTGCAATAAACTCTGTTCCAGCTCACAGCCACCAATTAACTTATCACAAACTCGAGCAAGGCAAAGCCCTAATTTCATCATACAAAACCCTAATTCTTTAAATGCGAGCCCTAGGTCTTTGAATTCTCCACCATCCACCGCACTATCCATTTCGTTACTCTTAACTTTAACATTAAACTCTTGGTCATACTTCAGTTTCATTGCGAAAGAGGACACAATTCTGTCCAAATTCTTTAATGGCACATCACTCCCCAAATTATGATCCTACAACTCATCAGAAATAGGGAAAAAATAAAAGAAAGAAAAAACAGTTAACATAAAAATACACTTTAAATCTAATTACATTCAATTGCAAGATTTGATTTTTACCTTCAGAATCCGTTTCCGATCATCATGATCCAGAAGAGCGAGTTTCCGGGCAAACGGGAGGAGGGTCTGGCGGAGAGTTCGGGCTTCGGGGACGCCTTTGATGGATAGCAGGCCCGGCCCACCCCGCCCCAGGTTTTGCATTATTGTTTTAGAAATTAACTCGAGCCATCGACTTTTTTCGTTTGATGCCGGCTTTTCGTCGGACAACAACGCTATAAGATCGATATATTCAAGTTCGTAGAGTTCGAGAATTTCTTCCATCTCCGGGGAGCAAATTTCTGGGCGCCCGGGCGTTTGAGGTTTTGGAGGTCAGAGGTTTAAGCTTCCCAGTCAGTATATGGGCTTTGTGCTTTGATACAGTTCAAATAATTAGAAGCAATGAAAATAGATTATCTTCTCAATTATACTTATTTAAACATTAATTAATTAAATTTCCAAACATTATCTGGTAATCAAATTTACAACATTTTTTAGCAAAAGAAGGTCAGAGGTAAGAGCAGACAAGACAGCAATAAACATTAATATTAGCATTTCTTGAATTATAGTTAAATTTCCTATGTAGGATCACAAGGTGCAAAGAAAAAGAAACAGGAATCATTCTTCCAGCAGTTAAAACTCCACAACTACTAATTCCATATCGAGAAGACAGAAACAGTCAACAAATGGTATCCTAGATTTCAACTTTCCCATGAACAAGTCATTCACGCACATTTTCTCAGCTGCTGAGCCTCAGCATAACTCCATCTACTACAGAATGTACACATTTGGACATAACAAGTCATCCAACAAGATAGACTTACTACACCGAGAAGAGTCAACGTTTCCTAGCCTGCATTAGCTGTTAATTTGGGGTAATTGGAAAAACCAGCATCATGAATCATGATAAGGTTTGTTGCGCAGTTCTTATCACGCTACGTTCTCCTTGAAACTCTTGGTCAGCCATATGGCAGTTTCTCTAGGGGAAACCTTTTCGGGCCCGAATGGTTTCAGCAGCACTTGAAGCTCGTCGAACCGTTCTTGCTGCAATAGTTGGGCACTAAACTCAAGCAACCCTTCCAGCGCTTCAGCTCTCTGCTGGTACGATGAGGTATCGAACCTGCGTTGACGAGAATCCGAAGACGAACGGCTTGAACCTCCACCACTCGTTGGATTATGCTCCGAGCACTCACTTCCCATGTATTGAACACCGTGAGCAGAGTGTGGCCTGGTAAATGTTCTATCAAGAATCTGAACCATGCACTTGTCTTTGGTGATGGAACGA
The DNA here is from genome assembly GCF_026168435.1 of Sesamum indicum. NCBI lineage: Eukaryota > Viridiplantae > Streptophyta > Magnoliopsida > Lamiales > Pedaliaceae > Sesamum > Sesamum indicum. The sequence goes on from NC_142662.1 coordinate 26,148,056, forward strand.
TCAGTACCATATGGTGAGGCATAAGAGCACTGAGCGGAGGTCAAGGAACTTCTGCGACTTGGTAGCAACGGGTCATCTGAAGACGCCAAAGGAAACTCAACCATCTTGTCGATTCGCGGGGCATTGACGGAGACATCAGGGGACTCCACGCTACCAAGTAGACCAACATTTCGTTTGTAGGGGGAGCTGGTGGGCACAGCTCTTGTAGACAGTGGAAGAGATGCTCGTCGTGTCGATTGAGCAGGTTTTCTAGCTGGGGTGTGTGACACTGGAAGCTGCATATGCATCATGTAAACCCACTGAGTTTATCACAAGATACAATTATCAAGAATAGTAGCATTTATAATTGTCAAGAAACACCAATCAACCAGTAGTATCATGGAAATGAAATAAATGATTGACTGAAAGAAACTAACCAATTCACGGGTTGAACCAGGGTTGGATATTTTTGATGGAGTCGACTGTCTTCTAGGATTGACAGGAGCCTTTGCTGAAGCCAATCTAGGGGTTCTTAGAGCACTTGATAACTTTGTGGTTGGCAACTTTTTGACACCTACATCATCACCCACACTACCAATAGACAATTTAGAGAATTTATTATCATTCAAATGGCTCAAAGATTTTTGTGCTCTTCGAGAAGAACATGGAGTGTCCAGATCATTTCCTGATATACTAGGATTCAAAGCTCTATTGTTGCCAAACGATAGCCTTTTTTCCGTTTTGACAGCTGCAGTCGGTTTCTTGACAAAATTGGCATCAGATGATAGAGAGGGAAAAGTATGCCACCTGGGGTTGTTAGACTTAAGATGCACATTCAGGATATAGGGACGAAGATGTGGATGCCTGAGCAAGTCAGCAGCCTGGACACAGAAAAGCAGGATTGTTACAGGCAACAGTGTATGCATTGGGGTGAGGGGTATAAAAAGGAAAGAAAACGTAACATACACTTGGTCTAAGCTCTGGATTTTTACGGAGCATACTCTTGACAAGCCCACGGCTGGAAAAAAAGATATGTGCAAGACCTACAAGTTAGAGAAGAAACAAAGTGCTCTCCAGAATGCAGTATACACATAAACAGCAGGCATCAATACACATGAGTCAGGTAATGGACTCACAATGGACCAGAATACATGGTTGGAAGCGGAGACACAATGGATTTATTTATTTTGTTGATTAGACCTTGTATATCCTGTTCATGAAGCAAAATACAATCAGTAGGAAATCTATGACAAAAAACAAAACAGATCTGAGCACAAGACAAGTAATTTAACTCAGTTTGCACCATTCCATTTTCATAAAAAATGTTTAGTGATCACGAAATTCATCTACTATGGTTCACTATAATGTTGGGACAAGCCTTTCTAATGTATGTATCACAATCCGGTGAGCAGGCCTTGCAAGTATGCGTTCATCAATTCTAATAGACAAATTCAATCATAATGTGTAAACAGATAACAGAATTTGGCTTACAAAGGCTTTAAATGCTGGTTTGTGAGCAGCCATTTCATACATACAGCATCCTGAATAAGACGTTAAATTTTGTATATTGTCAGGAAAAGAATGCAATAGAAATTTAGCAAGATTTGAGACTCCAAAATGTGAATATGTTACCCAAGGACCAGATGTCTGACTTGGAACCATAAGGTATATCGGCAAGAAGCTCAGGGCACATATAACTTGGTGTACCAACTACCTGCAATCAGATCCCGTATGAACAGTCTAAGTTAATTCTATTTCTGAAGAAGACAAAATCTCAAGAAGTCTGCATTGCAGCCATTATACTTACGGAAGAAGCTAGATCATCAGAAGTCAATACTTTAGCAAGACCAAAATCCCCTGAAAAATAATAGGATTGAAATAAATTTAGAATAGAGCAACCGATGTCTCAAATGAGTTACTAGTGATTCAGCAACAAAAAGGGTTCATGAAGGATCCAAGATTAACAGGCAACAAATAATTAGTTACCTAAACGTATGTCCTGATCTTTCGTCAGAAATATATTCGAACACTGAAAAAAAAATAAAAAGAGCCTTTAAAATCTGCCATTGCTCCTTTACATCTTAATCAGTGTTAATGTGCTGATGCAATATACCTTGACATCACGATGAAGTATATGGTTGGCATGCAAGTAATCAAGTGCCATCAACAGTTGAACTAACCACTTGCAAAGCTTCTGTTTGGATGCTCAGATGTAACAATTAACAGATTCAATAATAAGTTGGGGAAGAAAATGAAAAATACAGCAAATATAAGCACGGAACAGGGTTTTAGGACAACCTCCTCAGAGAAATGAACTCCATTTGCCTTCTTAATGGCTTCTGCCCTACATAAATTAAGGCAGGCACATACAGAATTCAGATACAAATAGTGCAAGTATGCTGCAACATAATCAGCTAGATGATGATCTAGTCCCAGAATGCATCTCTGTTTCAATAAGGTGTGCCTAAACATGGATGAGTGCAATTACGGAAACAGGCAACTTACATGTCTCCTCCTTCACAGTAGCCAATCACAATGCATACATAACAACCCTGGAAATACAAAATGTTGTTAATCGGATAAATAAATAAAAAGAAAAGACAAAGTAAGCATGGCAGAAACTGATCAGTATTATTACTATATTCAACATGCGAAGAAAGGCTAAAAAGCATAATGCCACAATAGAAGAAATCCAACCCTAAAACCCAACTCCCCTCTCCACTTCCAAGAAAAAAAACGAAGAAGAGGCTCTGTAAAGCTAGGCATACATTTCACCTAACCGCCCTTCTAAGTGGACCCAAAACTCATCTGGTTTCAGGTGGTGCTGTGACACCAATTGTTTCATGTACTATACACATACCCTTTCCACCCAGGAATCTTTGTACTCCACAATATATGGATTCTGGACTTTTGAGATGAGCTCCATCTGCAAGAGCAAAAACATACTTTAAAATTCAAAGGCATATATCATAGTCCATAGAGCATATTATTAACCAAACATATGGCAGTTCTTATTTTGTTCCCTGGCATAAGAGAAACTCTGAATGAGAGACCATTTGGTACCTGAAGTGTTTCACTATATTACACACAATGAAGACTAAATAAGTAGTTATTCAAAAAAACCACATCTCATTTACCCAAAAAAAAGGAAACTAGAATATCTCCCGTAAAAGTGAACCTTACAACTTAACAATACAGATCCCAAGTCCATCATCCGTACTAAGTAAACTGAATTTCAAGTTTCCCCAAAGTGTGTCATCACAGTACTATTTATACTAGTCGATTTCAGTTCACTGCAGAAAGTTCAAATTAAGTAGTCACCTCCTGGTGGGCAGATCTGCGGGTTCTATCAGTCTGTCGAGCAAGGCGAATTTTCTTCAGGACATACCTGTCAGGTTGAGCAGATAACAAAGATCACCAATCAGAAATGTTGATGCATAAATTACAATGATCATACTTGTAAAAGAAATTGTAATGTTCCCTTACTTTTTCTTCTCTTGTTTATGTCTAACAAGCAGCGCAGAACCAAAAGAACCTTTACCAATCTGCTCCAATATATCATAGTTCTCCATTTTACAAACGTTCATCTACCACCTTAATATAAAATATCTGGCAAGATATTCGACCCCAAAATTTGCCGCCTGGTGGTATGAAAAATAATATTATCAGCAAATACATTCTCAAAGAAGCCAAAATGAGTCCAAAACAGAGATTTGAAACTACAAGTGTTACACAGTCCGATTCGTTTTTCGGTATTAGAAAAATATAAGTACACAGTACGACATTTCACATAGGCATTACAGATCTATTCATTGGCATACCCGGAAAAAAATTCTCCATTTAGAAATTGCTTGAGGATGTATAAGTTTATTACAAGTAGAGAAGATTTACAAAGAACACTCTGTTCCAACTTTTCGAGGGAATAAAAGGAACACAAGAAAACAAAGAGAGAAGCTTCTTCTTTTGTGGGTATAGTGAACAAAAAGAAATAAAGCAAGCATTCTCAGAAATCTGTATACCAAGAATAGAGAAATAAAATTGCAAACAATTGAACTCCGCCAAATAGTCAGAAATCCCATTTGCCTCTCTCATAAGGTATTGCAAATGACATAGGTGAAACACATTACTCGATATATTATCCAAAAAAATTACAAGCTAAATGCAAGAAAATCATCTCACTCTTACTGCATTCCCAAGATCAACTTACAATCAGTAAACCCAAGAGGGGTTTTGCAAGAAAAGGGGGGAAATTGGTACCAAGAAAGTGACAAATCAGCAAAATCAAGAGGGTTACAAGGAAATCTTGCAGATTTTCTCAAAAGGGTCCCCAAGATTAGGACTAAACTCCTTCTATTGTACCTTAAACAACAGGTGCCCAGACAAAATGCAGATCTTTTAACTCTAGCACGAAGCAGCATCAGGAGCATGTGAAGATAGACATAATAGGCCGAGAACTAATCGAGAATTTGAATACTTTATGATTTGTGTCTAATCTGCTAATAAAAGGTGGACAAATACGGAGGACAAGAGCTGCAAAAGAAAACAAAAGCTGCTGCAAAATAAACAAAACCCAAGAAACCAAAAAAAAAAAAAAAAAGAAAGGGATTTTTCAAACTTCAAGATGTGATTCGGAACCCACAACTGAAAAGAAAAGAAAAAGAAATGCTACCCACTTCTTTAGAGACAGAGAGAGAGAGTACTATGTGTGAAGTGGCGTGGGATTGTCTTCTAGTCTAGATATTAAAAGAAAAAAAAAACTGGGGAGTCAAACAGGGGGAAACAGTAGTTTATTTGTAGGTTGGTTCTTGAGATTCTGGAAAAAGACGGGAGAGAAACAACAGTGGTGGTGTGGTGTGGTGGGGCACTCCGATTTCACCTAATAATTCTTGTGATGTATTTATATTAATATTATATATATATTATATATATATATACACACCATTATCAGCAAAGCTCGAAGCTGACGGTGAGACTGATGATGAGGATTATAATCTCTTACATTATCCACATCATTCATTTAACGTTATTATACCCAACTGGATTTGGCATTATCAGTCCCGTGATTTTGCTGTAAATGAGAGGTATCCATGAGACTTGCTTCACTACTAATCAGGTCAAAATCATAACTCCCTTGAATTAATCATCACCATTATTATCAACTGCAAAAAAAAATTCAATTCTCGAGACAGAGTTGTCCTTACCTCGGACTCTGATTTTCAAACCCGTTCATAACTGTACGTGTAATAAAATTGCAAGCTTGAGTTGTTAAAAAATGTACTACAAAACAGATAACGAAATCAAATGGGAAAATAAAACATTTTGTTGAAGCAATTTTCTTTATAATAAGATTGACTCAAGAAACGGTATATATTGTCATAAAGGCTATTAATAGTGGAGAAAATTGCAATTTTAGTTTCAAAATATAGGATAGTTTGCAATATTAATCCCATGCTTTTTGAAATAGCCAACATTAGTTCCATAGTTTAGAAAAACATTGCAAATTTAGACTAACTTTGCAATATTTTTTTAAAGTGTTGGACTAATATTGACCATCTTAAAAAATATGAGACGAATATTGCAAACTATCATGTAATAGAGGACCAAAATTGCAATCTTTCTCATTAATGGTGATTCCAACAAAAGTAGTTTTTGGCATTGAAATAGATGAGTTAAAAAATTGGCCAGCTACAAGAAATACTCAATGGGGTGGGTGAATTTAATGATTTTTTTATCAAAATTAGATTTGATCAAATCAAATTAATTATAAAATAAATATAATTTACTCATTTTTCTTAAATTATATAATAATTACACCTCAAATATATTATATTTATTATTTAATTAATTGAAATTAAAGTTTTTGAGACATTTAAGTCCAAGAATCCGACATTGTTGGGAGTGGGAGCAGAATGAGTACAACCCGTATCAAAATAAAGATACGGTGATCTCCGTCCGTCGGTGAGGAAGTAATGGGCCAACAATATCAACAACCTCCTACCATCAAATCACTTGTTATCCAGTCCCCCACCTAAGACGAAAGAGGTATATCTACTCCGTGCCCACCCGTACAGTAATCATTGTTCTTGCATCCAAATTTCTTTTTTTTTGGTCTGAATTGATTTCGACCAAATTCAAATTTATTATTAGACGACAACTTTACTATTCTTTTTACCACATAATTTAAATAGAAAATAGCAGTTTGCAGTATGATTAATCTGCCCAACCTAACCAACCAATGAACTGACGTGGACCAATAGAAAGAAGAATGAAAGATCCAGCTATGCAGAAGTTCAAAAAAAAAAAAAAAAAAAGGAAAAACGTACAGTGATTCTCCAATGATGCCAACATCCTCTGTTCTGTGAGTTACAGTTTCATTTTTGAACTCAACAATGGCAGCACCATCACACCCACACGCTTGGGAATAGGTTGTGGTGTCTCATCAAAGTTGAAATTATTACAACGCTTTCGCCCTCCAAATTTGAAGTACTATAATTACATTATACATTATTCTTGCTGTATGACTTGCAAAAAATAATGATGAGTAATAGCGTTCTGATGTGTGGACCAGTGACAGATTAAGCCCATTATGAACTTTTATTGGGCCCGCCTCTGTCCTATATGGGCTTCCGAGGCTGATAGTTCGAGCCCATTTTAGTTTATATTGAAGCCTCTGTGGGCTTTCCAGACTGGGCCGTTATTGGGCTAATTTTGTAGATGTAAACACCCAAAAAGTTATTACATGAAAAGAGGGAGAAAACAACAAAGAATTTCGACGGAAATATATACTTGAAAAGATGTAAGATTTTGACACTAATTATTTCCTAAAACTGTTTATTCATAACATTCACTAGTTGCTTCCCTACCATAGCGATTTTTGGAAGAAACGGAATTTCATGAAGTAGTTGTTATTTGTATTTTTTTGGACTACAATCCAACATTTTGGATTCAAATTTTTCTACGAGATGCCTTATATTCTAATCTGAGTGTGTGCATAAAACAAAAATTATTTGTAATTGTGATAAGAGAATTGAAAAATACAGCACTTTATTGTTTATGTTGTTAAATTAAATACAAAATGTTCAATACCATCAGGTTAAACTAAGATTATAATTATCAGGGATGAATCCAAAAATAAAAATTTGAGAGAGTCGAATATTAAATTATATTATAATAAAAAAATATAATTACATATAAGGTAGATATAGATGTGATGTGATATCAATATGTGACTGTGTGTGAAAAAAAAAATCCTTTATCTCCCCGGAAAAATTGTCCCACCATTTAAAAAAAAAAAAAAAAGGAACAAGACATGGATTTCAACGAGTCAAAGTGAAATTGTCAACGATTGAACCCATCCTTTTGAAAATACCAAGACAATGTGTGCTCGTTTTCCTTTCAGACATTTATTAATTATACTGAAAGAAATAATACTTATTCTAAGTAAAAATTATTATGGTTTGTTAGTCAAAGAATTGATTCCGAGGTTGGAATTTATGGAAAGTGGGCCTGCGTTTCTGTCCTCATTATTGGGCTTTTTCTCATTCCTTTTTACCTTATTTCTTTAAATAAAGACAAATCCCCCAAAAGGAGATAAGAAATAAATACTTTTTTTTTTAAAAAAAAAAGATAAATTGCATTAAAAAATAAATACTTTTGCAAAAGTGAATTCGTGGAGGGATGGAGACTGATGTTCAACAAACATATTCCTCCAAAAGAAAAAAAGATATAAAAAAGCAAGACGCATTGAAATCCATTTCGAACGTAATTTTCAAGAGAAAGAAGAAAAAATATATAATTATTGAATTATTTGATGGCAGTATGAATCTATTGTACATGTTCTACATAATAATTCACGACATCATTTCAATATAATAAAATACGAGATGCAATACTATATACATATTTTTTTATTTTATGATAAGAAAAGTTGAAAAGAATTAGATGGGTGTGTTTGACAAGATCGATGATTCCTGGAATCTGAGGGGATAAGTAGGAAAGAAAATTTAGAGTGGATAGTGGTAGTGGTAGGGAAAATCAAGACCCAAAAAAAAGCTACATACATTTCTTGACATTTTGCGCATGAATTGTTTTCTGACAAGGAATCTAATAGACAAGAATTACAAGTTGATGTATTTGTCTACTACTATCTAATGTATTTCACTTGTTTTTCTTTCTGAAAAATTGAAGTAAAATTTGAGGTTTATCTTTTAGTTAGTTGGACCTGACATTACATGACATGGGCTCCAATATTTGACTCCCTACTTCACAGTATCTAGATGTAACCAACCATTCAGACTCTCTCATGTTGTCGGCCGAGCTCATGTGTAGAGTAAACCCTTTTCAAATTCGTAAAAGAAAAGAACAAATCATACTTGAAATCTCGATTGTGTACGTTGAATCTAATGAAATCAAATTTTCTTCTAGATGGGGTTCCATATATATCTTAAAATACTAATTCTTTTTCGTATAAAATGTTGAGTGGTTTCAACTCCGATCACTATCATAAGTCAGAACATATCTTGAATCATGGGAGCGTAGATCTTTTATGAAAGTATTTACAGATGATCAATTAATGTATCCCGCACATTGACGCGCTGAATTGAATTCACGACCATTTGACAACGAGGGGTCCATTTTTATGTATGCATTCAAATACCCATCATTTTGGCAATTCTTGATGCCAATTTTCTTACACGACGACCAATTTTCTTAGTTGAATATTACCAATGTACACCAACTATGTATGAATTAAAAGAAGAAAAGTAGGTACATTTGGACCATCCTATTTGCTATCCACAATCTCCAGTTCTTCAGAGGTTGCCCACAATTTCATTTCTTGTGAATCTAATGGTATATATGCCCATAATTTCACATATGGTGGGTCAATTAGAATCCAATTGAGCAAAAGTATAGCCAAGATTTCATTGAAAATGCTGAGAAGTGGGAGATATATGGAATGAAATAAAAGTTTATAATTTGAGCTAATCATTTATTAATTATTATTTTTTAAGAGTTCTTTTCATTCTGGATTGTATTTGTTTTTTTTTAGTTTGCTTACTTAAATATTAAAGGGATTTTTACTAAAATTTATCTCGGTATTTTAAATACGAGCAAATTGAGTTGTGCTCGTACCCAACAGAAACACTCATCTGTATCAGCTTCTCATCGCAACACTGATTACGTTTGTAATATATGGTAATTACAACCGTGATATGTCTCATCGAAACGACACAGTAAAACACGGGCAACTTATAAATAAACCTATTTGTGATGCAACCAAGCATTACTCCTACCACACCTGATGGGGGGCCAGATCACACATGTCTTGTTAACTCAATTATTAGCACAAATGGATCAAAAACAACAGTGTAACACCACAAAGCAAAAGTTGATTGAGCTCACAAAATCTTGTATTATTACAGGCAGCCGAAGCATGCAATTGGGCAGTGGAGAGATGTGTACATCCTCTGTAGCCACAAACACCGTCCGTGGAATAGGTGGCCTCACTTTCCTCCTTTCGGACAAACGGGGAACTAACTAATAATGCAGCTCTCCGAATGCTCGAAAGGCCTTTTATAAGGTCAAAACAATAATGCAAGATTAGTACTGAAGCCAATCTACAAGTCAACTCATACACAAACAACAATCCTTTCTAGTGATTCTACTGTTTCAACATAGGTTTCGACACCCAATTTAATTAAAAAATTAAAAAAAAAAAAGAAAAACCTTATCAACATATGATATAATATAAGATACATATCAACATATAATATGAGTCTCATTACTAACGTCTGATGTGAGCACATATGACGTAAGAAAAACACTTTGATGTATGTAGTAGTAGTATAAGGGAGGGGAAAAAATAAAAGAAAAATCATGAGAAAATATACATATGTAGTCATTGTCAACAGGAGTTATTCTCAACAAATGGAGTCATTTCTCAACAGGATAAATGTACATGCTCATGAAAAATGCTTACTCGCTCCTTGGCCTGTGATAGTGAGGATGAGAACCACGTTAAGCTATTCAACTCCTATTTTGCAATAAAAATGATGCCAAAAATTTCTTGCAGATTGTTTAATGATGTATTAGAGTCAGATCAAATAAGATATTTACGAGTTTGAATTTTATTACCATCTATTTATAAAAAAAAAAAAAAGGTTTCTTATATAACCGTGATTAAATTATAGATAATTAATCAAGAATATATGTTATATATATAATTCATAGAAAATAAGAGGAAAAATATAATTGCAGTGATGTGTGTACTGTGTGAACCAATTGAACAATTTCAAGTGCTGTGAAAGAAAGTAGACAAAATTGATCATACGTCATGAATCAACGACCAAAAGAAAGATTTTGCAAAGCACTAAGAATATAAATTAAATGGCTCTCTTTTATATATCCGTCCATTTATATATTTGTGATGTTTCCAACACTTGGAAAGTCGCCATCTTTGTCGGATTAATAGTAATTATCTTTTCAAATATTTATATATATATATATATATATAAATAGTTTCTAATGTGGAAATTATATTTTCTATTTATTAAATATTTCTTTTTTGAAAAGTAAAAATTACTAATGATTAAGATTGAGATCCCATGAACAAATTCGGAATCATGGGTTAGAGCCATAACGGACGTGCAGTATTTGTCTCACTTTATGTAACTGTTTATAATTTATTTATTATTCTTAATCGTATTGATATATTGACTGAATTGATGTTGCTCACTTAATTATTATGTTGATGTAATCATGTACGTAATTATTTGAAGTAGGACTAATTAGGCGCTAAGAAGTATCTTTGCACTCTAGCTTAAACTTACCTAAGGTTGAAGAAGAAATTCATTTTTCAGGGAGTGGCTTCCCAAGGAAAACTGAGTCTACGTCAGTATAATAATAGTTTTTTCTTGAGATAAAGGGATACATGTATATCCTAGAACTAGTCGTGATCGTAGTGGCTAGTTGGATATCCAAGATCCTCGATGTGTTCCACCGTTCCAATGTGTCGTCCTTCCTTAAATTGTTCCCGAATTATCCTCGTATGAAATAGCGTAGTACAATTCATTAAGCATTACCACTTTAAAAATAGTTTAAAAGGAGAATCACATAAATTGAAATTAGACGTAGAGTTACACTTTTGTCCCTAACAAAGTACACACCGTGAATTTCAACTATATATTAATAATTAATATATCAATTATCAACATTAAATATTTATAAAATCAATTATTACATTAAAATAAATCAATACCCATGTAACCAAAGAAGGAAATTAGAACTATTACCAATTCTTGAAATTTAAAAAGTATTTTCAATTTCAGGATCACAATATTCTCTCTTAAGATTTGATGCAGGTTCATCCCCTTAGAAAAAAAGGTGGTATTCTTGATGCTCCATAATCCATATAGTTCTATACTAATTTAATTGACACTAACAACATATACCTCTAACTAGATGATCAAAACACTCAATGAAAACTTGACTTGATCATAGCCAGAACAAAAATTCATCACAATTATTAATTAATACAAATGAATTGTCATTTTCATGGTGGCTGATGATCCAGGTTGTAATTCTTACATTCTTGAATATAAAAACCTTAAAATTGGTTGTTAATGCCGCATACTTACCGAAAAGGAGCATAATTTTTACTTAATTAATTACGAACAACCTAAGTGGGATTCACATAATAGGCATGATCATCATGATACATAAACCATCAGTACTTTTTCATACAAATGATTTTTCCTTGCAATTATTTTAGTAATTTATTATTGGTGCTATTGATTTCATAGTTAAGTGGGAGATCTAAGAATTATCCAAAACTTGAAATAAAAAAGAAATTAAAGAGAAGGGCGTTGGAGATTTAAACACGTTCCAAAAGATGAACATGTGATTCATCAATCCCTAATTATTGATTCTTTAATTAGTGAAGTGATGAATGATTGACTTCAATTTGTCATTAATTAGTCTATATTTCTCAATTTGCAACTCATTACAATGAATATAATTAATGTAGGCCCGCGTCCTACATTAATTGTTTGATAAAAAATTTGAGTGACTTATAAGTTTCACAAACTCCTCTTCCTTATGAAATGTCTTTTTCCAGAACAAAATTGTTAAGCTAATTAATAATCATATGAAGTCAGAGCGAAAACATCTTGCGCAATGCAGCACAGATCAAATCGAAGACCACATCATTTGGTGTCGTATGTGGAAATGAGGCTATGTGTTTGTTTCAAAATCCTCATCTCATCTGGGGGCTGATGATACAGGCACGAGTCTCGCATCAATTACAAAGGAAAAGTTCGAATGGCTCATAAATCCATGTACTCCTCTCTTGTAAATCATACAAAGTCAGAGTAAACAATACCACTTAATATATTCAATAAGAAGAGGAGTTACATAAAAAAAAAAAAAAAAAAAAGTTTTACAATTTTGATATCACAATATAAGAAGTTTTGCAAATTTATTAATAGGTGTTGGCCAAATGTGGTGCCATGTTCAAAAAGTCCTAAAGCTACATATATATTGGGGAGTTTGGTGGGCAATAATACACTGAAAACCCTATATAATTGGACATGTAATTGACTCAGAAATTTATGTTAAGGTTTCATCTGGGAAGTTTTTCACCAGGGGCAGGTATTTCCCGGACAGCAAAGTTGGAGCTAAATACACATGATCCTACACTGTAGTGATGGAAATGATTACCAACAGAATCATTATGAACCCAATTTATTATTATTAATTTACTGTTAAAATAATTATTTTATTCCCACGTACCCACAATACACGCTATATTTATCCCAAGCAACAGCAATCAAATAAAAAGAAAAAAAGAAAATACAAATCCGACATTGTACGGTTAAAAACTTACTAAATTCCTTTTAAATCCAAAACGTATTTTCTACAACGTTTGCATGACTGTCCGCAATTGTAGAGTAGATTATAACTAAAGCTCCGTAGGCACAACACTTGCTTCTACTCTACTAAATCGAAAGTTGGAGTTGCTGTTTCTTGACTGTCCGCAAAATCACTGAAATCCCACCTGTAAAACTCTCTTCTTTCTTTTCTTCTCTTCTCCATCCACCTTTCGAAATTTTCTAGGAAAGATCATTAAACTCCTAATAAACTCACAACATGTTATTACCCGGGGTAGTGTCCACTTTGATTGTAACTATTAAATGTATCAAGAAGTTATAGGTACACATTGTATTGTAACCGAATTGAGATCATTCTCTAAGATAATAAAATTCAGTTGCAATTATCACTATTGAGAACTTAGGCACATTGTCGAACCTTGTTAAATTCTCGTGATCTTTATTTTTGTGGTTTTACCGTAACAATTGATATAATATCTCTTCTCAATATAATAGACTTGGAAAGGACGCATAATCTCTTTGCACCGATGCAGCCGACACCAGATAATACATCGTGCATTATCCCATCTCAATGGAATGTATGTACGTACAATACTGTTTATTCTTATTAAAACCTCATAAATTGTCCTTGAAAAAAATTACGTCATTGCAAGTGAAGCTTAGTTTAAGTGGCAAAGCTGAGGTACTGTGACCATAAGGTCATGGATTCGAGTCCCACCAATATATGTATATTGATCTACTTTAATAATAGTTATTGATTAATTATACATATTTAATATTAATAATTTTTATATATTGCTTGTTGATTATTAAAATTGATGATGTAAATATAACATCGTTGGGATAAGGAGGAATTCAAGATTTATATTTGTAACCTTCATGCTCATCTCATATGGAATAATAGTACACAAACCATCAACTTGGTACAAACCTAATTTAAAAATGAAGACATTGATTATATGGTGAACTGGCTGTTTTGTCTTGGATTCACTGTTCAACAAAGTAAACAGATGCTTATAATTTGGAATTTTCCTAGTATTTCAACGCTCTTGCTGGAAAGTGAACTCTTCCAAGCTAAATTATTCATTTAAACCATTTCATGGTTTTAATTAAGACACTTCGCTGATTGCTTAGGTTGTCTGAGCTGTTCTTCTACTTCAAAATGGTGTGCGTTTATATCATAAAAATATTAATTAATTAAATCTCACTCTTATATCTTTCTAATAATTCAAATTTTCAAATATATAATTATGATCTAAATTCTAGAAATTTGAATCATGACTATAGAATAAGTGATCCAATTCTCGAATATTGTGTTTCGTGGGTTTAATTTCACTTAATATATTTCAATTATTGATGTGAATAATGTGAATACGTTTTTAAAAAAGAATTTATTCATACTTATCAGCATCATTTAATTATATATATATGTCTACCATAAGAATGAGATTAGCCCTTCAATAATGCGACAATTAAAGACGAAATTGCAGGAATAATAAGATAAATAAGGCATTGTTTGGCGTCCCCAATTTTTGTCATTTGGGAAAGAAACCATGTGCCCGTGATGTTGTTCCAGACACCACGCTTCTTTCTTCTATTTCTTTGAATTAATTCTGTTCAAGGGTCACCATCCCAATCATGCCTAGCCCTCCCCTCCCCTCCCCTCCCCCAAATCAATTATATTTAAATAATACGTATGCAAAGTTTGTATGTAGCACTCAATCCAGATGACTAATTAAAATTGAAAAATAAATGTTTGGTCAAAGCACTCACTTTATAACTATTTCAAAGGGCATCCCATAAATTTGAAAATAGTATTTTATTTAAGGCGAAATGGTCCTGTTAAAAAAAATAATTTCATTTTTAGTACTATAATTGTGATTAGTGATAATTTTTGGTATCATAAAATACAAATATACGCATTTTTAGTCTCAAGTTAACGGCACAAGCCATGTGTCTCGCACGTGGCCGTTAACTCCTTCAAGGGCCCTATTTATTAGTACCAAAAAAACGTATTTTTTTTTGTACCATTAAAACAAAAAGAAAATTTTTTGATCAATTTTAACCACAAACTATAAGATTTTTTTTACTGTATATATAATAAATAGTTCTAATTATGACTGATATATTTCCATCAATTTATAATTCTTATTAGTGTTTAAACATCTCTATTTTTTTTTAATTTATTTTGGTATAAACATATATATATATATAGATATATATATTATGATTTAGAATTAATAAAGAGTCCCATCTGCATTGGCAATCATTATGTGGCAAATTTGTGTTGCATCATTTACACATTGAACTCCTTTCATTAATTAATTTTCCTTCTGAAAAAGGGCACTTGCTTGCTAACTAATTGATACAAATCGGGTCGGGTGGGACCCGGGTGGACATCCCCCTCGCCCTCCGGATCGACAGCCAGCAATTACTTGTAATAACTACCAGAAGATCCTAATGTGGTTACGTGCAGCGATTTGAGTGGGGAGCTGGTACAGAAGAGTTGGGAGCAGGAAGCAGGGGATCCACTGTTAGTGCTGTCGCCTTTTTCGTAAGCGTGTCAAACCTGGCGGGTAACGGGTTCATGAACCCACGATTTTATGCTGACAACACTTTTGACACTTTTTCCAGTTTAAGCTTTTAATTGACCACCCCACCTCACCACTTGGAAAATTCCAATTTTGGTTTTCTTGAATTCCGAGGTGGCCAAATTCTTACTGTTAGAGGGATGTTAAGGATTTTAATCTCTTTGTGTAAGGAAACACCTAAAATTCATGAAAACTACTATGTTTATTACGTGGTTGTCGGGTCCTCACTGTATAATTTATATAAATTTGTAGAAATGATAAAATCTTTAATTGTGAACCAACAACGTAAAATATGTTAATTTTATATGTTCTAATCTTACATTATGATATTTGTATCTTCATAAATTGTGAATTCCACATCAAAATATATGAATAGATCATTTGATGAAAGTGCTACATTGAAAGTAGGCAAACACAACGTGCAATTGCCTATACCCGACAAAGTGGGCTTGACTGAAATTATGATGTTTGTTGAATATACTGATTATATTTTTAGTATTGTGAATGATCATTCTTAAATTCGTATTTATGTTTTGTTCTTTAATTTTTTTGCTAACGAGAGGTGTTTAATTACAAAAAGAATAAAAATAAAAATTTCAACTTAGATTTCCCATTTTCAGTTGAAGGAAACCCCAATATTCCCAAAGTCAAATCGAGAAACAAAAATTGGCCACACCTCTTAATAGAAAACCTAACAGTCTTCAACCTATTCTGGTACGAACTCTCCACTAGTTCAGACTGCACAATCTAAACATGGTAATTTGCTTAATGGTCAACTTTAATCTTAATTTTGGTTTCATCTTACGAAATATCAGGCCTGGTCGGCACTGTTAGGTGCGGAAGAATCCCTGTCATTAAGGATTTCTTAATCTGAATTTGGATCTGATTTCATCACTAATCACCTTG
This sequence comes from Sesamum indicum, assembly GCF_026168435.1. Taxonomy (NCBI): domain Eukaryota; kingdom Viridiplantae; phylum Streptophyta; class Magnoliopsida; order Lamiales; family Pedaliaceae; genus Sesamum; species Sesamum indicum. The sequence continues at coordinate 26,164,419 of NC_142662.1, forward strand.
TAATTAGGATCTTCCACCTTAATTAGCATAATTAATTAGTGCCCAAAATCTAAAAGTAGTGTTGGTCCAAATATACACCCCAACGGATAACCCATTCAGGGAGAAGTGGGGCTCCCTCCAATCACATTCCACCACGTCAACAGGCAGACATTATAGGAGAAACGCAGCCCACCTACAAATTATTACTGGTAATACGTGACCTACCTGAACTTTGCTTCTTTGCTACAGCAAAAGACCAAAATTTTGAATCACGTATTTTATGTTAGTTATTTTATTTTATATTACAATTTATTTTTGGTAAGTCAAGAATTAATATTTTAAATACATTTTCAGAGTGTGGAACTCATTTCATTATTTTAACCATTCAAATGTAAAAATTATTTCATTACATCAATAATCTAAATTGACGAAAGGGTTTCAACAAGACAAAAAAATAATAGTAAACTACGATAAAAGTAAATATATATCCATAGAACTTGAACTTATAAGTTTTAGTTGTAAGATCTCAACCTTACAGAGTAAGATCTTGTTGGCTACAAATTAGATTTGTCTGAACCAAATCAATCACCACTACAAGAAAATAGCTTAATAGCTATGAAAAAAATTAATGCTAAAATTAGCGTCGAGCTAATTAACAAGTTACATTTTTATTACTAATTTACACTATTTAATATGTATTGTAAATAGTTCGTTGCTAATGAAATTTTTGTTGTTAAATATTAGCAAGTAAATTCTTGTATTAAATAATGTTAAATTAATAAAGAAAATTTTACTTGCTAATTACCTCGACATTAACTCTTTTTGGTTGCTATCAAATTATTTTCTTATAGTGAACAAAGCAAGTATAATAATATACTCGTCATGTGATTGATTATTTATCTTAAACTATAGACCAGTCATAACATAAATATATTCAACTTATTATATAATTAATTCTGATGAATTTAAACTCAATTTAAAGTTAGAATTTGTAAGTAGTTTTTGGATAAATTTTACTAAAAAATTTAGTGCGTGAATGTGCGTGTGTTGACCCCACAGCGCACTAAAATTTGTACACTCGCACCTCTATAAATTCCCCTACGTTGTACTCCCACACCACCCTCACTTCACTACGCACTTAAATTCTTACCATCTCTAATCCCTAAATAACCACATAAATCATAATCATCTCGTCACAAAGTAAAAAATCGTCGGTCTCTTGTAACATTATTACGTGGACTAAAATGGGCAACGCCGACGATATGAATCCCTCGGCCGAGAGTTACAACTTGGACGCCACCGGAAGGCACCGCGTGGCGGTCCCGCCGCCGCAGCCCTTCGTGAAGTCGCTTAAGAACACGCTGAAGGAGACATTCTTCCCCGACGACCCCCTCCGGCAGTTCAAGAACCAGCCGCCGAGGAGGAGGTTCATCCTGGGGTTGCAGTACGTCTTTCCGATCCTCGAGTGGGGCCCCCGTTACACTCTGCAGTTCTTCAGAGCTGATCTCATTGCCGGGATCACCATAGCCAGCCTCGCCATTCCGCAGGGGATCAGCTACGCTAAGCTTGCGAACCTGCCGCCAATTCTTGGCCTTTGTAAGTAGTACGAAATTAGTTATTTTCATTAAATATTTAAATATTAATTGATTCTGGTCTCTAACAGTTAAATTAACGTTGTTGCACGTGGTGCTTAGACTCGAGCTTTGTCCCGGCGTTGGTTTATGCTGTAATGGGGAGTTCAAGAGATTTGGCAGTGGGGACGGTGGCGGTTGGATCTTTGCTAATGGCTTCCATGTTGGGGAATGTGGTGAATGCTCAAGAGAACCCGAAACTCTATCTTCATCTTGCTTTCACGGCAACTTTCTTTACCGGGCTGTTCGAAGCTGCCTTGGGCATTTTCAGGTTAATTTGTGACATACCACGTTAAAATCCACTAATATTACACACTATTATTGTATAGGAGCATACGTATTCAGTAATACAAATTGTTACTGCAGGTTAGGGTTTATTGTGGATTTTCTGTCGCATGCAACCATCGTAGGGTTCATGGGAGGAGCAGCGACGGTTGTGTGTCTCCAACAGCTGAAAGGCATACTAGGGCTCGAACATTTTACGCATGCCACCGACGTTGTCTCGGTCATGCGCTCTATTTTCTCGCAAACTCATAAGGTAATTACATTTATTACACAACCAAGTGTAATAATATTTACAGTGAAATCAACAAGAACGTCTTTCCTTATCTCTACTTTCCGACCAATGTCACAGTAGTAACCCCACGAAGATGATTAGCAAAGTATGACAAATCGAAAGCGTTGAGGCCTCCTATCTCTTACATCAAAATGTGGTCCAAAATATTTTATCTAAATTGGAAGCCCCACCTTACCTTTTTCTGCTTCAATCCCATCAATTTATCATTTCTCTTTATTATCAAATATTCGAATGATGTTTTATATATATATATATATATCTATATATATATAATTATCGCGTGTTAATTCAAGAATTCGCAATTAAATTATTGTTATCTGATTTTGACTTTTTTTTATTAATACTCGCAGTGGAGATGGGAAAGTGCTCTGTTGGGATGCGTTTTCCTTTTCTACCTCCTCAGCTCGAGATACTTCGTAAGTTAATTTTCGTTTATTAATTTACATTTCTTGTTAAAAAAAAATCAAATTATTCACTTGATTATTAGTTAATTAAGACATAAACAATATTAACAGACCAACAAAAGTCAAATGATTTCTTTCTAAGAAATCCATCGGCACCTAAAAGGGTCGATATGTCGACCAACAATTTCGTAACCACCTTCCTTAAAAGTACTTTAATTAACACATTTCAGACCCAACAAACCCCAATTCCTAAAGTTAATCAAGTACTAATTTCACAAGTGGTGGGCTTTTTACATTGGAAGAAAAAGATATCAAGATTGGCTTTTATTACTCCCTTTTTTGCATTATTAAGAAATCATATATACGTGCAGCTAGCTAGTGTGTCATTTCAGACCACCTTTTTTCTTGCAAGAAACCTAATAATAATAAAGCATGTCATAATTCCATAAAATTACTTGCACTTTTTAAAAGTAATTTACTCGACCCCAAGTGGTAATTAATTAGAAAAAAGTCTCGCAATCAATTGAGTCTGTTGATTTGAATAATCGTTGTCTGAATATTGATTTACTTTGATAATAAATGTTGATGTACAGAGCAAAAAAAAACCTAGACTGTTCTGGATATCAGCTATGGCTCCATTGACATCTGTGATATTGGGAAGTATTCTGGTGTACCTCACCCATGCTGAGAAACATGGGGTCCAAGTGGTGAGCCCCTCACTCTTGTTTTCTAGTCTTTGTCAATTATAACTTCTTGCCTGTTCTTTAATTCTATGGAACAATAATTAAGGTTATTTCCAGCTTCAATCAATTTAGTAATAGGCTTAGATAGTTAAGGTAATAATTTAGGGATGTCAGAAAAATTAATTACATTCCAAAAAAATTATTTGTTTTATACAATTTTAGTGCGTGTATGTATGCATGTTAGCATTAATGAAAGGATCGTACGTATAATATATAATTAACAAATATTATATGAAATTATTCTCCGACAATATGTAGCTGGCTTCGATTATCCTCAAGTGAGTGATAATTGAAGGTAGATGAAAAATCAATCGGATTATTGCGCTAATCAAACAATTATGCATATCGTTACTATAATTTATTGTTCTTGTGTTGTGTCCACATTGTAAGCACCAAGTGATTATTATTAATATTATATGTAGTAGTAGCAGTAGCAGTTGTTTGTGAAATTCACATGATGAAAGCTCAAAAAACCAAGAGGGAAAGAAATGTTGTTGAATTTGGGAGTGTCCGAGGACATGGTTAGACAATGTTGGTTGTTGTTGTAATAGTTTAATGATGCACAAACTTTTTGCAGATAGGACATTTGAAGAAAGGGATAAATCCACCATCCATTATGGATCTCAACTTCGATTCAACCTACCTTCCCACCGCTATCAAAACTGGCATTGTCACGGGCGTTATTTCTCTCGCTGTAAGTATTTTTTTTCTATTATTATTATTATTACTACATATGATCTGATTGTTTAATATGATGATCGATATAATATTTCAAATTACGTTTGAATATTATTTTATTCAACTCAACTATATGTGTTTATATATATTTTCCATGTGCTTTGGATTTTATTTCCAATCAAGTTAAACAAATACTAGAAAATAATTTTGCATCTGGACCACCCCTGACGTCTTGATTTTCTTGATGTTGTCCTAAAATGGTCCCCTCCAACATCCAATCGACCAAACCTTTATTAATGCACCAAGATAGCAACTTAACTATTTGGAGCAATATAGACGAGATTGATTTTGAAATCACTTTTCTTAAAGGTTTCAAAAAGAAAAATAAAGTTACAAATTTTTGCGAAATTCAGGATTATCGCATCATATTTGTTCTTTTTCTTATTTGAATTAATACGCCGGTGTCAAAAGAGGATGAATTGTGTCACATCTACGTTGTGCTGAGTTAAATATTTTTACGTGCGATCTATATTAAAATATATATATATATATATATATGTCTGATTAAAGACATGTATGTAGTATGATTTTGCTTGATTTTGAAATAATTATGTATGGTGACATGCAGGAAGGAATAGCAGTGGGTAGAAGCTTTGCAATGTTCAAGAATTACCACATTGATGGGAACAAAGAAATGATCGCTTTCGGAATGATGAACATTGTCGGTTCTTGCACTTCTTGTTACCTAACCACAGGTAATGGGCCTTCTCACTCGTAAAAATAGCAGATACGCTGGGCCGAAGCTGCTAACGTTGTACAATGAATTTGAACCTGCAGGCCCGTTTTCTCGGTCGGCTGTGAACTTCAATGCAGGATGCAAAACCGCAGTTTCAAACATAGTGATGGCACTCTCGGTGATGATAACGTTGTTGTTTCTAACACCTTTGTTCCACTACACACCGCTCGTTGTTCTATCTGCTATCATAATTGCAGCCATGCTCGGCATCATAGACTACGGGGCTGCCATCCATCTCTGGCACGTCGACAAGTTCGACTTCCTCGTCTGCATGAGTGCCTATATTGGCGTGGTCTTTGCCAACATCGAAATTGGCCTAGTCATGGCAGTAAGTATACACACACACACATACGTCACTATATAGATTCTCCTACAGTACTATGACTAATTGATGATGATGATGTGTATGCAGATAGGGCTGTCTGTTTTGAGGGTACTTTTGTTTGTTGCAAGGCCAAGAACATTGGTTCTTGGTAACCTTCCTGATTCTAAAGTTTACAGAAGTGTTGATCAGTACCAAAACGCACATAATGTTCCAGGGATTCTCATTCTTGAAATCGATGCTCCCATTTACTTTGCTAACACCAACTATTTGAGAGAAAGGTAATCAATCATACAACATCCACCCTTAACCCGACCAAACCTATTTTTGTTAATAATCACAAATCCGAGGAAATAAATATTATGTTCTTGCATAAAATTAGTTCCTCTTGTTTTCAGGATCTCAAGATGGATTGACGATGAGGAAGACAAACTTAAATCGACAGGAGAAATGGTCGCATTACAGTATGTTATACTTGACTTGACAGGTGAGCAGTACTTTTGTAATAACAATTTTACAGTTCATAATCTAAAAGATGTTTTAAAGAGCTTAAACATTTGTTTAAATAATCCCACTTCTCATATGCATTGAATTTGTATTTTTGTCAGCTGTCGGAAACATCGATACAAGTGGGATCAGCATGCTGGACGAGGTTAAGAAGATCATCGATCGAAGAGGGCTCAAGGTACGTAATTTGTATATTTTTCGTGCAGTTGATCATGATCAAAATAGTCTAGCCATGGCAAGTACAAAGTTGTAGTAATTAATAAGTTGGAAATATTTTTTGTGTCTGGTACGATTGCAGCTAGCCCTGGCGAATCCAGGGGGTGAGGTGATGAAGAAGCTGAACAAGTCGAAATTCCTGGAGACGATAGGACAAGAATGGATATTCTTGACAGTGGGAGAGGCTGTGGGAGCCTGCAATTACATGCTTCATAGTTGCAACACGAAAACGACGTCCGATGTATCAGAAAAGTATAGCAACAATGTCTGACCTACGTACTACATGGAACTAGCTAGCTTTTGTTATTAGGGTACTATATATATATATATAAGTTGTAGCACACATGGTTGTTGAAGTTGATGTATGTATGCTAGCTACATATATCTTAGAGTGGAATCAGATGGGCGTGAGAGGTTAAAAAGGCGAAGGCAATTTTTTCCCCTCCTTAAATAACGCAGTAACATACGCGCTGTATGTGTCAAATACATGTATGTTAGCTCGTTTTAAGAAAAGAAAATGGATTGCTCCGTGCCTCCATCGTCTAGTACTTCTCAAATTATGATTCGGGAAATGCCTCTCTCTCGTACCTAATTATCAATTTTTTATGTTCGAAATTATAATCGGAATGTAATCATGATGAATAACAAATTGTCAAGATATTAACATTAAATGATTCTTCTGTCTTATAATGTCTTGAAATTTTTAGATGAGATGATTGTTCGACAAAGTATCAAAGTCATGCGAAATAAGAAGTTTTGAATTTAAATATTAGTGTCACCTATTTATAAAAGAAAAAATTTACGTGTAATTTTTCTTTCTAACAACTTAAATTTTTTATGAGTTAGTCGTTTAATAATTATAATTTATTAAATAATAATTTTAGTGGTCGGTGACTATTACAATCTACTTGAAATTATCAATACATTTGTTATGGAATACATAATTATGCATCCTAATAATATATCAAAGATACATTCAAATAAACAGTTTGGATGAATTAAATATAAATTTCAAGTAAAATAATATTTATTAGTTTCTTATATTTGTTTTTCTAGTTTTTATCATCTTAAGAATTAGTTTGATAATTTTAATTATATGATGAATTTTTCAGATTTTTTGGCCAACATATAATTTATGAAGTAATTTATATTCACTTAATCTCATTGATGGAATCCCATTTTCAGTTTAGATATTGCAGTTAAAACTTGTATTTTAAAATGGAAATTTGACAAAAATAAATCCATTTTATATTTTCATTTGGGCGCCATGTATGCGTTATATCAACTTTTCCAGCCAATCACGATCGAGCTCTCAATTTAAAAAGTCACATGCATTTCCGGCGACCTACGCATTTTTCCGACCAAATTTGGACTGAAATTGAAAATTTTCAATTTTACGGGACCAAAGTAAAACCTTAAAAACTTACGGGACTAAAACGAAAATAGCCTATAATTAAGAGACGAAAATTGACTTTAAGTCTTCTTTCTAACGAGTCTATGGTGTTGATTCTTGTTTTTGTTTTTAATTCTAAAAAAATAAATTAAAATTAAGAGCAATATATGGATTGCGAGACCTAAGAAACGGCAACACAATTTCAATACATAACACCACACAATAATCTCCTTGGACTCAACACGATTTTACTTAAGTTCATCATAATTACATTTATTTACATTTCATGAACTTGAATGGAGAAAATGATCTGTTGCCCATTTGGAAAAGTAACCAGACAACCAAATTGAGGTGAAATTTCTCCACTCCGCCCTCAAGGGAACAACTGGTTGCTGTATGGCTCCTCCCAAGAAACCCAGCAAAATCAAGAAAGACGCGAAGAAATTTCAGAAAGGCAAGAAGAAGAAGAAGAACAAGAACAAGAATGCTAAGACAGTTCCAGTTGATAATAGAGCTGTTGATTCTGAATGGTGGGATGTATTCTGGAAGAAGAACACTCCTGACCCAGGTTCTTCTTCTGTCAGTTTATCCTCTCTCTTAATTTTAGCTGTAATGGTGGAGTAAGCTTCAGGACTGGTAGTGAAACCCTTTCTTGGATCTTAAAGTTGCATTTTTGGGTGTTTTCTCTTTCTTCACTTCTCTGTATAATTAGCATTATTCAATGCAAATTTAACTGTATTAATGCAAGTTGGTCCTAATGGGTACTGGTATTTGTAATTCTTAAGAACCCCTTTCTTGAATCATGAAGATTACAGTTTCCCTTTCATGATTGGCAAGCACAGGTTATTGGGCTTTCTGCCGGGTGCTTGATTTTTCTTTTTTGTTCTATTTGGTGTGTGAATTAGACACGATTATAAGAAAATTGTGCAACACTTTATCTTTTCTTTTTGTTTTATTGTGATGCTCTGAAGAATTAGTGATAAAAAAATGTTGGAACAGGACCTGCTATGCTTTCTTTTCTGGGTTTAGTGTTGACTTTGATAATGTGGTAAACACTGGACGTTTCAGAACTAAGCTCTAAAGTTGACAATATTGTTGAGGTTGATCCTGAGAATGTTGGTGGAACTAGTGGATGATAGTTTACTGTTCAGCCTTATTTCGTCTTATGATTGCATGTTATTGATTTCTGAACTAAGATTACCCAGCATTGGGTTTTTCGTTAACTTGCATTAGATTGTCTTGCAGTTTCAAATGTTCCCAATGATGAGGAGGAATGCTTTAAGCATTTCTTTCGGGTTTCTAAGAGGACTTTCGAGTACATCTGTTCACTTGTAAGAGAAGATCTTATCTCCAGACCTCCTTCAGGACTCATCAACATTGAGGGAAGGCTCCTGAGCGTTGAGAAGCAAGTTGCTATTGCTTTAAGAAGATTGGCTTCTGGTGAATCCCAAGTTTCAGTTGGAGCTTCCTTTGGAGTAGGCCAGTCAACAGTTTCCCAGGTTACTTGGAGATTTATCGAAGCAATGGAAGAACGTGCAAGGCACCATCTCAAGTGGCCCAACTCCAGTCAAATGGAGCGAATCAAATCTGGTTTTGAAGCATCTTCTGGATTGCCTAATTGTTGTGGAGCAATAGATGCTACCCACATAGTTATGACCCTTCCAGCCGTTCAAACCTCAGATGATTGGTGCGACCAAGAGAACAATTACAGTATGTTTGTGCAGGGAGTTGTCGACTTTGAGATGCGATTTCTAGACATTGTGACGGGGTGGCCTGGGGGTATGCCTATTTCCAGACTATTGAAGTTTTCTGGATTTTACAAACTTTGTGAAAGTGGTGGACGCTTGAATGGAAATGTGACGATGTTGTCTGATGGTGAGGAGACTAGAGAATATATAGTTGGTGGTCCAAGTTACCCTCTTCTTCCGTGGCTTATAACGCCATTTGAAGGTGAAGAACTCTCAGTTTCCATGTCTGAGTTCAATTCAATTCTTGAAACGGCAAGATCTGCTTCTGTTAAGGCATTTTCACAACTGAAAGGGGGTTGGAGAATCCTCAACAAGGTCATGTGGAGACCTGATAAACGGAAACTACCTAGTATTATCTTGGTCTGTTGTTTACTTCATAACATCATCATCGACTGTGGAGACAGCTTGCATCCAGACGTTGCCTTGTCTAGTTATCATGATTCAGACTATAAAGGACAGATCTGTAAGCAAGTTGATCCAGCAGGCAGAAATATTAGGGACAACTTGGCTAAGCATTTGTTGGGCAGAAAAGAAATGTCTGTATGTACATGATCCATTTCTGCCTTCGCATATGAATCGACTATTTTTCTTATATGGGACATGATAATTAAATTTAGGTTGCTCATTCTACACTCTCTTTGTGTCAACTGTCATTGTTTAGACTCTATTAGGTAGTTGACCTCGAACAATACTTTAAACCATGTATGAGCGTCTGAAAAGGGTAAGGGTAAGCATTTCCAGAACATGATGATGCTATATCTCATTCAGAGAAGTCTCATCCATGTTTGGGTTTCTTCTCTATAGATCATTAGTTCATTACAAAATGAAAACAGATCGGCAATCTTGCCAGTTAGTCTACTAGGTACTAGAACTTTTAATTCTGAAGAACCCTTTCTTGAATCTTCAAGGCGTTTGGTTTTCATGGTTGGCGAACAGAGTTTAATGGATTTTTCTGCCGGGTGCATGCTTTTACCGTGTCCGAAAATCTTATTCATTTTTTATTTTATATTATGGATAAATTACAACTACCTTCTTTATAAATATATTTTTATTATTTAAAAAATTACAAAATACTCCCCAATTTTGATATCGGTCTATTAATGAGCTCATTTTGTTAGCCTCGGTTAATTTTTCATTTATTTTTTATGGTGAATTTACTAAAATATCTTTTTGGATTATGAATTGTAATCTTATGAATATTTTTAGATTTTTTTAAAATAGTTTAATGGACTATTATTCCCTTTAATTATTTATTTTATCCACCCTCAGTTCTTTTATATTTTTCAATTTGTTTTTTATTTTTTAAAAAATAGTTAGGAAGGGTGAAATAGTAATATTTATCACACAGTCTAAGGCTGCATAATTATTTTTTATTTGAGAAAGATATTTATAAATTTTCAAACAATTAGGAATATTCATAATTATGTCAAATCTCATTAAAATTAGTTGTAATTTATGTTTATACGATTTTAAATTGTAAGATCATATTTGGTTCGGTTTTTGGTCCAAGAATTGGCCATAAATTCAAAACATCATTCTATCATGTTTCTCAATACAAAATATTACATGTTTTCGTTCCACAAAGATTATCAGAGAACGTCCTAATCTAAATACATTTTGATTCTATCACATGTTTTGGGATTAAAAAATATATGGCAGAACATACTAATCGAAACATGATTTTTATTTCTCACGCAAAGCCGGAAGTCACTTGAAAATTCTAAAATTTAAAAACAAAACCGAACACGGAGATCTTCAAGAACATGATGCATTGCTTGAAGATCAAGATACAGAGTACATCATAAGAAGGGAGGCTAAAGCAGCTGTGCTGTGCTCTTCAGCTACACAGCAGGCGGCCGTCAGCAGGCATTGCAAACGCAGAAAGGACCCTGAAAGCCTACATTTTCAATACATTGCACAGTCGTGGAAGGCCCAAACTTTTTCTTGCAGAAATCCGAACATTTGGAAGTGTCCCCATTTTCACACAGGATTTCTGGATGTATCTCATAGCATTCTTTCCTACCAAACTTATCAGCTAACGTTCCCACTGCATGTCCGAAAACGAATCTTTATTGCAAGAATTTCGACATCAAAAGAGTTATCATGAGAAAGTTTTGAGACAAACCTGACAAAAGTGCTGCAATGGTCAACATGAAGAAGATCTGAACTTTAGCCATTGTTGCACAAGAATTTGCTGCAGATTGTTCTGAGTTATATATGGTGAGGAGTTCAGCATTCTGGTCCTTTTATAGGGAAAGGAGTGTGGTTGAATTGTTTTTACACACCAAAGAGAAATGTAATAATCTTAATGGATTGTGTGTTATCATCTGTCAAATTCAAGTAAGTTTCTTTGTTGGGATGGGATTATGAGGATCTGTGTGATACAGTGGTTTTAATTATGGGGTGTCTGTAGAATCTCGAGTTATTTTATTTTTGTTGTAAGGTAATTGAGTTGATTTTATTTCCTTTAGTTTTAGAATCGTGAAACCTGATTATAGTGTATATAAATACTGTATATCCAAAAGGGTTAATTGCACCGTTTTCTCTTATTATTGTTAGTGATTACAAAAACATTATGTCTTAATTTGAAAGTTACAAATACTCTTTTCGGATCGTATGAATCTGAGTAGTATTTATGTACATTATCAAAATGCAAACATAGAATTAAGCAAAGTTGTACGTAAGGCAGTGTAATTATATTTTTGGGAGTGGTACCAAATACTTCACTTGATTAACTGAAATAGCATAATGTAGATCAAGTCCTCGACCGATTTCTGAAATGTCTTGCTTGGTTTTTGTAAAGGAAAATGGGTTCTGGGGTCGAAAAATAGCTCTGGTAGAAGGATTCAACAATATATTCTGTGATGTATGCTGAGATTTACGCATTTGTTTGCTGCCTAGAGACAATTTTTATGGCAGGAAACAAAGAACAATGCCTTGAGAAGAAATCATCTTGTTTAATCTAACATCCAAGATCCAAACATAGCCGAAATTTCGCAGGTTGAAAAATTCATGTCCAAATACCTGCAGAGTCATGGGACAGAGCCAGTGCTTCTTTTCAGGCCAATGCATGCATAATATATAGGCAAAACAACTTCTAAAAATATAGTACAGCTATCCAGACCAAATGTACAAGTGCTCAATAAAGAGGGAGCTGTAGATATAGACACAAACTAACTACATAAGAAACATTCATAGCAAAGAAAAGAGAAGCTACTAGATTAAACAAAGGTTTTCTCTTGAAATACAAATTGCCGTAACACTTCAATCTTCAACAGTTGAAGGCTGGACACATGCGCAAAAATGTCCCTTTTTACGCCTCTGGCCTGTTCTCCCTGCCCCGTAGAGATAGTCCCTCAGAAGAACTCTTCTTTTCGACTCCGACATTTTAGCTTTTCCTTCCAATTCACCGTCGAGTTTCAGCAGGAGAAACTGTAATTTCTGTATCTCCAGCTGCAACCTTCCGATTTTTTCAGACATTCTTCGTGCTTGCTCAGAGACTTTCCTCCTCCTGGAGTTTCCTTCATCTTCTAAGTCGAGTGAGGATTTTGAGTCCGAGAAAGACCTGTTGTCGATGTTTTTCATCAATCTGCCACTGATATCAAACAACTTCATGATGGCCATATCAGCTTCTCCAAGCTGTCCCTTCAATGCCTCACATTCTATAACAGCTTTGCCCCGTTTGCCCTGCTCAGTAACCTCAAGTTTTCTCTTCAAGTCTTGAACTGTAATTTGAAGATTTGCCAACTTCTGAACATCCGAGTCAAGCCTTTCCAAGAGCTTCCTCTTGTTCCCTTCTTGGAGGGAATCTGTTGATCTTTTAGAGATCTCCAACTTGTCGATGCTCAACTCCTTCTCAATCAGGGAGTCTGAGGTTGGAACACCTTTCTGTTTTTTCATCGACTTAACATGATCGAAATCAGAATTGCCAATGGAGGATGGAGAGACGGTTTTCTTCGACTTGCCTATGGTAAGACCAACCGTGCCATCTGGATCAGCAGTTTCCCATAACTCAACAATTTGGTTATCCATATCAGCAGGTTCTCTCTTGTTGTAACGTTGAGATGGACCATCTGATACCTGATCGAGCACAATATCTTTTGTCAGTAGTACATTATCTGCCACAGTGATTTCAGATGTAGAGCTCATATTTCTCCTATATCGCCCACTCTCAGATTGTAGCAACTCAAGTTGCCTCACTGAAGCATCCAGCTTGGAACGAAGATCATTGTTTTCTTGAACCATTACCTCTTTTATCTCGACTGCTGCCTTTACAATTGCTTGAAGCCTAATCCGCAGATCACGCAAGTCGGAGAATGTGCTTGGCATCAAGGCTTTCTTATCATCATTTGTAACTTGAGCATCCTACAAACAAACATATAGTTTAATAAAATAGACCTAATTCGAACCAGTACTTGTGGATGATGCAGTTGATTTGACACAAAACATTGTTGCAACGTAAGCCCAACAGACATTCTCCTCAGCTAGGAATTAGACGGGAAAAAAAACACTTCAACCCTACTTTTCTTACTACCAGTCCAATATCTGAAAAATGAAATCCCCTGACCACGATCAAAAATCACTTGTGAAGCTTTACAGTAGATTAATCTCAAATCATGTTTAGTCATTGGTGCCGTCATTGTTCTCAGGAACATCCATGTCGGGGTATAGTCACTCCTAAAAGGACAGGCAGGAACTCCATCCTACCCTAGTGTAATATTCATACATTCTTTAAGTTAAATAAATAGCTGTCAAAAGCAAGAAAGCATAACAAAAGACGCAAAGCTCCCACTCAGTAGTAGTGAATGTAACTGCACTAAATCCAAAGCCAGTACCAGGCAAAGAACTTGCTCAAGACAAAGAAAAGACACAGGCTAAAAACAAGTTGATGTTGGAGTCTAGAAATTATGCCAAGAAAGGAAAATAAAGATGGTGTTTTGTAAGCTATATTGCACTGCAATTCAAAAGAGATAGTCATGTTCAACTCTTGTCACGAGAAATGCCTTTATAATCATGAAATCAAGAAGGGTCAGTACTTCTTCAAACCTTTTATTACATGTAAAGAGGAAGTCTCATCGTAACAAGTGGTATAAAGTTTGCACCCATAGAAACTGGTAATTCAAATTATTTCTTAAAACTAAATTTATATATCCAAAGAATTCATCAACATATTACAAAATTCCAAAAACCCATTCCATTAACTTTTCACTCCAAAATACCCAACAGTTAATTCTTCTAAACTATACTTGACTGCTTAGAGTAAGAAATTTAATGAATGACTTTTTTAGTAGAAATCTCTTCTTTAGTAGTTCAAATTGGTTCGTCGGTGATGATTTTAATATTAACAAATAGGTTTTTGGAGAAAAACACTCTCTGAATCCGTAGATATATGAACTATGATAGCAACTATTTTAGGTTTGAAAATTTTGAATGAACCAAACAAAATGTAAAACTTTTCTCGAAGTTCATGAATTAAGTTCTTTAAAAGTTTTTACTGCATATATATAAATACAATCAGAAAATGATTTAAAAATTGAGTAATCTTGACATTGGTAATATCATCCAAAAAATTGAAGTGTGTCATGTCCATCTCCATCATGCATAATTCAAAGTTAACCAGGTTTTATCAACACAACACATGCTAGCATTTGGTAAATATGGATGTCCTCTGCGACAAGATCAATGGACTACAACACTTAATACAGAGATTTGGTTGCATTGAAAAGCATTATCAAGATTGGTAGGGTTAACTCAAAAAGTCAAATCATGCAGTTGCCATATATTTGTAGTGATAAAAAATACCTGCAATTGCTCGTTTTCAGGATTTTGGAATTTGATATGTATATCGGTGTGGTTCTCCAGGGATGATATACATTCCTTCAATGATGCAATCTCAGGACCAAATGCAGCCAGTTGAGTTTTGAGATCTTCATTTTGATCTACATAGCCAAGGCATGCCTCATGGAGCTCATGAAACTTCTGCTCATAAAGAAGCTGACTGACCAAGGAACACTGTAATTGACCAAAAACTGATGCAGCCCGAGTCTCCAACTCATTAATTTCACCTAATTTCTTTTGCAGCTCAATATGCAAATTTTCTTCTTGGATTTTACTATTATTATGCTCACTTTGCAATTCGTGCAGCTCAACTTCCAGTTTCTGACTTGCTTCACGCAAGCAATAATTCTCCCTGCTTAAATGGTCGTTCTCTACGGACAGTTTAAGAATCTGATTCTCTTGTTGGTCTCGAGCCATCTTGACCTCATTGTATTCCATGTTCACATTTTCCACACTTCTATTTAATTCTAATTTCTCAATTTCTACTAGACTTATCTTCTCTTCTGCTTCCTGAAGTTGTAGTGCCATCTTATGCAACAACTTCTTTCCATTTTCAATTTCAACACTCAACTGATCTTTGGCTGTTGCAACAACCTTCAACTCATCCTGTGTCTTCTGTAGCCTCTCCTCGAGGTGAAGATTTTCAGTTTTTGATTCTTCCAACCTCCCTTCTGTCAAGCTTAGCTTTCCCATAAGAGTAGCATTTATATCATGAAGTTTATCTCGATCATCCCCAAGTTCTCTTAATGCCATGCACTTCTCATCAGCAAAGCTTCTGAAAATTAATGAGAGGGTCTCCAGGGCTAACACCTCACCACACAAAGCAGAATTTTCCTCTTCTAGGAAATCATTCTTTCCCTCCAGGTGTAGGATATTATCCATTAAAGATCTTTTCTCCTGGGAAATTTCTGATTTCTCTCTTTGCAAGACCTGACAAGTACCTTGCATATCCATTAGCTTCCTATTCAAATCCTCAATCTGATTCGTCAGTGCCTCCATATTGCACTCTCCCTCCATCAATTTTGACCTTAATTCTTCATTCATCTCCAGAAGTGTAAGGGCCTCGTTCTGCAACACCGTGACCTGCTGAGTCTTGACCTTGAACTCATGCTCTATTTTGCTTCTTTCCAGCTCGAGATTTTGTGAATCTAGTTTAAGTTGTCTAATCCATGTTAGAAGAACCGATAGTTCAACAGTCCACTCCAGATTTTCTTCCTCAGCTTCGGAAAGGGATTTCTTCATACTCTGAAGTTTACATAACAGCTGATTGATATTAACCTGGTCTTGTTCAGATTTATCCTCACATTCACCTTCCTGAACAATGTCAAGAACCTTCAATAACTGGTAAGTCCCAGCCCTCAGACTTCTAGATTGATCTGACAAAGATTTGATTTCGTCTTGTTGGTCAAAAATGTTTTGCCTTAATTGCGAGATCTTCTTTTCAGACAAACTGGATTCCTCTAAGAGCTTCTGATTCTTTATAAGCAAGGAGCAATTATTTTCTTTCATCTCTTGAGCTGTAATGCGTAAGACAGTTATATTAATTTCGTTGTCTATGGCATTATCCAGCATTTGATCAAGTTCTATCTTTCTCTGTTCGTTTTCTGCTTGCAGAAGGCGCATCTCAGTTTCAGCACCACTAAACCGAGTTTCATTCATCTGAACATAGCTTGCATGTTCTTGCCTCTCCACATTCAAAGACCTCTGCAGCTCTTCAACTTTGAGAAGACTTGATTCATTCTCTTTCTCCAGACCTATGCATCTTCCTTCAAGTTCTCCATAAAGTCTCTCAAGGTCTTCCAGCATTATCTGTGTCTTCTCAAGCTGAGAAGTTAAACCATCGTTTTCACTTTTCAGACCAGCCTTCTCATTTACAAGCAACTGGCATGAATCATCTAAGATTTTTGATTTAGCCATTAAAGCTTCAAGTTGATTATGTGCGTCAGAAAGTGAATTTTCTAGAACTCTATTCTTCTCTGAGAGTTTTTCCAGGTTCTTGTTTGTATCCTCTAGTTGTGTCATGAGAATGGCTTTCTCCTCAGAAAGAGTGGATTTCTCTTGCAAAAGAGATTGGCATGTTCGTTCCAGTGCTTCTATTTTCCCTCTAACAGCTTCTAGTTCAGCATTTAAATCAGCTAGGGAGGTCTCCAAAAGGGAATTTTTCTCAAGTAGCTGCTCCAGAATTTCCAGCTTCTCCAGGAGAGCTGCTTTCTCACTAGTTTCCCTGTGGCAAATTTCTTTCAGGCTGGAATTCTCGTCCTGCAATTCCTTCACTGATGATCCCAAGGATTCTGGATTCAAGCCTACTACATGCACCTGGTCCAAAATGGAAAGGTGCTTCTTGTTCAGATCATTTAGCTCCTCTTTTAGGCAATATATTTCTTGCTGTAGCGCGTTTCTTTGGTCGAGTCGAAGCTCAACTTCCTCCTTAAGTTTCCCTTTAGATTCCATCAAGGTAGATATCTCACTTTGCATATCCTTTATTGACAAAGCAGAAGATGCATTGAGCTCGTCAAGGTGCTTGTTCTCCTGCTTTACCTTCAGAACTTCATCTTGCAAACTCTGATTTTGGGTCTCTGCAACCTTCAAGAGTTGCACCCTGCTCTGCAGCTCAGAAGCCATAGCCCGCAGCTCTTCCTGAGTCTGGGCATGCAAATGCTGCAAAGTCTGAAAAGCAGTCTCAGCCTCCACAAAGCGCAATCGTTCTTCTTGTATGCAAGCCCACAATCTTCCTAGTTCCTTCTGCTTCTCAGTAAGCTCTTGAGTTTGAGTCCCCATCTTCAACATCAAGGATTCCAACTCAGAGTGCAGAGACTGGTTTGATCTTTCTAAGAGGAGACATTGTTCTTCAGCATCTTTTAACTTGAATACTCCATTATCTATCTCTACATTGAGGCGCTTGGCCTCCTCATGGGCACATGTGAGCTCGTGCTCTAGACTCGAAATCCTCTCCAGGCATTGCTGGTATTGCAGAGCTGCAGCCTCCTTTTCCTCAGTCAATTTGGAAATGGTTTGTCTCAGAATTTCAACTTCACCCTCTGCTTTTTCAGCTCTCTCTTTGAACCCTTTGGCATCTTCTTCAGTAAGTTGTAATTTGTTCTCCAACTTTGATATGATCTCCAGCGATTGCATGTACTGATCGAGAGCTGCATCCTTTTCAACAGCCAGCTTATCAAGTTCAGATTTTAAGGATTGCGCTTCAGTTTCAGCAGTAGTGGCTCTTTCATTAAGTTTCTTGGCATCCTCCTGAGCAGTAGATATTACAGCCTGCAGATTAGATATCCTGTCAACACATTGTTGGAAGTCTTGAAGCTTAGACTCCTTTTCAGCTTCTAATCTGGTCAGCATTTCCTTCAGGGCAACAACTTCATTTTCAGCTTTATTTGCCTGATCACTTAGCACTCTGAAATCCTCCCTGGTCTTAGAGATCTCAGTCTCAAGCTGGGACAGTTTATCCAAACTTTGTTGGTACTGAACAAGGCCAGCTTCTTTCTCAGTTTCCAGTTTCGCAAGGGCCTCTTTCAACCGTAGAATCTCCTTGGAATCACCTTCCTGGTCAGATTTTGACAATTTTTGATCCTTGACATGGTTATTCTCATTGCTATGAGTGCTTTGTTCTTTCTCCTCAGCCTCATCAAAGTTAAGACCCCTTCTCACACGCTCAACTGGCCCAGACGAATCATTGAACTGTTTCAAGACCTTTCTTCTAGCAACAGAATCGGAATCATCCGTGAATTCTCCAATCTGTTTGACAGCACGAGATTAGACAAAAGAAGACCTAGAGAAACACTTCCTATGTCATCATTTTTCACATTATACACATACCGGTATTGGCATCTCAGGAGTTCTCGGATCAGTCCCGGAAATATTACTTGCTGGCGAATCATCACCAAACATCAATGGGACTTGATTTGGAAAAGCTTCTGTCATAGTACGGTGGGCATGACGAATCACACCGGTTGCATGGTCATATCTTTCTGCCAACGCACGATATGCTCTATAAAACTCCTCAACCAATTTCATAAGCTCTGGTCGTTTCTTGTAATACATCTCTGCCCTCCTGGCAAAGGAATCCGCATCTTCCTCAATGAGCTTTATCATTGATTTAACTTTGACATCCATATCTACAAGAACACAAAAGAATATTTCAGTATGAACACATGTGTCGTGTTAATTCCATTTGATGTACAAGTTACATATAGAAGTGAAACCAATTTTATTGCCATGATTTTCCAACTTTCTGCTGATGACTTGAAACCAATACAACCTTTTACTTCGCATAGACACATCTTAGCATGTACATGAAAATCCACACTCTGTATGACCGAAAACATTGGCATTTAATATGCATCTTCTCTAAATCAACTGAAGACTGATATAGGAAAAATATGACTGCCCGAATGAAGGTCGGGTAAGTTTAAAGGCCACCAAGAAAAACAGTGTTCTACAGGCAAATGAAACAAATTCATATGAAAAGGCAATTGGCTCACAAAATGGGAAAGAGAATAAACAATTTTTTCCAGCCCATTAAAGTTCTGATGATAGTAAGCATTTAATCCAAACTCATCACAAGCCTTTGATATATACAAGCACAAAAATGAACAGCAGCACAGTCTTCCCCAGATTTCACCTCACATACAATTGAAAGAAATGTGACACGTATGTGCTCCTTTCTGTGATACACATTTTCAGTCAAACCAGAAGCTCCTATACCTGTGAGATTTTCTTGGAGCCATTTTGAGTTCTTGGGACTTATATGGCTATCCCACCACCAGGAGTACATTCGTCTAGAATCCATATGCGACAATTTTGCCATCTCTTTTTATGTGATGCTGATCACTTGATGGCAGCAGCAAAAGAAAGTATAACAGGGGTAATCAGTCCAACCCCACAAAAACGACAGAGCACTCAATTCAATATTAATAAACAGAATTGAGTTCAGGATCTCTCAGTCTCTGCACCTAAGCCAAGAGTACAAAAGAATCAAGAAATAAGTTCCAAGAATTTATGATTACTGTATGGAAAGAAAATAGTCAAGGAAACACATAGCTTAAGATCACGCCCAGAGCATATGAATACCTTAAAGAAATTCAAGTCTCAAATAATTCATCAAAAAAAGGTGGCCGCCTCAAGAGAACAATTCATCAGAAAAAATTACCTGGCAAGAATCAAACATAAATTAGACGACGACAACAACAAAATTAGCAACAACAATAAAGTTTTTTCTCATAAAAATGAACAAAAGATTCATACAGCCTAGAAAAGAAACAGGACTTTCAGCAAGTTTTTCAATCAACTACAGCGCCACCAACCCAACAACCGAGAATTCAAGAAAAAACAAGATTATAACCCATAACCCCATAAAACCAAGATCCGATTTCCATCAAAGAAAAAACTGAAACTCAGATCATCAAAACAAACCATGATCATCAAGAGTATTTTCTTGAGAAAAAAAAGTTCAAGAAACAAGTCAACCACCCAGTCATACTGTATATCTGCACGATAAATACATTCGAACATACATAAACTAGAATTCAACTGAATTGTACACCAAGAATACATGGAAAAGAGGAAAAACCACTTACTGAGAAAGAAAAAAAGGTAACGGAAAAATTGATGCAGAAGTTTTCTTGAAAGCAGTGATAAAATAGAAAGGACTCTATGGCTGCTTTCCTTTTAGTTTTTTCTCCTTTTTTTTTTTTTTTTACTCACCCCATTGGCTTTTCAGATCTTCCACTTTGTCTCTCTCTCTCTCTCTGGGAAAGAAATAAATTCTCTTCGCTGTTGTTGTTGTTGTTGTTTGTGCGTATATATTCTGTATGTATGTATGTATATGCTGGGCTGTGATTTGCTGAGTCTGCATGAGTCATTGAGGAACTGGCGTCGTCTCAGTTATAATTGAAAATCAAAGAAAATGACAAATTTCTCTCTCTCTCTCTCTCCCCGTAATCTTTTCCTTTTTGGCTTGCCGAAATACTACTTAGTATTAGTATTCGTACTAATCTTTTATATTTGTTTATGGGGTCCGTAAATGTAATTATGTTTGGGTGAGTGGAAAATGACGATGTTGTCCTTGGGATTCTCGTGTCGTAATTGTTTTACTCGTGCGTTCTAGAAGATTGACACCATTGAGTCAGACAGGCAATGGCAACCCCATTTTGGGTGAACATCTGTATGATCCAAGTTTAGGGATTCCACTTTTCAATTTGAATATATTGAATGATACAGTAAATCATAAAAATAAAATATAAAATATTTTTCACTTAAATGTGTTTTGTTTTTTATAAAATATTTGTTGACACATAGAATAAATTCATTTCATTATTTGAGAAAATGTATCTCAAAAATTGACTTGTTTGGTCAAAGGTTGTGTTCTGTTTAAACTATTGATGATCACGCTTTTTACATTCTTATTTTTTCAATTCCGACAGAAGATTAAAGAAAATTTATACAATCCGTTAAAGTATATATAAATAATTACACAAGTTAGTAACAAATTGAAAATGTAGAAAGGCAGCTACTAAAATAATGTTCCATTTGCAACATTTCAATCTTATCATTTAAGTAAAATTTGCATAAATTTAAGGGTCAATTACAGTTAGATCCCTTTTAAAAATATAAAATTATTATTTTTTCAAAGAAATTATAAAATCATACTTACATTTCCTCCAAAAATTTACTAGTTACACCTGAACCTTTTTTGTTAAGATTTTGATGAAAAATACTAATTTCAGCCAAAAAAAATCATAATTTTATAATTTAACAAAATACACATGAGAGTATTAAATAAGAAGAAAAATTAAAATTTTATGTAATTTTTTTCATTTTTCGTTCAAATCTATCGAAAGTGAGGCAAGTGTAAACAAAAAATTTTTGAAAGCTGAGTAAATATAAATTTTAGAGGGATTATAAATGTAATTAATCCTAAATTTAAACAAAGAAAACGTAAATATTGAAGTTGCAAGTGAGTTTCTTGAAATAAGGTTTCTACATTTGACTAGTCAACTGTTCCACTTCATAGAGCATTTCCTAAGGTAGTGGTACATGAATCAACAAAACCTAATTTTAGGTTTTGCAAATAAAATATTGGTTTAGGTTCATTTTTTTATTAGGTTCGGCTAAATTTATTCAAAATATTTTATAAGATATTTTAAAAGATTAAAAGTATTAAATTTATTTTATAAATAAACTCGTAAAGTGTTTGAATTCAACTTACTAAATCAGTCAAATTTCAAATGAACATTATTCAAACTTAGTATGAAATAAATTTTAATAATTCGATACTTCATACATTAGTAATCCAAATTTGAAATTTTATTAAACACATATTATATGTACCATATAATGTCTATTATGTATAATGCAATTATTAATACTTTGGACTAAAATAATTGAGTTTCATTCAATGACGTATCCTTCCAAAGCTGTTACATAATATCTCACATGTATTTTTTTTTTTTTAAATGAAAGAGATAATTTTTTTTTCAAATAAGTCAAAATTATAATTATTAATATCAAATATCTATATTGGATAATCTCAATAATTATCATAATCAAAAACTAATCATTAGTATCAGATACATACTAACAAAATAGAATAACATCCCACATATTGATGGAGTTCGAATCCATAACTTTTGAGTTATGGAACCTCAATTTCATCAATTAAATTAAGCCTCACCAACATTAGATCCTAATAAGCAAATCTTATCTGATGTACTTTATAAATATTAAAAGAATATCATATAAAATGCATCCTTTTTGGTACTATTAATAATTATTGAGGATAATTACACTCCTCTCCTTAAGCCTTGGTATAATTACTCGTAAACCCCATGTGGTTTGAGAAATTACATATAGCACCCCTGAGGTTTAATTTCATAACAAATAAGTCAATCCGTTAGACAAAATTCACTGAATTTGCGAATTTGCTATATTAACAAAAAATTGGAGAAAATCTATACTTACCCCCGGATGACTTATTACTAACTTATTACAGATCAAATAAATCTTTTTATGATCAAATTACCCTCATACGTCTTCACGCGGTAATGTATGTGGGGAGATGTATTTCACCGTTATAAATAATAGTTTAGTCAAAAAAAATTATTTAACCTACAATAAATCAATAATAACCCAATCGAGTATAAATATTGATTTTCATTCAATTTTTCTATTAATACAGCAAGTTTAGTAAATTTTAACTAATGAAGAGACTTATTTGTTAGACGAAAATAAATCTCAAGGTTACTAGATATAATTTTTCAAATTATAGAGAGCCTACGTGTAATTATCAACATCTCAGAGAGTATGAGAGTGCAATTATCCCTAATTATTAATTAAAGAGAAAAGAAAAGGCTGAGGGGTAAAGAATAGATTCCATTCCCAGCTTTTACAGAAAGTTCACACGAGGGCATATTTGTGATTTCGCTCACCGATGCTTTGCTCTTACGAACACGCTGTCGTTCCAGGCTTTTCAAAAAGTGGGGTGGCCTTGGACGGTGCCATTAACGGCCGTCTGCTCCATCCATCCAATAAAAAACATGTTTTTGGCCCACATGAATCATGTCTTTTTCCCTATTTTTCCACTCTAATTATTTATTTGTTTGAATAGGTTACAAACCTTCTATCAAATTTGTAATAATTATAACTATACTATAATTACTTAAAATATTATAAATATTTATTCAAAAAATTAGTGATTCTCTAATCAATATTTTATACTATGAACTGCTACGAAAACATATTTATTAACGAACATCAGTATCATGAGGTATTTATATTTTTTAAATACAAGAAGTATTTATAATTATAACAAATTTTAAGAATATTTATTGTAATTAAATTTATATTTAAAAAATATAATTATTGTTGATTATTTATACTTCATAAGAAAGAAAAAGTATATATATTAATAAACAAAAAAAAAAAAGAGTATTGAGTGAGATGAGATGAATGGTAAAATTACCTGTGATTATAATCTAACGGTCATGATCATAATATTGCAGGGGTCCAGGTGGTCGGCTGGAGTGGTTGGTGAAAGTGGGGACCGGGTTGTCACCAGCCAGAGGGTTAAAGGTGCAAGGGGCTGTTTGGGGACTCAGTTATGAATAGTTGAATAGATATGTAAAACCACTTTCAGTTAAATAATTATAAATTTCTTTTTTTTATCTACATAAAAATTGTGTTGATAAATAATCTATACTATATATAATTAAAAAGCATCTTATTTGTATTTTTCATTAATATGTTATTTTTTTAAAATTAAATCATTGTTGTTAATTTTTCCATTCATCATGATTTTAAATAACATCTTTTGGTAAATTTTCTTCTCATTCATTTTTATCTTTTCTAGATATATATATATAAATTTTTTTTAAAAAGTATAAATGATTTGTGTAAATGATATTGACGTTTCTAATTGATGCATGTGTAAATTCTGATATGTACGACTCTATTACTTTTGATTCGTCCTTTCCTAAAGTAGTGTTGACAATATATTTTACTTGTCCTTTTTTTTAAAAAAAAAAAAAATTCATATTCAATATGTGGTTTTGAATAAATGCAAGTCCGGAGACAAGAAGAGTGATTAGGTAGTCCTCATAATAACTAATGAATATTTGTTAGGACATGTTCCTAGCAAAAAGGTGTCCTACCTTAGCAAAACCTATGATACTCACACATGTGGTTCAATTATTTTTCAGCTGCCACCATCAATATGGTTATCTAGTAATTAAGTCATTCAATTTTTATTTAAAACATAACCAATTTAATTTCCACATTGAAAACATAAAAATTCATCACTTTACACTATTTATTAATGCTTTGATAATAGCCGACTTATAATATATGATTCCATAAAAAATAATTTAATTTTTAAATGCGTTTGATGGGGCTGTTTTAATTGAGTTTATTAATATTTCAATGGTTTTTTTTATCTTTAATTATTATTATTATTATTTCTCTTAACACATTCACATTTGGAGTTTGAACCAAGACCTTCAAGAGGATTTGTGAGCCCGTTGAACGTGAAAATTACATCCAGATCATCTAAATGCATCATGAAATTCGACTATGTACAATTCATCGAAAAGGGATATTCAGTACATGTATTTGAATTCTTGATTCAATAATTATATGCTACTTATTCTATTAGTTTTTAATTTACACGGGACGGAGTATCATAATATAATTTTGGAATGATTAATTATACATTTTTAAAAAGTGACAACAGTTTAAGCAAGGTGGTGAGTTTGGCATATATGCCAAATGAGACGAACGTGCGAGAGACAGAAAAAGAAATAATTCAATTTACTTTTGGACTTGGGGATAAAAGCAGCCAAGAAAAAAGAATCATAGACATTTACATGACCATAGAATTGGATAAGATTATTAAATTGTTTAATGGTCCAATCCATCCTAATGAACAATGATAACACTTAGATGAATTAAGTTTGGTGAGAAATTGACACCTTTCCAAATTCCAAAAAAGTCTGCTGCCCATTATTAAGATTTTTGAATTCTAAATTTAAATATATAAATATTTTTTTGCCGTATATAAAATGACAGTTATGTTCTCTATTCAAAAGTTAAAACTTACACAAACACTTCTTAAAAAGCATTACAATTACATCCCTAAGGAAAGGTTCCCGTAATTTTGCAAAAGACATAAAGTGTTTGTGTATTTTGGCATAATTTCAGGAAGTGTTATCATTATTTATTAATAAAAATTATAATTATGAAGTCTCAATTTCACCAATTAAATTAAATCTGATTGAGGAATGACAACTAACGGGTCCAAAACTGAAAGCTGATAAGGGGTGAGTGGAGGTTGGTTCTGGCTCTTTGGGGTGACTTTTAAGCTTAGGGTAAAGTCACTTGTCGGGAAAGGCAGGAGTGGAGCGTTTCTTCCTTGGAGGTTTTCTCTTGTTTTGCTATTGAAAGCATTAGGACCATATCAATGGTGTGGATCACTCATACATCAATCAATCGCATACGTATGTAGATATCATGTTACCTATTGCATTATGCAATAT